>NC_049240.1:24979646-25641521 GCF_011100685.1 Canis lupus familiaris
ACAGTAATTGTGTATGCATGATAGTGTAAATCCTGTAATCTTTAGCACATTTTATATGGACAGAAACAGGTCCTTCCCATACTAAAGAGAGGATAACACAAGCATGTGAACATCAAGAGGGAGAGATAACTGGGGGCCATTTTAGAATCTATTTGTCACACTATCTCACAGCAAACAACTATAAAAGGGAACAAAATATTTGGAACAGCACGAAACAGAGAGAAGCCCTGAATTGTGGGCCTAGAGAGAAGCACAAAAGATAAGCTCTGAATTTACCCTGGCTTTCAGCCTGGGGGCAATTTTCAAACTCTAGAAAAATAGAGCTCAAGTAGATGGTATAAGTCTAGTTGATCAGAGGGAACAGAGATTGGAATTTACAGCTGCTAGGTGGCTGCTATTTGAGAGGTAAGGCACCAGCGAGAGTACATTTCTCTGTAGAAGCCTCCAATCCCCTAAGAACTTGGCCAAATGCCATTTGCTCATATATAGAGAAAGACTGTGAGAAACCACTAACAGCTGCTAGGGTACTGTGGTAGATTGTATTTTGTAAAGGTCACAAATGATATCTCCTATCCCACATGCTCTTCTAAAATGTGACTTTGGCATACTCCCATCAAGAGATGGAGCCTGTTTCAATTCCTTTGAGACTGTATTCAGCATAGTCTGGATGGGCTGTGATTGTTTCAACTAGTTAAGCACAGGGAAATGATGTTATATGATTTATGAGGCCGGGCAATGAAAGACTAGTCAGCTTTTATTTGTTCACTAGAATTCTTGTGCCTGGAGCTCTGGTGTGTATATAAGCATTTTGGCTACCCCAAGGCATATGGAAAGATTACATCTATACAGGCACTTGGTCAGCAGTCCTGAACTACAGATTATCTGAGGCCAGGTACTAGACAGTTCAGGTGATTCCACCCTTTGACTTGTCAAGGTAGACTCATCACTTGAATCTTCCCAGCTGAGGCCTGAGAGATTGTACAGCAGATACAAGTTAATATTATGCTTGGATAAATTCCCACAGAATCAGAGAGCATAACAAAATGGTTTTTTAAGTTGCTAAATTTGGGGGATAATTTGTTAAATGGAAGTAGTAACTGGAACATGGGGCTTGAACTCACAACCCTGAGATCAAGAGTCACACGCTCTACTGACTGAGGTAGCCAAGTGGCCCTACTTTGTGACTTTTGATTGGTAAGTTCAATGCATTTACGTTGAGGGTGATTAGTGATATGCCATTTTATCTTTTGCTTTCTGATTATTTTGTATCTCTTTTTTTCTTTTTTTCTTCTCTTTCTATCTTGAAAGTTGTTGATTTTCTATGGTGATTTTTTGTGTTTTTTTTTTTAACATTTTGTCTCCACTTTGCATTTTTATTTTGTGATTATTATAACATTTGCATGAAATATCTTCTTTAAAAAATTTATTTATGAGAGACAGAGAGAGAAAGAGAGGCAGAGACACAGGCAGAGGGAGAAGCAGGCTCCATGCAGGGAGCCTGACATGGGACATGATCCCAGGTCTCCAGGATCAAGCCCTGGGCTGAAGGCAACACTAAACCGCTGAGCCACCCAGGCCACCCTATGAAATATCTTTAGATAAAATAATCCTTTTTCTGCCGATAGTAAACTTACCTTCATTCACCTACACACATTCCATATTTTATTCCTCCCTCTTACATTTTTGATGTCACAGATTATGTCTTTTTATTGCTGTGGATTTATTACCAAATTGTAGTAGCTATAGTTATTTTTTGATGCCCCTTTCCCTTAGCTTTTTGCTATAATTGTTTTAACACTTCATTCTAAAATATTTAATTTAAAAAATCGTATTTATCACCTTAAACAGAGTTTTGTGTATTTTTGTCTGTTCATTTCAGCTTGAAGAATTCTTTTCAACATTTCTTGTAAGGCAATTCTAGTGGTGTCAACATCCCCAGCTTTTGTTTGTCTAGGAAACCCTTTATATCTCCTTCATACCTGAAGGATAGCTTTGCTGGATAGAGTATTCTTGGCTGGCAATTTTTTAAATGATTTTATTTATTCATGAGAGACACACACACACAGAGGCAGAGACATAGGCAGAAGGAGAAGCAGGCTTCCTGTAGGGAGCCTGCTTTGGGACTCAATCCCAGGACCCTAGGATCATGTTCTGACCTGAAGGCAGATGCTCAACTGCTGAGCCACCCAGGCATCTCTTGGCTGGCAATTTTTATCTTTTAATAAATTGAATATGTTATTCCACTTTCTTCTGAAGTTTCTGATGAGAAATCTCTAGATGGCCTAATGGGATTGCTTTGTAGGTTACTTTCTTTTTATATGGGTTGCCTTTAAAATTCTTTAGCATTGACTTTTGACAACTTCATTATAAAGTGCTTTGGAGAGGTCTTTTTGCATTGAGGTAACAAGATGCTCTTTTAGTTTCGTGAACTTGTATATATAGTTGTTTCCCCAGGTTTAGGAAGTTATCAGCTATTGTTTCTTTAAATAAACTCTGACCCCATCTCTCTCCTTTCTCCTTCTGGCATATCCTTTATTTTTATGTTGGCATTTCTAATGGAGTCTGATAGCTCTTGTAGGGTTTCTTCACCTTAAAAAAAAAGAGCTTTGTTCTCCCTCCTCTTCCTCCTGAATCATTTATAAATTCCTGTCTTTCAGATAACTTATTCTGTCTTCCATCTGATCCTCTCTATTTTCAGTACTTTCCAATGTATTCTTTACATCATTTATTGATTTTTTTCAGCTCCAGAAGTTTTTTTTTTTAAGAAATTTAATCTTCTTGGTAAAGCACTCCTGTTTAATTTTATTCCTGAATTCATTGAATTTCTGTTCTGAGTTTTCCTGTAGCTTACTAATTGTCTTCATAACAGCTATTCTGAATTCTCTATCAGTTATGTTGTGATATTCTGTCTTTGGGTTCAGTTAGTGGGTAATTATAATTTTCTTTCTTTAAAGATTAAATGTACTTATTTATTTTAGAGAAAGAGAATGTGAGTGGTGGGAAGAGTAGAGGGGGAGGAAGAGGGAGGAGTGGAATGAATCTCAATCAGACTCCTTGCTGAGCCTGAAGCCCTATGTGAGGGCTCAATCTCAGGACCCCAAGATCACAACCTTTGCCAAAATCAAGTTAGATGATTAACTGAGCCACCCAGGTATCCCTGGATAATTGTCATTTTCTTATAATGATACCATATTATCATGATTTTTATAGTTTTTGATGAAATCTACCTCTGCCATCACATGTGAAGTAGCAAATATCTTTCTTTATTGAGGTAAGTTTTTGCTTACTTTGGTTCTAGACAGTTCAACAAGTTGGTAATTAGAAGCCTTTCTCTTTTTTTCCAGTAGGTGGTGCTACAGAATAAGTTTTAGGTTTCTCCTCCTGGAGCTAACCTAGCCCTATATTTAGAAGAGATTAAAAGCAAAAAGAAAGAAAGAAAAAGAAAGAAAGAAAGAAAGAAAGAAAGAAAGAAAGAAAGAAAGAAGAAAAAAAGAAAGAAAGAAGAAAGAAGAAAGAAAGAAAGAAAGAAAGAAAGAAAGAAAGAAAGAAAGAAAGAAAGAAAGAAAAAGAAAGAAACAAACAAACGCTGGCAGCACCTTGGGGGGAAATGTGTGCTTAATAGGCACTTGGGGATTTGGGTGTGCCCAAGGCCTAGTAAAAGGATCTTGGAGAGGTAGAGTCCCAGAGGTCCATAAAGAACCTCTTGCTGAACTCCAAGAACAGATAGCAGGAACTGTGTTCCTTCTGTTCTCTGTCATTTTTCTTCCTTTTCCTTTCCCTCAGTCATGGAGCTCTTTCCTCAGGAATCTGGGTGAGCTAAAGAGCAAGGGGATCCTCTAGCTATAGCCTGTGGAGCCAAGTAGATTCCCACACACCACTCCCACCCTTCATTCCTTTTCCAGAGGGGTAGTGATGCCACTGCTGCTGCTTGTACCACCACTGTCAATGCTGCCACTTCTACAGCCCCATACCAGCTAAGTCCAATCCACCATCCTTCAGCTGCACAGATGGATGGATCTGTTCAGGGTCCTGGCTTGGTGTGCAGAGAAACCCTTGTTCAGTTATGGATGTCTGACTAGTGGTAAATCAAAGGGAGAAAACAAAGGGAAGGATTCACACTGCCATGATGCCATGATGCCTCTCCTCTATAATTTGTCTTTGAACTCCTGTAGAAAATAAAAAATGGAGGTACAAATGAAAATTACAATAATAAGGCAAGTTACTACTTAGTTTGCTTTATTTATTTCAACCTAAAGGACTCCCTTTGGTATTTCTTGAAGAGAAGGTCTAGTGATAATGACCTTTCTCAGCTTTTGTTTATTTAGGTATGCATTAATTTCTCCTTCATATTTGAAGAACAGTTTTAATGTATATAGAATTCTTGACTCATTCTTGGGTTTATTTATTGGTTTTCCCCTCAGCTCTTTTAAATATATCATTCTATAGCCTTCTGGTCTCTAAGATTTGTAATGGAAAATTGACATAACATTGAGAATATTTGTATGTGAGGAGTCACTGTTCTCTTGCTGTTTGCAAAATTCTTTTTGTCTTTTGACACTTTGATTATAATATGTCTCAATGTGGGGGAACTTCAGATTAATTCTACTTTGAATTTGGTCAGCTTCTTAGATTTGTAGAATCATGTATTTTATCAGATTTGGGAAGTTTTTGGCTTTTAAGATAATCTCTATGTTCCTTTTCTTGCCCCCCCCCCCTTTTTTTCTCTTTCTGGGGTTCTCTTATTGCATATGTTGGTATTCCATAATTCCTTAATCTCTGCTCATTTTTTAAAAGAATTCTCTTTTCTGTCTGCTCCCTATTCTTGGTAATTTTAATTATCTATCTTTAAGTTTGTTGGTTCTTTATCTGCCTGCTCAAATCTGCTGTCCAAACCTCTAATGATTTTTAAATTTCAATTATTGCATTTTTCATCTCCAGAATTTCTGCTTGGTTTCTTCTTATAAGAAGTTGATATTCTGATTTGTTTATACATTGTTTTCCTGATTTCCTTTCATTCTTTGTGTTTTTGTTTAGCTCCTTGAGCAAATATACCAGTTGTTTTTAAAATTTTTGTGTTTCTTCCTTTCCTATCATATGCTCATTTTCTTCAATTGTCAAAGGCTGTAGTAGTCCATTTGTTTTGAGTCTTTTCCTAATTACCGTTGCAGACTATTCCTTTTTATATGTTTTCACTGAAATCTTGTTTCTTTAGCTTGGTTCATCTGATGTTTTGACAGAGATTTCCTTGAATGCTATGAGGTTAAATAAGCAAACAAAAACATTAAAAAAAAAGAAAAGAGAGAGAGAGAAAACAATCACATATCTCAGTATTTGCAGATAGGCTCTCTGCTAAGGAGGATTTCACCACATAGATAGTCATGCTCTGAACCAAGAGATCAGCCTTAGGTGAAAGCTTTAAGTCTTCTCAAGTCTTTTCTGACTATGTGTCTTGTCTGATATGTGTCTATATACCCTGCTGTTTTTTTTGAATGTTCTAATTTTCTAAAGAGTCTCACCTTAGCTTTGTCACTTGGCCTTGGATGGTCTCCTGTCGGTCTCCATCTATAATCTTTTGCCCCAGGAATGTGCATGTGTAATTCTCTTCCAGCTTTTTTGAGCAATGCCCACTGCTTTTTCTACCAGCATTCTGAATTCTGAAGAACAGATGAGCAGCCCACATCAGTCTTTTAGGCATTCTGTAGTCTAGTTGGAACAAATAACAATAATTTATAAAATAATGTTTTCTCTACTTTCTCTGCTCTGAAGGGCAGGAGGAGAAACTGGACTCTGCTAATGAAGACCAAGACCAGCCTCATATGAGAGAGGGAATAGTATAAAGTTGAATTAAAAAAATTACAAAATGTTTCAACCATTTTGAAAATGTGTTGTTGTTGTTTTTTTTTTAAATTGGGCATTTGCTTAGTTTCTCTAAACCTTTTACTGTTCTCTGTAGCTCAGATGATTGGTTTAGATAGTTTGATTGTTCTTTGCTTTCTTTTCATATTTCTGTGGAGTAATGAGAGCTTGGAGCTTCTGATGTTGTGCCCAAGATGGCAAATCCGAGAAACCACCAAGGAGCCGACACCAATGCAAACACACGAGGGTTTATTTACAAGCTCGAGCTTGGGTCCAAGTACACCCCACACAGCGGAGTAGGGACTTGGACCCCGAAGTGGGTTACAGCCAGTTTTTTTATAGGCTGGTCTAGGGGATTTTCAGAAGGGGTGGAGGAATTTCTCAAGTTCTGTTTACATTTGATATGGGATTTTCAAGGGCATTGAGCTCGGTTCTTATTCTAATAGGGGCTTCCTGCCCTAGGCTTGGGCTCTGCTCTTATTCTAATATGGGGCTTTCTAGGACGTCAAGCTTTAAGCGGTTTTCTTCCTGTAACTGAAGTAAGGTAAAGTTCAGCTCTTATTCTCAGGGGCCTGGGATGGCTGTACTTGTGCTAACACTAAACTTGAGGTGGAATGGCCTTGATTTTTCTCGGCCTCCACACTGAGTCTGCCTTTTTGCTGATGTTCCACCTCTGAACATATTTTAAAATCACTAAAACTCTGATTGAAAGACTGTTGAAATAAGAATTAACTGTATGCTTTTTAAGGAGACACACTCTACATATAATAAAATAGATATGTTTAAAGTAAAAAGATGAAAAAATATGTACCACATAGACATTAAGTCTAAGAAAGCTGGTATGGCTATATTAATATCAAAATAGATTTATGACAAGAATATTATCAAACTTAAGGTATGATATGATAAATGATAAAAGGGCTAGTTCTTTAAGATGACATAATAATCCTAAGCATATGGAAACAATAATATATCTTCAAAATTTATGAGGCAAAGATTGACAGAACTGAAAGAAGAAACATGCAAATCCACGGTCGTAATGGCAATCAGACATACTCCTCTCTAAATAACTGATAAAACAGACACTAGGCAGTAAGTGTATGAAGGTTTTTATATTTTATCCTACTTGCATGTTAAAAAGTACGTTTTCCACAGTTTCCTGGTTGCTGAAGGCAAGAGACTCCTAGGTCAGAAATAGAGAACTTTATTACTCACAGTATCATAAACATTCTCAGCTCAGGTATGGATCAGTTCCCTTTGTTCCCCAATACCCACGAGGGTGCTGCAGTCTGTCCCAGGTGGATTTCACACATGTAGTAGGTCTGCCTCACAGCTGAGAAGCTTGAGCTTAGGAAACCCATTCCTTTAACACAGAGTGAGAGCAAACATGTGCAGCTTTTTCCCTAATGGGAGACATTATCTTTGTTATAGTGGACAACTAACTAACCTGCCATTTGCTTCAGATAGGTACACTATCTCTATCTTCAAAGGCTCTTTTCTATGCAAGCATCCTTGGAAAGATTAAAAAAGGCCATAAGTGTTTCTGCTCCTAAGACATACAGAGCATGAGTAATCCATGGAAAACTGTCTCCTGTCAATAAACATTCTGTTTAAGTACACACGAAACATTTACAAAAACAGATCATATGCTGGGCTATATAAAGTCTCAATAAAATCTAAAGGACTAAAATCATAGAGAGTTTTTTTTCTCTGAATACAATAGTATTAAAGCCAAAATAAAAAACAAAACACTGGGGATCCCTGGGTGGCTCAGCGGTTTAGCGCCTGCCTTTGGCCCAGGGCGCGATCCTGGAGTCCCGGGATTGAGTCCCACGTCAGGCTCCCAGCATGGAGCCTGCTTCTCCCTCCTCCTGTGTCTCTGCCTCTCTCTCTCTCTCTCTCTCTGTCTATCATAAATAAATAAATCTTTAAAAAAATAAAAATTAAAAAAACTATTTATTAAAAAAAACACTTAGAAAAATTACAAAACATTTGGAAATTAGGCAACATACATCTAAATAAATTATGAATCAAAGAAGAAATTACATGGAATTTAGATACTATTTTTTGGGCAGCCCCGGTGGTGCAGCGGTTTAGTGCTGCCTGCAGCCCAGGGTGTGATCCTGGAGACCCTGAATCAAGTCCCACATCAGGCTCTCTGCGTGGAGCCTGCTTCTCCCTCTGCCTGTATCTCTGCCTCTCTCTCTCTGTGTGTCTCTATGAATAAATAAATAAAATCTTAAAAAAAAAAAAAGGAATTAGATACTATTTTGAATTTAAAAAGTAAATACAATATATCAACTTTGGTGGCATTGTAAAGAACTATGTTTATTGTTCTAAGTGCATATATAAAAATGGAAGACAGTTTTAAACTCAATGATCTGAGCTTTCACTTCAAGAAGTTACAAAGCAGAAGAAATAATAAAACACAAAGTGGTTAGAAAAAGAAAATAAATTGAAGGGCAGAGAGACTAGAAAATAGATAAACAATTGATATGATTAACAAGGCCAAAGTTGATTCTTTGACAAGATTAACCAAATTGATAAAAATCTGCCATAAAAAACAACTCCAGACTTAGATTGTTAAGTTTTTTAGTAACTAGATGGAAATGAGACCGCCAAGGCAAGCGAGGGTCCAAGAACAGATTTTATTGCAGGCACCCTCGGGCGAGGTTCCACGACTCACGGGGGAAAGAGCCAAGACAAGGTGGTAGGGGGTTTACATAATGTTGTAAGGCAGAACGGTTTCCTATTGGTTGGCTCATATGCAAAGGAAGGATTGCAATCCAACCAGTCAGAGTGACCCTCACTATGCAAAGGAAGGATTGCAATTCGACCAGTCAAAGGTGACTTCCTCCTCTGGGGTTTGAAGGGCATTGGGTTCGGTTGGGGAAGTCCAAAGGAGAGGTGTAAGGGTCTGCTCAAGCTGTCGTCCCAAGTGGAGGTGGTGACAGAAACCTCAGCCATTTTGGCGTATCCGCCATCTTGAGGAGTTTCCCTTCCCGCCTGGCCCCAACATAGATAAGGAAAGACTTTATTTGAAAAGATAATTGCAAGAAGGGAAAGGAAATATTGCAATAAGAAGAATGACCATGAAATCTGCAAGTGTCTCAGAGGTTAGACAGAGAGGACCTTTCTTTTAAAGGGGGAGTAAACAGGCTAAAAAGAACCTCAAGTGTACAAGTGAACAGGATGAAAAGTGCAGTGATCAGACAATAGTTCAGAGAATGTTTTACCTTGAGGTCTGCCCACTCTTGAGTAAGGCCATTAAGGAGAGGTTGTATGATGGCTCTGGGTGAGGGTGGTTAAAATGCAGGGGACTTGGGGAAGGAGAGTTTAACCGAAGTTTGATTAACAAGCAGTTTGTTCCAATTGATCAATGGAGGCAAGACTGCTTAGTCATCTTTTTTTATAATTTTTTTTTACTTTATTTATTTATTCATGAGCGACAGAGAGAGAGCAAGCAACAGAGAGAGAGACAGAGACGAGGGAGAAGCAGGCTCCATGCAGAGAGCCTGAAGTGGGACTCGATCCTGGGTCTCCAGGATCACGCCCTAGGCTGAAGACAGCGCTAAACTGCTGAGCCACCCAGGCTGCCCTGCTTAGTCATTTTTAAAGCAAAGAATGGAGACATGAAGGGTCTATGCTTGGCCTTGTTATAGGTAAACAATGGAGCATCTGTGAATTTTATCTGAGTCATATGGGCAAAAATGTTTCTTTGAAGTAAGCCATTTTCCAGAGCACAAAGGAGTTGGGAAAATTCTTAATAGTCACTGCTTTCCAGGAGCACAAAATACAGGTCAAATTTTGCACCATCAATTTATTAAAAGGTTGATCAAGAAAAAATAGAGTAAAGGAATTTACAATATCAGGTATAAAGAAGAGACCATCACTACAGATCCTACAGATTCTTAGGGATTTTTTTTTCTTTGATGTGATTTTATTTTTTAAACATTTGGATGTATATCCTTTTATCTTTTAAAATGTTTTAATTGGAGTGTAATTAACATACAGTGTTATATTAGTTTCAGATGTACAATATAATGATTCAACAATTCTATGTTTTTCACTTATCACAGTAAGTGTACTCTTAGTCTCCTTTATTTCACCCATCACCCCATCCGTCTGGAAGCCGTCTGGAAGCCGTCTGGAAGCCCTCTGGAAGCCCTCTGGAAGCCACCAGATTGTTTTCAGTATTTAAGTGTTTGCTTTTTTGTTTGTCTCTTTTTTCCTTTATCTATTTGTTTTGTTTCTTAAATTCCACATATGAATGAAAACACCTGGGATGTTAACTGTTATTTTTAACAACTTCATGCTAGTAATTTAACATCAATTTAAAGTAAATTGATTTCTTGAAAGATAAAAATGTTTAAATTAGCATAACAAAAAATTTTAAATCTGAATTGTATTGTAGATGTCAAAGAAATCAAAGTCACTATTTAAAACCTTTCCAGTTTTTAAAATTCCAGGTCCAGATGGTTTTATTGGTGAATTCGTCCCAACATTCTAGGCAGAAAAAAAAAAAAAACCAATTGTTCACCATTTTCCCCCCAAAGATACAAAAAAGGGAAACACTTCCCAGTTCCTTTTATGGTGTCAGCATAAGCTAAATGTCCGGCAAGGATATTATGAGAGAGAGACACAGAGAGAGAGACAGAACAGGGAAAGAAAAAGGAAGAAAGAAATTACGGAGTAATGGATAAAAATGCAAAAATCCCAACAAAATATGAGAAAATCAAATTGGCCAATATTTAAAAGAGATAATATAACCTGACCAACTGAGGTTTATTCCAGGAATATAAGGCTGGTTTAACATTTCTAACTTAATATATTTCACTACATTAATAAAACAAAGGAAATAAACTATATGATCTTTTTAAAAGATTTAGAAAAAGTTTATAAAAGTCAACACCTATTTATGATAAATCCTCTCAGGAAAGTATGAGTAGAAAGGAACTTTCTGAATTTGATACAGAGTGTCTATGACACATCTACAGTTAACATAATTCTTAATGGTGAAACACTGATTAAAAGTGTTTCCCCTAAAAAAAAAAAAAAAAAAAGAAAAGAAAAGAAAAGAAGTGTTTCCCCTTAGGTTAGAAGCTATAAGGACATCTGGGTGGCTCAGTGGTTGAGTGTCTGCCTTTGGCTGAGGGCTTGATCCCAGAGTCTGGGGTTGGAGTCCCACATTGGGCTTCCTGCAGGGAGTCTGCTTCTCCCTCTGCCTATGTCTCTGCCTCTCTTTCTTTCTCTCTGTGTCTCTCATGAATAAATAAATAAAATCTTTAAAAAAAAGCTATAAGTTTAGAGTCTTAGAATTTTTAGAATTTAAAATTTAGAATTTTTGTTCAATATCATACTAGAGGTTATAGACCATGAAATAAAGTAAGAAATAAGCTACATACAAATTGCAAAGAGAAAATATAAAACTGCCTCAAATGACATGTCAAAAATATGTTGTTTCTTATATACTAGCAACAATCAACTGGAAAATGAAATGGAAAAATATCACTTATGATAGCATTAACAACAGCAGACACTTATGAAAAAATTTAGTAAAAGATATGCAAGAT
This sequence comes from Canis lupus familiaris, assembly GCF_011100685.1. Taxonomy (NCBI): domain Eukaryota; kingdom Metazoa; phylum Chordata; class Mammalia; order Carnivora; family Canidae; genus Canis; species Canis lupus. The sequence continues at coordinate 24,991,076 of NC_049240.1, forward strand.
GTCTTCACTGAAAACATAAAACATTACTAAAAAAGTTGACCTAGACAGTTGTTATATGTTTTTTATGACTCAATATTATTAAGATGGTGATTCTTTGCAATAGGTCCGATGCAACCTCAATCAAAATCCCAATAAGTGTTTAAAATTGTAATTGACCAGCTGAATCTAAAATTTATATGAAGGACTTTGAATAGTTAAAAAAAATGATGAAGAACAAAGTTGGAGTTCTTAAACTATCTGAATTTTAGACTTACAAGGAAGCTAAAGAAATTAAGGCAATTTAGTCCTAACACTTAAGATCAATGCAATGGAATAGAGTCCAGAAATAGATCAACAAATATATCATAAACTGATATTCAGCAAAGTCACAAAAGCAATTCAATGAGGGCAAGGGAAGACTTTCAATAAACAGTGATGGGACAATTGAATATGCATGAGGAAAACTGAAATGAACTTAATCCCTTTCTCAAACCATACACAAAAATTAATCAAAACCTAAATGTGAAAGGTAAAGCTATAAAGCTTCTAGAAAAAAATTTAGAAAAGTATATTAGTAAACATGAGGAAAGCAAATGTTTTTTAAAACAGAACACAGAGGCACTAACAATAAAAAAAATTGGTAAATTGAATTTCATTAAAATTAATAATGTTAAAAGATACCATTAAGGAAGTGAAAAGGCAAGCCATAGACCCAGAGAAAATGTAATTCACATATTTGACAAAAGACTCATATATAATATGTGTAATAAATTCTTACAAATCAATAAGAAAAATATATAATCCAAATTTTAAAATGGGGAAAAATCTTCACCAGGCACTTCAGAAAAGAAGATATTAGAATGGCCAATAGATTATGAAAATGTGCTCATTCTTATTAGTCATAGGAAATATAGAACAAAACAACAACAAAAAATAAGCCCACAGTGAAATATTTTCACACATCTACTTTTCTGGCTAAAATAAAAGTGTAGAACAGCTGCAATTCTCACACAGCACTGAAGGGATATAAAATAGTTACAATCACCATTGTATCTAGGGTGGCAGAAATCAGAAGAGTAACCACCTGAGAAGGAGATGGAAGAATAGTGGTTGGAAAGGTCCCAGAGGGACTTCCTGTGGTGACGGAAGTGTTCTCTGTCTTAATCTGATGGTGCTCACATGAGTGTATGGATTTCTTAAAATTCATTGAGCTGAATACTTAAGATTTGTGTCTTTTGCTATATATCAATTACAATTCAATAAAGTATTAGTAGCATAAAAAAAGTCCCTCAGGGACAATCTCACTGGTTTATGCCCCTGATGATGATATGATGATCTTGGGGAAACCCGCATTAAGTGGCCCTTGGCAGGGAGGTCTTTTGCCAGTTTATGCAGGAAATTCAGGTGTGTTCTGAGGAAACCAACCCAGGAAGCAGCATCTTCTACCCCAAGTAAAGGAGCGCCTAATGGAGGGGAATCAAGAGCATTGTGAGTGCTGTTTGGCAGCCAGAAAACCCTCAGGGATCATTTTGAGCACAACCATCCCCAACACTGCAACATCTAATTTTAATCACCTAATTATTTTATTTTAAAAGATCCAGTTGCCACTAAAAAATCAAAATAAATGCCCAGCTTCCCCTCCTCCCAACAACAAAGCACTCTGCAATATAAGGATAAGCTTACCTTGCTAAATTGCTGAATCCATTCTATTAATCCTGCACTTTTCCAAAGCAGGAACACATGTACTGCCTCCTTAAATTGCATTTCTGTATAATAGAAACAAACTAACTGAAAAAGAAATAAAGAAAATAATCACATCTACTATAGCATCAAAAACAGTAAAATACTTAGGCATGAGTTTAACAAAGGAGGTGAAAGAGCTATATACCGAAGAGCTATAAGACATAGATAAAAGGAAATGAAGAAAGTACAAATAAATGGAAAAATATTCCATGTTCAAGGATTGGAAGAATTAATATTGTTAAAATGCCCACACTACCCAAAACAATCTTTGTTGGCAAAAAAATGCTATTCCCATGTAACAGACCCAGATACAGAGGTTTAGAGAGTGCTGTGCCAGCTAGTAGGTGGTTGGCCCTACACATGTCTTTGCTTACAGACTAATCATAAAGATAAGGCTAAAACCTGTTGTAGTCTAAGTGCCTGACAATTAGCTTTTTTTTACTGTAATGTAAGTGTCTGACATTAAGCTTTTGGTTACTAAAGCAACCATGCCAAAGACATTCTTCATGAATAAATATATTGCCAGCTACACAACTTCATAAAGAGCTAAGCTGCCCCACAGATAAAGTTCTCTTTTTAATAAGCTCTGGTGACCCAGATAACTAATTCTGTGAGGCACCCTGCTTTTCCCTTCCCACACTCTAATTCCCACACTTTGTTTTAAATTCACCAATAAAAAGTGAACCCTAAATCCCTAGGCAACACTTTCAAACTCAACACACCTAGGCAACACATCCTCAAGTAAAGGCAGAACCCCAGGTCCATGTTTGATTCTCCCTCGCTCCCCTGTAACCTTGTTCTGTGGCCCTGTTTGTGTCCTCCAGGACCTATGAATAAAAAACCTTGTTTTTTCAAAGTTCCAGGACCTATGAATAAAAAACCTTGTTTTTTATTACCCTCCAGGACCTATGAATAAAAAACCTTGTTTTTTCAAAGTTCCCTGATCATTGTTGCTGAGGTACATTTTGAAATTATGAAGTGGGAGAACTCGATTTTTGCCTTATGGAATCGAAGAATGAATCTCACGGACAAAGGAGAGTGAGTAAAGCAATAGAAGTTTATTAAGCAAGGATACAGAAAAAGCTCCCAGGAGTGAGAAGGGCCCTGACAGCATTGCCCCGGGGTGGGGGGGTTGTGGGGCTGGTCTTTTATTGAAAGCCAACAGGGAACCTAAATCCTTTTAACATATCTATTAATATCTTTTTTTTTAATTATAAATTTATTTTTTATTGGTGTTCAATTTACCAACATACAGAATAACACCCAGTGCTCATCCCGTCAAGTGCCCCCCTCAGTGCCCGTCACCCATTCACCCCCACCCCCCGCCCTCCTCCTCTTTCACACCCCTAGTTTGTTTCCCAGAGTTAGGAGTCTTTATCTATTATCTATTTTTTTTTAATCTATTAATATCACCTTTGGGTAAGGACTAGCAATAATACCTTCAATGGCTTACTTTCTTTTTAGGGTGTGGTAATTCTTTGGTGGTCATAGGTAGCTCTCATAATAAGACCCCACCTCTGACACCTGGGACTGGATGGTCTGATTTATTTATCTCTGTTTTCCTTTCATCTCCACATTTTTGGGATTCTTGTGAGCCTGATTCTGTGGCCCCCTACCTATCTCTCCCTACCTAGCCCTGCCTTTCCCTTACTCAATTATAATAAAAGTCACAAGGGCCAGTCCAGCCTTGACATAGACTCCAGTTAAGGATATGTCTGTTGGGGCTGACCTGCAGGTGTTAAGGACAACAGGTGAGAGCCCAAGATGTTCCTAGCTGATAGCATTACCATTGCTAGGCTGAGACTGACACAAAATACATGTGAAACAATGAAAATGATGCCAACCAATTTGGTTTTGAGGTGTCTGCAGCTTTTTAGGGGGGTCTGGACTTTATTGTGTTTCAGGATCAATGTTTGTGTTGAGACTGTATGTGCAGCCTGGCACTGTCAATGCCAAGTGATTTACTGTGATAATGACAGTAAGGAAGTGAAGGCCAGTTCAGAAGAAGGGAGGTTTGACAATGGGAGACCAGGGGTGGAGGATGCCATAGTGTTTTCCCAAAAGTCCAAAAGCAAGATGAAATTCGTCAGGGAACATAAGACAGGATTAAAGTCTATGTCACAGTCCTGGGCAGAATCTCAGATGTGGAACATCAGGGACACTAGAGGCCTTTTCATGCAACATTTCCATTTTATAGAATTTGACATACAATTTAGGGAAGAAACTTGAATAAATTGGTGTTCAGAGACAGTGAGATGTCAGCCCAGTTGGGGGAATATGGCTGTCATGCCAGCCTAGAGTTGATTCTAAACCTGGTAGTCCAAAATGGACAGTGGAAGCTGGGGCCAGGTATAGATGCAAGTTAGAGTCCATCAGAAGAGTGGTTCATCCTTCTTGGACCTGGGGTATGGGGAGAGGGTGTACACAAGGAATGAGGGGTCTCTGTAGGGATGACCATGGGTGAATGTGGCTGGAGGCTGTGTTTGCTGATAGAGTGAGCTTTGTGCCTAGGGTGGGCTGTGTCCCTGCTTTACAGTGCCCCAGATAGCTCGGTCTTAAGAGGTACAAGTGGAAACGGGAGAGGTGGTGATTCCAGAGGGGCAGCCTTGACCCGCAGCTACAACTGGGGGCCTCTGGGAATGGCTCTTAGAGGGAACCTAGGGGATCCAAGGAGAAGAACAAATGTTCCTGGCATTGAGTAATGGGCTTTGGATACTGTTGTGCCCAAGATTACGTATCTGAGAAACCACCAAGGAGCCGACACCGATGCAAACACATGAGGGTTTATTTACAAGCTTGAGCTTGGGTCCAAGTATACCCGACACGGCGGAGCAGGGACTTGGACCCCAAGGTGGGTTCCAGCTTAGTTTTATGGGCTGTGTGGAGGCCGAGAAAATTAAGGCCATTCCACTTTAAGTTCAGCCTTAGCAGGAAGACCAGCCCTTAAAACTAAGCTGGAACCCACCTCGGGGTCCAAGTCCCTGCTCCGCTGTGTCGGGTGTACTTGGACCCAAGCTCCAGCTTGTAAATAAACCCTCGTGTGTTTGCATTGGTGTCGGCTCCTTGGTGGTTTCTCGGATTTGCAATCTTGGGCACAACAGGCTGGTCTAGGGGACCTCCAGAAGGGGTGGAGGAATTTCTCAAGTTCTGTTTACATTCTGATATGGGGCTTTCAAGGGCATTGAGCTCTGTTCTCATTCTAATATGGGGCTTAACTGAAGTAAGGTAAAGTTCTGCTCTTATTCACAGGGGCCTGAGGTGGCTGTACTTGTGCTAACTCTGAACTTAAGGTGGAATGGCCTTAATTTTCTCGGCCTCCACACATACCTCCTACTGTTAGAAAAAACAACACAGTACAGGGCCAGCACACTTTAGCACTTGCCTGAGTGTGCAGGTGAGCTTAACCAGATAAGCAGATACTGCACTTAAGAGAAAAATGTGAATATGAAAAGGGATGATAGTCTCTGTCTCACGGGGGACTCATTTAATCATCAAAACAACCCAATGAGGTAGGTATCACACTATTAATTCCATTTTGCAAATGAGGAAACTGAGGTATAGAGAGATCAAACAACTTGCCCATGGTCACCAGTCTAGTAAGTGGCTAAGTCAGGACTCGAATCCAGGCAGTCTGCTTCCACAGAACATGTTTTTAGAATGAGCATGTGCTGTGTATACAATTTGGGGAAGAAAACCAATAAAGCTAGTAAGAAAAAGAAAAGAAACTCCTTTGATCAATTTTCCACATATTAGATGGCTCAGCTCTTCTGTCCACTGCAGCCTTCAGAATTCTGGCCATGGTGGGCAGGTGGATGTGCCTATGGTGCTCCTTGAAGGATTTTGGTTAGCTTAGGACTTTAAAAACGTGGCAAAGGGATTCATTCAGAATGAAAAAAAAAATACAGCTTTCTGCACATGTAATTATAAACCACAAACTGTGCATGCTATTCAAGTACTTCAAATCCTTCCTTCCCTCTGACAGGGAGTTCCCGGCCAAGTGTAACTACGGGACTGTGCCTGACCTTTATTTTCCTTTGTCTTAGCAAGTTTGCCTGAGCCTCTTCAGCCCAGCCCCCAAGGATGTTTTTGTGTTGGGTCCTTGGTTTGGCTCATTTATGATAACTGTTCCTGCTGCCTGTAATCAAGTAACTACCCTGTAGGTTATGCGAGGTATCAGAATTACATATAACAGAGCTTCAGAGCAAGCAAGCACCAGTCAGAGGAGGAGTCATGGGGAATAAGTAGATGTGGGGCAGGAATGACCCAGACTAGGGCCAGTAGTGAACATGATAGGTGAGAGAACCTGGGCTCTGGTGATGAGGCAGAGTGACTCCCAGCATGTCTGGCTTCTGGACTCAATGTGGATATGATGCCCTTCCCTGATAGGAGGCATACAACAACGGGCAAGGTGGTGACTCTGGCTTGGGCATGTCTGTGGGACATGCAGCAAAGGTATCCAAGTTGCATGGTATATACAGGTGTGGGACAGAGAGTCTGCTCCAGGCCTGCCTGGAAAAATCATCAGTTAATAGGGAGTGATTGAAGCCAGAAGGGCAGGAAAGTAGTTAGGCTGGTGTGACTCACACAGGGGTTGGGAGGAAAACTTGTGTGTATCCTAACCTTCAGGAATATGTAATTCTGGGGCCCACAGACACTGCTGCTTTGGGTGAAGTGGGACCAATCCATTATGCTCACTGGCATTTATCTGGCAGAAAGAGACATAAAAGCTAGGAAAGGAGGCCCTTTTTAAGCAGCATATCACTTCTTGTATTCTTCCATTGGTGGTATAGGAGACCAAAATATGCCACCTGAAATATACCTCTCTGGCACCATGATTATTTTGAGCTGATTATTTAGAGAAACTGTAGATACAGGAGAAGCTCTGTAAACAGAGTAGAAGTTACCCTTTTGTAAGGGAAATTTACATTTACACAGGAAATCTCCATTTGGATGTGTCTCTCTGTATAGGGTGGTAAAGTTTTACTGCAAATCACAAGAGAATCTTATCAATGTAGGAGGCAGTGACTACAATCTTGAAAACAAGGCTTACCTTTGTTTACCTTGGTTTCCCTGGTCTTCCCTTAACTTGCCCTCCCCTCAACACTTCTCCTTGTTTGATTTAGCTGAAGAAGGTATTTAGACTGAATTCTGAGCTACCTCTTAGAAAGTTATTTGTTTTTCCCTCAGCTTACATATATGAGATATACATGTTAATAAACTTATGTTTGTTTTTTTCTCATTAATTTGTCCTTTCTTTTTTTTTTTTTAATAAATTTTTATTTATTTATGATAGTCACACAGAGAGAGAGAGAGGCAGAGACACAGGCAGAGGGAGAAGCAGGCTCCATGCACTGGGAGCCCGACATGAGATTTGATCCCGGGTCTCCAGGATCGCGCCCTGGGTCAAAGGCAGGAGCCAAACCGCTGCGCCACCCAGAGATCCCTAATTTGTCCTTTCTTACAAGAGCCTGAAGGCGGGCAGATTTTGCTACCCCAAGATAGGTCTTTTTGGCATAAGGATTATTTTGAGCTCAAGACAATCATAACCCAGCAGATTTCAGGAAAAGCTCTTTACCTCCCACTCAACTACCTAAATCTGCATTGGAAACAGGGCCTGTACCAGAAAGAGATCTATTGCCAGAGATACTTTTTAACCTAAGGAAATTATCTTCATAATGATGAAGGAACAGAAAGCTAGCTGAAGACAAAGCACAAGCTGACGCCCTGCAGACCCCCCCCCCCCCCCACACACACACACTCACTCCTGGGTGGGATGTGTGTGACATTCCTCCAGGAAGTTCCCAACTGTCTTAATGTTAAAGCCTTGCTAAAGGGAAAACCAATCTTAACTTGACAATGACAAGGCCTCCAATATCCTCGGAGTCTTTTTTAACATATGAAAATCCTATTGAAACCTGCCTTTTCCTTACCTCCGTCAACTCCCAGGTATATAATTAGCCACCCCTCATAACCCCAGGGCAGCAGCCCTTCCTGCCCATGGGTCCTGTCCCCATGCTTTAATAAAACCACTATTTTGCACCAAAGGTGTCTCAAGAATTCTTTCTTGGTCATTGGCTCCGGACCTCACTCCACAAACCTTACTTATATTCCAAAACTTCGTCAGTGTCAGTGCATTTGCATGCTGATGTATTGCTGAAAGGTGTGGAAGCTCTGTTTTTCTCACTTTTCACTTCATCTCTCTCCCTTTACATCTATCCCTCCAACTTCCTCCCTTTGCTTCTCAGACATCATGCTCAGGGAAGGGAAAATCTTAATGCCTTGTTTGTTACTAATCAATTCTATCAGTTAATTACATTCAAAGTACCTGCTGTGTAGCAGGTACTGTGTTTATTCAGCCTGTAGTGCAAATAGAGAATTTAATAATCTTCTCCTCCTCCTTTTTGGGTGAATATTGAATAGTCCCAGTGTTCCTGTAAGGTGGGAATTATTTCCTCATTCTACTGTTGAGTATTGGCTCCGTAAAATGTCAACAACATAACTTGTTTGTGAGACAAATGAGTTTATTGTTTGCTGGGGTAAGGGAAATCCTGCCTTGACAGTTGAGTCTTACTGTCTCAGAGGAGAAAGAGTGAAGCTGATATACTTACTGAGATTCGGAATCTGGTTTAAGGGGAGTGTCTTAATCAGGGACTTGATTAGGTTTGTGTAAGTGAGACAGGGAAATGGAATGAAAGATTTTTTTTCCTTTGCTTCTTTGCCTGCTTCTGTTCATGCCAGGACCTGCATGCATCTCCCCCTGCCCCGTCACTTTACAGGGGCCTTGTTATGCAAATAGCCTATGTCCTCCTTGTAAGGGACAAGGAGTTAATGATTTCTCTAGAATGGATAACATCTAAAGAAGGACCAGGTGAGAATTCATGGGTTTTGATGGGTCCAGGAATGTTCAAGAAGAATTCTTGAGATGTTTTTGTTGTGCCCAAAATTGCGAATCGGAGAAACCACCAAGGAGCCCACAGTGATGCAAACACACAAGGGTTTATTTACAAGCTGGAGCTTGGGTCCAAGTGTACCTGACACAGCGGAGCAGGGATTTGGACCCCGAGGTGGGTTCCAGCTTAGTTTTATGGGCTGGTCTAGGGAACCTCCAGAAGGGCTGGAGCAATTTCTCAAGTCCTGATACGGGGCCTTCAAGGGCATTGAGCTCTGTTCTCATTCTAATAGGGGCTTCCTGCCACTGGCTTGGGCTCTGTTCTCATTCGAATATGGGGCTTTCTAGGGCATTAAGCTGTAAGCTGTTTTCTTCCTGTAACTGAAGTAAGGTAAAGTTCAGCTCTTATTCACAGGGGCCTGGGATGGCTGTACTTGTGCTAATGCTGAACTTGAAGTGGAATGGCTAATTTTCTCGGCCTCCACAGTTTTCAGTGCAAAAAAAGATGGCTTTATTAAAGCAGAAGGACAGGACACATGGGTAAGAAGAGCTGCATTGGGATTGTGAGGAGTGATTGGTTATATACTTTTAAGTTAGGGGCAGGATAGAGACCAAGAAGTTTCCAAAAGGATTCCCATAAAAAAGACTTACAGGGTCCTGGAGGCCTGGCTATTTTCAAGCTAAGGCTGTTTTTTTCCCTCTAGCAAAGCATTAACATTAAGACAGTTGGGAATTCCTGGAGGAATGTCATATTCTGCCTGTCTCAAGTATTTGTCAATGGGTTGGAAATTGTATGGAAACTTAATTTTATCTACATTTTCTTTTGTCTTTGTTCTCCATATCACTCCTCCCCACCCCCCCACCCCCCAACAATTTTGACCCTTAAATCTTTAAGGTTGCTGAGGGTGGAAGATCTCATCTTCTGTAACTTCTTCCTGCTGATAGGGGCATAGAGAAGTCCCTATTTATGATCTACCTTAGCCAGTTGAGGAATTCATATATAGAAGTTACCAAAGGCAGAGGCTGCTGAATCAAAATATATGAACCTCCTTGAATAGAAAGAATCATCTGTCAGCTGGAAGTTATGGCATGTCTCCCCCATGGTAGAGACACATGGGGGAAAGCAGCAAAACATAATTAGAATAACAAGAAAGAGAAGCCCAAATAAGAGTCCCTTGGTTGACAAAAATCTTCCTCCGGTCCAGGAGTTTAACCAATTATTAAAGGGGAAAGAAGGGGGCGCCTGGGTGGCTCAGTGGTTGAGCATCTGCCTTGGGCTCAGGTCCTGATTCCCTGGGGACCTGGGATAGAGTTCTGCATCAGGCTTCCTGCAGGGAGCCTGCTTCTCCTTCTGCCTATGTCTCTGCCTCTCTCTGTCTCTCATTGATAAATAAATAAAATCTTTTTTTAAAAAAAAATGTGAGAGGGGGATCATTTAAAGTGCCAGTTTGAGTATTCGTGTCTTTTGGTAGTCTTGTCATATTTTTGTGGTGATCTGGAGTTTATACATTGTCAGGTTTAATCTGGTCTGTAGAGAAATGCACTAGGCCAGGCAAAAGTTGGTGGAAACAGGCTTTTAACGGGACGGAACCTCGCATTCTCGGTGAGGTTCTGCGGCCTGCAGGGGAGGGAGAGCGCGGGAAGTGGGCCTGGGAAGGCCGCAGGGGAGTGCAAGCGAGCTTTGTAAGGGGGGAGGGGTAGGGGTAGGGGTAGGGGTTGTGTGTCTGTAGGGGATGATAGGTATTAGGCATTTTACTGGTGAAATCAGCATGGGGCGATAACTGCTTATGCCCTTATATGGGGTCCTGGTAAGGTGTGGTTCAGGTTTCCTGCATAAGCCCTGTGTCCCCCTGACGACGTGTCCCGGGCGGTCTGTGGTGGTGGGAAAGTTCCGAGAGGGGTGCCTCCCAATCCCCCTTGATCCCTCTGGCCCAACATGTATGACACTCATTTAATAAAGCATAGGTTTTTCCTTGAGCTGCATCCAGGATATCAAGGGCCATTCAGTTCGGGCGAGCCATTTTTGAATTTGTGGGTGACTGCATGTTGGGCTTGGTTAAAGGTGGTATGCTTGGCTAAAGCCTCTATTTGCAATTTTACATCTTTAGAAGCAGCTCCTGAGACCAATATCACTAAGGAATAAAACTATCAAGAAGCCCTCTTTGATGTCTAGCCGCAACTATCTTAATTACAAGAATCACTGGCAATTGGGAGAAAATCACCTGTCATCTGCATTATCAAAAGAAGAATCTTTGAAGTCTGATCTACTGAAATAAACAATATCAATAACCTCTGAACAGTTATGTTCTATAGAAGTATGATCCTCAGGTCCAGGCATAAGGGCAGCTTTAGTTTGCAGTGACTTTAAGTCAAAAGAATAGAAGATTGGAAACCTTAGGTTGGAGACCATAGCTAGATACTTGAGGAAACCAGAAGAATTTAAGAAATAGTGTAAATTCTGATATCTACGAAGATATTGAAACATTTTTTTCTCTCTATAATCACCCTCATTTTAAACCAAGGAAAGCCAAATCAAGACTAATTCATTTGTAAAACAAGTCCAGTTTTAATAAACTTGGCTTTGTTTATTAACAATCAGCAAGAATAGGGATTGATCATATAGATCGCTCAAAATATGCTTGCTGGAACTTTTTATAAGGAATCTTGATTATACTTTTAGTAGCCTCTCTAGGCCAGAAGCCAAATACTTGCCATCAGACATGCCTGCAATACCTGTAGATTTGGGCAAATTTCTCTTCTTGAGATCCTTAAAATATCCTGAGTTTCCCCCACCTGCCAGGAAGTGACATTCTTTATTCAGCTGATAAGGCTGCTTGGAATACCTCATAAGCAAGGTATTGAGCCAACATTGCCAAGGGACTCTATTGGCTTCATGGTTCATAAAGTCAATCTTAGTTCCCTACAGCTGCCTGGTCATATCTAAGTCTATGCATGTCTCTCAAATATGACATTCCAGTCAAAAGCCTTGGTAATATAATCAGTGTTTTTCAATGATGTCCTGTTATAAGGAGAGCTGATTCTTATTGAACTTATACAAATAATTGTAATTACCATGGAAGAGAAAATATTCACTGAGAATTTTCTGAATTCTGGAGGGTCCAGGTAGAGAGAAATGTTAAATGCTTTCAATTGTTCACACAGGATATTTTATCATATTTCTGTATATCATGGATATCTTAAGTGAAAGTTTCATTAATCTGGAAGAACATTTAGAGAACCAGCAAGTTTTTTTTTTTTTTAAAGATTATATTTATTTATTCATGAGAGACAGAGAGAGATAGGCAGAGACATAGGCAGAGGGAGAAGCAGGCTCCCTGTGGGGAGCCTGATGCAGAATCATGACCTGAGCCTAAGGCAGATGCTCAATCACTGAGCCACTCAGGTGTCCTGAACCAGCGAGGTTTAAAGTAAGAGTCATGAAAACTATAATCATATTTCTCAGTTCATTTAGCTCCATGTCACTAATTCTTGTTCAGTTTGAAAGCAGCTTTTTTTTTTTTTTTTTTTAGTTCTGGGAATTCTTACCAATTTTAGTTTTATAATTTTAAAGAGATGAAAAACCTGTATTTGTCCAAAGCCTTTTTTTATGAATCTCCTTGAAGATGAATCGTATTTCATAAGAGAATAAGAATAACTATAAATGACAAAAGATTTAAAAAATGGACATGGTTAAAGATCTGATAAGAGTTCATTAAAACTGACAAGAGAATCCAATTATTTCTGTGACATCTAACACTTCAATAATCGGATTACCAGGTGATGGCCTTATACCAAAACATATTAAAACTTTAAGAATTGCATATAATCTCTAGGATAGGGCATTTACCCAAACAATATAACCTAAGGCTTATCATTTGTTTAACAATGCTTCCAGAGTAACTTAATATACCAAATAGTGTCTAACTAGTCAAAAAGACTTTATTTACAATTCAGATTGCAGGGAAGTTTGTTAAAAACCTTAGGAAGTTTTAAAGCACACACCTAAATAGGATTATAGATAATCAAGGACTTGATAAAGACTAAACCAGAAACTTTGTTTTTTGGGCAGACAAAAGAGAAAAAAATCTTTGTTTATATTTTCTTATCAGGAGCAGACCAACAATCCAAGAAAACTTTATCTTTTTAACAGAGAGAAAAGCAGAATTTCAATCTTATGCCAGTGTACTTTCAAAATCCTTCATTTCTTTTTTTTTCTTAAAAGATTTTATTCATTTATTCATAGAGACACAGCTAGAGAGAGAGATGCAGAGACACAGGCAGAGGAAGAAGCAGGCTCCATGCAGGGAGCCCCACATGGGACTCGATCCCGGGTCTCCAGGATCACGCTCTGGGCTGAAGGCAGTGCTAAACCGCTAAGCCACCGGGGCTGCCCCAAAAATCCTTCATTTCAATCTTACTCCTGACCACACATAAAATTTCTTTCCAAAGATTTCCCTTTATAAACATCTATAACTTTTTCATTCAGAGTTGCTTCTCTTATTCCCATCAGTCTTAATTACATTTAGCAGAATTTTAACTCTTAGAAACCTTAGTCTCCAGTGAAAACTAAGTAGTACAATTTTGAATTGTCTGTTACACCAGAATTCTTTAGATCTGAAATTTATAAATACATTTCATACTTTTAAAAAACATTTTTCCATAGTACAATCTTTCAATAAAGCATAAAGCATGTTTACCAACAGACCCAAGTATCTCTTCAATAAGAGTTCAAAAGCCAATAAACCTTATGTTTAATAATCAATGCTTCAATATTTTATCTTATTTGGAAAAGACTTAGATGTCCAATGAATTCAATCTAATTTATCATCCAAGCAAAACTCTAAAGTTTCAGGTTACCAAAGACTTTGAAAGCTATCTTAAAAGTTACCCATGAAAACTTTGAGAAAGACAAATTAACCATCATTTTATGTCATCTTTTTGTTGACAAATTGCAACAGAGACATGAGATTATTTAACTATAGTAAACCTAGGTAGAGTAAAAGTTTCATGTTTAATGCTGATAACTCTAAAGACATATCTATCTTAACCAACAAACTTAAATTCACTTAAATACCATATTTATTACACCTTGGTCTATAGAAAAGTTAATCAATTTATTCCGCATTGTGAGTTTTTACCTGGAGCATTGCTGGGGAAATCTGAAGTGGATGGTGTAACTTCAAGGGGGTGCTTCTACCTCCTTGACAGAGAGGGTAGGGGAAGTAGGAGCTAAAGGTACCAGCGGCACCAAGGATGGTATAGGAGACCTTTATGTAGACCACGCCCAAGGTGGTGCAAAAAGGGGGGAGGAGGGGATGACAGAAGAGGTGAAGCGCTGCATCAAGGCTGAAGATAGATAAAAATCCAGAGTGCAGAGAAAGAGAACTCCCAGTTCTAAAGTTCATTACTTGGTCAGATGAAAAGACAGGTTTTCTTTCTACCAACAAGTGGAAATAGGCAGTCCATGTTGGGCAGGAGAAGTCAGAGAACTTCCCCAAAACAAAAAGTTTCGACAGCTGTTGGGCAATATTCCTTAAAGTCTCTGCCCTGAGTTAGACTAACCAAAGACAATTGGCTCCAATGATCATAGCCATTAACTGGGAAATGAATGAGGGAGAAGCCCCCATGCATACAAGTGTACACTAGGTCTATTAGGGGGAGCAGTGAAAGAGAGGGTCAGTGCCACCTTAATCAGGGATGGCCTTTGTATCTTTCAGCAATGTAGGTTTATTTGGAGGAGGCCTGTTTAGATAATCATCCAATATATCAGGAGGGTAGTAAATAGAATAGTGGCCAAACACATTCTGCAAGAGGACCTTAAGACAGAGTCCTGCTTTAGTGCCATGAAGGCCTGGACTTAGGGTATCTCTGTCCATTTGCCCTGTTCCTGCAGAACAGATCTAATTGATAGATCACATTGAAGTTTACTGTCCCATTAATGGGCCATTTTTTCTCATCTTCTAAGGAGTACTGAAGCCATGCAGTGTTACAGGAAAATATCAGGTTTGTCACACATGAAAAATAAATGAATAAATAAATAAATAAATAAATAAATAAATATTTTTAAAAAAAGATGCCAGATACAAAAAGATCACACATGAAAAATAAATGAATAAATAAATAAATAAATAAATAAATATTTTTAAAAAAAGATGCCAGATACAAAAAGATCACACATGAAAAATAAATGAATAAATAAATAAATAAATAAATAAATATTTTTAAAAAAAGATGCCAGGAAAATATCAGGTTTGTTTGTTTGTTTGTTTGTTTCCTAACTCTTGCCATGTGAATTGTTTCCAGTAATTTAAAAGGCATCCCAAGAAAGAGTCCCTGGGAACTGAAGAAGCCTAGAGATGGTCCATTATCATCTCTATCCCAATGATTCCTGAGTGGCATCTCAAGCAGGATATGTCAGAGGTTCTTGGTATCAAAGCTACTGGAGGCGTCCCTTGAACAAAATTGTTCTGATCACTGCCCTGCCTTAAGGAGGGATGCCAGTGTCCCCCTTGCTTCCCCATTGCATCCTAGGCTACAAATGAGTAATGGTGAATGGACAAAAATACCATGTCATGATGTGCTGTGAAGAACTTGCCGTTTTTAACCCATGGAAAACACTAGAAAAGTTTTATAAGAAGAAATCACTCAATTTTGTTATTTAAATAGTTAGTAGGGGATATTGATGGAAAGCAGTAAAGATAGAAATCCACCATGATCTAAGAGACATTCCAACACATGTAGTCCTTACAGCCGACTTCCCTAGGAAATGGTCACCAGTTGGGTACTAGTTTCAGCTGGCTCTGGGTAGAGGTCTGGCTAGACCAGAGACATGAAGGGTATTACATTAGACCAATGAAGAGGAAACCTCACACGGAATCTTAAAGTTGGCAGTTGTCCCAGTGACTTAGGTGGCTGTTCCATGCCCAAGAAAGACAACTTTATATGAGGACAGAAACAAAGGGCATCATTCCAGCCATGGTACTAACTTCCAGCCAAAAGGTAGGCTTTTAATTTCTCTCCGTAGAGAAGCCATGGGCTAGAGGATTTCAGCCTGAGCAATAGACATGAAAGTATTCCAGTAAGACCATATTCCATGAAAAGTCCCTGAAATGAAAGTAAAGGAAGAAAAAAGGAAATGAAATAGTCACCAAGTTTGCACAGAGACTCAGCATCCAGATGAGAAAACTCAAGACCCATGTTTGGTGCCAAAAATGTCATGATTTTGATGTAGGTCTGGGAGCAAATGGTCAAGAAAGGATTCTTGAGATGTTCTTGGTGCAAAATTGGTGGTTTTATTAAAACATGGGGACAGGACTTATGGGCAGAAAGAATTGCACTGAGATTGTAAGGAGCAACTGGTTATATATTTTTAAGTTGGGAGGGGATGGTAGAGCTAAAGAAGTTTTCCAAAAAAGATTTTCATATGAAGACTAACAGGATCTTGGAGGGCTAGCTATTGTCAAGCTAAGGTTGTTTTTTATCTTTAGCAAAGCATTAACATTAAGACACTTGGAGTTCTGGAGGAATGTCATACTCTGTGCCTATCTCAAGTATTTGTCAATGGGTTGCAAGTTGTAAGGAAATTTAATGTTATCCTTTTGCCTTTGTTCTCCTCATCAAGAATGACTGGATGAAGCTATTGTATGTGTATTCCAGATCACCGGCACTAGATATCTCAGCGCTAAGATCCCTGGCTTCAAGGAATAAATGACCTATGATGAAGACCTGGACCTTGACCTCATTCTGACCAGTTTCTGGATGCCTGAGAGGACATGTGCACCAGAGCACAATCATCAATAAAAACCCCTAAGGCCCTAAACAAATATAATACCCATGCTCCTTTCCTTTCTGAGTTTCCTGGATGATCCATCTGTATCTCTCTACGTATTTCCACTAAACTCAGCTTTCACTTCCTGCTGGTTCATGTTTATCTATCCTGCATGAAGCCAAGAACCCTCTTGTCTGGTCCTATGGGATTCCCCCTCTGGGTCCTCAGATCCCTACAGTCTGTATCATAAGGATCATGATATAATAGTTTAGAATGTTTCACTGCAAGGAGAAGATTTTGAGGGCTAAGCCTCCCAAGAATTATTGAAGTAATTGAAGAATTAATCTTTTTCTAGGAAAAAGTTTTCCTGATTAATAAAGTTATGATTAAGAAGGGATGGAATAGTAAAGACATGTTAATGTGGGTAGCAAGCTGTGTGAGATGTTTTTCCTCTCACCACATAAGGGGTATAGATCCCCCTACAAGAGAGACCAAAATCTGGGCGAGATAGTCGATATGCTGTAAGTTAATACTTACAATTCTCTATTCGTAAGGATGTCTCCCTCTATATTGAGGAAGGGAAAGATGACTCTAAATCACAAGAAAATCTCATCAGCAAAGGCACTGACTTGAATCAACATAACAAATCTTACCCTTGTTTGCATATTTTTCTTGGAAACTTCCCGTAACTGACCTTGCTCTACCCCATCCCTCAACCCCAACACCTTTCTTTGGTCTTTGGGTGAAGATGGTATTTATGGTGGTAGCCTGGGCCATCTCAGGGAATCAGTTTTGCTGGCTACTTCCCAAGCATATATGAAGTATAGATGTTAATAAACTTCTATTTGTTTTTCTCTTGTTAATCTGTCTTTTATTATAGAAGGTCCCAATCAAGAATTCAAAAGGGTAGAGGGAAAATTATTTTTCCTTCCCTAAAGAATCCAGATTTCAAATAAAATGATATGAAGAACTCAAATAAAACTCAAAAGTAATGAGTAAAAGTGTGCCATTCAGGTTTTGGAAACCAGAGGTGCAACTTTAGGCTGACAGGAACTAGTGGAGATCATGTGGATAATTTGAGGACCAAATTGCTGGAGGAAGTTGGTATTGGAATTGTGTAGTCCATTATGGATGCCTCCTAATGGGAGGAGCTGGGTCATTCAAAAACTGCAAGAAGGAGTGACCAGGAAATCTGGGTGGAGATCCAATCAAAGCATGTCAGGGACTGAGGAAATACATAAGGATGCTGGATAATAGTGAAAGTGAAGGGAATCTGTGACAGTTTCCTTGAGATGTTTGAAGGGTTGTCCCATAAAAGAGAGTGTAACTTACTCTTTCTTTGTAACACATATAACCAGGATGGATGAGCAGATGTTTAGGGAAGCAGATGTTTGCTAACGAGAGGGAAAATCCATAGTTATCTGACAATGGAGCTCCTGAAGAATAAATTCCTCATCATCCAAGGGATGCAACAGAGGCTGAAGGACCATCTCATCAGCATGTGACAGAAGGGGTCCTGCTGGACTCTGAGGTCCTTTCCAACTGGGATACTGTGGTTTGTCAATATTTCTCACGTTTTTTTTTTTTTTTTTTTTTAACTTTTGTAAAAACTTACTTCCCAGAATCCTGAAAAACTCAGGTATAACTTTGAGAAAAATGAAAGTACTTTCTAAAAGCTCCTTTGATTTCTCTTTGAAATGCTAAAATATGATGTAAGCCTCTTGGCTTTGGAACTCACAGCTATTCAATTCCTTCTACAGGTGATAAAAAGCATCCAGCCTGGAGCAAAGATGTGTGAAAAGAGATTAGGCAGTGTGTGAAAACACTTCCCATCAGCCATTTGACGACTTTTTTGAAATGCTAATGTCAGTCCTACAGAGCTGTTACCTTGGTGTTCACACCTATTCATTCTACATCCAGGTAAATAAAGCATCCCCTGGTGAACACAGAAGTGTGAAGCCAAACTGGGGCAAACTGTGAAAATCCTGGACTCAGTCCATCCCAAGGAAAGAAGGAAAATACAATTATCTTCCTTCTTTGTCCATTATCATTTATTTTTGTGAAAATTTTGAGCTTGAAGTATTGCAGAGGAGATAGATAACTACTATTAATTGAGCACCTACTATAAACCAGGCACAGTATTTAGTGTAATTATATGTAAAATCCCCACAAAAATATTTTAAAATTTTATTAGGTCCATTGTGCAATGTGTAAGTCACAGTTGGCATAGGTTAAATATTTGGTTTAAAAGACATACAGCTTGTACGGAGTATGGCAGGGATTTTGACATAAAAAATTGAACATCAGTCATCCCAAATCTCAGAGACCTATCATATTTATTAAGGGAGTAATGGTAGTTGCTGTAACAAACTGCCTCCATATTTCTATAGCTTGTGACACAAAATAGTATTAATTGGTCAATTATGATGAGTGGTGTGTGTTTGATAAATGATCTGCTTGATATAGTCTTTCAGAGCCACATTCCTTCTATCTCATGGTGCTACCATCTTTAAAATGTGGTCACCAATGTTACCACAGAGGAATAGAATAGAATGAAGGTTTTCAATGGGCCAGGCCTAGAGGTGGTTTACACCACTTCAACCCTCACTCCTCAGTCAATCTCACAGCCCCAGACTAACATCGAGAGGGCTCAGAAATGTAGTTAAACTGTGTTTCTAGGAGGAAAATACAGGACTTTGGAAACTCATAATATGATGAATCTTTTCACTTTGTATACTCAATAAGACATTGTGTTGCACTTATAGTAGGCACTCTTTTTTTTTTTTTAAAGATTTTATTTATTTATGAGAGAGAGAGAGAGAGAGAGAGAGAGGCAGAGACACAGACAGAGGGAGAAGCAGACTTCCTGAAAGGAACCCAGTGTGGGACTTGATCCCAGATCCCGGGATCACACACTGAGCCAAAGACAGACACTCAACTGCTGAGCCACCCAGGCATCCCTATGGTAGGCACTCTAATATGTATTTTCAGACTCAATATATGAATGAATGAATTAATTAATACATGAGTTAATACATGAATACATGAATGACTGATAATTCAACCTCACAGAAACAGCAGTCTATTTATAAACAAACCAAAAATCAAAGCTGGGTTTATTGGAGTCATTAAAATCAATGTGAGTTTATTTGAATCAGTGAATGTGAATAATAATAAATACATCAGTACAAAGTAATACCGATAGTAATGCTAACAGGAATTCCCTCAAAGATGGGAAGTCAGGATTAAATGATTTAAGTGTTAAGGGCTGGGAACAATAACTGGTACATGGTAAGTTATACTGTGTTACCTGTTATAATAACTAACTGATGGGGGTTTCCCCCAGTGATCTTCAGTGAGATACTCCCAATCTCCACAGGCTCTGATTTATTCTCCCTGTCCCTTTTTAACCAAATTCTGAACTTTTTAGTAATAATTGGTGTTTTCTCAGTGGAGATGAGGTGCTCCCCTAAACATCTGGGAGATTCGAAATTAGTCATGGTATTCTTATTAACATAGTCACTTAGAAAGAGAGTCTGGCTTCTTAATTGGAATTTAGCAAATTTGCAAGGGCAAAAGTAGTTATTCAGTGACATTAAAATTAATAAATTTTGCCAAAAATGGGGTAGTATACAACGTGCTGAAATTTTTTCTACAAAATCCTCTATGACATGATTAAGCTATTTTCTCTTCTAAAACGTTTGTTCTCACTAGGCTTGTGTCCTCAGTGTGGAGTGTCTTACCTGTCCCTCAATTTAGCAGGTTTTCCTTCTCTCTGTAGACTTGATGTTGTCTAGTCAGGACAAGGGGATATTAATTTAGGGGTCTTAGGAAAAGAGGTTGAAACCTAACCTTCCCATGGAGTTTTGTTTGATGAACATTAGAAAGAGGGTCTGAGATATAAAATAGAAAAAGAGATTTAGAGAATGAGGTTTCATAGAGGAGATAATATTTGAAATAAGAATAATGGGTCAGAAGGATTCTGTTAAGTAGGCAGAGTGTACTCAGCAATGGGGCCTGGATTAAGAGTAACAGGAGATACCCTTGGACTTGGCTGTATGGATGGCATCAGGGTAAATGATCAGAGCTATGCCTTGAAAGCATAATATAGCTTTGGAGAAACCTGGATTTGAAAAAACTACTGAGAAGAATGTTACAGTGGTTCAATGAATCAATGAAATTCCATGGGTGGAATGAGGCTCAGAAGCTAAATGCCAAACCCAGGACTTGTCTTTTCTCTATAGTCCACCACAAAATGCCACCCTCTAAAGACTCAGTGTAGGGTTGTGGCCCACACACTCGAGTATATGCCTGAAGCAGCTGGAAGGCTATTAAACTCAGATTTCTGTATCCTACCCCCAGAGTTTCTGATTTAGAGATATGGGGTAGGGCCTGAGAATTTGTGTTTATAACATATTCGCAGGTAATGCTGATGTTGTTGGTTCAGGGACACATTTTGAGAACCACTGGGAAACAGAACAGCTTTGCAAGCTTCTCTCAGCCTCACAGAGATGCAGTACTAAGTCTGGTTATTTGCACACACGAACATTTGTATACACATTTACATTTTTATACTCAGGAGTGGTCACACAGTAGAGCAGCCTGAACAGAAAATTTGGAGTCCAGAAGCACCTCAGTGGTGTTCCATTGCTCTTGATCTCACAGGCTTTTCAATTCAAACAGAAATATAAGTGACCTGTTTTTGGATTAGCTGAGAATCAGAAGGTAGTACAGCCTCTGAGAAGTGGATATGGTTAGGTGCTGGGGAAATAGTGGTAGCACAGAGAGAGATGGTGTTGAGGGGGAAGAACCAAGGTATTAAGGACTGACTTTTCTGATTTGTTACAAATTCCTAAGATTCAGGCCCTGCAGAGTGATGGATGAAGTAAGGAGGAGAGGAAAGGGGAGGAATATAGGGAGGAAGAAGGAAAAGAAGGACATGGATTTAACAAGAAGGGAAGGCCAAGGAGAGGGAGAGGATGAGGAGGGAGAAAGGAAAAATGAGAAGGGCAGAGAAAAGTTAGAGGGGAAAAGAAAACTCGGGTCTTGACCTGCTGCAGCCATAATTGTACTGAGTTTAAGTCACTTCTCTCCATAACCACTACAGTATTAAAACAAGTGTGGCTACTATTTACTGCTATATGCAAGGACTTCGTATATTTTCTTCATCACAGTCTCATGCAACTCTGCAAAGTAGTGTTTATCGTCTGCAATTTTATGGATGGGGAAACTGAAGCTCAGAGAGGTTAAAGTTTAGAATCCTGTAGGTCCCCTCAGCCCTGTGCACTTCCCCTCCCACCTCTCACCCAAACCAGCAGGGCTCTAGCCCAGAGCAAATGAGGACTGATGAGCAGCACCACGGACAGCTCTCATCAGTGCAGAGGAGTGAGAGCCAGTTGCCTAGAAGTGGTGAGTGGGAGGAATTTATATAAAACTATACACAATGGAATACTATTCAGTCATCAAAAAATTGAAGTCTTGCCATTTTCAATGACTTGGATGGAACTAGAGAGCATAATGCTAAGTGAAATAAGTCAATCAGACAAAGACAGTTATATGACCTCACTCGTGGAATTTATGAAACAAAACAGAGGATCATAGAGGAAGAGAGGGAAAAAAATAAAACAAGAAGAAATCAGAGAGAGAGAGACAAACCATAAGAGGCTCTTAATCATAGGAAACAAACTGAGGACTGCTAGAGGGGAGGAGGGTGAGGGATGGACATTAAGAAGGACACATGATGTAAGGAGCACTGGATATTATGTCACTGATGAATCACCTCTACCTCTGAAACAAATACATTATATGTTAATTGATTGAATTTAAATTTTTAAAAAGAATTACTTATCATAGTAACTACCTTACTTGTTCACTTAGTCAGGACTAGAATCCTGCAGGTCAGAGACTGTGGTTCACAACCTCGATCACTTAGCCAAGTCCTCCATACTATTCAGCTGTTTTTTTGTGGGTCATCATCACTTCTGTCTCAGCAGAGGACCTCACTTCCATTTTCACTGAGCTTTGAGCTTCTTTGATGTCTTGCATTTTTACCAAGAAAAGAATGTTTCCTGGGCTCTTTCTAATCTGCTTTCCTATCAGCTGTTGTTCCCCAAGGTTCCAGAACCTGTTGAGATGGACGTGAAGATGCAGTACCCAGATACCCCTTCAAGGAAAGACTTGTTGCCCAAGAGGAATAGTATTCCATTGTGTATAGTTCTATATAAATTCTTCCTATTCCTTCAGCTGTCATTGAGGATTCCCTCAGTTGCAGGATCACTTTGCTTAGGGTAGAACATAGCCAATGACTGACTGAGGAGGGGGATTAAGTCTCCACTATTTGGCCTCATGTAGAGCACTTCTGGTTGATCACTTCAGCTCTGAGTGCCTCACAGTGTGGACCTGCATTGCCTCCTGTTTTATCCTCTGCCACACCTGCTTTTATCCTCTCCCTTTGATAGGAGTATTCCAAAGGCAAACTCCTGGTAAACATCAAGAACCTCAGAGTTGTCTTCCTGGGGAACCCAACCTGCCATGTCCATCCACTGCTTGCTACTCCCTCCCCCACCAACTCCTTTATTTACTTTATCTAACTCCTTATTTTAGAAAATCTGAAGACAAGTGCAATCTTGTCTCCTGCCACTTGTCTTCCCTTCTCTGATGACAACTTATATATATATATATATATTTTTTTTTTTTTTTTTCCTGCTATTAGGAAAAAAAGTGCTGGCAAGTCTCTTGGGTGGTTTCTGGGAGATGGTAAAAATCACCTAATCTTTTCACTTCAAGGATGTTATCTCACAGATTTTTTTCACACATATGTGAGATGACACCTGAGCATAGTTATTAGGTACAACATTGTCGGCAACAGCAAAACAAGGGACATGAGCCAATAGAGAAGTGTCTACACAAATTATTATATTAATACATGTTTACAGTGCATCTCTAAAAGCAATGAGAATGCTCTTGAAGTACTAATTTGAAATAATCTCCAAGATGGTTTGATTGTTAGATGAAAAAAATCAAGATGCAGATCAGAGTGTGCCTCTATTGCTTTTTGTGGGGAATATGTGTATATGCTTGTATAGCCAGAAAACACCTCTAGAGCTATGTGCAAGAAATTGATAACTGGCTGCCTGTAGGGTGGGAACTGTGAGGTCTGGGATACAGTAGTGGGAAGGAATATTTCCATGGCTTCCCTTTGAATTTTGAATTGTGTGAACTTTGTACTATATTAGCTTATTCAAGAAATAAATCTAAAAAAAAAAAAAAGAGATAAATCTAACTCATCATAGCCACGGATACAACCGTTTTTTAGAATGTCAGGGAATGAATGTTTCTAGTTGCTTTCAGACACTGGGAGGGTTGTGGGTGTGCATTTCAGGAATGGTGGGTGTCTGAACGAGCTCTGACACAGAGGAACTTTGGAAGACTGTGGCTGAAAGAGTATGTTGAGGGTGCAGATCAGAGGTTGCTGGGGCTGAGCTTGGCATGGGAGCAAGGGATAGTCAGGTGCACTTCCCTCCCTAGAGGATTATGTTGATTTGGGCACACAGAGCTTTGTTATGTGCTGCTGTGCCAGCTCTGCAGACCAGGGCTGTGTCTGGCCCATGCACATGAGAAGAGCAGTTCTTTCTGCAGCAGATTCAGCTTCCCAGAGCTCTTGCTGCGTAGCCCATGAAGTGGGTCAGTGGGGTTCTTGGATAACTGCGGAAGTAGGGGGAAGAGGGCCCAAGAGTGTGAAACGACATCTTGATGATCCAGCTGTTAGCATTATTGAACGACTGGTACACACTTTGTGCTGAAGGTTGCCAGAACTGTATGTGCTGCCCAGAGCTCTCTCTCCTGGTCTTTGTAATTATATATCCATTTGTGTCTAAGATGACTCTGTGTGGATGTCTCACAGAAGCCACCTTGTCAACATGCCCTGAATCAAGCTCATCATCTTCACTTCATCCTGCCTCATCTGCTCCTCAACTCATGTTCCTTCTTGGTAATGGTAAGAAATGGAGAGGTCATTATTCACTTCTCATTGTCTAGCACCTCAAGTTCATTTTACTAAACTGGAAATCAGACTGTATCACACTTTACTTTGAGCTATTCCAAAGCTCTCTTGCCTGTGAGACATGTCCTAAGCCCCTTAACTATTTCTTGCAAATCCCTGCAATCTGACCCTCACTTGTCTTTCAGACTCCATCTCTGACATCTGCTCTTCCATGCCATTGCCTGTACTCCCTTAGCTGAGTTCCCATTCACTCCCAACCTCCTGGCTCCTCTTTGCCTTGAAATACTCATCTCAGGGACCACATATCTGTGGATACTTCCTGATCTTCTATCTGGGTTAGTGCCTTTTCTCTGTGCCCCTACTGCTACATACCTCTGCACAGCATTGGTCAGTCTGTGGATCAATGGCAGGATGCATGATCAGTTAATTTCTGAGTCCTCAGAGCCCAACACTGTGTTGGACACCAGATGTGCCTCAATAAATTTAAGTGAATGAAGCAAATGGTCCCTATCCTTGGGAGGAGATTAAGGTCTGTTGGGGAAATGACCCTAAATATCACACACAGTAAGCTGGTGAGGAGCCTAAGATAGACTTTGTATGATAAACCTAGGCCCAGAGCTCCATACCTTGTAGGATGGGGTTTGCTTTGTTGACTCACAGCATACAAGGGAATGGAAAATACCTGGTAAAAGTACTTGATTAGTTTTTTTAGTGTCTATTTTTTCCTTTCAAGTGGCTTTTCCTGAGTTTCCCAAGCTTCTACTGCTATAAAATTGAGGAAGAAAGTAAACTTGAATTTATTGTGGTATTTACCTTGAAACAGTTTTCTCTCTCAACTTCACATTAAAAATAACAAATCTCTAGTGTAGAGACCTAGAATACTGTTTCTTGGCCAAATAAATCCTGTCATATTTTTGGGACTGATTTCACAACTAATTAAGGATTTATTATAGCTGCCCTCCTCCCACACACTTCTCTTGTGCTGACAGGACTGGCCACAGGAGAAAGAAAGTGAGAAATTATCTAAAAATAAAGCAGATTTGCAAGACCATCCTTAAGAAAGCTGTAGGCATCCCTTTGGACTTGAGTTGGAACAGATGGAATGTGGAGACAGAAGCTTCTGAGTGATGCAGGGGAAGCAGAGCTCCCTCAACTATTCTTTCCTAAAGCCATCTGGCTTCTCCACTGGCTCCAATCTCCCATCATAAGGGTCACAGGTCCCCACCTGACAGGGAAGAGACAATCTGATGAGTTGTCACATCTCTGCAGGTTCTTCCACCTCATCAGCTAAGGCCAAATCTCCACATGGATAGAGAGGGTTCAAGCTGGCCTATGGTAATTGTTGTCAGGATAGAGCTTCTGTCTTAGTTTGGGCTGCCACAGTGAAGTGATATAGACTGGATAGTTTAAACAACAGAAATTTATTTCTCACAGTTCTGGAGGCTGGAAGTCTGAGATCAGGGTGCTGGCATGTTTGGGTTTGGTGAGGACTCTTTTCCTGGTGTAGGTGGTTGCCTACCTGCTCACTGTGTCTTCCCATGGCAGGGAGCAAGGAGAACAGTGAGCAAGCCCTCTGGTGTCTCTCTGAAGGACACCAAGCCCATCATGATGTTTCTGCTCTTATAACCTCCTCTAACTCTAATTACTTCTATAAAATCTCTATGTCTAAATACAGTCACACTTGGGGTTAGGGCTTCAATATAGGAATTTTAGGGAAACACAATTTAGTCTATAGCAGGTTCCTTCTGGGTTTTGGTGTACTGACTGAGAAGGGCACAGGCGACTTATTGAGTACTGGGATGTTCTCTCTCTTGCTCTGAGGGCACATACCATGTACAAACTTTAAGATTTGTGCTGTTCCTTACATGTAAATTATAGCTTGAATAAGCAAAACCATGTGAGGAAAAAGTCTTGAGTTATACCCCAAACACAAATGATTCATGATCAGCATGTCCTGTAGACTTTTGAAGATCTACAAATGTAAAAAAAAATTACACTACTAGCTATTTACTCCAAAGATACAAATGTATTCATCCAAGCAGCACCTGCACCCCAATATTTATAGCAGCAATGTCCACAATAGCCAGACTGGGGAAAGAGCCCAGATGTTCATCAACAGATGAATAGATAAAGAAGATATGATAGAAATATACAATGGAATATTACTCAGCCATCAGAAAGGATGAATACTTAAAATTATATTGATATGGATGGAACTGAAGGGTATATTACTGAGCAAAACAAGTCAATCAGAGAAAGATAATTATCATATGATTTCACTCATAAGTGGAATATAAGAAACAGAGCAGAGATCATAGGAGAAGGGAGAGAAAACAGAATGGGAAGTCATCAGAGAGGGAGAAAACCATGAAAGACTCTTAACTATAGGAAACAAACTGAGTGTTGCTGGAGGGGAGGAGGGTGGGGGCATGGGGATATTGGGTGATGGGCATCGAGAAGGACATGTGATGTGACAAGCATTGGGTGTTAAATGCAACTAATGAATTATTGAAAACTACATCTGAATCTAATGATATCCTATATGTTGGCTACATGAATTTAAATTAAAAAAACTAAATGTATGGTTTAATTTTTGCTGATGCTGAGAGACCTTATTGCTGACAAGGGCAATTATTTGTTTTGTTTTGTTTTTTAAATTATTTATTTATTCATGAGAGAAACAGAGAGAGAGGCAGAGACACAGACAGAGGGAGAAGCAGGCTCCACACAGGGAGCCCAATGTGGGACTTGATCCCGGGACTCCAGGATCACCCCCTGAGCCAAAGGCAGACAGTCAACCCCTGAGCCACCCAGGCATCCCAAGGCAATTATTTGTTAATAATCATATTGTTTAGTGATTAGAAAGCAATATTTTAAGCATTTTTGCATGTAACATGTTATTTTTGTTGTGTAATGTTTCAGGTACATTTGGGGAAATTGGGTTGAGTTGACATGTAATATATAATTTCCACTTAAAAACCCTCCTTATCTCACACATTTCTTGCATGAACTAAAATTCCATAATACATGTGAAGAATCCAGTCCTGGGCTGGCATGTGTCAGGTGCTCAATAAATAACAGTGTTGATTTGTAACAGAAACCCACAGGCAGATATGGGACCTGGGGACTGGTAGGGAAGTGGGGCATGGTTAGAGAGGACAGAGGGTAGAGCAGGATGTGGCTGGGGCCCTGTTAGTCGTGTGGGTATCCTAACTCCAGAGCAGACTAGATGTGAGATTGACACCAAGTGCCCTCTTCTCTCTGGTAACTAATTCTGGAGACTGGGTCTAGGGCTGAGCTTCAGTCATCACCAAGATACCAGCACTTGGATAAGCACTGGTGTGGAGCCAATTGTGAGGCCAGTTGTCTCAGGTACAGGCTAGAGGGACATCGACTGGCAACAAATGTGAGCTCTCAGCCTTTGTGGAGCAGCTTCCCTAGTTGGGTGGCTTAGTCATTTCTTCATTATTTCACATTTTATTGGATGCCTACGATAGCTAGGTACCATTCTTGTGATTATAAGTGAGGGATGTCTAAAGAGGATAACACTATTTTCCCCCCAGCTTTGAGTACTGATTACAAAAATAACACTAGTGAGCACTTTTGTGGCCCAGGCACTGTACTGAGGGCTGGAAGTGCTTCTTCTCACTTCATCCCCAATGCAGCCTTGTGGAATTATACTGTTATAGCCTCATACACAGATGAGGAAGCCAAAGCACAGGGAGTGTCTACTACTTCCTTAGTCAAACAGCTAGATGGTGGAGCCCTGAGATTTCAACTGTGGAGTGTGTACTTTTAAGAACTATACTTTATTGCCTCCACTTATATGATTGGAGGAAAAGAATGCATAACCAGAAAGTAAATCACATGAAATAGCAGTGGTGCCTGTTAGCATTATAAGTTGAGATTTGTAAGAGTTTTCCCACATAAATATGTGATTAATTAAAAATGCAGCTAGGTGTACATAACTTCATGTAAAACCAAGCACACCACTTTGTCATTTTATTTGCTAAATAATATTCCATTTTAGTGTCATGTAAAAAATGTGCATCAAATGGCTAATACCATCTGGCCATTTGCTCAACTCTACTCTGAGACTGACTGGAAGAGACAAGAGCACCAAATACCTAGGTCTATTTTCTCCAGACCTAGAGGAGGAACATGATCATGGTTCTTGGGGTTTTCTCTCCTCAAGAGAAGATAAAATGACTTCCAGAGAGAATTTACTATTACCTTGGAGTTTGTTAGAAACACAAATTCTCAGGCTAGAGGTAAATTTAAAAGTCTTGGGGGTGGGGCCAGCAGCCTATGTTCTCTCAGTTCTCGGAGTGACTCTGAGGATGCAAAGTTGAAGAACCACCGATGAGGGAAAATGGTTGCTTATTGTTCTCAGCTCTGACCTGAGTAGAGCAGGGAAAGAAAAGGTTACACCACTGTGCGGAGAGACCAGCTTTGGGTGGCCCCTTTGAGAGCTCTGTGTGTGCAGGTGAAGATGACTCATTCACTAGGGACACCTGGGTGGGAACAGGGAGGTACCTGGTAGGTTACAGCCACTTACCAAACCTCTAGAACAGGAGCAGCTGAGAACCAAGTTCCTGGGTTGGCTCTGGAAGGAGTGCCAGGAGAATGAGCATGGAGTTCTGTTCATAATAGTTATGTTTGGATCTGAGAGGACAGAAGCCACTATTGTCATAGTGGCAGCCACCTGGGGTATGCAGATCTGTCCCGAGAGGCTTAATGTACCTCTGTCCTTGCACTTCAGGGTTTCCTAGGGAGTAGCTCCTAAATCACAGGAGAATCCCCTGAGCCACCAACTAAACATGTGGGCTTCTGGATTTCCAGCTTTATCAGGCATCAGAATTGCGGAGAGGGTCTGTATGAACCAGATGGCTGCAGTGTACCCCTAGAGTTTGTTATTTGGGTCTGGATGCAGTAGTGCTGCTCATCAGGGGCTTTACTTGAAGGACCACTATTTAGGATGTTTTAAGTTACAAGATAAGGGAAGCTTATACCAAATAAGGCTAAAGTAAAGAGGATTTGTGATTCTTATAAGGAGGGAGGCTGAAGTAGGACAAATTCAAGGTTGAGTGAGTCTCCAGGTCATCAGGGGCCCAGGTCCTACTGGTCTCTCCATTCTTGCTGCTTGTGGCATCATGGTAGCAGGATGGCTGTCTCTGCTTCAGACATCATGTCTGAATTATTTAACTCCACAAGGGCCTGTGGGGGGAAGAGCACTGCTGTCCCAGTATTGTACACTGGAGGCCTTGGACTCCCCCTGGCTGAAACAGAAGAGGTCACATGTTCCCCTTTGAACTAATGGAAGAGGACAACAGGGTACAACTCAGGAGCTGTATGTGGGAGAGATGGATACCCAGTGGAGCACTGGGTGTGTTTGGGGAGAGTGAAGAGGAACAGATGCTGTCAGAGTGAGAAACTCATCCTATTCTGCCGGCACCTTCTTGGGTTTAACACTGAAAGTCTTGTGTTCTGGGAACACCTTCAGGCCCAGGCAAACCTGGATGCTGGGTAGGCCAGTGGAAATATCTACCAATGGGGTGGCACCTGGATGTAAGGATCCAAATGTTCAGGAGGAACTGCATTTTGATGGCTTGTGGTGGCAACTGGGAAGAGTTTGAGATTTGCATCCTTTTCTTGCTTCTGCAAATTAACTTCTTCCTTTCTGGGTATTAACACACAAGGCTCAAATCCATTTATTAACCACCAGCTCAGGCTGTATGCAGACATATTTGCAGCTGGACCATGAGTCCTTTTTCATGAAATAAACATTGTAAAACTTCACTGAAACAGAACCTAACCAGACTCATGAACTGGAACATGTGTTTATAGCAGGGTAATATGGAGAGGAAGGAGAAGGGAGTGTGGCAAGAGGCAGACCTGTGTTGGACTCCCAATGGTGATATGCTGGGTAACTTTCTTAGCCTCCATGAGCTTGGTAACACATCTGAAAATGCGGGCTAATGATCCTTAACAGGGCAAAAGTGAGGATGCAATGAGGTTGTGGATGAAGGCCTAGAGCATACAGTGAAGATTCTGGTAAATCCTCACCTACTCAGGGCCTTAGCTTGATGTTTGGCCAGAGCTCTCTAAGTGTGGGCTGGTTCATTAGCCCTAGTGAAATGTATTTAACATGATGCAGGAAAGAAAATATTTATCCGTATAAATATTCATTCATGTATTACTGAGGGTGACTGAGAGTGGATACAAAATGTATGTTCTACTTCATTAAGAACTCTTAACATTAATGATTTTCTTTCTTCCTCTCACTAAAGCTAAAAATTAAGTCGATTCTACTTGTCAGAGGGCTCCTCACTGTAATGGGCATTAATGATGCCCACTGTGAGCCACAGTCCAGAATGACAAATGAAAACTAGGAGGTGGGGGGATGGCAGAGGCAGGGGCATTGCTCCTGTAGTGAGATGGGAGGAGGCTCCAGAAATATTCCTAGCTCTGAAAATCTGCTTTCCTCCTGGATCAGTGAGGTTTGGACCCTCTCTATCCATCAGGCCAACCTGAGACATCTGGACTCCTATGGTGGTGAATGGCCAGGCTTTCTAGGGCAGGGTTGCCCTAGCACAAGGGTCACATTTAGAAGATAGAGCTAAAAGCCAACCAATACTCTTATGTCCCAAATGTGCCATTTTGCCCAAATTCACAATGTCGTATTATGATTACTTTGTGTTAGCCAGCTTCTTGTTTCAGGGAGAGCCCAGTTACCAAAGAAACCCATTCTGGATATAAAATTCCACTTATTTGGGAAATCCTAAAAGGAAGTTGTTCTAGGGATCTTGATCAAGCCACACTATTAGAGTTTCATTCCTCTGGCAGATTTTGTATTCTGTTTAGATAAGAACAAGAGGAAGGACGGAATTCTAAGATGATCCCTGATGGGTCAAGCCCATGTAGAAGCCCTTCCTTTTGACTGTGGGTGCAACCTGTGGCTATGGTTTCACTCCCATTATCAGATTATACTATAAAGCAAAGGTGAAGGTATTTCACAGATGTAATCAAAAGGAAGATTATTTCAGGTGGGCCTGGTTCAGTCAGGGGAGTCCTTCAAAAGTGGGTCAGAGATAGAAGGGGCAGCAGCTCTCTCCTATTGTTCTTTTTTAAAAAAATATATATATATTTTAAAGATTTTACTTATTTATTTATTCATGAGAGACATACACAGAGAGAGGCAGAGACACAGGCAGGGGGAGAAGCAGGCTCCATGCAGGGAGCCCGATGTGGGACTCGATCCCGGGTCTCCAAGATCAGGCCCTGGGCTGAAGGTGGCACTAAACCACTGAGCCACCCGGGTGTCCCTCTCCTATTGTTCTTGAAGAAGCAAGCTCTGTGTGGAATGGGCCACGTGACAGGGAATGGCAGAGTTTCTAGGACCTGATGGCCTCAGTCCCATAGCAGCAAGTAACAATTCTGCCAATGACCTGGAAGAAGACCTGAGCCTCAGATGGGGTGCGGCCTCAGCCAACACCTTGATTGCAGCTTTGTGAGACCTTGAGCAGAGGATCCACCCCATCCATGCCTTAACTCAGGAACCACAGAAACTACGAGACAACAAATTTGTGTTGTTTTAAGCCACTTAGTTTTTATGCCATCGAAAATTCTTCCAGGACAAGAGAAGCAACCCTAGATCATCAGAACATAATAATAACTATCATTTATTGACTTTTCAATCTGTTGCACCCATTTTTATACATTATCTCATTTAATCTTTGTAACAATTCATGAAGTTAGCACAGCCCCCTGGGGAAATCCTCTATCTAGAACTTAGATTTCCTGTCACCATATGGTGCTTTTTCTTTCTCTCAGGAATCAGATGAAATTAATAGTAACTCTTGCCTGCTGTGCTTAAGTTCCTTCTAGAGATGGGAAAGAAATTGCACTTTGGTGGAAATATTCCTGCCATTAAATTCCATCTTTGCTGTTTATTAGCCAGGTGACACAGGGTGGATCATATGATCACTTAGAAGGTGTTTCCCAATACAACAATGAATGGAGTTTGTACAAAGGGTGCAACGTATTTGTCACCCAGACCCACTGTGTGGGGATCTATTAGAAGCATTCACTGAGTTCTCGCATTTACTTCTGACAACAGCCCCATGAGCTGGTTAAATTGTACTAATTTTCTGGAGGAGAAAACGGTCTTTAAAGAATTTGAATGACTTGCCCAATGTGAGCTGCTGGTAAGTGCTAGAGCTTGAACGGAGACAGGTCGGTAGGATCTTTCAGGGAAGACTTCCTGAGGCCTTTTGCATTATTCTGCCCTCATGTCAGGGTTTCCTGAGTGCCCAGCCTCACATCTCCATGGATTCTTCTAACCCCATCTATGGTTGGAGGAGCTGAGCCATCATCTTCAATCTTGTTCTGAAATGTTAAGAGAAAGCCCTGTTCCCAGTGGCTTTACATATTCCCCACTCCCTTCTTCCCCTGATTGCTGCTGCTTGTAGGAGTGAATCCTAGTGATGATGGGGCAATGGAATGATCCTCAGAGCTTATTCTTGGACCCAAGATTTAAGAGGGGCATAGCCAGTGTGTCAGGAAGTCCTGCCCACACTGGGGTGGGGAGGTTTGTCTTACAGGGTTGCAGGGTAGGATTGGCATGGGTTGTGAAGTGCTGCTAGCTTGAAGTTTTGCTTCATTGCCAGGATCCTAGACCACTTTTGAGAGTGGAGCTGCTTCTATTCACTTTGTTCTATTTATTTCACAACTGACCCCCTTTAAAGGATTTAGTATCTTTTCAAGGATCTGGTCACTCCTAGCTGTACTCTGGAAAGCCAAGCCCAGCTTGATGTGAAAGGAGGATGGAATCTTCCATGGATGGGGGTTCCAGGGCCAGGAGTAGTGGAGCCTGAGACCCCAGACAAGGGATGCCACTGACCTTTCATGGTTGGCCCAGAATCCTTTGCCTCTGGAATATTATTCTTCCAGAGAAAACGAACGTTGGAGTTCTGAGGGGTTCGTTCATCTGTTCGTTTTCTTTCTTATTTTCTTTCTTTCTTTCTTTCTTTCTTTCTTTCTTTCTTTCTTTCTTCTTTCTTCTTCTTTCTTTCTTTCTTTCTTTCTTCTTTCTTTCTTTCTTTCTTTCTTTCTTTCTTTCTTTCTTTCTTTCTTTCTTTCTTTCTTTCTTCCTTCCTTCCTTCCTTCCTTCCTTCCTTCTTTCCTTCTTTCTTTTTTTACAAAGAGATTTCATTTTCTTCTTGCAGTGCAATCAGTGATGTAGTTATTTTACACTAGACCCAAGAGCCCTAAATTTTGATGGGAAAGGAAATTCTAGTTGCTTTGTGTTCATAGCTGAGGTCTCAGGCAGGGCTAGTCATACTTTCCTGGGAAAGGGACATTTTTTTTTTCTATTAAGTTGTGATTTAGGAAAAATATCTGTCAGTACCTTAGCATCTGGGGGCAATACCTACGGATATCAGTTAGAACCTCCTATCACCCCTGTCCTAGTTCTTTTCTCCTGCTAGCTTGTGAGTATGAAGGGAACACTTTTTAATGTGCTCCTGAATGTGTTCCTGGACTAAGTCCAGTCTTGACCTTGTCTTGCCTACCTCTGTCCAATGCATACACATGCAACTCATATGTCAACTCAGAGACACACACATACACACACATTCATATACAAGAATGCCAACAGGCACACGGACAAACATGCATTTGCAAGCATACCCAGACACACACTCACACACACACTGTTTCCTCACTCCTATGGGGCCCTTACACATGAACCTCTCTGCCACATCATGCAGGGCCACACCTTCAGAATTTGCTCATGCTGTTCCAACATGCTGTTCCAACATTCCAACATGGAATGCCTTTCCTGCCCTCATTCTGCTTAAGGTAACTTCTAGACTTCCTCCATGATTTAGCTGAAGTGTGACTTCTTGTGAGGAGCTGACCTGGGGCAGGGTCTCAAATGTCAGGCTTGGCTGGTCACTGGTTTTCTGGACTCCAGCTATCTTTGTGCTTCCCTCTATTAGAACCATGCTCCACTTGGTGGGAATGATCCCTTCATTACCCTCCCCATCCTCCTATCGTTCAGGTGTGGCCTGGCCCTGTGTGAGTGTTTGACTTAAACTTCCTGACTGCTTCTCTGAATGCCCCATGCCTTTCCTAGCTGTTTCCTATCTTTGTGTGTGCTGTGCCTTTTCCCTTCCTTGTTTCCTTTAGCAAACTGACTCTTGTTCATCTACAAAGACACAACCTTGGTGTCACTTCCTTTGTCTGGGTCAGCCATGCCACTCTGCCCATGCTCACCTGTCTTTGTTTACATCACTGCATATTGTAATTTTCTCTTCCATACTGGAAGCTCCTCAAGAGCAATTACTCAGAGCAAAGTATAAAAGAATACTCATCTTTTTTTTTTTTTTTTTTTTTTTTAAAGATTATTTATTTGAGAGAGAGATAGTGAGAGAGAGAATACTCTTTCCAAGTCTGGAAAGCAGGGCATGCTCCAAGAAAAAAAAAAAAGTTTATAGATATGGCTATTGGTGGCCCATATGGAAGTAACCAAAGGCAAATACATGGAAAATCTACATGTTTGAAAGAGTTCTATTGGCAAGAGTATAGCCAGCCTGTCCTACAAGAGGTGGAGACTGTTCAAGATGTGAAGAACTTCTGGGTTCTCAGCTTCCCTCAGGCAGGAAGAAGGCTAAGAAGTGGTTCAGAGTTATAAAGGGGCATCTTCTCCAAAGCCCTCAACATGTTATACCACGGAGGATGATGCAAAAGGAAGGACCTTCCCTAATGTGGATCCAAGTGTTGTAAAAAGTGGTGAATGGGGATCTATTTCCAGGGAACAAATCCGGGCCTTAATCAAAAGATAGTCCTTACTCGTGGGATTAGAAGCCCAGGCATTATTTCCCTAGTAGTATTTCAAATTTCTGTAGGCCTCTTGTATTCCTTCATCTCTGGAAGAAGAGAGAACATGCAGATGTGATGTAGTCATGACATCATGTGATGTAGTCATCTCCATCCAGGATGGAGAGTCATCCTGGCTCTCCAGCCTGATACTATGATTGGAGGAGGCTTCTGGGATACCTTGGAAAAGGCAGTGATGGGGGAGACTATGCCAGTTTCAATTATTATTCAGCAAATGTTTACCCCCCTCCCTCTCCTGCTAGAGGCAGAATATATTCTCCAACTCCATTGGTGTGTGTTGAGCTTGGCTAGCATTGATCAATGGAATGTTAGCAGATAAAAGAGGAGCAAAAGCATGAAATGTGCTTGTGGTGTTGGGTTTATCTTTTTGTCACTTTCATGCCAGGAAATTCTACTTGGTAGCTCCTGTGCCTTCTTGGAGCAGACCTGAGCCCAACCCACATGGAGAAGTCAAACTCAACCAAACCCATCCTATCAGCCACCTTTCCCAACTAGCCAGCTGATATGTGAGCAATAATAAATGACTGTTGTTTTGGAGTGGTTTGTTATTGAGAAATAGTTAACGAATACACCTTCCTTCATGTGAGTGGTAAAGAATACCCAGGACACTGGCCTGTTTTCTTGTCTAGATGGGAACAATAACTGGAGAGGCTCACAAAGTAAGATGTCAGAAAGACCTAAGGTCTTTGTGCCTAGAGCAAGCCTTTTTCTCTTTTGGGTTCTCACTTGGTCTCTCAAGGTTGCAATCAAGGCCTTGTAAGCTGTTCTGAGATAATGAGGAAGAAAAAGGATGATGGAGTGATGGGTTCACATACATATCCTAACAGGACCATTTATCTTAAATGAAGATGGAATGCATTCCCACAGTTGGGCATGGCTCTAATAGAGGGAAGCACAAAGATAGCTGGAGTCCAGAAAAGCAATGACCAGCCAAGCCTGACATTTGAGACCCTGCCCCAGGTCAGCTCCTCACAAGTCACACTTCAGCTAAGTCATGGAGGAAGTCTAGAAGTTACCTAATCAGAATGAGGGCAAGAAAGGCATTCCAGGCTATTGGAACAGCATGAGCAAATTCTGAAGGTGTGACCCTGCATAATGTGGCAGAGAGGTTCAATGTGTAATGTAAAAAAACTTGTTTTTTTTTTTTTCAATTAGAAGAATAATAAACATTCTCCTCTCTTGATCAACTTTCTCAACTACAGGCAATGTTAACTGTAAACTGCCTTATGCAGTCTTTATTTACTGGCCCTATTACAGTACCATTAAAGCTGCAATTGGACAGTTGTTGACAGTGGTAATTTTGAACTACTGATGGGAGATTTAATTTATTTTTAAAAAATCACATGCATATGCCACAGATTTATTGGACCTCAACAAATGTTCTTTACCCAAAAACTATAATTTTAAATTTTCCTCAAAAAGGACCCTCATTAAATCTTATGCCAGTCCAAGTATTTAAACAAAATTCAAGTTAAGTGGTCTACTGTATTGTTTTCTTAGATAATTTATCAGATGAAAGCTGATCTTTAAAATGGAGTCAGCAATTGCCTTGGAAAATACATATTCATTCTTTTTTCCAGTCTGTCTGTCTCTGTTTGCCTGTGGCTGCTTTGATGAGACTCTTGCAGGGCCATGAAAGAACTTACTCAGATAAAACTTAGGTTTTTAGGGGAGGCTTTTTACATTATCACTGAGCACACCGCAGTGTAATTTGTTCTCATGTATGTATCCTACTAGACTTGAGCCCTTCCAGGTGACGAATGGCATGTTTGTGTCTGCACATGGTGCCTGAGATGCTACTTGGACAGATGGTGCATAGACCTGAATCAGAGCACTGAATCTCCAAGGGCCTTTGTTGAAAGAAAGTTCCTGTTGAATGATGCCATCAAATGGGTACAAATTCAGACACAGTTGTTACTGATTCCCAGTTGAGCATTAGGGTAAAATATACAGGTGACAAGCTTTGGCTATGAACATGCAAGCAGAGCCCTCACGGTGGCTATTACTCAGTGTTCCAACCTGTCTGGTGAAGATGTGGACTGTGGATGGAAAGATCATATTGTTGGGCTACCACCTTAGGGAGGGGTGTACTATAAGAACATGTTTTTCCTGTGCCCTAAATGCCCTCACAGCACCCACTGGCCTGCTTACCTTTCTACCCTCCACTTTCTGACTCAGGTTCCCAAGCTGACCTGAGGTGGTTCCCAATCACCTTAGCCCCCCAAGACTGACCTCATCCTTTTCTGAATCCTTATAGAACTCAAATTAGGTGTTGATTAAACACTGTTTTAAAAGTCACTTAAATGCTTGTTTTATATCTACCTTCCTTCTTCTGAGTCAAATAGAGTATAACAACTGTTTCTGAAGTTTCCTTGCATCTTCTATCAGTTTTCTGGGGAAGTGGGGGTAGGCATGGGCCTTGGAGTTGGACAGGGGGCATTCACCTCCAGCTCTTTCACTTACTTGCTCTCCACAATCGCCCTGAGTTGGGTGGAGGGAGAATCCCTGGGTCTGGGGCAGCCCAGACAAAGTGAAGTTGCCCAAATGCTGGCACTGTAGGAGCCCCAGGGCCTGGTTGATGTGGCTAATGAATGAGTGTGTCTGTACACATTGAGGCTGGTGTGCAAGGCAGGTGGCAGTAGAGCTATGCCCCATCCACTGGGTGAAGAGCCAGCTCATCCACCTGCCGCATCCTTATTTCAGGTAAATCTTTGGGAGTAAACCAACAGGGTAAGGGGGGTGTGGGGTGGGGTGCAGTTAACAAAAAATCCCCAAGCTTTACATGAGCCTGACTCCATCTTCCCTGTGCCTTATGCCAATGTGGTGGGCAGGTGAGGCTCCACGGTGGACTCATCAGGGTGCAGGTGGCCTCTTTTAGGAGGTGGCTGTAATTCCCTTTTCCCTGACACCAATTAGAGTGGAAGATTGTGCTTTGTTTCAGAGTTGAACTGGCCCTCCAAGTAGAGCTCTCAGAGCCTGGCAGGTTGTTTGGATAGCCCAGAGCAGACATGAAGAGTCTCTGTATTCATGGTGCCTGTTCCTAGGGGCCTGGAGAGGACATAGTTGGAAAGTGGGAAAGATGGGAGACTATACAAAAGGAAAGAAGAGGCCTTGCATAATAATTCAAAGCACTAATTCCACAATGAGCCAGGTTGCGTGTTTGGGGGAAATTAAGAAAGTGACTTTGTCTTCTTGTTGCCTTAGGTTGGGACTAAGAACTCAGGGCATGCCTAGGGCCTGGAAGGTATATGAACAGGTGAGTAGGACAGCCTGGGAAAGCTAACCTGGCTACTGGGTCCTTAGCTCTGGCTGCCATTGCACCCTCAAATGTGGGCTTAGTAGTGCCTTGTTATTTATTCAGTGTTTTGAAAAGAAACTGAAAATCAAGATTTTAGTGTGAAATCTAAATATTAAAAGTTGAAAGTCAATTAAAAAATAGTCTGTGTCTGTAGTCCAAAGAAAATCTGTCTGCCAATTGGATTTGATTTTTGGTCTACTGGTGTATTCTGTACAGATGATTGCTTTTGGGGAGGTGTGTGTGTGTGTGTGTGTGTGTGTGTGAGAGAGAGAGAGAGAGAGGGAGGGAGAGAGAGAGAGAGAGAGGTTATTTACTCATACCCAGAAAAATAGAGAATAGAGGCATATCTCAAACTGGCCTCAGTAGAAGGAGCTTAAAGGATTGGCCTTGAGTGCTGAGCTCTACCCTGGCCTCTCCAGCCAGAGTCCCTAGTGTGTATCTCAGATTTAGGGGGAGTGGACAGTTGGGGAAGGAGGTGGGGCCTTATGGACAGGGACTGAAGTTTCCCCAAGTGTGGGTAGGTGGTTGACGGTTTATGTTATAAAAAGAAACAGGAGCCTGCAGCCCGCAGGAGGAGACCCTGGGGAAAGGCTTCCTTTTGTTGTACTTTTCCCTTAGACAAGAAGACAGCAGTCAGTGTGATGAGATAGGTGAGAGTGTCCCCTTTAGTCCCCTCCTGGGTCATGCAGCAAGCTCTGGGTTGGGGCTGAGATTTGGAGTGGCCCTCCAGCATCTCTTCCTCTAGGCTCAGTTTGAAGAGGATGGTCTCTTGCTGCACACTTATCTTGGGAATGAGTAGGAGTGGTCACCCTTCAGTGATATCTGGTCTTCAGTAAGACATGCAGTTGCAGGGCATACAACACAGTCAACCAGTGCTATTCTGTAACTGGAAGGACATGGCTAGGACAGGGAGGACTGTGAGCTTGCATGCCTATAAGCTGTGGGATGAGAGGCTACTGTCTCAGAGGGGCAGTTCACTGGCAGTATAATGACACAGTCTCTGCCTGCCACCCAGCTGCCCGTCCATCCATCATATCCATTCACTACATAGACCATGACAGCCAGTCACTACTACTCTGCACTCCTGCCCCAGCCAGGGAAAGAACTCATCCTGTAGGCATGGTGCAGGGGTACACACAGT
This sequence comes from Canis lupus familiaris, assembly GCF_011100685.1. Lineage (NCBI taxonomy): Eukaryota > Metazoa > Chordata > Mammalia > Carnivora > Canidae > Canis > Canis lupus. The sequence continues at coordinate 25,030,798 of NC_049240.1, forward strand.
GGCCAAGAGTGTGGGTTCCAAGACAGACCTGTTCTGTCCTTACTAGTTATGTGACCTTGGGCAAGCTACCAAATCCCTCTGGGTTTCAGTTTCCTCATTTACCAAGAAGGTACAATAACTCTAGCCTCCCAGGGCCAGAAGGGTGAGCTGAGATCATGCATGTCGAATGCAGACCCCAAGAACGTGTTTGTGGGAAATCAGCTGCTGTCATTGGTGCCACCATTGCCCTGAGTGTGATTATTCCCTCCCAAGTTATTCATGCTGTGTGGCACAGTTGTCTACCTCCTGAATTTACCCCATTTCCCTTTGCACACAATTGTCCAGGAAATAGGCGTAAGGACAGCTGGAGAACCACTCCAAATACGCCATCAGGTAGAGCACACTTCACATCAGAGAGGGTGAGTGTGGCTGGAGGAGGGGTGCAGATTTCTTTGTTGGTCAAACTTAAGTCCCCTGGTGGTGTGTGTGAGTCCCTTTGTAAACCTGGGCTGGGCTCTGCCCACGGAGCCTACAGAGCCGTGGGTTCATGCTGGGTCATAACTGTGAAACCTGTGAAGCTGGTGTCCTACAGCATCTGGCAACATCAGCAGGCAGCAAGTTGTTGCACCTTGGCTGTGAGGTGCTTACATTCTCTTTCAGGAGGTCAGCTACAAACTTGCCAATCAGAGAGTGTTCACCACTTAATTTTCTCCTAAACATTTACATTCATTTTAAAATAGGAAGATTGATAGGGCCCTTGGTTACTGCCCTCCCTCTGCTGCAGGGGAGCTAATTATTGCCAAAGATGTAGGTAGGTTGCCAAATGTAGATGCATTTTCCCAAATGCATGGGAAGATTTCACTGATTTCAAGGAAGGCCTGTTGCCAGAGCCTTCTTGGGCCCCCAGAGTGAGATCACTGTCTACTCCATGAAAAGATAGGATTGACTTAGAGGGTGTGCAGGGGTGGAGTTCTGCTGCCTCCTGCCCTGCCCCTTTGTTGTCTAGATTGAGCTTCTCCTCTCCTAGCACAAATTAGTTCTATACACTGATAGGACAGTCCAGGGTATACCACTTGCTTCTGTGGCCTGAGCCAAAGATCTACCACTAATAATGAGAATTTTAGGCTACATAGGTACAAAGGGTAACCAGTAAGTTAGTGGATAAGAAATTTTGGTCAAGTGAGACCTCATGGTGGTTTTCAATTATTATTCTTTTTGCTATACTTCTCTTTACCTAGCTCACTCCTGGTTGTATTCATCAGGTCTCCAGAGAAACAAAATCTATAGATAATATATATATGGAGAGAGAGACACTCACACATACACAGAGATTTATTGTGGTAATGGACTCATACAGTTATGGAGAACCAGGAGAATGTGGTATAATTTTGTCCAAGTCCAAAGGCCTGAGAACCAGAAGCTCATGTCTGAGGACAAGAAAGATCTACCCTCCAGCTCCAAGAGAGAGAGAGGGAGAGAGAAGGAGAGACATACACACACACACACACACACACACACACAGAGAGAGAGAGAGAGAGACTCAGTTCTTTTGTTTTTTGTTCTACTTGGGCCGCCAATAGATTGAATGATACCTGGACCACATTGGTGAGGGTGGATCTCTTTACTCAGTCTACTGGAATAGACTGAGTCCCTTCAGTAGTCTGGTCCCTTTCAGAAATACCCTCACAGACATACTCAGAAATAATTACTATCTGGATATCCCTTAGCCCAATCAAACTGACATGTAAAATTAACTATCATACCAGTGTTACCTCCTTTAAGAAGGCTTCTTGTTTGTTTGTTTTTTTAAAAAAATATTTTATTTATTTATTCATGAGAGACACAGAGAGAAAGAGACAGAGACACAGGCAGAGGGAGAGGCAGGCTTCATGCACGGAGCCCGATGTGGGACTCAATCCCGGGTCTCCAGAATCACACCCTGGGCCCAAGGCAGGTGCCAAACCACTGAGCCACCCAGGGATCCCCAAGAAGTCTTCTTGATCTCCATGCTGAGCAGGTGTCTCTCTTCTGTGCTCTGAAGTTATCTTGTGCTGTTCTCCATCAGGGAGTGATCACATGTGGGGAAACATCAGCTTATAGACCTGTCTCATGCTTCAGACTGTCACCTTCCCAGATCAAGGCCTTGTCCCGGTAACTCTGTGCTGCCAGTGCTTATCCTGGGGACTGGCACAGCGTAGGGGGGAAGGGGATATCTGCCCAGCGGCTGACCCTCCTTGGTGGTGGGGCAAGTCTGATGCCATGTTCTTCCTTTTCATGGGTTAACCATGTACCCATTTAGTTGTTCAACTATTTATTGAGCACCAAGTGTGTGTCAGGTACTACTAAGCTGAGCAGTGAGCATGTATAGTCAATAGTTTTCATTAAACTTCCAGTCTGATCAGGGTATACAGACTTTACATGAGTTAAAGAACAAAGGAATATAATTGCAAGTTGAGGTAATCGTTATCAAGGAAAAGTAAATAGTCCCCCTGAGTCAGAATAATTAAGGGAGAAAATAATTCTAATTTTTAAAATTATAGCAAGTTTCGCCAAAGATGTAGAGAAATTGGAACCTAGATACTGCTGTTGGGAATATAAAATGGTGTAGCTACCTTGGCAATTTGTCTATTCCTCACAAAGCTGAACATAGAGTTGCCATGTGACCCCACAATACCACTCATAGTTATACACTCAAGGCAAATGAGAATATGTCTACACAAAAACTTTTACATAAAAAAGTTTTTATATTCACAGATTCTGGGGAACAAAAGGGACAGTGTAGACTGCAGGGCCACATGGTGGAGCACCGGGCCAGTCAGAAGACACAGATAGCAAGGAAAAAATGTGGGGAAGAGACTTTACTATGGTTTTTGTGGAAAAGAACAGGTGAGGAGGGTAAGGAGATTTGGGGGTAGTCTGAATATCTCAGTTGGCTCTGGCATCTGACCCTAAGGTGATTAGGGCAGGTGGATAGTGGTCTGGGGTGTGAGAATCCCACAAAGGAGATGATTCAGTGTGGGCTCTGAAAGGCTTGACTGATATTTGAAAGGTGCACTCCGGGATCCCTGGGTGGCGCAGCGGTTTGGCGCCTGCCTTTGGCCCAGGGCGCGATCCTGGAGACCCGGGATCGAATCCCACGTCGGGCTTCCGATGCATGGAGCCTGCTTCTCTCTCTGCCTGTGTCTCTGCCCCTCTCTCTCTCTCTGTGACTATCATGAATAAATAAATAAAATCTTTAAAAAAAAAAAAAAAAAAAAAAAGAAATGAAAGGTGCACTCCAGGTGGGTTGTTTGCTATCCCTAGGAATTAACTGGCCCAGAGAGAAGCAGTCCCTTCAAAGTCAACAAGGCCTCACAGGTCAAAACATTAGAAATACAGAAAATGAAAGAGATGGCTAATACTAGGGTCAGAGTCCCATTGCCAGCTGTGGATACAGAGGGCTAGGGGCCTCTACATTAAGTGTTCCACATGCATGAAACCACCTAACCACCTGTTTGGTCCCATTGCCTGTGCCTAGCACCCCATCTCCAGGCTTCTAGGAAGTGGAGGAAGGGCAGTTCTCAGGAGCATGGAGTGGTGAAGGGCTTCTTAACACTCTCTCTGAACTGTACCCTCACCAATATGCAAAGGATTCCAGCATTGCCAGTGCCTGAGAAGTTTGAGGACTGGCAAATGAGGTTGGGAGTGTGGTCAACCATGCAGAGGAGCACTTACCAGTGATACTGTTTACCATCACCCATGCATGGCGGTAATAGTCAGCTTTAGTGTTCCACATTCAGTGCACTCTCACTGGCTGCAACAGAGGCCCATGGCTCCCCCTACAAACCCTCCTTTGGTGTGCTCCTGGCTCTCAGGATTCTGCAGGTGGGACCCCTTTTTCTCCATTGCTGGCTTCAGCCCTAGTATCTCCATTGTGCTAGTTTTGTCACCTCCACACCTCTGCTCTCCAGCTACCAAAGCTAGAATGCTATGGGTTTTCTCTTTTCCTCTCCCCATCACTACAAGTTTATCATTAAAAAACAAAAATCTTCCATATAGTTTTAATAGAGTTCCAGGAGGGAGCAAAGTTAGATAAATAAATTCAATCCTCTAGCAGAAACCAGAAGACCTGCAGGAATGATTTCTTATAAATACCCCCCATATTGAAAATTTTTCTCCAGTGTATTCTGGAGACACAGGACTTAAGCCACAAGGAATCCAGTACATGAGAGTTTCAACGTACAGCAATTGATCCATCAGGTAGAACCCTGAATGATGTGCTCACCAGACTGTTGTGCCCAAGATTACGTATCCGAGAAACCACCGAGGAGCCGACACCGATGCAAACACACGAGGGTTGATTTGCAAGCTCGAGCTTGGGTCCAAGTGCACCCGACACAATGGAGCAGGAACTTGGACCCCGAGGTGGGTTCCAGCTTAGTTTTATGGGCTGGTCTAGGGGACCTCCAGAAGGGCTGGAGCAATTCCTCAAGTTCTCTTTACATTTTGATATGGGGCCTTCAAGGGCATTGAGCTCTGTTCTCATTCTAATATGGGGCGTTCTAGGATGTCAAGCTGTAAGCTGTTTTCTTCCTGTAACGGAAGTAAGGTAAAGTTCAGCTCTTATTCACAGGGGCCTGGGATGGCTGTACTTGTGCTAACGCTGAACTTAAGGTGGAATGGCCTTAATTTTCTTGGCCTCCACACAGACAACCAGGGGATGGTAAGGTGGTTTACAAGGGGAGGGATCTCCTGTGATTCCAGGTCATGTGCTCAGAGCAGTGCATATCTTGGAGAAGGGATGGTGGTCCCACCTTACTGGTCCTTAGGGAGCCCTGACAGACTCCTTACCTCTACCCTCCTGTTTCCATTCTATACTATTAGCCGTGAATCAGATGATGTTGCTCCCCTACTTAAAACCCTTTAGTGCCTTCTCAAGTCACTCAAAAATCCAAATATTCCACCACAAACCACACAGCTTTGTGTAATCTGGACTTTGGGTACGGCCCCCAATCCTCCCTCTTGGCTTCTTTTCCTTGCTATGCACAGTCATATTTGTTCTTCCCATAGGCCAAGGTTTCTCCTGCTTCAGGGCTCTTGCACATGTTGTGCCCTTGGCCTGGAGGCTCTGCTCTATTTCTTCCTTTGGCTGGCACCCCCACCTCTGGTCACAGGTTGAACGCCTTTCCTGGTCACCACCTCCATTCTGGTCCCAGCCCCCTCCACAGGGGCCAAGCCTGGTCTGTGTGGGAGTATCCCAGGCAACATCTGCTCACACCGAAAGGAAGAGAGGCTACTTCCAGTGTGCATCCATCCTCATCTAGTGTGAGGGGTGGTTAATAAGAGTCTACATGTAATGTGTTGGCTCAGACTTCTATAAACAGATCCAGGAGTTGGCCTAGGTATATGCGGCTGTAAGTACGTATTTCCGGGTATAGCTTCTGGGAAAGGTGATGTGGTGAAATGGGTCAGGTAGGCAGTAAGTTCTGGGCCAGAACCCAAGCTCTGCTACTTCCTTGTCATGTGACAGTAATCAAGTCATTTAACTTCTCTAAACCTCAGTTTCCTCACTTATAAAATGGGTATAAAAGGAGCAACTATCTCACAGGGCATTGTGGCAGGGATTAGGGGCTGTTTGTGAAGGCTCTGTGACTATTCCTAGCACATGGAACCTGAATACACAAGCAGCCACTGCCCTCCCACCCCACAGATTCTAGGGAGGTGCAGTTGATGACCACAGAGCTGTGGCCTCACTGTGTCTATAGAAAATGTGTGCAAAGCACTGATACTGTGGGATGGGGTTTGGGTGCTCTGAAAGCTCTGCAGTAGGTGTGCTCAAGATCAAGAGCTAAGTTTTAGTCTCCAGGACTGGTTAGGGTTTCCAGAGAAGATGGGTTCAGACACAGGTTCAGGACACTGTCTACCAAGTCATTCAATCAGCCCCCGTTGGTGTGACGTCAGTGTGCTGAGTGCTTGTGGCCAGACTTTGCTTCCCTACCTAGAGTGGCCTTCACAGAGAGGCTTCACTGCCAGAGCTGTTTGCCAGATAAGGTTCTTACTGTTCAGAAGCAGTGGTGCTGGGTTTATGCAATCTCCCTTGTGGGTTGGTTAGTGTGTGTTAGCTGGGGCTCAGTCAGAGCAGAACTGACTGCTGTCTGTTGTGCCCTAGGTGGCTGTGGGAGCTGGCTGAGCAGCCTTCGGAAGGCCCTTCTTTGTCAGAGTATCTGATGCTGGAGGCAGTGGGGGAGGGAAAGAGGGAGTGAAGGAGGGGGAACCCATGAGGACAGGCTGAAACCTGTGTTGGTTCTCACTGCCTCCAACCTTGATGATATAGATGTCCTGCCAGAGAAGCTCATGGCCTTAGTCACAGAGCTAAGTTCACATCTGGACTGGAGGAGTAAATGGGAAGAGGTGCAGCCCAGGCCCAGCCATTGATGCTGATGAGGTGAGAGCCAGCAAGTTGGTGACAATATGTGTAAGCTGCAAAAGCACTTGTGCCTCATCTCTGCACTCCCACCCCCCAAGCCCTATTTCTGACCATAAGCAACAATACGGTTACTGCTGTGTGTCTGCCTCCAAATCTAGTGCAGACTACCTTCTGTGGCACATCCTAACCAGAAGCACCAGGGAAGGAAATTCTGTGAAACAAAGGTCAGCCAGCTGAGCTGACTGAGCCACCATGGTTAATGTGAAGTGGCTCTCCAGGTGCATGTTGCCTGCTGAGAGATGGTGTCTGCTCTGTCAAGGTGAGGGGCAGTTGTGAAGTCTACATGAAACATCTGGGGCTGCTCCTCTGTGAGTGCTCTGGAGTCTATCCAGTACCTAGTGCCTGCCTCGTGGGAACCTAGAGCCATCACCAGTAACCAGGAGGGCAGGAGAAGCGTCTGTGGAGGCCGAGAAAATTAAGGCCATTCCACTTCAAGTCCAGCGTTAGCACAAGTACAGCCATCCCAGGCCCCTGTGAATAAGAGCTGAACTTTACCTTACTTCAGTTACAGGAAGAAAACAGCTTATAGCTTGACGTCCTAGAAAGCCCCATATTAGAATGAGAACAGAGCCCAAGCCAAGGGCAGGAAGCCCTATATTAGAATGAGAACAGAGCTCAATTCCCTTGAAAGCCCCATATCAGAATGTAAACAGAACTTGAGAAATTCCTCCACCCCTTCTAGGTGACCTCTAGACCAGCCCATAAAGCTAAGCTGGAACCTACCTCGGGGTCCAAGTCCCTGCTCCGCTGTGTCGGGTATACTTGGACCCAAGTTCGAGCTTGTAAATCAACCCTCGTGTGTTTGCATCGGTGTCGGCTCCTTGGTGGTTTCTCAGATTTGCAATCTTGGGCACAACAGTCTTGGAACTGGGATGGACCAATGCCACCCTGACTTTCAGAAGGGGGAATATTACGGGCTGATTTGTGTCTTTCCAGATTTATATGTTGAAATCTTAACCCCTAATGTGAGATGAAGACTTCAGCAGGTGCTTCAGTCATGAATGGGATTAGTGACCTCGCAAGACATGTGGGAGAACTTTCTCTCCCTATGCCATGTGAGTATGTAATGAAAAGACAGCCAACTGCGCATCAGGAAGGGGCTCTCACCAGGCACAGGGTCTGCAGCACTTCCGTCTGGGACTTCCAGCCCCCAGAACTGTGAAAGAAATGTTTACTGTTTAAGCCCCCTAGACCATGGTACTTTGTGAGAGCAGCCTGAGCCTACTAAGACAGAAGAAAGCAGATTTCATACGTACAGACCAGTAAGCTAAGATCCATCCTGCATGAGGCTGCACAGCAGACAATTCAAATATTTTGGTTCATTTTGAGGGCTCTTGGTAGAAAGAAGGAAGTATGAGGTGAAGATGGGGAGGACGGTGGGGCTGGCTGCCAGCAGAGCAATCAAAGAACCCAATGGCATTAGCAGACCCAGGTTAGCATGTAGTCTAAGAGCTTGAGGTAGGAGTAGGTATCTGCATGCAGCAGCCACTCCAAGCCTTGGGAGTCCCCACCTGGTTGGGTGTAGGGTGTATTCCCTGGGAGATCTGGTGACAGGGTGGTTGAGACAGCAGGAGTTGGGGGGAGAAAAGAGGGTGGCAGGCAGGAAGGTTCCTATTGTGGAGGCCGAGAAAATTAAGGCCATTCCACTTTGAGTTCAGTGTTAGCACAAGTGCAGCCATCCCAGGCCCCTGTGAATAAGAGCTGAACTTTACCTTACTTCAGTTACAGGAAGAAAACAGCTTACAGCTTAATGTCCTAGAAAGCCCCATATTAGAATAAGAACAGAGCTCAATGCCCTTGAAGTCCCCATATCAGAATGTAAACAGAACTTGAGAAATTCCTCCACCCCTTCTGAAGTTCCCCTAGACCAGCCCTTAAAACTAAGCTGAATCCCACCTCGAGGTCCAAGTCCCTGCTCCGCTGTGTCGGGTGTACTTGGACCCAAGCTCGACCTTGTAAATCAACCCTCGTGTGTTTGCATCGGTGTCGGCTCCTCTGGGTTTCTCGGATTCGCAATCTTGGGCACGACACCTATGGCCTAAAGTCTGCGTTCCATGTTCTGCAGGGCAGAGAGACAGTAGCCAGGAGACCCACCCTTGAAGTATTTCAGCGACGGTAGCGCTGGAGCAGAAGGGAGCTGCCAAAGACTGTGTTGCAGGAGTCTGCCCTGCTCTGGGTGCTCAGAGGAAGGCTTCCTATAGAAAGGAAGGGTTGAGTGGAGTTCTCAGTGTTGAGTAGGAATTGCCCAGCTGAAGGGGGCAGAGAAGAAATGTGTGATGAGGCAAATGGCACATCTGAAGAGTTAAAAATAGCCCTGCATAGCCAGAATGTCGTCTAGCTCTTTGGAAACATGATAGCAGAGGCATCAGTGAATTTTTACTGTTATGGGTGAATCATGAACCCTCCCTGCAAAATTCATATGTTGAAGCCCTAACTCCCAGTATCTCAGGATGCAACTGTATATGGAAATAGGGTCTTTATAAGTAAAATGAGATCACTAGGGTGGGACTTAATGTTGTGCCCAAGATTGTGAATCCGAGAAACCACCGAGGAGCCGACACCGATGCAAACACACGAGGGTTGATTTACAAGCTCGAGCTTGGTTCCAAGTACACCCGACACAGCGGAGCAGGGACTTGGACCCCGAAGTGGGTTACAGCTGGTTTTTTTATAGGCTGGTCTAGGGGATTTTCAGAAGGGGTGGAGGAATTTCTCAAGTTCTGTTTACATGTTGATATGGGATTTTCAAGGGCATTGAGCTCTGTTCTCATTCTAATAGGGGCTTCCTGCCCTTGGCTTGGGCTCTGTTCTTTCTAATATGGGGCTTTCTAGGACGTTAAGCTGTAAGTTGTTTTCTTCCAGTAACTGAAGTAGGGTAAAGTTCAGCTCTTATTCACAGGGGCCTGGGATGGCTGTACTTGTGCTAACGCTGAACTTAAAGTGGAATGGCCTTAATTTTCTCGGCCTCCACACTTAATCCAATATGACTGGTGTCCTTATAGAAAGAAGGATTAGGATACAGACACAAACAGAGGTAAGACTGTGTAGTTAGAGAAGTGGACACCTATGTGCCAAGCAGAGAGGCCTCAGAAGGAACCAGCCTTGGCAGCACCTTGAGCTTGAACTTCTAAGCCCCAGAACTGTAAGGAAATAAATGTCTATTGTTTGAGTTACCCAGGGATGCTGTTATGGCAGGCCTGGCCGACTAATATGCTTATTAAGTGCCAGGTATTGGACTAAGTCCTTTACACACAGGAACTCATATCTCATGCCAACCCTAGCAAGCAGGTGCCGTCTCTTCCCACTGTGCTGATAAGGACATTGAGGTACAGGGGTAAGAAGTGAAACCATACACACCACAGAGCTTACTATCTGCATTAATGTGACTTCATTGCTGGACATTCAGCACTGACATGATGTTACAACTGCAGGACTTTCTTGCCTAGGAAGAGGAAGTTGCAAATAACTTTATGGCTTGTTTAAAAAACTTTCTAAAAATCCATTTATCTAGATAATAGACCACTCAAATTTCTCCCCAAAAGGGTAAGTAACTTCTAAGAAAATTGCTTACTTGGGCTTATCAACTGACTGTGGGCACAACAAGCAGGATACCACAGTCCCTCCTTGCTGTGTTCACCAATCCTACTGTATTGTGAATTTTGCCCAGTGCCAATTAGGGCCCCTGCATGGAAAGATCTACCTTGAACCAGACCTTTCTGATCTCATAAATACCCTACCTCGCCTTTCCTCCTCTGACACCAGTCTATGAGGCTGTGGCTCTCATTGTGGAACAGCAAATCTGGATTTGCTTGATTGACAGATTATTTTGGTCATCTCTCTAGGGAGTTGACAGTCAGCAGAGGTTAAGTAACCTGTCTTGGATCACATAGCTGGTAAGTGATGGACCAGACTGGGACCCTTGTAATTTGGCTGCAGCGTCCGTGCTTCTAACTGAAGTGTCTAAGGGTCAGGGTCAGAGGGAGCTATAGTCTTTTCCATCCCACCTCTGCCTGATTTTCCCTGGGAGGGCAAGCAGCCTCTGGAAGCCACCTGTCCCATTGTTGGGGAACCATTGTTGGGGCAATGTAGTGCAGTAAAAGGAACAAGGGCTCTGGGTTGGCACAGTCCCAGCATATTCATTGGCCAGCTGTGTGATTTTTGAGCAGGTGACCTGACCTCTCTGAACTTTGAGTTTCCCATCATCAAAATGGGGATAATGGACCACGGTTCACATGGTTATGGTGAAGATGAAAAAGGACTAATGTTGATCGAGTGCCTGGCACATGGTAGTTGCCCAACAAATGACATTTTCAGTATTGCTTGTGTATATGGAGTTGATGTTTGCTTCCCAGATTGCCTCCTACCTCCCCCCACCACTCAGCTTGCTGTTTTGACAAAGCATAGACTGGTCCCCTGATGTTAGAAAGTTCTAGACTTCAAGCAAATCCCTCTTCCCAGAGCCTTTTTATTCCTTTCACTTTCATCCTAGAGTTGGTGGAACTGGGGTGGTAACTCCAAAGAGAAGCACCTCTTGAACCCTTCTAGACCTAGGGCTCTTTGTTTCTGTAGCTTAGAGGTGGAAATGAACACTCCAGAAGAAGGGTGTGTGGCTCAGTGCAAAGAGCACAGGACAAAGTATTTGTCCACCAGCTGTGTTCTGATCCCTCCTCTACATCTATCTTTTCTTTCTTTCTTTTTTCTTTCTTTCTTTTCTTTTTCTTTCGTTCTTCTTCTTTTCTTTCTTTCTTTCTTTCTTTCTTTCTTTCTTTCTTTCGTTACTTTTCTTTCTTTCTTTTTCTTTCCTTTCTTTTTCTTTCCTTTTCTTCTTTCTCTTATTTCTTTCTTCTTATTCTCTTTCTTTTCTTTTCTTCTTTCCTTTTGACAAGTAAAGTCATGAGGATGACAGTGATGTGAAGCCAGTAGGCGATGTGCAGGACACTGTTCCCATGGCCAGCAACAGGGAGGGGAGGCAGTGCAGTGATCCATCTCTCCTACCTCCATGGCCTCTCCCTCTGTGGAGTGGCCCAGGCAGTTCACTCTTCTGGCAGAACCTTTGTATTTACAGGATATGGGCTCCGTCTCCAGAAGTGTCTGTTGGTCTTCATCATCACAGCAATCATTTTGAAAGCCTTCTGGACTTCCTGAGGCAAAGAATGTTAATCCTTAACCTCAAACAAATGCGAAGTTTCTGTTTAGGCATCTCTTTTATAAAGGAAATGGGATCCTTGTAAAAAACCTGTTATCAGTTAACACCATAGGTGCTAATGGCTTTCCTCTGACAGGATTGGCCCTGTGGGAAGCCTGGCTGTCTCAGTGGTTAAGCATCTGCCTTCCAGTCAGGGAGCGATCCTGGAGTCCCAGATTGAGTCCTGCATGGAGCCTGCTTCTCCCTCTGACTGTGTTTCTGCCTCAATCTCTCTTTGTCTCTCATGAATAAATAAATAAAATCTTAAAAAAAAAAGAAGGATTGGCCCTATATATTCATTTCCCAGTAAGTCACCTCTTTTATGTTAAGATTCTCTTCTTTCAAATTGCCTCTGCGTCTGTTTGGTTCTCTTCCTAGCCTCCTTGCATGCAGCTGCTTTACCCTGAAGTGAGGATAGGAGGAGGAAATTTTGGTATGGGACCTTTGAAGGTGGATGGGCCTGGGTTCAAATCTTGGCTCATGAGCCAACTGGGACACCTTTGGCTTTTTAATCTTTCTGGGTCTGGGCCTGAGATATGACATCTCTGAATCTTGTGCATTCTGAGGGTGTATATGCCAATACATGCCACCCACACATGTCCACACTATAGTGTGCTAGCTGACAGGAACAAAGCTGGGGTCTGGCATCTAAAGGGAAAATAGGGATCCCTGGGTGGCGCAGCGGTTTAGCGCCTGCCTTTGGCCCAGGGCGCAATCCTGGAGACCCGGAATCGAATCCCACGTCAGGCTCCCGGTGCGTGGAGCCTGCTTCTCCCTCTGCCTGTGTCTCTGCCTCTCTCCTCTCTCTCTGTGTGTGCCTATCATAAATAAATAAAAATTAAAAAAAAAATAAAGGGAAAATAACCTTTTCTATGGGTTATGTTGAAGGCCAGGAATGATTTATACAATGCAGCATAGTGCCTGGAAATTGAAGGTGCTCAATAAATGATTAAAAAAGACATGGGAAAATTGATTTAGAAGAGAATATGACATGCTTAAGTGGCATATTCCATTGCAGACCAAGCAATGACAGAAGAAAGGGAACATAGGGGATGGCCAGATTTCATTCTTATGAAAGTGTTCATAAAAATGACCACCTACAGAGGCAGTGCACTATGACTACAGTGGTGGAAATGTGGGGGAGGAGGGTAACACTTCTCCTTAGTCCTCAGGTCCTCAGATTTACTTTTCAGTTTCAGGAATGTGTGGAAAAGTCTGAAATGCTCTTTGGAAAAAAGATGTGCCTGGGTAAGTAACAACCTCACCGAGGCTCAGTTTCTTTATCTGCAAAGAGAGGATTATAATGCTTACTCCATGTTGGTACAGGCAAATGAGATAAAGTGATAAGCTTTGCATAGACTAGAAATGAGAAAAATGTCAGACAGCTTCCTCCTGCCCAGCAGAGTCTCTGGCAGGTGTGTGATAGAGCCAGGGCATATGGGAGATGTGTTTTCTTGAGGGAGAGGCTCAGTGTGACCACAGATAGGAGGTATGGGAGCATGTGGCAGATTTGGAAAACCAGGAGCTTTTATGGGAACTTCAGCCAGGGCAGTGACAGCAGGTGTTGCTGGTGACTGAGAGAAGAGTGGAAGGCAACCATGCTAGGAGCTCAGGCTCTTGTCTGGTTTGCTCTGGACTGACCAGTCAGGCTCCAAAATACGTAAGAACACAGGCAGAGTCTGAAAAAGCCCTTCGACCATGACTCCGCTACTTGTTGGCAGGAATGCCTGTAAGATTCTGTCCACTGGCCAGAAGGAATGCCACTCTGGAGTCCTGACAGGGGAACAGCTCAGAAACCTGTGGATTCTGGGGTGGTGGTGTGTACACCCCTGTCCTCCCTGCCCCATGTGGAGTGGCAGCACAGTCACATCTTCTCTACCAGATCCTATGAGATCCACTTGCCCCCTGCCTCCCCCCCACCGCCCCCCGGCACCTGGTACTGTTGGTATCAGTGTGTCCCCTGATACCCCACTGCCACTATTGCTGGTGTTTTCTTTGTGCTTAATGATGCTGAGTATCTTTTCACATGCTTATTTGGCCCTTATTTATCCTCCATGAAAAATCTTTCCATGTCTTTGGACAGTTTCTAATAGGATTGATGTTTACTGCTGAGTTTTAAGAATTCTTTATATATTCTAGACATTAGCCCTGTGTCAGATGTGTAGTTTGCACATATTTCCTTCCAGTTTGTAGCTTGTTTCACCCTTTTCACAAGGTCTTTTACGGGTGACAGTTTTCATTTTGATAAAGTTCAATTTATGTTTTTTTTTCCTCTCATACATTGTGCTTTTGATGTTATCCAAGGATTCTTTGTCCAATTCCAGATTCTGGAGACTTCCCCCTATTTTATGTTTTATATTTTACATTTAATCCTTTGATACACTTTGAGTTCATATTCTTTATAATGTGTGAGACTTAAGTCCAGGCTCATTTTTGCCTATGGGTGACCAATTGCTCAGCAGCATTTGTTGAAAAACACATATTAAATCTCTCTCTCTCTATTACTTCTGACATCTATTTATTTATTTATTTAAAGATTTTATTTATTCATCCATGAGAGATACACAGGGAGAGAGAGAGGCAGAGACACAGGCAGAGGGGGAAGCAAGCTCCATGCAGGGAGCCTGACATGGGACTTGATCCTGGGTCTCCAGGATCATACCCTGGGCCAAAGGCAGCGCTAAGCCACGGAGCCACCCGGGCTGTCCCTATTTACTTATTTTTAAATGATTAAGTGAAATCTTCTTTTATCATAATTCCAGAGTGGTTAACATACAGTGTGATATTAGTTTCAGATGTAGCATATAGTGATTCAACAATTTCATTCAACATCTGGTGCTCATCACAAGTGCCCTCCTTGACTCCCATCATCTATTTCATTCATCCTCCCACCGACCTCCCCCCTGGTAACCATCAGTTTATTCTCTAGAGTTAAGAGTCTATTTCTTGGATTGTCTTTTTTCCTTGTTTGTTTTGTTTCTTAAATTCCTCGTATGAATGAGATCATATGTACTTGTTTTTCTCTGACTTATTTCACTTAGATTATGTTCTCCAGATAAATCCATGTTGTTGCAAATGGCAAAATTTCATTCTTTTTTATGGCTGGGTTTTTTTTTTAAGATTTTATTTTATTTACTTATTAGACACACACACACAGAGAAAGAGAGAGAGAGAGAGAGAGAGAGGCAGAGAGAAAAGCAGACTCCATGCAGGAGCCCAACATGGGACTCGATCCCAGGGTCTCCAGGATCACATCCTGGGCCAAAGGCGGTGCTAAACCTCTGAGCCACTGGGGCTGCCCAATGGCTGGGTATTAAATAGTTCTGAGGGGCAGTCCAGGTGGCTCAGCGCTGCCTTCAGCCCAGGGCCTGATCCTGGAGTCCCAGGATCGAGCCCCACATCAGGCTCCCTGCGTGGAGCCTGCTTCTCTCTCTGCCTCTCTCTCTGTCTCTGTCATGAATAAAAATAAATAAATAAATAAATAAATAAATAAATAAATAAATAAATAATTCTGAATGAGTAACATCATCTGGACCTGGAAGCGCTGGATGTGGAGGTACACTGAAGGTGCCAAAGCACATGCAGCCTCTGTGGACTTCTGGTGTGGTCACCAAAGATTACATACATGTTGGTGCTGTGACGAAGTCATCCCCCACCCTTAGGAAAACAATATGAGAACAGAACAAGAAATTCAACAAAGAGATAGGAAAACATGTAAAAGAACCAGACAGAGATTTTGGAGTTGAATATATATCTAAAGGGAATGAAAACAAGCTTTTGAGAAGATATCTACCCTTTCTGTTCATTGCAGCATTATTCACAACAACCAAAACATGGAATCAACCTAAATGTCAACGGATGAATGGATAAATGATGATAATATAATGTAACATAATAATAAAATATGTTAAAATATAATAATATATATGTATATATAACATGAATATTCATGTTATGCAACCATGAGAAAGAAGGAAACCTGCCATTTCCAACAACACGGATGAGTCTTGAAGGCATTATGCTAAGGGAAATAAGTCAGAGAAAGACAAATACCATATGAATACCTTATGTATGAAATCTAAAAAACCCAAACTCATAGAAACAGAATAGAATGCAAGTTGCCAGGGGTTGTGGGTGGGTGGGGGAAATGGGAGATATTGATCAATGGGTATAAATTTCTAGTTATAAGACAAATAAATTCTGGAGACATAATGTATAGCATGGTGGTATTAATAATACTATATTATATACTTGACAGTTCCTGACAGAGCAAATCTTTAATATTCTCACCAGAAAACAAAAAGATGGTAATTATGTGATGTGATGGAGATGGTAGTTAATGCTATAGGTAGGCATTCTGCAATTTTGTAAGTATATCAAATCAACACATTTTACCTCCTTAAACTAACACAATGTTAATTGTGTCATTTTTATCAATAAAGCTGCAAAGAATATTTTTTGATGCATTAATCACACATATTTTAAAATTTTTATCAGATAACTGATATCTGGATCGGTTGTAGGTTTTTTTTTATTGTCTGATTTTTCTCTTGATTCTGTTTTGGCATGCTTAATAATATATATTTGAATACTGAATATTGTAAATGAAACATGGTAGTGACTTTAGATATAATTTTCCTTTAGAAAATGTTTACTCTATCCTCCAGCAGTGATAGATACAGAATAAGAATAGGTCTCTTTAATTTTGTCAGAGGCTGTGTTACCTTGAGGCTGGGCTCCATGCTCTATAAGGATTTGTCTGCCTCTGGTGTACTAGGTTATCACCAACCACTACCTTGGGGTATTTATTAAAACTTGTGTTCGTATGTAGGTCACCAACTCTAATTTTTATTTCCCTAGCATGCAAATCTCTGATAAATTGATTTCAGAAATTTCCTGTTTGATTTCTTTGTCTTTGGGTCTGTGCTGGTTAAGAACAGGAACACTCCTGAGAGTGCAATCCATTTGTGTCCTTTTCTGCACTTCTGTACTTTCAGGTTTCTCTCACGTTTTATCTTGGCAAGGTAGAACTTCACATTTTGTCTCTTCGGCCCATGATATTGCTAAAAGCTGTGTTGGCAGAAGCCAACAGAGGCATCTGACAGCTCCCCTAAGCTTCTTAACCTCTGCTGCTGAAGCCCAGAAGTGCAGAGGGGAAGCTCACTGCAGGGCAGCAGCTCACCACAGAGAGCTCTACTTCCCTTTGGGACCTCGGACAAATTAGGGATCTGATGCCTTAAACAGACTTTATGTTTTGTTTTGCTCTTTTGATGTATTTTATTTTTGGTTGCCCTTGGTGGCAGCGCTGGTGTGTTAAAAGCTGCTCTGTCATAGCTGGAAGCATAAAGTCCTCCAGAGTCTATATTTTGACCTGACTTAAAATTCCTTAATTTTTCTACTCTAGCGGAACTCAGTATCTACTTTTCATGCAAATATACCCTCAAATTATTAAAAAAAAAATCTGTTGATAAGAGATATACACATACAGACACACAAACTCATAAATTATACTCAGGATTTTCTATTTTCACTGCATGCATCAGAAAATAGTTGCTCTGGATACTTTTGAAGTAATGGTTTAAGTCCCAATTTAAATATAAATAGGAAAACAATATCACCACCATGAAAGCCCGGCTTTTCCTCTGTCGTGGGTGGCAGCCAGCTTTCACAGACACAGAATCACAGTTTCCTGGAGGTCTATTTCTACTGCCTGGTCCATTTCTACTGCTTCTATAGCTATGTCTTTATGCTTTCTCCAGAAACTTTACATCTATGGACACTTCCTCAGTTTTTTTTTTCTTTTTTAAGATTTTATTTATTTATTCATGAGAGACACAGAGAGAGAGGCAGAGACACAGGCAGAGGGAGAAGCAGGCTCCATGCAGGGAGCCCGTTGCGGGACTTGATCCTGAATCCCAGGATCACGCCCTGAGTCAAAGGCAGACACTGAACTTCTGAGCCACCCAGGCATCCCTTCCTCAGTTTTGTGAAGCAAGGAGTGTCTGTGGGGCTGGATGCGGGGATATCTCAATTTCCAACATGTGGAGCCACATCTGCCTGGGCACAGATACCCTACCCCTCTCTGGATCCCTGTCCTCTCCCTGGGACTCAGGTCTGCCACTGGCAAAACCATCCACTACTTCCCCCTAGCCCGCCTTGTTCCCTTTGAGCCTGGGTACCTCTGTGGGCCCCATCCAGCCGTATCACATTTCTTGAAGTTGCCTGAACCTATCAAAGCCTCTCATATCTCTGCTCTTCTGCAACACTGAACTCTTAATGAAAACAGTTCTCCCTCCCTTCCTACCTTCCATGACTTCTCACAGTTGAAGACCCCACCTTATGGGGTGGGGGGCTTCCTGGATCCCTCTGGCTGGGGATGGAGATACTTATGGCTGGGGTCCCACAGCTGCCCTTAGCCATTGTGCTCCCTGTCCTGGTTGGTTTATGGCCTATATGCATCTTGCCTCAGTCTCTTGCAGTCCCCACCCTCACCCACCACCACCACCACCAAAGGAGTGGCCCTTATGGCAGGGTGGTTCTATAGAGTCAGCTCACTTCCGGCCTAGGTGCTAGCTCTGGAAGAAGGGGTACTGGCAAGACCTACAGAGACAAGATGTCTTATTTCAGGAGGTGGGCTGTGGGTCCTGGCAGGATTTCAAGGGACTGGAGGTGAGGGAAAGAGATGAGAACATTACATTTTGACCTATAGCATGAGCAAATGTAAGATGGCAAATGTGAACCTAGTGGGCTCCAGGGTCAGGGCACAACAACCTGGTTGAAGTTTGACATCCTCCCTGCATGCTCAGATGGGGGAACAGATTCACAAGGGGGAGCCTACAACCTTAGCATCAGAACCAGGACTCGAGTCCAGGTTCTGGGATACTGGTCCTTAGCTCTGGTCCCAGACTTGCTTCTTTTCAGCACCCAGGGTTTGACCTGCTGACCAGGGCTCTGGTGCTGGCAGTGGCTGAAAAGCTGTTGGATAGGTCCCATCAGAGCAGAGCCTGATCCAAGGACAAGAGTCTGGGAGTACCAGTGAGGAAGGGCACAAGGTTGAGGGGAAAGGGAAGAGCTGTGCCTGGAGGACTCAGAAGTTCCATTTAATCTGGCAGCCTTGGGTTCAGACAAGGAAAAGGACATAGGGATGGAGGAGGAGGAGGCAAACCCCTGCCCTCCCTCCCCTCCTCCACTCCACTACCAGAGGCAGAGTCAAGGAAGTGTCATTGCTAGCAGTACCAGATTCACCGGGGACCTGGGTGTTCCTAGGGTGGGCATCTTGGCCAGGATGGAGAAAGCTCTGCTGTTAATGTGATTTGAAGTCTGTTTTCTGATGTCTGTTCCTCTGCCAGTCCCTGAGCTATGAGCTGGCCTCTCATCGTCTCTGTTCAATACCTGGACATAGGGACCCAAGCCATCTCTGTCTTCATCTCTGGTGCTGGAAGTAGATGAGGCCAGACTGAGCCTGTGGAGATACCACTGCTGGAGCCAGAGCAGTAGGAGAGGGGCACTTCAGGACAGGAAGGGTGGTGGGCCAGCAGAGGGAGGGTGAAAAGAGGGAATGAGCCCCTTTATGACAGTATCGGGAGGATCTCAGTGCCAGCTGTGTCTTTCCAGGCAGGAAGCAGATGCTACAGCCCATCAGAATGGGAGGAAGGTGTTTTACTGAAAAGTATTTGCAAGGCATGGGTATAGGGAAACCACAAGACAGAGTGTGGTCTCTTTGCCACATAACTGCTACCACCCCAGATTGGAGGGGGTCAGGGAAAGGACAGTTACTGGAACTCAGAGATGAGATAGCTTCCTGACAGCAACTGGGTGATCTCTGTTCAGAACACTGAACTGCTGAGTTCCTGCTGAGAGAGAAGAAGCAGGGCATTTCAACCCGGACCTTCTGTATGCCCTTGTGTCTGTCCCTCTGAACTCCTGCTGGCTGAACCTAACCAGGAGCAGAGAGCAGGAGGGCCATGTTGGCTGTCTATACAGATCAGGGAGCATAGTGGCCCATGGTGGGGAGAAGGTCTACAGAGAGACAAGTAGAGCTATGGGTGGAGGCCACCTTGTGGAGCTTTGCTGCCACTATGTCCTGGGCCCCTGTTCCTGGGTGTGTGCTCACATTAAGGGGGGTTGGGGTCTCCTGAGCCCCAGCCTTGAATCCACTCTGCTCTGGATGTCAGACCCTGGGAATCAGAGTTGGGGCCTCTAACCTTGCTACTTGCAGCTTTTCCTCCTCGGGAGACCTACATTCTGGCAGGGGTCTCCTTTCCCAGCACCTTTTCTGCTTCCTTTCTCTTCTCACGCCAGAAAATGTACCATCTGGGCCAGGAAACAGGGTGGAGATGGATCAGTTAAGGAGTAGGTGTGTCTTCCTTGGGGATACTGGGGCTTGGAGAGTCACTCACCCACTTCCAGCTATGGCTGCCAGAAGCAGAATAATGCCAAGGCTTACAACCCACGTGACGGTACTCCTGGTCCTGTCTGGGGTGTAAAAGGGGTAGCCAGGTTTTTGGGGAGTAATGAGAGCCATCTGAGCCCAGAGAGGCTACATTCTTTCCTCCTTTTATTTGTCCATTCAGTCATTTGTTTGCAAACACTGATTACCTACTGTGTGCCTGGCATATATTTAGAGACAAGTGAAACATGGTCCCTGCTCCCTAGGAGGTCGACAAACAATTATGGTGTGGTGTCCAAGGGAAGAAGAGCAGGAGAGAACAGAGGAAAAGTTGCCAGGAGGAAGGCTGATGAGCCTCATGGGGTGAGAGCTGGTCAGGGAAACCTTCTTAGGAAAGAGACTTCTGGCTGGACTTTGAAAGACAAGTATAAATTCAATTCCAGTCCCACAGTCAAGCACAAAACTGTGCTCCAGGCAGAGGACACCGAATGTTTAAGGATAGAAGCATGAAGCTGTATGTATGTATGTGCAGCATGTCAGAAGCTCAGTGTGGCTGGGGAAGAGTCAGGGGGCAAGTGATCAGGAGCTATTCACACAAGGCCTTCTGAAGAGGTGGGCTTTATCTGGTGGGCAATTGGGCTACAAATAGTAAGTGTCATAAGTAGATTTTCTCCTTGAGGAAGTTCTTTGGTTGTTGAGTAAGATGTGGCCAAGAAGGGGCACAGAAGCCAGTTGAGAGATGCTGGCATAATCTAGATGAGAAGTGAGGATGTCTGAAGAATAATGGTGGATATTGCAATGAAAATATGGCAACACATTTAAGAATTGTTTAGGAAGATTTGGTGATTGCATGTATTGCATATGAGGGAGGAAATTTCCTAGTTTAGGAGGCTTAGGGCTTAAGGTTGCCATTTGCTGAGAGAGGCCCTGATAGAAGAGCAGATTGGGGATGGGAGAGTTGAGTTTGAAATATGCTTACAAGCATGTTGGCTTTGAGGACCAGGGGGACTTCCAAGGGAGATGTCCTAGGGGCAGGTGGCTTTATATCACTGAAGATGGACATACAGCATTAAGAAATCCCAGGAGGTGCTATGTTCTCTGGTGAGGATGGAGAGCAAGGAGAGCTTGGGGTTTGGCAGAGGAGGAAGATAATCCAGAGAGAGACAGCAATGACCCAGCAAGGAATGGGTGCAGGCTGGAGGCAGGATGGCTGGCTGCCACTGACCTGGGCAGAGAGTGGGGTCTTTGCAGATAAGGGAATGTATCTTGCAGTTGGCACAGTTGATAACTTCTAGTGTGGAGTGTAGGTCTGTGAGAAGAGATCGGCAGCAGCCTTAGCCAAGGCCATGTGCCCCTAACCTCTCATCCCCTCCCCCTGCTCCCATGTCCCCATACATACTCACCACAGGTCTTGTTGCAGGCTGCCCAGGAGGGTGAGATGGTAGAGAAACTGAGGTGCTGGGGGAGGCAGACAGAGCTAGGAAGGGTTGGGGTATCATCAAGAAAGGGAGCTGGGAAAAGGTACGAACAGACACCCAGTATGTGGGCAAGGGTAAGGATTCCTGGGGAGGGACATGACAGGGACTGCAGACTGCACTCTGCTCCCCTCAGTCCTGGGTGAGGTGAAGGGATGGGTGGTGGGCAGGGGCCAGCTCCATCTCTCACCCCTCTCCTTCAGCTCTTCAGATATCTTATTCAGCCTGTCAGTAAACACCTGTTTCTGGATACGAATCTCTTCCAGAAGTGATGGTTTATCTGAGTAGAAGAGAAGGGTACTCTCATCACCCACATTTTAGAGGTGGAAACAATTATGTAACTCAAGGTAGGGAATCCAAGCCAGTTCTTCAAACAGAAGCTGCATAGAGAATACAGATGCTGGGTCTCTTGCCACTCTTCCCCACACATCCCCACCCCAAGACAGCAAGCCCTCTGGGAGTGCCTTGGGGAACTGGACTTTGTCAACACAGGCCTGGGGCTTCCTCACCATCTCGAAACTTCTTGATGGTTTCATCTATATGATTGAATAATTTGGCTGTTGCTTCCTCCATATGGTCCTGATCTGAGAATGGGATGTGGGGTGAAGGGCAGTTGGAGGTATAAGATCCCAGCCTTGGTAAAGGGGCCAGCCTTGATCCCTGGTGTCTAGGCTGTGCCTCACCAAGATATTGGGGTTCTAGGAAGACACGATCTCTCTTCAGGAATAGGGAGTGGACACTTTGGGAGAGCTCTGCAGGTGGCCCTGGGGTGCCCCAAAGGATCTGCAGATCATAGTCTATCAATGGGGGCAGTTCTGGCCAGCAGTGGAGGCAGCTTTTCCCATTGGTGGGGGGCAGGAGACACCCAAGCAGGAGAAGCAGCATCTTCTGGGGTCTTCCCTCTGTGTCCTTAACACCCTGCCTAGCAGTTCCACACGGAATGATGATACTCCTTCCCCCTGGAAACCACATTCTCTTTACAGAACAAAGTAAATTCTGCAGGGTAAAGTGAAGGCCAGTTATGGTACAAAACTAGTCTTTGGTGTCAGACCCAATTCAAGGCTTCAATATCTTCCTCTGAAGATGAGGTCACTGATGTACTCAGGGAGGATGTGAGGATCAGAGAAATGGCTGTGCAGTGTTGTGGCTGATGGTCAGCTCTCCTGATAGCATTTACCATGTAAGAAATAGTTCAACAGGCTGAAATTTGAGAGGTTAGGAGGGAGTAGCACAGAGAGAGGATTAGTTGTGTAAAGAACCTGAATCACTTTTCCACATAGAGATGGTCAGCCAAGGGGGAGCTTATGGAACATACATCTTTTTTGTGGCACATATAAACTAGCCACTGTCTTGTGCCTGTCCAGGCCAGAGGGACTTAGCTATTCTTATCACAGTATAGACAGGCTGTAGACAGAATTCCAGCCTGTGCTTGGATGTACAGAGAGAGAAGTCATCTTTGGGTCAGTAGTTCTTATGTGCAATGTGCATTGAAGAAAAGCAAACTCCTTACGCTTGAGTAAAGAAAAAGCCAGTGGGATATTTGTCACTGCTTAGCTGGTAAGCTTTGTCCTTCCATGCCATGCTTCCAACCAGCTTCTGAATACCTTGGGCTGGATTATGAGCAGCTGAAAGCCACCAGGCATTTGAAGAATACTTCTTACATGAATAATAAACTAAACACCCCCCCCCCACCACAAACACAAAACAATAGCAGGAATTCAAAACAAAAGTGATTAAAAATAGCAGGAAAAAGAAAGGGTACAAAGATATGGGGGGGAAGCAGAAGAAAACTTAGAACTTAAATAAATTATTGCTTTCTCCAGACAAGAAGAGGCTGCTATGTAAAGGAAAAATAGAATAAGAAAGAGTTATTGGAGATTAAAAATATGATAGCAGGAATTTAAAAAATTCCATAGAAGACAAAGTTTCAGATATCTCCCAGACAGAGGTACAGAAAGAAAGAAAGAGACAAGAAATAAGAATGAAAAGTTAACATTAAAGAACCAATCCATGAAGTCCAATATTTAGCTAATACAAATTTCAGAAAGAAAGGACAGAGAAAATCAAGGGGAAATTATTTATGATAGAAATTGAGTAGGAAGTGTATACAGAGAAGAATTTTATCTTATCGGGAGAGGTGTTTGGAGGATGGGCATCAAGATTTGCCCGAAGAAATAGCAGTTGAATTGGTAAATTCTGTCAGATGGGCTCTGAGATGAGAGTGTGATTCTGAGTACTGTACAGCTGTTCCTTTCCCAATGATTTGGGATAGTTTCAGGGTTAAGGAATTAGCATACTTTTTTCTACTCAGGGCATGCTCTGGCTCTGGAAAGGAAGGCCCTGATTCTCTGGAGTCAGGGCTGGGAAAAGCAGTGGTCCCTCCCCTGATACCCTGGATAGCATGCAAGCCAGAAGCTTCCAATGCTTGTCATCACTTGTGAGGGAGCTCTGCCCAGCCTGTATGAGAACAGAGGATTGACAGGAATGATACAAGGAAGACATTTTATAAAGACCTGAGTTTCCATATTGAAGGGGCCCACTGAGTTGGTATCCAGGGCTAGGAATAAGAAAAAACACACCAAAGCACAGAGCAAAAATACACCATGTACAATAATCAGAATGACTTCAGGCTTCTCATGAGAGCAATATAGGAAAGTAGTAGACAATGGAGAAATACTTTCATATTCTGAGAAAAATATATCCATTTTAGAACTCCATACTGAGGGAAAACATCAGTCAAGGAGGAAGAAGACTATTTCAGCTAGATAATGAATGTTTAAAATTAACTTCTATTACCTCTTCTCAGAAAACTATTGGAGGATGTGCTCCAACTAAATGAGCAAAGCAAGCAAGCAAGATAATAACACGGAATTCAGGAAACGGAGAATCTAGCCTTGCAGACAGGTGAGGAGAACTTCTGTAGTGACTGTTGAGGGACACCCCAGAATGATAAGCAGTCTAAACTATTTGGCTCTCCTTGGGTGAAGAAGGGCCTGGAGCAGGTTGCTTTGGTCAGCCTCCTCTAGGCACTGGGTTTCTTTTCTGATTTGCTTAGGTCTCATTTGCCCTCTTCTGCTTTTCCCTTGCAGAAATAGTCTTTTCTCAAAATAGAGGTGGTGATGTTTAATACTCAGGCTTTTATTTTGAAGATAAAATAATCAGAGTAGGTCTTTAGAGTGCTTTGGCATCAGGCTATCAGGAAACCCCTGCTTACATAAAGGGAACATTCTGTAAGATGCAGCCATACTTGGTGGAGTTCTACCCTGAGGTTTGGGACTAAAGCCCTAGAGTGTGCTGCATCTTTCTTTCCCTTAGTTTATGCTTGTCCTCTGGGAAACTTGAGGGTAAGATTCAGGTGTCACTTTGTTCTTGGCCCAATACCATCTCAATTCATCCTCACATCCCAGTGTCGGTCAACTAAAGTGGTACCAACATTTTGGAATGGTGTTAAACGTAGAATCTCAGAGACCACAGATTTGGGAGCTTTTAATCCAACCCACTGCCTATGGCTGGCAACTCTTTGCCTATTCATTTTGCCTTGATTTCTCCTTTTCTTTTTTAAAACTTTTTTTTTTTAAGATTTTATTTATTTATTCATGAGAGACACACACACAGAGGCAGAGACACAGGCAGAGGGAGAAGCAGGCTCCATGCAGGGAGCCCGATGCGGTACTCAATTCCGGGACTCCAGGATCACGCCTTGGGTCAAAGGCAGGCGCTAAACCACTGAGCCACCCAGGGGTCCCCTCTCCTCTTACTTCTAATTTAATTCAATAATATGTTGTATACCTGGAATGAATTAGGAACTTGAGCTGAATTAGAAGTCCAAATAATAAAGGCAGTCTTTTCCATTGCTAGGCATCTTGGGGGTATCAGAACCTTCTGTATTCTGAGATCACCTTTATCTTGTGCTTCCTACAATGTGGGCATGTTTCATAACCCTGAGACAGGATACAGAACAGCTTATCCAGTTTTTGAAGACAGAAATCAAGCTGCTTCTTTTGAGGCCAAACATCTTTTCTTTGGCCCAACAATTTTTTTTTAGGTTCCCATCTTAGAATATGATTATATGTCTCCTCCTCATTCTGATTACTTTCCTTTTAAACTATTATTCTCTGACTTTGGCAGGATAGAATTTGCAACTGGATCATCTTTGACATTCGTAAAATTTGTTTGATACCCTCCTATTTCCATTACACTATAGATTTCCCCACATATTGCTTCATAACAAATTGCCATAATATTAGTGGCCTAAAACAATACCCATTTATCATTTCATGGTGTCTTATAGGTCAGAAATTTGGGCACAGCTCACCTGGATTTTTTACTCTGGGTCTCTCAAGGCTGAAATGCTGATGTTGCAGAGTTGACCCTTGGACAACACGGGTTTGAACTGTGTTTGAATATATAAACATAATTTTTTTCAATTATATTATTGAACTACATTATATATTATATACTATATATATAATTTATATACATTATATATAGTATTATATATTATACTATATATAATGTATATAATGTACTTTCTCTTCTTTATGATTTCTTAACATTTTCTTTTCTATAACTTATTGTAAGAATAAGGTATGTAATACATATAGTATACAAAGTATGTGTTAACCAACTATTTATATTATTGGTCAGGCTTCAGGTCAACAGTAGGGTACTAGTAGTTATATTTTTGGGGAGATAAAAGTTACGTGTGGATTTTCCATTGTTTGGAAGGGGGCAGTGACTCTAATCTCTGTATTGTTCAAGGGTCAAATGTATATCATAACCTAATCACAGGAGTGAAATCCTTTATTTTCACAGCACTGCCTTATGTTATGGACACCAGGGGATAAGAATACTGGGTATCATCACAGAATTCTGCCTACTACACCTCTAAATCCCAAATATTTACTCTTTGGAACTATGATGATGTCACCTGCCCCTCCCTTCACATAATTAGTCACCAACTTGGGTTATGAAACTATGCCTCTCCAGAGCCCCTTACTTTTAAAATAAATTAGTTGGAAGCATAGCTGCAATGCAGTTAGTTAAGGGCACCATGGGTTAAGGGCACCATCCTTCATTAGACTGACCTCACTTCAGACACCAGTCACGGGTTCTGGGTCCCAGGCTGTCTTAGCTTCTAACGACTTGGTTACAAATAAGGGGGTTCCCACTATCAACCCTGGTTTCATAATTTGCTAAAAAGACTCACAAAACTCAGGAAAGTGCTATACTTATGATTATAGCTTTATTATAAAAGATGCAAATAGGGAACAGCCAAATGAAGAGACAAATAGGAAGGTCACAAACACAAAGCTTCTGTGTCTTCAGGACACATCACCCACCCTGGTACATTCCTCCTCCAGGAACCTCACTTGAGTTTCAGTGTCCACAATTTTTATTGGAGTTTCATTATATAGACATTGAATCATTGGCTTGTAGTTGAAGTCAACATCTATCTCCCTCATCCTCCCAGAGTTTGGGTTGATATTACCTGGGTCAAAATCCTAGCACTCTAAACACATGGTCTTTCTGGCCGGGCCAGACCATATCCTAAATCATCACTTTAGCATAAAGTCAGCTGTAAGCCCACCATAAGTAGCAAAGACACTCCTATCACTCAGAAATTACAAGGATTTAGAGGTTACCTCCTGGGAACCAGGGAGAAAGGCCAGCCCCATTCTTTACTATACAAAAATAGCACATTACTAATTAATATTTTAGCTTGAATAGACCTGAATCTAGGCTTTGTAATGTTCTGAGGTCTGTTGGAACCGACTAAGAGGTCGGTTCCAACAAGCTTTTTATTCACAGGTACTGAGTTGTGGGGATAGTAGCAGTGAGAGATCTAGGCACAAGTGGGACATTATAAGGGCATCTATTTTCATAAAGTGCACAACCAGATTAGCTCAGTTGGTCAGCAAAACTATCTTAGAGGTTATTGGCTTATAAATCCAGTGCAGTTGTTACAGGGAAGCTTGATTGAAGGGTGTTTGATAAATCCATGAGGTTGGTGTCTGCATGGTCAATGCCTTTACAAAAGGTTGGATTTCGTTGTTTGATTTTTTTAATGAAAAAAATTAGAAAAAAATTCTCACTAGATGACCCATCATAAATGAAATATTCATTTCATTTTCTTTCTGGTTAAAACTCATGTCTTGAAATGCTTTGTTGTATCTACTTAGAATGATCAATGGTGATGCCTAGGGGGATTTCTCCTGCAGAACTTGTTGGTAGAGAACATTAAAATTACATGAAGCCTCTCATGTAATTTTAATGACCATCAAAAGAATTTTGATTAGAATTGAGAGGAATTTAAAGTAAGATGTTTCTTCTGGGAAAGGCTGAGGCCATGGTCCTTCCATTCAAGGAGGCAGGGTCAAGCATCTACAGGACATTTCCCCATCCACCACTGTTTCTGATTAGAGACAGTAGCTGCACAATCAAGCATCAAGAAAAGAGGGTCTGCAAGACAAGCACTCCTGATCATCTTCTTACTGCTTCTAGAAAATCATTCAGAGCTAGAGATGGGCATGGGCTTAATGGGGCTTAGTGACCCATGTGTTCTTCCCAGGAGGAGTGAGTGGAGGCCCAGGATGGGAACTGACAAAGCTTCAAGTGTAGCCCTGTGCTTTCCAGATCAATATTACCACCCTACACTCACACCATCTATCTCTCAAGTTTTCATTTTATGCTCACTGAACTCCTGTATCCATAAAGCCTATTCAGGGTTCTCCATCTCACAGTGATTTCCACATCATCTGATCCCTCTGAGGGCCATGTCTAAGTTTTTCATTAGGTAATTAGTTGTGTGCTGATTTGGGACACATTTTTTGCTATTTATTTAAAATGGTATTAAAATTCAGCATAAGCCATGCTCCACCAGACCTTACCAGCCTGCATTTATTTATTTATTTATTTATTTATTTATTTACTTACTTACTTACTTACTTACCAGTCTGCTTTAAATATAGGGTCACAATCACAATAATATTTCTCCAGGTCATCTCCTTTTCACAAGGTCTTAACTCTGATGGCTCTCCTGCTGTCAGTAGTTTGGAC
Organism: Canis lupus familiaris; assembly: GCF_011100685.1. Lineage (NCBI taxonomy): Eukaryota > Metazoa > Chordata > Mammalia > Carnivora > Canidae > Canis > Canis lupus. The sequence continues at coordinate 25,059,351 of NC_049240.1, forward strand.
AGTCCTCAGGATGTCCCCCCATGGCTTCAAGCACAGTTCATGCAGCTGGCATGAAGTGTCTGCTCCTTTCTCTGGAAGTGAGCTCCCCATTGCCACTCTCTACACACAGTGTTCTCAGCTTCTTCTTCCCTACTTTGGATGCACTGGGTTCTGACTCCTTGCTGAGATCCTAGAACTCTCCTGATTGTCCTTATAAGACCCCAACTACTGCTCCATAGAAGAAGGGGAAATGGCTCTTATTCAGCCGTGAGTTCAAAGCAGAATGTCTGTGTTTAAAGCTCTGGGAATAATTCTGATATTACTTGCTTTCTTCTAATGCTTATATGTAGTAGCCCTTGATACAAGCTTGCTCATCTCCTCTCTTTGTTCCTTTCAGTAAGTTCTTTCTTATAAGGCTCTTTGAAAAAAAGAATGGGGTCTTTCCAGAAGTCTCAAAGATAGATCTGAATTCTAAGGTAAATGTGACAGGTAGAAACAATGGCTGCATTTATGCTAGTCATAAAGGGTCTTGATGGGACAAGTCTCCAGTTCCTAAATGGGGTATTTGTTTTCTCTGGGGAAGCAGGAGAAGAGATAGAGGATCTCCAGGTATGGGATGACTACAGCCTCCATGGCTCTGTGGTTTTTGGTGCTTGCATAGAGCAGAATAAAGCCTTTGGCTGTTGGAAGGCCATGGCTATCCTGAGGACTAGAATGTCTTCTATCTGATAAGGTGGCCATTGAGGCTGTTATGGTGTACACCTGAAATCAGGAGCATGGGCTAATGCCAGGAATGTTGGACATCTTTGAAAGACATGGAGAATCCATGTCAACAAGAGATTCTGGTATCACAGGTCTATGCAAAGAGCACTAAACACAGACTTATTCATCAATAGGGGAACAATATAGCCATAAGACCAAAGGTGGGTACACATAACTAAGGGATCTGTAAGAAGGAATTAGAGGGGTCAGTCGGAGCAGGAAACCAGAGTGGTGGTGGCCTGCTCCTGCCTGAAAGTCCTTAGTCCTGGGAACTTCAATACAGAGGAGTTTTGGGTCTCCAAATGGACTCATTATGCAAACCCTGTCAGCCCACTGAGGGTCACAAGCTTAGGTTCCTGAATAGATGGACATCATGGCCACTGCCATTCACTACCATCTAAGAAGCAGTAGACATGGGGTGAAGGGGGATCAACTGGGTTTACTGTGGTATTTCCTCCTTGTGGAAATGAGAAAACAGGGGGAATAAATGTGCATGCAGTCTTTTCCTGAGCTGGATCTGGGTTTGATATCTTGCTTTGACATTTCCCTGTTGTAGTATTTTGGGATGGTTTCTTCACATCCCTGATCCTTGGTATCCTAAAATGGGGATAATTAAAGCACCATCTCCTGGGGCTTTTGTGAATATGTATGTCAAGTGCTTAACATAATGTAGCTGTTCAATATCTTTTAAGTCCTTACCCTTCTCTTTGGATGAACCTGAATGCAAATGGATCTTGTTGCCAAATAATAATAACTAAGCACTGTGAAGTGTGTGCTGCATACTAGGAATGGCACTTAATCATAACAGACACCTTAAGACATGCACAATCAATGGGTATCCCTCTGCTAGAGAACAGTGTGCTAAGGTACCAGAGGATAGGCTTTGTCCAGTTGGGAACTGCATAGCCATGTGGCAACCCAGGCGCGCTTATGCACACACACACGCACACAGCGTTTGTACATACTTGGGTATGTTTCTTACCTAAGGGTTAGCCAGTACAGATCAATAGCTGACTGCCATTGACATTTGCATCTGAGAAGTAGTCATTTAAGCACTCATGCCTGCAGGACACTGAAAAAATGATTCCTCTGGGACCAGAGCAAAGGATCTAGCCAGCACTGAAGGCTGTGCATGGTGGGGCCATTGTGGGTGGGTGCTGGACAAGACTTCTTAAGACCAGGGAGAGCCTTGCAACAGAGGAATCCAAGTTTCCAGCTGCTGGGTGACCTTTCACAGCCTCCTCTTGTTGTCAGGTGCTGTGGGCCTTGCCCATTGGTCTAGGAAACATCATTTACTGTGCCTGCAGCTTCTGAGGGCTGTGCCAGGAGCTCCACAGAAATGATAGAATGAAGAGTCTTCCACCATTCATGGGTGGAGGTGGGTGATTATTTCCTCTGGGATTTTTATGTTCCTGGGAGACTAAAGATTAGGCAGTAGTAGATATGTTCCATAGGACATGAAGTCTAGCCTGGAGTGGATTCTCAGTAGGGCTGGTTGTTAGGGGCAGATCTGGACCTGGCTCAACAGCCAGTTGGAGGGGATAGGAGGGGCCTGGGCCTGGAGAGTTCTGCCTTTTCTTATTGGGAGCTGGGCAGTGTTGTTGGCCACCTACCAGGTCCTGCTCTGTGCTCCTGTGCTTCTAGTAAACTCTTCCTTCCACTTTTCATCCTCTCTAGCCATAACTGCAGCCAGGGATTCCCCAGAGCCTTGGGATTTATCTTCTGGTACGAAGTTGCTATAAGTTGGTAGACAAGTGTCTCCATGGAGGAGAGGGTGAGATAGGATGCTCTCATGCCTTCCTGCTCCTTTCCACACCTGGAGCCTGCATGTTCTCACTCTCTTCCCAACCACTGCTGCTTTTTGGGGAAAAAAAATCTGCTCCTTCTCACCTACATTTCAGTATGTATCAGAATGTCCTTTCTGTTGGGAGTATTTGACTTCTTTGCTATGGAAGGAGGGGTTTTGTCCTCTGTATTTTAAGGTTAAAGTGGACACAGCTATCATTCTGCTATGAGCCAGGTGCTTTTTCCACATAATCACATTTAATCTTTACAGTAATGATATCACTTCAGGTCAGGAAGGTTGGACTCTAACCACACACCCTCACCTTTCAGTGGCCTAAAGAAACAACAAAGACTTATTTGTCCTTTATGTTACTTATACATATGGGTTGACTGGGTCCCTGCTCATCATAGCCTCTCAGATTTTGGAAGGATAAAGCAGCCTCTCTTTTGGGCCTGTGGGGTACCCTACCAAAGGGAGAAAAGTCTTATGTGGGCACTTAAAGGCTCTAGCAGTGCAAACTGTAGAGTTTGCTTCCATTCACAAGTCATAAGTAAGTCTAGTCTTATGGCTTCTTCCAACCTCAGTGATGTAGTCACTTAAAAAGTTGTAGTTACTTTACAAACATGGCATTTTATAAGTGGCTGGAAACAGCTTTCCCACTAAGAATACCTCCTCTCCAACACCTGTCTCCCCATCCCAGAGGGGAAGCAACAATGCTTGGTGACCAGTGATCACCACACTAGCTGGAAGGCAAAGGAGAACATCTCCATTGGACACGCACTTGCTATGAGTCACTTCCATGGGCAATGTGATGAGGCAGCAGATAAAAACCCAGATCGCTCTGCCTCAAAGATCCATGCTTAGGGTGAATAGTTTTACTTTTTCAGCTTGTTAATCTTTATTTCCAAAAGTCATTTATAGAATTTTAAAAGTGTTTTAAACTCACACAGGGCCCTAGCCTAGAAAATTGTCATGCCAGCTACATGCAAAAGAATGCAACTGGATCACTATCTCATACCATACACAAAAATCAACTCAAAGTGAGCTAAAGACTTAAATGGAAGACCTGAAACTGTAAAACTCTTGGAAGAACACATAGTCAGTAAGCTCTTTGACATTGGTCTTAGAGATATATTTTTTTGTATCTGCTTTCTCAAGCAAGGGCAACAAAAACAAAAATAAACAAATGGTACTACATCAAACTAAAGAGGTTTTGCAGAGTAAAGGAAACAATCAAAATGAAACAATCAAAAGGCAATCTAATGAATGGGAGAAGATATTTGCAAATGATATATCTGATAAGAGGTTAAGATGCATGATATATAAAGAACTTAACTCAGTATTTAAAGAAATATGATTAAAAAAAGAAATATAATTTAAAAATGGGCAGAGAAACTGAATAGATATTTTTTCAAAGAAGACATCTAGGTGGTCAACAGACACATGGAAAGTTGATCATCATCACTGATTAGGGAAATATAAATCAGAACCACAATGAGATATCACCTCATACCTGTCAGAATGGTTAGTATCCAAAAGACAAGAAATAACAAGTTTTGGTGAAAATGTGGAGAAAAGAAAACTTGTTCACTATTGGTGGGAATGTAAACTGATACAGAGCTACAGACTTCCAGTTATAAAATAAATAAGTCACAGGGAGGTAATGTACTGCATGGGGAATCCATCAATATTGGAATGACTTTGTAGGGTGACAGATGGTAACTTGACTTTCTGTGGTGACCATTCTGTAATATATAAAAGTTGGATTGCTATGTTGTGCACTTGAAACTAATGCAAAAATTGTTGTCAATTCAATTACTCTCCAATTAAAAAGAAAATTGTCATGTCCTCAGGAACCCCAAAGAGGAAACGTTTGGGGGCAATTAATATCGGTAACTGTCCTGTCCCTTGCTGTCCCTCCAGCAGGGCCCTGTAGCTCAATCAGAAGACACCAAGGCAGGGAAAGGAAGGATGTCTGGGTAGAGCTTCATGCATGAGTGAGCTCATGTGATGGGGCGTGGCTATCCTGATTTTATACATGCAGAAAGGAGGGCTCAGAGAGGGTGAGGGACCTGCTGGTGCCACACAGAGAGGAGCTGCAAGGTGAGGCCATCTGAACCTTGTCTTGAGCTCTCTCTGAGTATGGTCCCACACAACCTGTTAAGACACTCCACTTGCTCAGGAACGCTAGGCTGATCAAGTGATCCTGGCTGGGGACATTTGAAGGTATTTAAGTCCATAGGAGGCATTAGGTGACAGTGAGGGCTGCTGGCTGTGTCTGACAGTTCCTGGTTCAACAACTGTGGGGCTTGGTGTGACTCTGGGTCTCAGGGAGGTAGAAGCCAGGACAAAGAGGAAGATTATAAGTTCCCCAAGCACTGTGGGTCATAGCCCAGTGTGGGGGTGCAGGGTATCACGGGAGCCTGGCCCCTCCATGTCCCTCTCTGTGGGCTGTCCAGTTCCCAGGAGCTGGAGTTTGGAACCTCTAGGCCCTGCTTAAGTCTGGGGTAGCCATCCTGGAAGGCCCCCGTGCAGCAAGGGGGCCCCGTCAGTCAGTTTCCAAGGGACCAAGCGTCTGCTGCTGAACTTTTCTTTCCTACATTTTCTCTCTTCTCTGGCATTTTGATCTGGAGGAGAGGTTAGCAATAGAAAACGATCAAGCTTTGTAGACACCATGGCTCTCAGTCCTCCTGGTAGCTGTGGATGGTAGGCACTGCTATGTCCATTTTAAGGATGGAGGGACCAAGGGTTAGGGAGATCAGAGTGGTTTGTCTGAGGCTGAGGAGCTGAGGCCTTCACAAGTAGGGATAGAAGATCTACAAGCCTGCCTTTTGGTAAGAGTGGGGCTAGGCTCTGGGAGGGGGTGGGGGGCTCCCAAAATGGACAGCATGAGGAAACATGCTGCAGGGGAGGAGAGGGGCTCCTCTAGCTTAAGGGAACACGGCTGTCTGCCGGTAGTTTTGGATCATTCATATCTTCATAAATAAGGACACCTTTATAACACACAGAGTCCCCTGCTCTGAGTGGGTTCCATGGTCAGAGACATTCAGGCAGAATCTCAGAATAGTCCCCAACCAGCCATGTGGGCTTGGGCAAGTCATCTACCCCCTAGGGGTAAAAATAATGATGCCTATTTCATAGAGACTTCATGGGAATTATTTAAAATAAAGTGTCCAGCGCATAGTAAGCACCGTAAATAATAATGATGATAATAATAAGAATAATAACAATTTCAGCTGCTAGCATGACTGATATGATTGCACGAAGTGGTGCCTCGAGAGCTGCTCACACCACCACACATCAAGCCATGACTCGGTGGGACGTGAGCTGGCTGCTACAGAAGAGGCCCTGTGGTGGAGGGAGACTGAACCTGGTTGCCTGTAGGTACTTCCACCTGACTTTGATTCTGGCTTTGATGAGCTGAGTGATCTTGGACAGAGATACCTGCCCCTTTGATATCTCAGTTTTTTCTTTAGTAAGCTCTTATCTCTGACCTGAGTGATGAGATGACAATTTGCCCCAAACAGACTCCTGTGGGTGATGAAGTACCATGTCTGAGTGGGAGAAAGAGGAATGGCTCTGTCTACAGAGCTAAGGGCTAAGGATGACTTTCCTGGGACATGGTGCTTCTGCACATTTCCTCTGGGTCTTTGAGGTAAGGCCCCTCCACTGGCTTAGGCCCAGGGCAGTTGGCTTGAGAACTTGGTCTTCCACACATTCCTTTAATGGGCCCTGTGCTCATTGAAGCAAAGTGCACAAAACTCCCTGTAAATGCCTGGTAATATGCCTTGGAATTGGGCCCTGCAGGATTATTAGAGCCATCCATCTTAATTATACTGAAAATCACTTATACACTTTACATAATAAAGCCGCACTTACAATTTCCCAGATCTGAGCCAAGCCTGGCAGGGCTCTTGCTCTCTGGGTGGGGCATTTTCCTCAAGCCCCATTTTCTGTTTCTCCTCCCTGGGTGTTTCTTTAATTTCCCTTCTCTTCATGGACCATGGGCTCAGGGCTGGGCTGTGTGGGGACTGAGCCCTCCTGGGGCAGGGCACTGTCCAGATTCTTCACACTCAGCATCTTCCTTAACCCTTAGGATGATCCTGTGAGGTCCGTGTGCTTATTGCCATTTTACAGATGAGAAAACAGCCTCAGAGAGGCTAAGCTGCCTAAAGCAACACAGTTAAGAAATCGTGGCTCTAAGAAGAAAAGCTCTTCTATCTTCCATGGAGGGGTCTTCAGATGTCTCACTTCTGCCCTGCAACCTCACCTTCCCAGTTTCACTTCTGTGGTTTCAGGAAGCAGTGATGAGAATAAATTATTTTCTCATCTAAGGCAGCCTCTCCCTCACTCCTCTCCCCATATAGCCCCAGAAAACATGCACATAGACCTTTGTCACTCCATTAGACCATCATTATGCAGGGTAATGCTGGGTTTCCTATGCCTTGTGCACATGGGGTGGACCCTGAAGGTAAACACTTAGTTGGGCTGTGAGCCTACTTAGGAGGAAAGTGTGCCTTGGAGTAATTCTCAGGAGTTGGCCTCACCTATGAAGGAGGAGCTGAAGGAGCCCAGGGAGGAGGCACATGTGTGGGTGCTCAGGTCCAAAGCAGAGTGTACCACTATTGGTGCTTGGGTTGAGGGGCCCCTCCTGTGGTTCTTGAGATGACTGGGAACCTAAAGTAGAGCCAAAGGCCAAATATCAGGAGCCTGTAAATAAATATTTTTTTTTTCCAGCTAACTGCGACCATACCCCTGTACCATTTTGGCCAAGGGGAGATGAGCTGTGGCTCTGGGCCATGGAGGAATTAGGCAAGGAAGGGGGAAGTCAGGGGAAAGCAGAATGGGGAAGATCAGAGACCTACAGGGGTCAGATCCTGATGTACAGATCCTGATGAGGAGCTCAAGGTTCTTGAGGAAAAGGAGGAGAGTGGGAGGTGAGAAAGGGTAGGCTGGCAGTCAAATGTCGGACCTCAGGCAGAGTCTACTGCCAGCAGGAGAGTCACTGAAAGGGAAGCTCAGGGGAGAGGCCTAGTGTCTGCTGTGATAGGGGCCAGCAGGAGCCTCCTGCAGCCCATGGCCCAGGCAAGGGTGGAGGACCTGAGTTGAGACCCAGCCTGATAGGGGCATATGTGGACGGAGTGGCATGTTCTGCCAAGCCACAACCACCAGGGTCAAGTTGGGAGGAGCAAGAGAGGCTCTGGTGATGAATCTGGCAGGCCTAGCATGTGGGTGGTGGCTGAAGAGGGGCACTGGCATGTGGCAGGACTGGTCCTGAGGACCCTGTGTGCAGGCCCTCTCCTGGTGCACACCTACTTGCCTCTGGACTGGGGCAGGGTAGCTGAAGCCAGGACAAGCTACTCTGGGACATCAGGAGGTCAGTTAGCTTCTCTGGACCTGGCATTGCTCCTTAGTACATACAAAAGGTCCATGAATTGCAAGACCACATAAGTACCTTCCAGCACAGACACTCTGTCCAGGAGAGGCAGTGTTTGGAGTCCTGTAGTATACACCATACCCCATGAAAAACAGAAGCAACAGGGGGCTGATGAATGAGCTTCTATTCCAAGGGCTAGACAGCTGCCTTCCCTGCTGACTTAGCACAGGGAAAGCTGCCCAGGTAGAAATGTTTCTAAGAGAAGAAAATGTGAGTCCCATGGGCCAATCTGATAGTGCAGGATATAAGGAAGGAGTCAGGTTTAAGAGGGGCACATGGGGTAGAGAAGCTCCAGGCTTGAGGATCCAGGTAGGGCATGAGCTCACAACCCCAACCAAGTCCTAGCCAGAGATCCCCTGCAAGGCACTGTATGCTTTTCTGGGGAGCATCGAACTGTCACTGCCTGGAAAATGAGCAGCAGAACAAACATGCTTTAGGCCAAGGAGCAAGTGTTTGTTGATGGCCTACTAGGCATCTGATGGTTGGCCCATGTTAATTCTGGGATTTATGTTTTCCAATTCTCATATGAGGAATCTGAGAACTAACAGAAACCCATGACAACTATTGAGGACTGGAGGTAGGATGGACCTGCCAGGCCTGCTGTCTTGCCTGTACCCACTGCCTCCTTGGCCCCTTCCCACCTCCTCTTTATAGCCTCTCCCCACTTGGAGGCTGGAGGTGTGAGGTTGGGGGCTTCCTAGAGATGGTGTATTAAAGTTCTCTGAAGAAACAGAACCAGTAGGATATCTATATGTACTACAAGAAATTAACTCACATGGCTATGGAGGTTTGCAAGTCCCAGATCCATAGAGCTAATATTCCTATTTGAGCCTGAAGGCCAGAAGCTACTGTAGAGCTAGGGAGAGTCAATGTTGCAGTTTGAATGTCTATAGGCAGGAAGAATTCTCTTCTACTCAGGGTCAGTCAGCCTTTTGTTCTATTCAGGCCATCAACTAATTGGACTAGATTCACCCACATTAAGGAGAACAATCTGTTTTCCTCAGTGTACAGATATAAATGTTAATCTCATCTGGAAACACTCTCAAAGAAACACCCAGAAAATGTTGGCTCAAATATTTAGACACCCTATGGGCAAGTTGACATATGAAATGAACCATCATGGGTGGAGTATGTTTTGGCAGGGGCAGGGAGCAGTGGTATAGCCACTGCAGGTATCTGGTCATGAGGCTCAAAGACACATCATCTCTGTAGGGCATGCTGTGAACATAACAGAAGTTACTGGATTGGTGCCACTCATAACCCCATGATATGCTTAGCTCATGGGATCTTTCTGTCAGACCCATGCTGGTCAGTCTCAATTGTCCCTCCCAGAAGGGCCCACACAGGTGATGGTAGTAGTGTCCCCAAGCACTCACCCTCTTCTCCTTGGCCATGATTACTGCAAACCTACCTGTAGCTGGTGTCTGCAAGCTAGGATGATACACTCTGGTTCTTCTTGGGGCCACAGAGCCACAAGTCTGTGGTTCTCTGAGATCTCTGTGACCTCCCTCATTACTCAGTTCCCCAGAGGCTGACTATCTAAGGGCAGAAAAGCTAGTGAGAGTTATAAGTGGGGCTCAAAACACTGGCATTTACTGTGTGGAGAGAGAGCTGGGGGTGCTAACCTCCCCTTTATTTTGATATGTGCCAGTCAGGACTCAGTATCCTACCCCCAGGCCTCTGAGCTGGTTAGGGAGGTGATTCCAGTCTCATGTCCTGATGTGTTCCTAAAACCAAATTAAGTGGAAGAACGCCAGGCTTCTTAATTATGTGGCAAGATATAAAGTAATTTGAAAACCAACTACATGAAGCTGTCAGAAGGGAATAAATGTCAAATTGGCAAAGGAAACAAGTAATTGGGATCAGATTTCATAGTATCCTTTGTTCACATTCATCTGTGCCAACAAGATAGATGACACATTGGGGAATCAGATGAGTTTCAGGGCCCTGTGAATGTGCTGGATGTTGTCATCCTGGACAGGAAGCTTTTTGTCCATATGACCATCTCCAGACTACAGTTTTCCCACTGGGTGGGGCACAAATGTATATAAGCCATATTCCTCTCCTGGGGTCTTCTTGGGAGTTGGGACATGTACATAGGGGGCAATTCTAAGAGACAAAGCCATGCACACAGAGCAGAATTTTAACTATAGGTAGCCGGAGGCCAGCTTCCTGGGTGGTTCTGAGGTCCAGACAGCCAGGGTCATCCTGTGCTATATTTATTTACCTACTTCCAACATAGTCCCTATCCCACTGGTTGACCATTCTGGGACCCAAGCACCAGAGCCTGGTGCAGTGTAGGTGGGAAAGACCATTTGTTGAATGGATGGGTGGGTGGATAGATGGATGGATGGGTAGTTGGGTGAGTGGGTGGGTGGTGAGTGGGTGCCATGTCAGTGAGTGGAACGTGACTTTCCTTCTGTGGGGTAGAGGATCTCTCTCCTCTAGGGCTTGTCTGGTACTGGGAATCCTTTGTTTTCCATCTCTGAAAGGCTGAAATCAGGCAGATTCTTGGTTATACGGGGCTGGGGTGGTGGTGGCATACTGAGTAATTTAGATGAGATTCCTTTCATACTGTGGTGTTCAATTTATCAACAAGTAAACTGGAATCCCCATATTCCACCCGTTTGTGCCATGGCAGGCCCAGGGCAGTTGAGCATGGGGCCCCCAGTTCCCAGTGAGTGCAATGTAGTGTGGGGAGAAGGTCTTCAAAGTCAGTATAGGAAGCTGGAGACAGAATATGGGAATAAACTCACAGAGGCCATGCATTTTGGCTTTTGATTTGCAGGCTAGGGAGGGCCTTCCTGGCCTGTCTCATTCCCCATGAGATCCAGAAGACAACAGGCTGCTAAAGTGTGAGGGTCTCCTGGCCTGCCCTTCTTCCTCCCAAAGCCTGTCAGTCTCCTAGTTTCCTGTGGGAACTAAGAGGCTTTGTGGGCCTATTACACATGGTGGACTGGGTGCTCCTTCTTCCCTCTCCCTAGTGTCAAGGGATTTAAGTGCTGAGTCCTGCCTAGGTCACTTGTTTTGGTGATGGGTAGGGGACAAGGCTTTGGGTGGCTTTTGTGAACAGCTGTGTAAGGAGAACCTCTTCTGTTCCAGCAGGTGTGTAGTCTTTGGTCAAGAGGGAAAGAATAAAGACTTTGTAGCCAGACACTGGCTGATAACCCACTTTTGTCAACACTGTGCAGTGTGACCTTGGGCATATCACTTAATGTCTCTGGACCACAGTTTCCTCATCTGTAAAACAGAAAATGGCAATATATATCTAGGAGGTTTCTATGAAGGACTGATGACATGTTTCATAGAAAATAATTCTAGCACCTGGAGGGCTCCTAGTAACAACTAGTTTACTACTGTGCTCTCAATGTGAGTAGTTTCTGGGTGAGCCAGACCTCTATTACCCAAGCTCTCCCCTGTTACAGAGCACACAGCGCATGGTAATGTTTGCATGGCATATCGTGTAAATGGAGATAGAAGGTGTCGGAATGGGGTGTGTTCTGTAGAGTCCTTCTTTGTGTCCAGTGGAAGCCATTGCTGGCAGACCTGCATTCCCCTGGGGCAACTCTGAACCAAAAAGCCTTGCCTAGGACCCTACATCAAACCTGACAGTGCCTTTCCTGGCTTCTGGACCCAGTCTTCAACCATTCTGGGTTCTACACAGTGCCCTTGAGGACAAGGTAGGGGTCTCTCTTGCCTGCTGTGACCTCCTCAGCACCCAGCACACATCAGGGGCACAGAAGAGGTAGTTCACTACACTGGCCATTTGTAAATGCCTCCTGTGTGCCAGGCGGTATGTAGGGCCTTTTACATATATTATCATGAATTCTCAAAATTATAATAGAGGGAATTATAATGAGTAACTAGAGGCTCAGAGAGATTAAATTAATTTTCCCAAATTCACATATCTAAGAAGTCGCAGATCTGGATTTTTTCTTTCTTAAATTTTAGATTTAAAAATTGTAGTAAAATATACTTAACATAAAATTTACCATCTTAACTACTTTTAAGTGTACAGTTCAGTGGCAGTAAATACATTTACATTGTTATCCATTTCCAGAGATTTTTCATTTCTCCAAATTGAAATTCTCTACCCATCACACAATGCTGCATTAGCCTCCCCTCAGCTCCTGGAAATCACCTGATTCTACTTTCTGTCTTTTATAAGTTTGACTATTCTAGGTACCTCATGTAAGTAGAATCGTTCAGTATTTGTCTTCTCATGACTAGTTTCTTTCAATAAGCATATCCCCATGGTTCATCCATGTTTTGCATGTGGCAGAATATCCTTCCTTTTTAATGGCTGAACAATATTCATTGCAATAATTGGTTACAATAATATTGTATGCAATCACCACATTTTGTTTATACATTCATATGTCAGTGGACACTTGGGTTAATTCCCTTTGGCTATTGTGAGTAATGCTTCTGTGAACATGGATGTGCTCATATCTCTTTGAGACTATGCCTTCTGTTCGTTTGGACATATGCTCAAAAGTAGAATTGCTGGATTATATGATAATTCTATTTTTAATTGTTTGAGAAACCTCCATACTCTTTTTCACAGCAGCTGCACCATGTTATATTCCCAACAGGCCTCCAATTTCTCCATACCCTGGCCAATAATTGTTATTTTCTGTATTTGTTTTTGTTTTGATGGTAGGAATCTACTATCCTAATGGATGTGAAGTAGTTTTGAACTGAATTTCCCTGATGATGCACACTGGAAGTATGGGAAGCCAAGCCAGACAAATGTCTTTCTCTTGGAGCTCCCACATTGTGGGTGAGCTGTATATGCACTGAAGAGTGGGCTGGGTGCGAAGGCTCTGAGCCAGAGCGGCACTTGGTGCTGGTGTTCTTAGACATGCTGGTGATGGAAGGGACCCTCTTGTTTACTTTCTCCATTGCCTTGTGGGTGCTCAAGCACCTTGTCCATAATGCACACTGCACAGAGGAGTGATGATATCACTGTGCTTCCAAGGCATCTGTCTAGGCAGGGAGATGGTGGATACAAAGGGGCTGGAGACAATTCTGATGTGCCCTCAGACCATTTTAGGTTTAGTTCCTTAGACACAAAATAGTATTAGAAAAAATATCTCTCATGCTGAGGACTGAGGGTGGTCAGAGTGGAAGTGCTCTGAAAACAGAGTAGTGAGGAGGCAGCTCTCCTATGCCTCAACTCTGAAATATCTGTTGTGTCTTGCCTGCCCCCCCCACACCCCTTGCTCCCCTGCCAGAGCTCTGATGGTAGCACTCTACCACATTCCTCAGCTGTCTTGACTTTCAGTCACTGTCTTGACAATGGCCCATCATCTTTCTTGGTGCAGCCGGATTATGTAACTATCCAGCTCAAAGCCCTTAAATAGCTCCCTGCTGCCTCAAGGCAAAGTGCTTTAAAAGACCCAAGGTGCATTACTGCTGCGAGTCACAGGAGAATAGTAGTCCCTGCCAAGCCTTGTTTACCTGCGGGCCTTCCCTCAGCCACATGCCCTGCTGTATGCCTCCGATGCAGAGGAGACACTTGTAACCTCCCTCTGCTTTTATTGTTCCTATATCTGGACTGTCTGAACCCCATGTTTCATCTGGGGGCACCTACTACACTGTACTGCATTGCCTCAGGATGGAGAACTCCTTGAGGGATGGGACCTGTGTATGCCCAGTGCCTTGTACACAGAATGCCCTTGATGGGAGAGGAGAGGAAACGAATGGAGAGAGAGATGGCAGATTGGATGAGTGGAGGAATTGTGGAGTTATATCTGTCACTATTAATATATGGATGAGGTAGTGCTATACAAATTTAATAAAAAAGATTCTGAAAACACAAAAGCAGACAGTCCCCCAGTGGTTTCTGCCTTATGGAAGGAGCTAAAGTACATTGATATGATTACATCTCTCTCTCTGTATATTGCCTGTTTTGTTAATGTGAGGGCAATGCCTTATTCATCTTTGTCCCCTGTAGCCTAGTGCAAAATCAGGAATTTGCTGATGCTTAAAGACATTCCTTCTCAATGGAGAGAAAAGGAAGAAGTAATGTGTGTGTAGGAGTGTCGGTGTGGTATTGTGATATAATAAGACATGTATATTTGGTCTTTATCCACCATTCCTGGCACAAGAACCCCTAAAATGCTTGTAATTTCCTGAGTGATAGGGCTGAGAGGACCATCTTTGGTTTTTCATGACAAGCCCCTTTTAACCACACTCGAGTTAACACTAACAAAGGGATTTTGGAGAATGGAGGCTGACAGAGGACCAACCATGTAATTGGAGGCTTGGAGCTTTCGGCCCCATAGTCTGACTTACAGTAAGGGGAGATTGGCTGGAGATTGAGTTAATCACTGATAGCCAATGATTTGATCAATCATGCGTATGTAGTGAAACCTCCTAAACCCCCTAAGCAATAGGGCTTTGGAGAGCTTCTAGGTTGGTGAGTGCATCCATGTGCTGGGAGGATGCCACATCCCAACTCCAAGGAGACAGAAATTCCTGTGCTCAGGATCCATTTAGACCTTGCTCTAAATACCTCTTCACCTCGTTCTTCATTTCTATTCTTTATAATACATTAGTAATAGTAAAGTGTTATTCCTGAGGTTTATGAACTCTTACAGTAAATTATTAAATCTGAAAGGGGGATCATACAAATTCTTGATTCATAGCCAAGTGAGACAGAATTGTGAGTATCCTGGGGACCCACTACTTGCTATTGGTGCCTGAAATGGGACAATCTTATAAAACCGAGCCCTTAAACTGCAGGGTCTGTGATGACTTCAGGTAGTTAGCATTAGAATTGGATTAAATTGTGAGACACCCACTTGGCATCTGCAGAGAATTTGAGAATTGATTGGAGTGGAAAACCTACATATTTTGTGTTACGAGTTGTGAGTACAGAAATAGATACTATCCTAGAATGGGTTTTTAAGAGTATGTGTGTGGGGTTGTTGGAGTACATGTATATGTGTGGCTGGGTTATGCTGCATCAACAAGCAACCTCTCATGACTCAGTGGCTTTACTTATACAAGAATTTAAGGCTCCTTATAATGAAGGTTGGCAGGGTTCTCTGCTCCTTCATAGTCACTCAGGACCCAAGCTAATAGAAGCCCCATCTCAACATGAGTTCTTTCACCACAGAGACAGATGGAAAGAAATGTGATAAATTGTGTGCATCCTCTTAGCATTTCTGCCCAGGAGAAATTATTTTATCTCATTTTGTATTGTTCAGAACAAGTCCTGTAGCCTCACTTAATTCAAAGTGGGAAGGGTAGTGCATTCCTTCCGGAAAGAGTGAGGAGTGGAATACTATGAGCAGTCCAGGGGGTTAGCACTGGGGACATGAGTCTTTGGGGTCAACTGAAGTACCTTCTCTTCTCTCTCAACATCAAGGAACAGTGGTAGGATCCAAGATTCAGGCATTCAGTATGGGAAGCACAGTTTGGAAAGGCTGAACATTCCACGGGTCTTGGACATGCATGCCATCAATCTCTCCTCCTTAGCTAGAAGTTTGGATACTCTCCAAGGGGCCTGGGTTAAATAAAGTGCCAATTTCAAAATAACATTAATTTTATATATCCCAAGAGAAGAGAGTCAATTTCACAAGTTAGTCTTTGGGAATGTCTCCAGTGGGGCAGGTGTAGGAGGGGCAATGGGAGGCCGTAGGGGCTGCCAAGGCAGAGAACCCACCACAGTCTTCAGGGTTGGACAATCAGCAATTTTTTTTCTGTGGTCTTGAGAAGCTACTCCATGTTATATGCTCATCTATAAACTGGGGCTGATGGTCATGTCCACCAACTGAGTAGCTGTGGAAACTGAATGAGATCATGCCTGGATAACAGTTAGCAACAAACCCGGGCCAGAGCAGGTGCTTGCCATGATGCTTGCTGCTGGCCATCATCACAGCTGACCCTGTTAGGTCATAACAAGGCCTGCTCTATCCTTTGCTAGCTATGGGAGTATGGACAGGTACCAAATGCTTTTTCAGTGCACAACTCTCACTGAAAAGTGGAGATGATCATACCTTCACCCTAGAGTAGAAAGTTTCTGAGGCCTGTACAGATGCTCAGTGGGTCTAGGGAAGGTGCACAATGTGTGGGTGAAACACAGGCAGGGGTGGGTGGCTCTAGGGAGGTGTGTGGTGTGAGCAGAGCATAAGCAGGGGTGGGTATGGGGCAGCCTCGGGGACATGGCATGTTACAGCATGTGTAATGTGCAGGTGGGTGCCAACTCATAAATGGTTTTATGCTTTTCCTTAACTGGAACAGTGCTTTCCTTTACTTTTATTACAAAAATATCTCCCTGGGAGCCAGCTGTAATTGGCAGTGCCTTGTGGACAGGCACACTCCTTTCCTGAATGTTCCTCCTGGGTGATGCTCTGGCTGGAACTATGGACGTGGAGTGGGCCCTTCACGACAATGGCATCTTCTCCCATCTAGTCAGCATAGAACTAAAGAGTTCTCAAAAAAGAGGGTGGGGGACAGAGGCCATTAATTTTAGAGTGCTGGGAAGCCAGAATGGGTGCCTTCATTAGAAAGTTCAAAACTGCATTTTATTTCCATTTGGATGAGATTTTTATGTATTAGAATAGATGAAGTTGAATCCCATGAGTGTAATGGACCTAGAAAGATCACAGATACAGGATTGAATCCAACGAACCATGAGGAGTTTAGTAAATTAATTAAATTTAAGAAAATAATGTATTTTTTTTTGCCACTAGATTAAAATTTCTAAATGTCTTAAGAAGACAATGGCAATTCTCATTCATGAGAAATTACAGTTACACCAACAACTCCCCTCCCCTCCCTCAATTCTTTCTTGTGTTTGTTTTACAAAGCTACATTGGTGAGAGAATACCTGTGGTAGGGTGGGTTAGGGTTGGGGTGGAGAGAGCTTTTCCAGAATGCTCCTTACAAGGTCCTGACCTTTCAGTTCTGGAACGCATAGATGCTTTGCCTACTGCCATAGATTAGGAGCATTGGGTCAGAACAGTTTTGTTGGAGTTGGTGTAGGTGAAAAGTCGATCAGTTACCTAAGGGGCCACAGAAAATTCTTCCTGGGGGATGTAGGTGCAAAAAGTCCAGTTGATAAGGAGAGATTTGCTTGAGACCTGTGGTCCAGGAGGCAGCCCTTCTGCTGTAATCTGTGCTCAACATCATCCATACATATTCACTCCAGGAGGAGGTCATGATAGCAGATGGCTGGGGGTTTCGTGTTGAATAAGTACATGCTTTGTGTTAGACGCTCCACATGTATGATCTCATTTAATTCAACACCTAATTAGGGGTCTGATTACTGGTACATTACAGGGGAAGACATACAACTATGGTGATGTGTCTCATTTCAAGTTCAGATAACAATCCTCAACTGAATGCTTAATTCTGTCCAGCAATCATATTAGTAGGCAAACTTTCACTGTTAAAAACCAGATGGTGAATATTTTAGGCTTTGTGGGACGTGTGGTCTCTGCTGCAATTACTCAACTGTGCTGCTGTCTTCTGGAAGCAGCCATAGACAACACAGGAATGAATAAGCATGGCTGTGTTCCAATAAAACTTTATGTGTTACAACTGAAATTTAAATTTCAAATATTTTCACATACTACAAAATATTACTTTTCTTTTGTTTTTGCTTTTGCTTATCCCTCAAACATTTAGAAATGTAAAAACCATTTTTATCTCTTGGAGGCCGTATTTGGCCTGAATGCTCTTGTTTGTTGACTCCTGCTGTAGACCATTCCCTCTTCATACCTTGTGTGACTATTTCCTAAGCTAACCTTGCAGGTCTCCTCCACCTCCTCCCACTTTTTCCTACTGGACTTAGAGGAGAGAAACAAACAGAACTCCGCTTATCATCTATCCCCTCACTATTGCTCTCCTTCCATACCTGGGCACTTTCTTAAAGTCAATCCCGTTTCTTGTGATGGAGATTTTACCTTCTCTGTCTACTCAAGGAAGTCAGTCCAGCAACGCTTACTTTTCTCCTGGATCATTCCTATAAGTATTCGACAGTGCTGTTATTTTTGTTTCTTTACAAATAAACAAAATTGTATTTCTCACACTGGCTTTATCAGTTGCCTTCCTATTTCTATGGTCCTGCTTACAGCAAAACACTGACTTCTTTGTGTACCCTGTCTCTAATGCTTCTTCTGTCATTCTGTCTCTTTAAAACGTTTTAAAATATTTATCATAAAATTGAGGCAGATTTCACATAGAGTTAAATAAACAGAGTTTCAATGTGCAGGTCAGTAGTTTTGCTAAATGAGTACTCTTGCTAACAACCACCCAAACCAGGATATAGACTATTGCCACCATCCCTGAAAGTTGTCTCTAATCCTTTCCAGTTAAGGGAGCTAGTTTTGATCTCTATCACTATAGATTAGTTTTGCTGGCTCTGGTTTCTTTTGTTTAAACTTTGTTTTTGAGACTTGATTCATCCATGAATCAGTAGTTCTTCCTTTCAGTTTTTCTAGGAACTCATTTGTTAAAATTTTATCAAGTGTATTTATCTATTCTCCTGTGGGTGGATATTTTTCTTTTCAGCTCTGGGCTATTATAAGTAAAACTGTTATGAATATTCTTCTGCAAGTTTTCTTGTGGGCCTACATTTTAATTTCTCCTAGTAATATTCTTAGATGTGGGTAGGCATGTGTTTAACTTCAAGAGATACTGCCAATCAGTTTACCAAAGCATTTTGTGGTCTTTGCCCTCTGACCACTAATATATGAGTTTCAGTTGCTCAACATCCTCATCAGCATTTGGATTTGTTCATCCTTTTAGTGATAGCCTCTGCAGTAGATGTGAGGTGGCATCACTGTATTTCTTTGGTGTTGGTGCTTATTGGCTATTTGTATGGACTCTTTTTTTTTCTCATTTAAAATAATTGGTTGTCTGTTTTTCTTATTGATTTGCAAGTATTCTTTATATATTTTGTAGATAAGTTTTTTTTTTGTCTGATATATATATCTCAATTATTATCTCTTAGTCTGTGGCTTGTCTCTTTTTTTTTTTTTGTAATAGTGTCTATTCATGGGTAGAGGATTTTAATTTTGATAAGGTCTAAATTATCATTTTTTTCTTTTATGTTTGATGCTTTCATGACTTGTCTAATCAATCTGCAATTTGTGAAAATATTATCATATTTTCCTTATAGAATATTTTTAGTTTTAGCTTTTAGTCTATGATCCATCTTGAATAAATTTTTTGAATAATTTAAAGTAAAAGCCAGTGTTAATTTTTTCTAGTTATTTTGTGTGGGTCTGTTTCTGAACTTTTTTTTTCTGGTTCTGTTGATCTATTTTCTGTTCTTAGGTTGATACCACATAGTCTTCAAAACTGTAGCTTTGTAAAGTCAAGTCTTAAAATCAGGTATCATAAGTCTTTTTGTTTTCTTTCTAGATTGTTTTGTTTTCTTTCTAGATTGCCTGGGCTAATCTAGTTCCTTCCGTATAAATTTAGAATCAAGTTGTCAGTTTCTATAACAAATCATGTTGGGATTTTGACTGAATCTTCAGTGAATCCATATGTCAACTGGGGTGAGAATTGGTATCTGTACAGCAGTCTTCCAATTCGTGAACAGAAGATGTCTTTTTATTTATTTAGCTCTTGTTTTCTTTTAGAAATGTTACATATATTTTTGTATAGAAGTCTTGTACGTTTTTTGTTAAATATATTCCCACATATTTGTTTTTTTCATCGCTATTGGAAATGGTATATTTTTTTACTGTATTTCATTTTCCATTTGTTGCTAGTGCTTAGAAACAATACTGATTATTTTACATTGAATTTTTATCCAACAACCTTGTTAAATCCAATAATTATTCAAATAGTGTGTATATTTCTATGGATTTTTCTATAGTCATGTCATCTGCAAGTAAAATTAGCCTTACTTCTTCCTTTAAAATCCATCTTTTTTTTCTTTAATAGACTACTAAGCTTCCAGTACAATAGTATATAGAAACAATGAGACTGAATATCTGCCTTGTTCCCACTATTAGGGCACAAAGGATTAATATTTCATCATGTATATGATGTTAGCTGTGTGTTTTTCTCATGAATACTCCTTTTTAGGTTGAGGAAATGCCTTCTATCCTCTTTGCAGAGCGTTTTAATTAGGAACAGATGGTAAATTTCATCAAATGCTTTTTCTGAATCTATTGAGAATATTACATGGTTTTTATTCCTTTATTCTGCTAATACATTGAATAATACTGATTTTTCAGTGCTGAGCCAACCTTGCATCCCTATGTTAGATTCCATTTGGTCACAATATATATTCTTTTTTCATGTATTTCTGTATTTGATTTGCTAATATGTTGTGAAGGATTTTTGTGTCTTTTCGTGAGGAATATTGGTCTGTAATATTTTTTCTTGTAATATTATTGTAGGATTTTTTATTAGGGTTATGTTATTCTCATAAAATGAGTTGGAAATGTTAAAAAAAAAAAGAGAGAGAGAGAGAGTGAGAGATGCCTGGGTGGCTCAGTGGTTGAGCATCTGCTTTTGGCTTGGGGCCGGGTCCTGGGGTCCCAGGATGGAGTCCCCCATCAGCCTCCTGGTAGGGAGGCTGCTTCTCCCTCTGCCTATGTCTCTGCCTCTCTCTGTCTCTCATGAATAAATAAATAAAATATTAAACTTCTTTTAACATCTGTAGGACATTTCAGACTTTCATTTCCTTCCTGATACTGGTAATTTGTGTTTTATTTTCTTTTGTTTCTGACATTCTTGCTCTTTTATTAATTTTCTTTAAAAAGAAAAAATTGATTTTGCTGATTTTTTAAATAGCTACTGTGTTTTCTATTCCATTTATTTTTCTTACCCTCTCATCTTTATGACTTTTTTACTTTTCTATTTGCTTTGGACTTAAACTGCTTTTCTTTGGCTAACTTCTGAGGTAGAAGCTGATTTAAAACTCTTGTTTTCTAATATGTGGAATTAAAATAATAAATTTATATCTAAGTACTGCGATAACTCCTTTTCACACATTTTGAAATATTGGGTGTTCATTACCATTTCGATAAATGTATTTTCTAATTTCCTTTCAGTTTTTCCTAGTTTCATGGGTTATATAAAAGTCTATTGCTTGGTTTCAAGAGATTCTGATGGAGAGGTATTTTCTAGTTAATTTGTAAAATGACTGCTTACTAATTTATTTTTAATTTAATTCCAGAGTAGGTAAGAATGGACTCTGTCATCTCTTGGGACATATTATATGTACCACCACATACATGGTCTATTTTGGTGAATATTCCATGAGCACATTCTTAAAAAGAAAGTGTGTTCTGAACTTCCTGGGTTTAGTGTTCCAATAATTGCCAATTTGATAAAATTGGTTAATTGTGATGTTCTATTCATTTATGTTATACTGATTTTTAAAATCTCATTTTTTTTATCATTCACTGAGAGAGGATTGTTAAGATCTCCAACTCTAGTTGTGACTCTGTATTTCTGTTTGATCCATTCACTGTCATTTTGTGTATTTTGAATCTATGTGATTAGGTGGACACATATTAGGATTGTTATGTCCTCCTGGAGAATTAATATTCTGAACATTGTGACGTGTTCCTCTGTATCTCTGTCAATGTCTTGAAAGCTATTCTATTACTGTAGTTATGTCATCAGTGTCTGTAAGGCACATATTTCTCCAACTTTTTACTTCAACCTGTATTGACCATTACATTTAAACTTTGTCTTATATTAATAGCAAAGAACTTAAAAAAAGAATTCATTTGACTTTGCTCAGGTGAAACATTCTGAAATCATCCTTGATCATATTCTTTCTTTCTTTTTTTTTTTTAAGTTATTCTTTCTTTTATATTCCTCATCCAACCTGTCAAGAGGTTCTGACAGTTGATCCCAACTTTTAAAATTTTTTTATTTTTATTTATTTTTTATTGAAGTTTGATTTGCCAACATATAGCATAACACCCAGTGCTCGTCCTGTCAAGTGCTCTCCTCAGTGCCCATCACCCAGTCACTCCATCCCCCTGCCCACCTCCCCTTCCACTATCCCTTGTTCATTTCCCAGAGTTAGGAGTCCTTCATGGCTTGTCACCCTCTCTAATTTTCCCACTCATTTTCCCTCCTTTCCCCTATAATCCCTTTCACTATTTCTTATATTCCCCGTATGAGTGAAACCATATAACGATTGTCCTTCTCTAATTGACTTACTTCATTCAGCATAATCCCCTTCAGTTCCATCCACATGGAAGAAAATGGTGGGTATTAATCCTTTCTAATGGATTCCAACTTCCAAATAAATCCAGCATCCACTTTTCCCACCAGGTCCATCCTACCATCAGCTCCCACCTCATTTACTGAACACCCTCCAGCTTGTCTCTGCCTCTACCCTTGTCCTTCTGCAGTGCATTCTTCACACAGTAGCAGAAGGATCTTTGAAAATGGAAACCAGACACTCTGATTCTTCTGTTCAAACCATGTAATGGCTCTCCATTTTATTCAGAGTAAAAAGGTCAGGTCTTGCCCTCTTTACCTCTCTCTTCATTTCACTCATTCACTCGAGACACAGTGCCCCTTTCTATTTCTCAATTGTGCTGGGGGAATGGCAACTCTTATATAGCACTTTCCTGGATGTCCACATTGCAGGAACTGAAATGAGAGAGATTGAGGAAGACCTTATTCACCATAGTAAGGAATCTCACCCAAAGACACTAAGCAGCCAAAGATGCAATTTTGTTTTCCATCCATTTGGTGAGACCAGTGCAGTGGTTGGCTGTGTTTGGCATTATGAAATAGAGATCAGAACTGTAGAACAGATCAACAAAACCAGGAGTGGGTTCTTTGAAAGAATTAATAAGATAGATAAACCACTAGCCAGTCTTATTTAAAAGAAAAAAGACTAAATTAATAAAATCACAAATGAAAGAGGAGAGATCACAGCCAATACCAAGGAAGTACAAACGATTTTAAAAACGTATTATGAGCAGCTATATGTCAACAAATCAGGCAACCTAGAAGAAATGGATGCATTTCTGGAAAATCACAGATTACCAAAACTGGAAGAGGAAGAAACAGAAAATCTTAACAGGTCTATAACCAGCAAGGAAACTGAAGCAGTCATCACAAACCTCCCAAGACACAAAATTCCAGGGCTAGATGGCTTCCTAGGGGAATTCTGTCAAAGGTTTAAAGAAGAAATAATACCTATTCTTCTAAAGCTGTTTGAAGGACAGAAAGGGACAGAATACTGCCAAACTGGTTTTATGAGGCAGCATTACCTTGATTCTAAAACCAGACAAAGACCCCACCTAAGAGAAAATTACAGACCAATATCCCTGATGAACATGGATACAAAAATTCTTTCAAGATACTAGCAAATAGGATCCATAGTGTATTAAAAAGATTATTTACCATGACCAAGTGGGATTTATCCCCAAGATGCAAGGGTAGTTTAACACTTAAACAATCAACGTAATAGATCACCTCAACAAGAGAAAAAAAACAAGAACTCTATGATCTTCTCAATAGATACAGAGAGAACATTTCACAAAATACAGCATCCGTTCCTGATTAACCCTCTTCAATATGTAGGAATAGAGAAAACATGCCTCAGTATCGTAAAAGCCATTCATGAAAAGCTCACAGCGAATATCATTCTCAATGGGAAAAACTGAGAGCCTTTTCCTGAAGATCTGGAGCATGACAGGGATGTCCACTCTCACCACTGCTATTCAACATAGTACTAGAAGTCCTAGCCTCAGCAATCAGACAACAAAAAGAAATAAAAGACATTCAAATTGGCAAAGAAGTAGTCAAACTCTCCGTTTTTGCAGATGACATCATACTGTATATAGAAAACCCAAAAGCCTCCACCCCAAGATTGCTAGAACTCATACAGTAATTCAGCAATGTGACAGGATACAAAAATCAATGCCCAGAAATCAGTGGCATTTCTATGCATTAACAATGAGCCTGAAGAAAGAGGCTAAGGCATCAATCCCATTTACAATTGCACCCAAAAGCATAAGATACCTAGGAATGAACCCAATCGAAGAGGTAATGGATCTATACCCTAAAAACTACAGAACACTTCTGAAAGAAATTGAGGAAGAGAGAAAGATATGGAAAAACATTCCATGCTCATGGATCAGAAGAATAAATATTGTGAAAATGTCTGGGGTACCTGGATGGCTCAGCAGTTGAACATCTGCCTTCTGCTCAGGCATGATCCTGGAGTCCCGGGATCGAGTCCCACATCGGGCTCCCTGAATGGAGCCTGCTTCTCCCTCTGCCTGTGTTTCTGCCTCTCTCTGTGTCTCTCATGAATAAATAAATAAAATCTTAAAAAAAAGTCTGTGCTACCCTGGGTAATTTACATGTTTAGGGGAATCCCTATCAAAATACCGTGGACTTTCTTCACAGAATTGGAACAAATAATCTCAAGATTTGTATGGAATCAGAAAAGACCCCGGATTGCCAGGGGACTATTGAAAAAGAAAACCAATGCTGGGACATCACAATGCTGGATTTCAAGCTGTATTACAAAGCTGTGATCATCAAGACAGTATGGTATTGGCACAAAGACAGACACAGATCAATGGAACAGAATAGAGAACCCAGAAATGGCCCCAACTCTATGGTCAACTAATATTCTACAAAGCAAGAAAGACTATCCACTGGAAAAAGGACAGTCTCTTCAATAAATGGTGCTGGGAAAATTGGACAACTACATGCAGAAGAATGAAACTAGACCATTCTCTTACACCATACACAAAAATAAACTCAAATGGTTGAAAGATCTAAATGTGAGACAAGAATCCATAAAAATCCTAGAGGAGAACACAGGCAACACTTTTTTTGAACTTGGCCACAGTAACTTCTTGCAAGATCCATCTACAATGGCAAGAGAAACAAAAGCAAAAATGAGGGCAGCCCTGGTGGCCCAGTGGTTTAGCACCACCTTCAGCCCCAGGAGTGATCCTGGAGACCCAGGATCGAGTCCCACATCCAGCTCCCTGCATGGAGCCTGCTTCTCCCTCTGCCTGTGTCTCTGCCTCTCTCTCTCTGTGTCTGCTATGATTAAATAAATAAAATCTAAAAAAAAAAAAAGCAAAAATGGACTATTGGGAGTTGATCAGTATAAAAAGCTTCTGCACAGCAAAGGAAACAGTCAACAAAACTAAAAGACAACCTACAGAATGGGAGAAGATATTTGCAAATGACATATCAGATAATGGGCTAGGATCCAAGATCCATAAAGAACTGATTAAACTCAACACCCAAGAAACAAAAAATCCAATCATGAAAAGAGCAGAAGACATGAACAAAAGTTTCACCAAAGAAAACATAGACATGGCCAACAAGCACCTGAGAAAATGCTCCACATCACTTGCCATCAGGGAAATACAAATCAAAACCACAATGAGATACCACCTCACACCAGTGAGAATGGTGAAAACAATAAATGGTGAAAATTAATAAAACAGGAAACAACAACAAAAAATAAAACAATAAATAAAGAGGGTATGGAGAAGGGGGAACCCTCTTGCATTGTTGGTGGGAATGTGAACTGATACAGCCATTCTGGAAAACTGTGTGGAGGTTCCTCAAAAAGTTAAAAACAGAGGTACCCTCTGACCCAGCAATTGCACTACTGGGGATTTACCCCAAAGATACAGATAAAGTGAAACACTAGAGCACCTGCACCCCAATGTTCATAGCAGTAATGTCCATGATAGCCAAACTGTGTAAGGGGCCTCAGTGTCCTTCAACAGATGAATGGATAAAGAAGATGTGGTCTATATATACAATGGAATATTACTCAGCCATCAGAAATGATGAATACCCACGATTTGCTTCATCATGGATGGAACTGGAAGGTATTATGCTGAGTGAAATAAATCAATCAGAGAAGGACAATCACCATATGGTTTTACTCATACTTGGAATATAAGAAATAGTGAATGGGATTATAGGGGAAAGGAGATAAAATGAGTGGGAAAAATCAGAGATGGTGACAAAATATGAGAGACTCCTAACTCTGGGAAATGAACAAAGGGTTGTGGAATGGGTGTTGGGCCAGTGGTTGGAGTAATTGGGTGATGGGCACTGAGAAGGGCACTTGATGGGATGAGCCCTGGGTGTCATACTGTATGTTGTCACATCGAACTTCAATAAAAACAAATAAAAAAAGAAACAGATAAGGCCACAGCCTGTGCAATGAGCCTCTACATGATTTTCTTTTTATATGGACAAATCCCAACTCTGTAAGCATATAGTCATGGAAGGCAGGGTTCCATGGAGGTCTTTAGTGAAACGCTTTCTCTCTGAAATATCAATTGTAAACTCTGAATAAAACATAAATCCTACTTTTGAAAAAAAAAAAAAGTATCAGGGCACCACGCTCAAAGTACAGGCTCTTGCAGAGTTCTGCACACCAGATTATAATGCTAGTTTGTCTGTGCATTGAGCCCAGATGTGTCTACTCTTCATCTGAGACCCATAATCCAAAAAATAAAAGTTGCCCTCCTCCCCTACTGCATACATAGTTGAGGACCATGGGTGGGACAACATACTGTCCCACTAGGAAACATCCACTGAGATTCTGAAGTCCTGCTGGGTAGACTTAAGTGGAACCCCTACCTGCTAAGGGCAATGTTCCTTAATTAAATCCTAGTTCTGTGGGGCTTCACAGGCAGGGCTTCTGGGGTCCCTCACCTTTGCCCTCGGGAGAGGACCTTCCTTTTATGTTGTTCTCATTGGCAACACCTAAAAAGGGTGTTAGAGGTTGTGTCCTTTCAAGGCTGAGCCCCTCATTCTACTTCCTTTTTTACAGAAAGTTGGAGGTCCAAAGATCATTTTAAGTCTCATTATAAACCATTTTGTCCAGATTTTTGGCAATAGATCTCTCTCAAAAAGCCAAAAACATAATCCATTTCTTACCAATTTAATTTTCATCAACTCCATATGCCATTGTCACACCTGAATTCTTGAGAAATGCCTCTCTCTCCCTCCCTCCCTCCTTGTCTGTCTGTCTCTCTTTCTGATGTGATAAGCGACCCTCAGTTCAGTATTTGCTACAAGTCTGACTTTTAATTGCCTTTTTCCTCAAATATTTCCCAACATTATTGTTTGAAATCAAGAAGCAGTCCCCAGATTTCTTGAGTCTATTCTTTTTTTACTTTCAGCTAATATCAACCAACACATAATATCAACATTCTTCTTAACAAACTCTTATTTTTGAAGTAGGAGTTTTAATTTTCTGGGCTATTATTATTATTATTATTATTATTATTATTACAGCATAAGTGGTGCTCTTACCAAATATTTCACCAGCACCTGGCACATGGACCACCCCTGGGTGGACCACCCTTCCAGCCTCCAGCACAAAATGTGGTATCCTTTCTTGCAGTAGTGAGAACTTATAGAAGAATAGATTTAATGAGTGGAGAGAATAAATGAAGAGTCCTGTTTCAGCCAAAGCAATTTTTGAGATGCCAGTTAGACATACACTATGAATTTGCAATTCAGGGAAGGGATTAATGGTGAAGATATCAAAGAGGGAGTCATTAGCCTCTTATTTCTTTATGTAGTAAGAAAGATTAAATAAACAAAATAAATGATGAACTTATTCCAGATGAAATTCACTAATTTGGAATCCCCTAAATGAGGCATTTTTGAAACTCAAGGCAACATTGGAAGACTTTGTTACTCTGAAGCATGCAAACCCCACCCCCTTTTGCACTCTCACCCTTCAACCACAAGAATTATTGCCTTCAAGAACACTGATGTCAAGAGAAACAGAGGTGTACCTTGAGCATCCTGGAGAATGCAAAAACCTGTGAACCTCCCATACCCCAAAATAATCTAAGTTCTTTTCAGGTCTAATAGTTTCTGACTGCATAACTATAAATTAAATGTACCATTCTTCTTTTATTATAGACACTCTGAAATATTAAAGAAGGTTAATAATTAAAGCTAATCTTGAACCAGTTCAAAGCTCCAGCACTAATAATCTGAGCCACTTGGCTATTTCTGTGACTTCCTCATCATGCAGAAATCTGTTCATCAGTACTCCTAACACCTCAGGCAGGTAGACTTGGTGAAGAGACAGTATGGCCTGCCTCACCTCATTGCATCTATATGGACAATTCCAGAAACTCACAGAGATTTTGCTCAACTGTCTTCACTCATCTAGGCTCAAGTAAACAATCAATTTAAAGTAGTTCATTTGGGGGAACCCTGGGTGGCTCAGCGGTTTAGCGGCTGCCTTTGGCCCAGAAAGTGATCTTGGAGTCCGGGATCGAGTCCCGCGTCAGGAGCCTGCTTCTCCCTCTGCCTGTGTCTCTGCCTCTCTCTCTCTCTCTATCATGAATATATAAATAAAAAAATCTTAAAAAAAATAAAGTGGTTCATTTGTGTCTTTTTTGTCTTTATAGATGTGAATAAGTATGTCATCCATGTGTACATGTGTACATCAATGTGCAGCTTAACAACATGGCATTAAATATTTCACTGCTTGGGTGAATACAGGTACTCAGTTGATGCCTGAGTCCCAGCTTGAATTAAGTATTTATCGTGCATCTTTGTCCAAAGCCCGTTTTAAATATGGGCATTTATCAACATGTTCAAAGAATGGCACCAGATCCCTGATCAAAGGTGACCTACAAGCATCATAAAACTGAAAAGAAAAATGAGGCTTCTGCTTTGATTATATGTATGCTAACAGAGAGCTACTTCATGGGACACTGAGAACTGGAAGGCATACTAGGTCTATTGCCCAGAACAAGCTTCCAAACTGAAAATGCAGTCCATAGCTAAAGGATAGCAATTTGGAAAAGTCACAAAAACATCGTGGGAAAAATATACATTCATTTGGACAGGTGTCTGTTGTGAAATCACAGGTTCTGACAGGACTCTCTGCTGATGCATGCCCTGGGACCAAAGTGGGGACTTCTGTCCCTAGAGAAACTGAATCATTCTATCCCTGGGAAAATGGCATTGGCACCCAGGAGGAGCCAGGAGGCTCAGAGGATGTCCAGAAGAGAAAAATGCTCTTTGCATTAGGATTAGCACAGGTACACTCCAAGCACCTTTCACTCCTTCATTTAATTAAAATTTTCTTGAAATTCTCTTATTCCCTCACTTATTTTTCACTCTTTCCATGATGGATCCGGGTGAGGCGTGGTATTCCACTTGCCTCAACAACCTGTTCTTCTCAGTTGGCTTCCTCAACTTCTCCACCTCAACATGACCCTTTTCATCCTCTCTGGGCCATCCTATTCCAGCCCATAACCTTCCAGCCCTGTAAATCAGCAGTCTACAGCTTTACGAGGTCCTTTGAAATTTTTTTTTAATTTTTATTATTGAAGTATAGTCAACATACAGTGTTGTATCAACTTCAGGTGTACAACATAGTGATTTGACAATTCTATACATTATGCAGTGCCCACCACCATAAGCATAGTCACCATCTGTCATCACATGTTACTACAAGGTAGACTATATTCCCTATGCTTTTAATCCCTGTGATTTATTGATTTACAAATGGAAGTTTGTACCTCTTAATCCCCTTCGCCTAAATTGCCCATTCTCCACCCTCCTCCTGTCTAGCAACCACTAGGTTGTTCTCTGTATTTATGAGTCTTTTTCTGTTTTTGTTTGTTTATTTGGTTTGGCTTATTTTAGATTCCACCTATAAGTGAAACCATATGCTTTTCCCTTTTTTGGTCTGACTTATTTCAGTTAGCATAATACCCTCTAGGTCTATCTATGTTGTTGTGAAAATTTAATGAGAGCTGTGAGCCTTTCTTCAGAAAAAAATACACATGCTCATACACACACAAAATTTTGCATTCCCTTCATAGAAGGCACTGACTTGGGATAACCCTCCCCCCCCCGATTGGCAGTGCCCCCAGCCCCTGCCCCCTGGATTCAGGACTGTAAGTCATTGTAAGAACAGTGGGGGCTACTGTTCTCCACTGAACCCCCAGAGTCTACACTATAAGAACCCAACAAACATTTGTCAGATAGTGAAAGAAGCTAAGTTATAAAAATGTACATATTTTTAAAATACAGAGAAGAATGAAAAAAAAATGCTTATAAAGTATGATCTTAATGATGAAAAAATATGCTTAGAACAAAAATTGAAAGGAAACACACCAAAATATTACCAAGTATGTTATTTCCAGGTAGTGAAAATTATGAGAGATTTTTCTTTTATTCTTTAAACTTTTCTTTTATTTTACAAATGTTTTTGAGCACATATAGCCCTATACTTTAGTCCAATTTTCTCTCATGAGATATTTTGTGGAATGAAAGTGTAAGTCCTGGGCTTCACCATTCACCACTTTTCCCCAACTCTCCTCTCTTACACAGAACAAATCCTGACGTTCCATGTTCTGGGGTCTTGAAAGCCTTTTGCAGTTGGTGTCTCAAACTGAAGTTTCCAGGTACCCTGAAATCAATCGGTACCATGTCTTATTTGAGAAATCCAGGTCCAGTAGACCAGGCAGGGATGGAGGGGGGCAGGAGAGAAGGAGGTGGGTAATTGAGGGGGGATGGGTTAGCTTTCCCCCAGGAGTTTGGAGGCTTCTGAAAGAGCAGAGATTCACATTGCATTTAGCTGCAATATTCCCAGAGAGTCAAATCTCTGAGAAATGCAGCTTCTCAGGCAGTGGTGCACTAGGCATTGACTGTGATGCTCCTGCTGGACACTTCTAAGCCCTGGATGGTGGAGGCAAAGAGCAGTGTGAACAGTGGAGGCAGCTGAGAAGAGGCAAGTTCTCTTGCCTCAGCAAGAGAACAACCCCAGCAAGGTTGGGGTGCTTGTAGGAATTCCTAGACAGAAACAAGGAACTCCAGCAGTGACTAAGGATACATATCTCCACGAGTCTGATTTAGTTCAATGTACAAAGAGAAAACACAATGATGGTTTCTGTACCTGAAGGTCTAGAGCAGAGTCTTCCTTGCCACAAACATGGAACTAGGTACTATTTGGTGTGTCGGTTGGTTCCTGGTTGTTTCTGCTGCTGCCTCTGATCGAATTGACCTTTGGAATCTTAGCTGCAAAAGACATATAGACAATATCTTAGGATTGGAAGTCACCTTGGAAAGTGGACAGTCCTATGGCTTTTAAACTGAGCTCTGCAGAGCTTTCTCAAGCTCACTACAAAAGCTGAGAGGAGCAGGAAGCCAGAGCTCCCCTCCACACACCGGGCTCCCCTCAACTTGACCAGAGCAATTCTACTTTTATGTTTCATTTAATATGTTTCCCTGAGTCCATTCACCTCAAGACTGTGTGACTTTAACATGCAGGGGAAATACTTGCTCTGGTCTCCCACCTCACTGAGACCCAGAAGGGAAAAGTTATCCCTGGCCCTGGGGAAGTATAACAGAGACTAAACTAGAACTCAGAACTTCTGACACAGTACAGGGCTCTTTTGACCTGTGTTATTTTTTTTCCCATAAAGAGCAGAAGATGTAGGTATGTGCTTCTGTTCGATGGGATCACCTTGGAGGTTTCTGCAATGCTACTATTCTGACCCCTTATATCTCTCCAGGTTCATAAGCAAGCACAGAAAGTCACTAGCAAAGAGAAATGTATTTGGACAGATTTCTGCAGACACTTTTATATTCACTCTGTATCTGTGACAGAGTAATCAGAAGAGAAACATTTGGCCCTTCACAGTACCCAAGCCCAGAACCCACCAGTTTCCTGCAGACTAGCAAGGGCACCCCCCCTCAGTGATGCCTGCAAGAGCCAATGGAAAATGACACCCTTCACATACCATGGCTCCAGACATGGCCACGTGCCACCAGTCAGATGTACCACAGACTGGTTTGGAGCCTATAATTAGAGCGGCAGAGCATGAGACATTCTTTTGGCTGGGGTATTAGAGCCAACAGCTGTAGTGGTAGCTTTGTTTTTTTCCACCAAAGTAGTTGACATACATATTACACGCATATTATATTAGTTTCAAGTGTACAGCATAGTGATTTAATATTACATACATTATCAATATTATATACATTATGAAATCTAGCTGCTGTTAGTCACCATACAAAGTTATTGCATATTATTAGCTCTATTCCCTATATTGCATCTTTCTGTAATTTATCTTATAATAGAAGTTTGTGCCTTTTAATCCCCTTGTCCTTTTTCACCAATCCCCATACCTCCCACAACCACTAGTTTGTTCTCTGTATCTGTGAATCTATTTCTGTTTTGTTTTGTTCGCTTTGATTTTTATATTCTGTATTTGATTTGTATATATTTGATTTTATATTCCACTGTATTTTAGATTCCCCATATAAGTGATATCATGTGGTATTTGTCTTTGTCTTTTTTCACTTAGCATCATACTTTCTAAGTCCATCTGTGTTGCTGCAAATGGCAAGATTTCATTCTTTTTTATGACAATAATATTCCATTGTGAATATATATATATATATATATATATATATATATATATATATATCACCTTTTCTCTGTCCATCAATAGACACTTGGGGGTCCTATAGTTTGTCTATTGTAAATAATGCTGCAATAAACATACGGGTGCATATATCTCTTCAAATTAGTATTTTTGTGTTCTTTGGGTAAATACCCAGTTGTGGGATTAAAGGATCATAGGATAGTTCTATTTTTAACTTTTTGAGGAAACTCCATACTGTTTTTCAGAGAGCTGCACCAGTTTTCGTTATGCAAATTTACTAAGTGGTCTCCTGATTTGACAACTTTTGTAGCAATGGTGACAGATCTTCAGAATGCCATGGCTTCTGTGGCTTAATCAAACTTCTTCATCTTGACAGAGTAACCCTGGGTGTGGGAATTTTTCTGGGACATTACTTAGATTCTTAACTATTTTGTAAGCACCTAATTCCTTGCACAAAACCATTTCTGTTTATATCAGCTAGGTGAATTATATTGTCTGCAATTTAACTCTTAATTTTTTTTATAAGTAGGGTCCATACCCAGCATGGACCCCAACATGGGGCTTGAACTCATGAACCTGAGATCAAGACCCCAGTCAAGATCAACAGTTGGATACTCAACTCCACTCAGGAGGCCCAGCCTTATTGAACTTCAGCATTTCACCATTTTCACCAATCCAATCAGTGGGGGGAAAATGTGTTCATTATAATTTTAACTTAATTTTCTCAACTTGAGTGAAGTTAAGTCTTTTTCTGGGGGTGCCTGGCTGGGTCAGTCCATAGAGCATGCGACTCTTGATGTCAGGGTCATGAGCCCAAGCCCCACCACACTGGGCATGGAGCCTACTTAAAAGTTTTAAAAAATAATAATAAAATTAAAAATAAATAAATACTCTATTTTTTTAAAACTCTTTCTTCTGTGTTTAAGAGGCATTTGAATTTCCCTTTCGGAGAATAATCTGTTCTTTTTTAAAAGGTATGACCTCATTTGTCATACTTATTCTCCCATACTTATATCTTCTTCTTTTTTTTTAAAAGATTTTTATTTATTTATTCATGAGAGACACAGAAGAGAGGCAGAGACACAGGCAGAGGAAGAAGTAGGCTCCATGCAGGGAGGCTGTTGTGGGATTTGATCCCGGGACTCCAGATCACACCCTGGGCCGAAGGCAGGCGCTAAACCCCTGAGCCACCCAGGGATCCCCTACTTCTATCTTCTATTAAGTTTATAGTTTTACTTTTAACATTTAGACCTTTAATCCATCTGGATTCCCCTCCTGTTAATGGGTTAAAGTAGATAGTCAGTTTTCCCAGTACTATCTACTTGCCGATTTATGTTCATCTTTCATAGAATACCATATACACGTGGGTTTGTCCCTGAACCATCTCTATTCTGTCCCATTGGTCCATTTGCCTGTTTTTACATCAATCTCACATTGGTGTGATTATGGTAATATTGTTACTTCTTCATAAGTAGTAGGATAAATCCCTCTCCTTGCTCTTTTTTCCCTAAATCTTTAAAATTTATGAATATTCATTTTTCTCTATAAATTTAGGGATAATTCTGTTGAAGTTCTCAGAATATCAAGCTAGAATTTGGGTTGAGATTGTATTAAATTGACAGAATAATAGAATAGTAAGACCCTTATGAAGTTAATGTATCCAGTCATGAGTATTTATTCAGATGTTTTATGTTCTTTAATTAACTTTTACATTTTTCTCAATTGATATTTTGTGTAATTTCTGTCAATTTCTAAATAATTTATAGTCTTTAAAACTATTGTGAATATTATTATTTTATATTGTATATTTTATGGTTATTGATGTTGAAGGTAAATGCTATTGATATTTGTAAGTTGACCTTGCATCCAGCAACCCCAATGACCGTTCATAGTAGATTTAATTATTTTCTGTTGATTCAACAGAAATCATCTTTCCTATATAGAAAATCATCTACACAGGAAATATGTACATCTACCTGTAAGGGGAGTTTTATCCTCTCCTTCTAGTTCTTATAACTTCTATTCCTTTTCCAATTGGATAGTATTTTTGAGATTTTTTTTTTTTGAGATTTTAATATTATAAAAATCTGGCATTAAGAGAGGCCATCCATAATTTCTTCTTGATTCTAAAAGGAATGCATCTAAAAATTCTGCATTAAGTATGATGTTTGCTGTTGGCTTTGGTTTGCAAACTCTATCAAAGAAATCTTTTCGTAGTTTTACTTTTCTAAAGTATTTTCCATTGTTAAATGATTGTTGACTTCCTAGTATGGCTAAATTGAACAGAATACAAGACGCAGCAAGTGTTAACAACAATGTGGCTGGCTGCTGCTGAGAATGTAGACTGGCACAACCACTATAGCAGACACTGTCAGTGCTCCTCCCAGAACCCCTCCATCCCTTGTCTTTGCTTCCCAGTCTTCACTGTATTTTCCCCCAATTGCCCACATCTGCAATGATGGGTCTTATACTGCTGAGACCATGTAGCTCCCATGGACAAGGAGCCAGAAATGCTCCCCATGGCAGCCATTTAGCCAAAAATGGTTCAGGAATATGAAATCCCAGCAAATCCATCTGAGGTTGGAACAACTGAGAGGCATATTTTATGCCCCCAAAGTCTTTTGTGGGGTCACTGAAGCTCTGCTCCACAGGACTTTGGCTTACATCATGCCCTTACTTGGGTTCTTCTTCTCTATCTTGTTCACCTCACTATCTTCCTCATTTCTCCCAAGAGCACATCCTTAAAAAAAATCACAATCCCATCCCACTCCAAGGTACATACAGAAGAAATACATACACAAGTTTAGCAATTAGCAATAATCATGTATGAAAATATTTATTGCAGCATTATTATTAATAGCCCCAAATGAACACAACCTACATTTTCATCAAATTATCCTAATTGGTAAGTAAATGCCTTATATTTACATGATGGATGAATAAACTACAACTGAACTCAGCAATATTGATGGATCCGATGACTCGCAACCTGAGAGGAAGAAGCCAGACACAAAGGGGGACAGGCGGGATGATTTCACTTACTATGCAAAGACAAAGATAAACTATGAATCCAACTTTGATTTTTTCACATGGCTACTGAGTTGTCTCAATATTGACATTTATTGAATAATATATATTTGTTCTGCTGATTTGAAGCCAGGATAGTGATTGTCCTTGTCCAGGGTGACACTGAGGATTATGGGTGGTGGTTGCATGGACACTTGCAGGTTATGAAAATTAATTGAGCTATATATATTCTTTGGTTTGTACACTTGTATAGACTTGTATAAGTATATTGTCAGTACATTTTTTAAGTTAGAAAAAAGTGAAGCGTTAAGCTTTATCAATTTGTCTCTGCATATATATTGACATAATTACATAAAGAGTTTTTTTTTTAATGTTGGACTATATTTACACTCTTGAGATAAATCTTTTTTGAGCATATTGAATGAATTTGTTAAAGTAAGTTGGATTTGGGGCACCTAGGTGGCTCAGTGGTTGAGCATCTGCCTTTGGCTCAGGTTGTGGTCCTGGGGTCCTGGGATTGAGTTCCACATTGGGCTCCTGGTGAGGAGCCTGCTTCTCTCTCTGCCTGTGTCTCTGCCTCTCTCTCTGTGTCTCTAATGAATAAATAAAATCTTTTAAAAAAGCAAGTTGAATTTGTTTAAGATTTCTGTCTATTCTAAAAAGTAAAATAAGTCTACAATTCTTTTTGTCCTGTTCTTATACAGTTTTGGAATTGCAGCTAAACTATGAGCTTGACAACTTGATTTTCTTTTCTACTTTCTGAAAAAAAAAAAAAACTGGAATTAGATAGGAAACATCTCTTCATTGATAGTTTACTGGAACTCACAAATTACCTGCATCGGGGTCTTTTGGGGAGGAAGGAGTATTTATCCTTTCTATTTATTTAGTGTCTGTTGAAATGTTACCATTTTCTATTTCTTCTTCCTTCAATTATAATTTATAAAATTTCAAAAAATGAGTCCATTTTCTTAAGATGTGCAAGCTTATCAGCATAGTTTCTTCTCATAGTTTTATTTTTAAAAACTCTTACCCATCTGGAATATATTTTGAGGTAAAGTGAAATTGTGGTTAAAAAAAATTAAGTGAAATTGTGGTTTTAGTTTTTTTGGGTTTTTTTTCCACATGGCTACCAAGTTGTCCCGACATCATTTATCAATAACACCTCTTTTCCTCAGGGAATCTGATTGATGTCAGTAGGATGGCTGTGAGTGGCAGTTCCATTGTTCACCGCTAACATCAATGAAGTAAGAGACACTGGGATGAACGGTGAAGATGTGAGCCCCCTTGCCATTTCATCCACTGAGAAGGTAGAACAAAAGAAGAAACAAATATCCAGATGAGCATGCCCAGACAGACCCCTGCCAGTCCAATGGCGGAGACACACTGGGGAACTAGGCAGAATCAATCACAGCAGGGAGCTCAACAGACACCTATATTGCGTACTCAGAATAAGAGGTTGTTAGAACAACAGAGCTAGTATCTCTCTGCTTTCTTCTCTGTATTATACTCTGCAATGTCATAACAAATGATCAGTTTCAAGTCAGGAAGTGCCTGTGACTTATTTCACAGGGACTCTGTTAGCTGTGCTGGAAAGAATCTCCAAGGCTCCAGATAGAGGAGGAGGGGGCTCACCTTCCACAGCAGCAAAGAAAAAATAGGTCCTATCCCCAAGGATGTCCTTGATTCCCTGACAGGAGCCTCAGTTATGCCCCAACCCAACTTGGACAGAGTAGGACATACAGTGCAACCTATATGATATAAATCCAAAACATAAGTGCCTCAATTGTTTTTAGAATATTCATAGTGAGATATGGATGAATAGAAGGGAAAAGATCGTTCACCCTTCAAAGGACTACTTTTACTCCACCCCATGGGGGGTGTACTTAGCCAAGAAATATTCCCGTGTTCATAGAGAGGAAAGAAGAGAGAAAGTAAACCTCTCATAATGTAATAAATCTATTTTCCCTTCAGTCTGACTGAACCATTTTAGGCTGTGTGAGCATCCACATTGGACAAATAACAGTCCTCAAAGAATCCTGTGCACTGATTGGCTTAACCCTGGCTTTCTAAGCCAGTCACAGGCAATCCAGATGGGACAGCATGATTGAGCCACTCTTACTTGGGTTCAGTTCTTGGTGCTGGTTACTGAGAGAAACCCAGGAGAGTTCTGTTCCTGAACCAAACTGGGTGTGTACTAGGAAGAAAGAATGAGGGAATATACGCTGTGAAAGCAACTGTGTTCATGGCAGAATGTCTCTATGAATTTGCCTATTCAAGGTACTTCATTTAAGTGGAATCATATAATATCTGTCCTTTTTTGGTCTGGCTTATTGCACTTAGCATAATGTTTTCAATATTCACCTGTGATATCCCGTGCATTAAAATTTCCTTTTTATGGCTGAAAGATATTCCATTGTATGTATATACCACATTTAAGTTATCTATTCATCAGAAAGCAGAGAGATACTGGCTCTGTTATTCTACATTTGCACTGTTTCTACATTTTGGCTATTGTAAATAATGCTGTAATGAATTTTGGCATGCAAATATCTGTACGAATTCCTGTTTTCAATTCTTTGGGGGTATATAGCTGGAAGTAGAAATTTTAGGTCATATGTTTAGGTTTTTGGGGAACTGCCAAACTATTTTCCACAAAGAATGCACCATCTTACAGTCCTACCAGCAATGTATAAGGTTTCTAATTTTTTCAACATCCTCACCAACCCTTGTTATTTTCCCTTTTTGAAAAGTATTTTATTTACTTATTTGAGAGAGAGAGAGAAAGAGAGCAGAGAAAGGGGCAGAAAGAGAGGGAGAAGCAGACTCCCCACTGAGCAGAGAGCTAAATGCAGGAGCCCAGATCCCAGGACTCTGGGATCATGACCTGAGCCAAAGTAGACATTTAACTGACTGAGCCACCCAGGCACCACCCCCTTTTTGCTTTTTTTTTTTTTTTTTAAGAAATTATAGTCATTATAGTGGATATGAAGTGGTACCTCACTGTGATTTTGGTTTATATCTGCCTAATGACAAATGATGCTGAGAAGGTTTTCCTATGCCTGTTGACCATGTGTATATCTTCTCTGAAGAAATGTCTAAGTCCTTTACCCATTTTTCCCAACTATTCTACCAAATAACTAGGGTCATCTGTCTCATTGTTGAAACTTTTATCAGATATATGATTTACAAATATTTTCTCCCATTTTGTGGTTTTTCACTTCACTTTCTTGATAAATATCCCTTGAAGTACAAGTGTTTTTAATTATGACAAGGGCCAATTTATTTTCTTCATTATCTACAATTCTAGTGTCATATCTAAGAATTTCTTGCCAGTTGCAAGACATGAAGATTAATCCCTGTTTTATTTTAAGGGCTTCAGTCCTTACATTTAGGTCATAATCTATTTTTAGTTAATTTTTGTATAAGATGTGAGGTAGAAGTCTAACTTCATTATTTTACACTTGAAATCCAAATTCATTTATTGAAGAGACTATTCTTTTCCTATTGAAAAGACTTACAACTCTTGTCAAAATTCAATTGCCTATAGATGAATGGGCTCATTTCTGGATCCTCAATTCTATTCCACTAGTCTATATGTCTATCAGAATGCCACTGCTACATTGTTTCATTTACTGTAGCTCTGTAGTAAGTTTTGAAATTGGAAAGAAAATATGAGATATTTTAACTTTGTCAAAAAACTTTTTTGTCCAAAAAGTTTTCTTCTAACTTTGTTTCAAATCTTTTCAAAATGGTTATTGCTATTCAGGACCCCATGCAATTCCATTGAAACTTGACAATCAGCTTTATCACTTCTGAAAAAAACAAGGATATTGGAATTTTGATAGAGATTGCATTGAATCTATAGATAGCTATTTCAAATAGGTTATCTAATTTTTGCATATAATTATGCATAGTATTCATGTAGGGAATAAAAATTGATTTAAAAGCCAAAAATACAGAAATATTGGCTTTTATATTTGTCCTTTACCTTTACTGGATATCTTTACTGCTTCATACAACCTCCAGTGACTAGCTAGTGTCTTTTCATTTCAACCTAAAGGATTCCCTTTAGTATTTTTTTTTTTGTAGGGCAGATGTAGTGGCAACAAAGTCT
Organism: Canis lupus familiaris; assembly: GCF_011100685.1. Lineage (NCBI taxonomy): Eukaryota > Metazoa > Chordata > Mammalia > Carnivora > Canidae > Canis > Canis lupus. Next base: position 25,098,836 of record NC_049240.1, read on the forward strand.
CAGCTTTCTTTTTTTATCTGGGAATGTTTTAATTTCTCCCTCATTGTTCAAGGACAGTTTTTTGAATATCAAATTCTAAAGTAACAGGTTGTTTTTTTTCAGCATCTTAAATATGTCATTCCACTCCTTTTGGCTTGCATGATTTTTATGAGAAATTAGATGTTAGTCTTATAGAAGATCTGTGTATAATGAGTGACTTCTCTCTTACTGCTTTCAAGATCATCTCTTTGACTTTCAATAGTTTGATTACAATGTGTCTCAGTGTGGGTCTCTTTTCTATTTTATACTATTTGGAATTTATTGAGCTTCTTAGATGTTTAGCCTCATGTCTTCCATAAAACTTGAGAAGGTTTGGGCCATTATTTTTTCAAATATTTTTTTCAGTTTCTTTCTCTATGTCTTCTCCTTCTGGGACTCTCATAATACATATATTGGTCTCCCTAATGGTGTCATATATATCACCTAAGCTCTGTCATGTTTCTTCATTCTTTCTCTTTCTGCCCTTCAGATTTGATCATTTCAGTTGTCCTATCTTTAAGTTCATTGATACTTCTTTTCTGCTTAAACCTGTTATTGAACACTTTATTTATATTTTAAGTTATTGTACTCTTAACCTCTAGAACTTATGGGTTTTTAAAAAATAATTCCTATCTCTTTACTGATAGTATCACTTTTTCATACTTTATTTATTGATCTCTTTTAATCCTCTATACCTTTCTTTTACTTTTTGAGCATATTTAAGATTGTTGTTTTAAAGTTTTTGTCTAGTATGTCCAATGCTAATCTCCCTCAAGGATGATTTATTTTTACTTATTTTATTTCTTTGTAGGAGCATTGTTCTTATTTCTTTGTATGCCTTGTGTTTTTGTTGTTCTTGTTGAAAACTGAACATTTGACTGTTATAATATGGGAACTCTGAAAATGAGATTCTCTCCCTACCTCAGAGTTTGTTGTGTTTTCTTGATTGTTGAAGGTTGTAGTCATCTGTTTATTTAATGTCATAACAATTTTTTCATAGACTGTATTCTTTGTTGTGTATGGTCATGAAAATCCCTGTTCCTTAGCTTGTAGTCACCTAGTGTTTTGACAGATACTTTCTTGAATTCCCGGTTTTAAATGGACTTTTTCTTGATTTTGCCTTCACTTGATTGATGTAAGCTTTTTGTTTTTTCAGAGTTTTTACAACACTGGTTTTGACCATTTTTGCTTGTTTTTTGGAACTTGTGTGGAGAGAGAAGAGCTTGGGGCTGGCTACTGCTCCATTTTTCTGATGTCCAACATAACAGAATTCTTTTGGAGATAAATTCTAGAGAAACTTTTGAATAGAGTCCAAGTAGAGCCAAGAATGAGTAAGTACTAAAGAACCAGTACTCTAATTGAACTCAAATTGAGGACAGTAAGAGGAGTGGGGGTTGTTTAATTTGTTTTCTGCAAGACAATCTCATAACCGAGTGACTCAGACTTTACTTCTGAAAGTGTAGAGGGAAATAAGGATGTATAGAAAGTCTTGAAAGTTTCTGGCATGCATGAGATTTCTGGTGATGTTGGTCTTTCATTTATTATCACTATTTACTCACTATTATCTCACTCTTGAAGCTGTCATCAACTCAACCACACTATTTTTCTGCTCCAAAAAAATAAGAGCAGGTAACACAAATATATGGTTGAGACCCAGATTTAGAAGGAGAGAGAGAACTGCAGATAAGTCCTGGAATTTCACTTACTAACTCTGCAATCCTGATTAGGACAAAAAGCTCTTTGTTCACAATTTCCTCATCAAAAAATGGGAATAATTATATACAGTACCTCAATGGGCTATAGTAAGGATTAAATGAGCAGCACTGAGCACCCTCATAAAAGTTATTATTGATATTGTTGCCCGTTTCCAAGGACTTGGGCTCAACCTTCAAAATGATAAGGCTGTCCTTTCTCTTTTTCAGATAAAGGTGGCAAGTTCTCTGTCTCTACCGATGCTGGCCTCTCTAAGTAGATGTCAGTCTTAACCAATTCTGACCTGGGATTTCATTCCTGGTGAATGTTTCTGGCTCCAGGCCTCATTGCCCCTCAGTAGACCTGAGCTCCAGCCTTCCATCCCCGCAAGGGGCCCTTCCCCAGCCTCTCTTCCACAATATATCCACCCTTAGTTTTTTCTCTTCTGTGCTATGGAGCATTCAACCATTTATTTTTCACCATTTCTTAACACTTCTACCTCATGTTACCCAAGAGGGTATAGTTGGGTGTAAAGTGGGAGCAATATAGAAAAATTTTAAAGTAATCTATTTTCCTCTTTTAATATTCCTTTTGGTTTTCTCAATCCCTCCAAATTCACCTCTGGACTATCCATTCCCTTTCTGGATTTTGGGTTTCTAAAATCTATAAGCCCTGAAGGGGCTATAAGCCCTAAAGGGAAGAGAAATTGCTGAGGGCATATGCAATAGATTTAGGAGCATCCAGGGGGACACAGAACAGGGTTTCCCACCCCTTATTACTCAAATTGGGGAAAGATTTCCTATTGTAGGGGGAAGGTTTGAGAACTGACATTTTGGAATTCTTTAAGAAAGCAAAACTGCTTCCTTCTGGGGGGAAGATAATAGGCTCTTCATCTAGCATTAAGATAATCAAGAGCTGAACATAGTATCTGTCTTCTTTCCTAGGCATACCTCAGGATTAGGTCAGAGCAAAAAAAGTCATGTGTTTGTTTAGGGTTGCAAAGCTACCTGAAATGATTCTGGGAACCACAAGGATGACTTAGCAGTGGCCTGTATGGACTGACCACCAGGGACCAGGTGGAATCAAAGGTATATCACTAGGAGCTGTCATAAGCATTTTAACACTGAGACTTTTAACTCCCAAGCTTATAACACAACAAAGTAAGTCTAAACCCAAGGAGGATGAAGGAAGACCAATTTGCCTGAAATTCAACACATGAATTCTCAGCAAAATAGGAAATGTAAAATAAAAATGATGTCACTAAAAGAATGTAGCATTTCTTTCTTGAGGTTGAGCAGCTACATAAACATCTACAGAAAGGTTCATGCCTATGACTTCACTTTCATGATGTAAGCAGTGACATGGCTAGCTGGCAAGGAGAGGGAGCAGTTTCCAGATTCAAAAATGCTAGCTGAGGGATCACTGTGACTGAAGGTCCCATACTCTCACTCATCTACAGAGCCCCCACTGACCAAATTGAACTGGAAGCTGAGGGCAAAAGAGGCTTTATGATGCAATCCATTCAGGTTGACTTCTTGGCACTGGAAGCATGGTGAAGAAGGGTAGAAAATGCATCTGGGGAGAAAAGGGAAGATAATCATAACACCATGTGACAATACTCTTATTGGAATGAACAACTAGAGAGATTGCTTTCTTTTTAAAAAAATTTTATTTATCTATTTGAAAGAGAGACAGAGTCAGACAGAGCATAAGCAGGGGGGATGAGGTGGAGGGAGAGGGAGAAGCAGGCACCCCACTGAGTGGGGAGCCTGACATAGGGCTCGATTCCAGGACCCTGAGATCATGACCCAAGCTAAGGGCAGCCACTCAACCAACTGAGCCACTCATGTGCCCCCTAAAAGATTGCTTTCTCAATCTTGCCTCCCTCCTGGGGTTGGAAGAGGAGCTAAGCATAAGGAGAGAAAGAAGATGGAGGCCACTTTGGTCAATAAAGTTAACACTCAAAAGACCATTTGTAGAACCCCTTGTCTAAGAAGGAGAGAAAAGGATGGACCTAAGAAATGACTCAAAACTTAGAAAATACATGGTGGATCACACCAAATGAATAACACTGATAACAGTGGAAGATAAGAAGATGAAGCAAAGGAGTCAGTTACAGGAAGAGCAAAAAAATAACCCTATGAAGTCTTGGCTTCCCATTGAGTTCAACTTCTCTGTGAGGGTAGCTTTGAATAGGTGCCACATATATCCAGATCTTTCTGTTTGTCATAGCAGCTCCACCAATATGAAAAAACTGGAGAACTTCTCTGGGGATATCTTTAGGGACTTTTCAGGATCCAGCCAGATATGCAGACTGGATCAGAGTTGGAGAGCCATTTCAAGGAATGTTGAGTTGAGCTGCAGTTGATGAGATGGCATGACATTATGCTATTTAGTTAAGTGTTCGTTTATTTCTAATTTGTGATTTTATTTTTTGGAGCCAATATATAATTTTTTCATATCTCAAATGTTTTCTTAGTTTAAAAAGCTCAGACAAGCACAGTGAAGGGAAGTCCCTGAGCAATAGCCATGTGAGTAGCCTGAAACAACCTTTCCAGATGGAAGTTTGAGGGCAGAAGTCTCCAAGAGGGAAGCTCCCAAGAACTAATAGAGTACCTAATTGCCAGACCAGATTGAGAGAGACTTTTACATAACTGATAGGTATGGGAAGAATTAGTCACAGGTAGATAGAAAACTAATCAATTTCTTAAAGTAAAAAGTCAACTAATAGAAAAGTTAAACACTGCAAAAAAAATGGAATGTAATCATAGCACACAAGTAGCATCAGCTATGAATAGTATTTATATAATCATAGTAAACATTGAATAATGATTTAATCAAAAATTATTATTTAACTGATTGAATGGTGGGAGAAGGGAGGTAATGCAGACCCTAAAGTTCGAGTACTAAAAGTTTCTCCTCTATAGTAATGAATAAAGGATACTAGATAAACTAAATAGGGAACTGCTATGTTAAGTATATTATTTAAAAATATGGAAGCTAACATCAGAAGAAACCCAGGAGCTGAGTATGCCAAGCAAAGGCTAACATCTAACTTGTGAATAACAAGAGATTAAAAGAGGTGTCCATGTATAGGTCGCCAAACCTGGCTATTTGGGGGGAAGCCACAATGTGTCAAGCCCTGGATACTGTAGGTTTTCTGTTCTTTCAGCAGCTTCCTTCTTAGCTAGTTTTACAGAATATTTATGGTGATTGCTTTTCTTTCTGACAGGCATATTTTCATTGAACATCTAGAAAGTTAAAGGGAAAATCTCAGCAGAAACCAGAATGGTGTTGCCTCCTCTCACATCTTCATCTTCTATCCCACCTCCCACGGAAGAAAGGAGACACAAGCACTCACGGACTCTGACCAACAGTGCTCTGCCACCTTCAACACAGAAGTGGGTACTGAGGTACATTACCCAGGTGCCTCAGGGCCTAGGTGCTAAGGAGTGTTTTCTCTTGAGGGGGCTCACAGCAGAGATCTCTTGAGGTATAGCTAAAGGGTGCTACCTTACCTGAGGTTATCCTCTGCCCCCTAGAGAGAGCTCACATCTGGTGACTTGGAATACAAAGTTCCAGCCTCCTTTCCCTAATGCAGGACATTTCTAAGGGGCCAGGCCAGCCTAGCTTCAGAGCAGCCCCTGGTTCAGATAAGGCCTCTATTTAGACTGAATTCATATGAACTCTGTCTGGTCATGCTCTTCTGCACATGTGTTGTTCCTGAGAGCTCTATGCAATACCACCTAACATGTCAATCTCCTCAAAGTCTGTGTTCAGGGAACCCAGCTAAAGGAGGTACCTTCAGGGTCACCTTTGTTCCACCTGTCAGAAAGGGGAAAGGTCATGGAGGGGCACAGGGGGAAGTCTGGGATGCTGAATCCTAGAGGTGATACATATGGCTTCCATTACTTAGAACCCAACTGCATGGCCACACTCAGCATCTATCGAGGTTGGAAAATGTAGTCCAGTGGTGTCTCCTGGAAATTAGTGAGCACTTAACTGTCTCTGCTGTTGGTACCTCCTTACATTTACACACACACACCCTAGGGGAAAACACATTTGCAGCATCTGAAGAATTAAGATTTGAGGCAACTCAGGGCCATGTCTATGTGGAAGAAGAGACCTATGTTGTCAGCACCAAGATCCCTAGACCCTCTTTTCTTATTAAGAAACTCTTCGACTGTGGACCTTTGTATTTAGCAATTAAATCACTGATGCTTCCTTTGCCTTCAGAAGAAATTTGTTTTCAGAAGAAGCAAAGTGAACTCAAGACTGTAGAAAAAGAATAGAGAGTTGCCTCTCAGCCATAAATTCCAATGTTTCAAAAAGCCAAAGGGAACCTTGTGGCCTGGCCCTGTGTACCTAGAACTGGCAGAGCCCAGCTGGATGAGTAAAGGAAAGAAGACTTTACCAGGAGCCACGCTAATCCCACAAGGTGCAGGGCCAGTTCAGAGAGGAGGCTGCAGACCTGCTGAGGCTTCCTTGACATGCCACAGAAAAGAGGCCAGTTTTTTTTTTTTTTCATTTATCATGTCATTTTATTAGTTAATGCTGCAGTGAGATACAGTAGGCTTGTCCATAAAAGGCAGGTGGGACTGGGATTCAGACCCAGTTACCAGACTTTGTCATCTCCCTGTGAAAGGCAGTAGCCCTGCGCTCCTGCTGGCTCGGATACTGACCCTCTTTCTTCCTGGCAGCCCTGTTCAGAAGAAGCCTCGGTTACATGGGGCTGTGTCCTGGAGCTGCAGCATGGGCAGCCTGGAGCCCTCTCCCAACATCCTGGTCCCTCACTGGGCATTCAGAGTGCCCCTCAGAGTGCCCCTCCATTGCTTGGTGTCTCTGCCCCCTCAGGCCTCGGGGGGCCAGCCTGGAACCAGCCACAGAGGTTGCCATCCCCACCCACACCCTTCCTCCACTGCCCCTCTGCCCAGAGAGGGTCAGGCAGCTGGGGGCTTGAAAGCCTGCACGGCTGCTAACTGCTGTGTGCCCTAGGCTGGTTACTTCGGGTCTCTGAGCATCAGTTTTTACATCTGTAAAATGGGCGACAAATGTTGGCAAATGGGCAACTCCACCTTCCCAGCATTGGGGCGCCAGCAAGTTTTGTTACATAATGAGAGAGTTTTTTTGTTTTGTTTTATAACTGAAAGCATTTTCCAAAACATAAGACAGCTGGAAATCTTGCAAGGAGGTGCTCCAAAACATGGGGAATGGTCTAAGTCCAGAGAAAAATGCCGTGGATCTGGGTATCCTGTGCACCCCCTTGCCTGTCCAGGGACAGTCCATAACCTGTCAGTCAAGAAGATTCAGTGTCAATGAACAACAAGTGTTGATTGTCCACACACTAGTGCTAAGGGCAAGCATAGCTGGCCAGCCTCTGGGGAGTGGCTATAGCCACTTACCTGAAGCCAGGTAAAGATGCTACCTGCCCCTTTAAGATCCCAGTGCATGTAGGTGGAAAAGTAGCTTCAGAAGACCAAAGCCTCATCTTCTCTCATCACTCCCCTGGGACACAAGGTTAACATCACTCTGGGTGACAGTGCCAGTGAGGATGTTTCTTTTCTTCTGTCTCCCTTCACTTCTGGCCCCATGCCATCATTCACCTGCCCTTGTTCCACAGTGGCTAGAGGCAGAAGTTTCCTGTAATGACTTTTCCCTCCTTCTTGCTCTCTCCCATTGTCCTCAACTTCCTACCTTTGCCCAGCTCTCCCGGGTTATTCATCACCCCACTATGGGCCTCCTGACTGGAGTACACTGGCCCTTCTTTGGTCACCTTATAGGAATGGGGAAAACTCATCTTCTTAAAAGCCTCACTCTAATGGGTAGCTTTTCCCTCTTTCTGCTAGTTTCTGCTAGAATTTTTTTCTCTGTGCTCATATTTCTTCTCCTCTCTTCTTCTCCCTGGCTCTGTGCTTTGCCTTCTCTTTTTGTCACACAGACCCATTGTTGTGTGTCCATTTCTCTGTTTCCTCCCTGTTGCCCACACTCAAAGAAGAGAGGTGGGATAAATCCTCCTCTGGAAGTAAAAAGACTCAAAAGAAGACATAGCCTCCACACACACACACACATCACATGACAAAACTAAAACACTTGCACTCTCATCACTCTTTTGGCACAACTATTAAATCTTGGTTATTTCTGTACATTTTAGGTATCTCAAAGATTTCCCAAGACATTGGAGGAGAAGCACACAATTTCACTTTGATATGGGACACCCAACTTATGCGTTATCTTCCACTTGACTCAGAAAATCATTTGAAATGAGCTATGGCTCCAGTCTGGCATGTCCAGAGACAAGGATGAGGTCATGCTCATCCCACAGCATGCTCTGTTCTAACTAATCAGACCCTTCCTGACCTACACACACACCTCAGCCCCAGTGTAATGAGAAGGAAATATGCTTGTGTTTTTTTCTGGTTATGATATGACATCCAAACTGTTATGTTCCAATTTCTAAATTCAATTAAAAAAAAAAACTACCTTATCACTGGAGAGTGAATTATCCTCCAATCTGATATGAGGAGAAGGGAATCCACCATCTCTAACCTGTAGTCAAATCTTAAGTGATGAAAAGAGAGGACATCTGGTATTTTAAAAAATATTTTATTTATTTATTCATGATAGACACATAGAGGCAGAGACATAGGCAGAAGGAGAAGCAAGCTCCTTTTGGGGACCCTGATGGGGGTTCTGGATCCAATTCCAGAACCTGGGGATCATGATCTGAGTCAGAGGCAGATACTCAACCACTGAGCCAGGTACCCAACACAAGGTATTTTTAAAATGCATTTCTAGCCATTTCTCCTTTGATTGTATAATAGCACTGTCCTATGGATACAGGAAGCTGAGCTGCCTCCAATTCTCCAGTAAGGCCATATGTAGAGAGTTACGCAGAAGCAGAGCTGCTGCTTCTTCAGGGGCCATGTCCCATTCAAGGCTATGGTCATCCACCAGCCCTGTAAAAGCATCCAGTCATGAAATCATCATGCTTTTACCTGACAGGTGAAGTCTCCATAAATCTTATAAGCCATGCTGGCCACTCCAGTGTCAAGAAGTAGGCTGAATTTCTTTCATAGCCTCCAACTCCTCCAACCCTTTGCTCCTAATTCCAAAGTGTTCTGATGGAGGAAAAAATGCACTTACATCCAAGAAAACAGAGGATACAGAGAATGAAACAAACATCTGATACAATGAGGTTGCCTTTCTGCAAAAAAAACTGACCTCTACCCAAGTCTAGCAAAATCTATGCCCAAATTCTCAGCAGTAAGTAAAAATAATCTCTATTCTACAGAAGAGGAAACTGAGGCTCAGAGTCATGAAGTGTCTTTCCCAAGGCCACACAGCAGCTAATAAACACAGAGCCACGTTTAGTGCAGGTCAGCTCATTCTTCTATAGCCCTCCCCTTGGCTCATTCCACATGTACTGCAATAAATGAAAGCATTAACCCAAAAGATATATACCATGCAAATAAATCCTTGAGATTAACCTTTGTAACTTAGGGATGAGATGATAAAGAAAATAGTAATTTTCTTTCCTAATAATGTTTAGTCTAGGGGTTTTGTTGGAAGATATTTTTATGAAGGAGGGGGTATGTTGCTATAAGGGTGACAGAAAATGATACATAAATCTACAGAGCACTTACTATGTGCTAGTTACTAGAACATATACTCAACTACATTATCTTAATAATCATGAGAACACTATGAAGTAAATGTATACATTTATTATATGGCAAACGAAGGTTCTGACCATTTAATATACTTGCCAAGGTCCAATCACTTATGCCAATGTCCTGTCCACAGTACAACCAGTGTCAGTCCACTATAGCACATAGGCCATGCAATAGGCACAGTATGAAGGCTTTCCCACAGCTGAAGGTGGACCTTTGCTCCCCCACAGAGCCCCAGGTTACTCAGCTCTGGCAGATTTCCAGATGCTACACCTCCCTGGTCTAAATGAGTCCCACCTGCCTGTACCCATATATCCACTAGGTCCTCTCCATATACCCGCCAAGGCCAGAAAGTCTTCCCCTGGATTGTAAGGCCCACAAAGAAGATATGTATATGCTTTAATTACTAATACAGCCCATAATTAGCACAGATCCTGCCCAGAAGAGGCACTCAATATGCATTTGATGAAAGGAGGAAAGAGCAGTGTGGGCATAATAGCAGCTGCTTATTCCTTTCATTCAGACTTTGAGAGATCAAGATATCCCAGCCAGAATAGACCAGTTCACCAAATTCTAGTTTCATAAGTTCTCTCTTGGATTTGTGAGAGAGGTCACCTAGGAACCTGATTTTAAAAGCATTGTTTGTTCATCAAGAAGTGAATTCACAGGAACTTCTCACCCAAAGACAGGCTGAACTGTCAACAAAACCAGGAATGGTCATGACCAACTGGTGGAAGGTAGAGCCAAATGGTCATTAATGGGAACCAGAAGGTGTTGGGTTCATGATCTAGTTTTGTCACCAATGTGTTGTGTAATCTTGGCCAAAACACCTATATTGACTGGGAGATTTTCAGTTGTAAATAATAGAAAACTTAAATTGGCCTACCGAAGGGAATTTATGATTCATATGTATGAAGAAATCTAGAGTTAATCTGGGCACCTTGATCAGGAATATACCTCCTCTTCTCTGTGCCCATCTTACTTCTCTGGGCCAACCTTACTCCCGAGGTTTCTTTGCTTATAGGAACAAATTGGGTGTGGCAATCCCAAGCTTCACCTTTGCCTACAACACAGTCCATGGGAAGACACAGAAAATGCATCCAGGAATTCATGGTGACAAATTGGAGAATTCACTCTGATTAGACTCTTGGACTGCATGTTCATGCATGAACCAAAGTGGCCACTGAGATAGAATATGCTGACCTACTTTGCCTAGGCCATGAGCTCCCCACAGACCATAGAAGCACATGGGGTACTACATGCTGGAGAAGCTACCCACAGAAGTCTGGAGTCCCATGACAGTCCTAGGTTTCTCTGAGAATGTTATTTCAACAATCGTATATAAATAATAATAATAATTCTCAACAAATCACATGGGGCTCATGTAAGCTCAAATAAGATAATGAGCAAATATACTTTTTAAAATCTAAATCTCTATAGCAATGACTCTTTATATTTTATAATTTACAGACTCTTGAAAGTCTGATAAATCTATGAAACATTTAGTCCAGCAAAAAGAAAAGAACAAATACACAAACTTTTAAATGTAATTTCAGAAGTCCGCTTCTGGGCTGTGCCCATGGACTCTGACTTAAGGCCTGTTTGCGTCATGCTCATTTTTTTTTCCATGGAGTTAACTTTTTCTGGGTGCCAGGCTTTATCAATGCAGCTCATTTAACCCTGATGACAACCCTATGGGGGTGGTATTATCATGTCCATTTTATAAATAAACTGAGGCTCAGAGAGATTAAGTGACTTGACCATGGTCACATAGCTAGTGAGTTGTGGAACCAAGACTAGAACCAGGTCTCCTGATTCAAGTCTAATACATTTTCATGTCACTCATCTAGAATGCCTTTCCTCTCTGCTTCCTCCATACTAATCCTACCTGTCCACTCAGGCACAGCTCGGAGCTTCCTCTTCTAAAATGCCCTAATCATGTATCATCTTTCATGAATTATCTTTGTGTCCTACTTCACCAAAAGTTTGGAAAGGCCCCTAAAGGTAAAGCCTTGATTCACCCTATCTTCTGCTCAGGTCCTCCTCACAAGATAGATCTGTTGAATCATTAGTGGGTCAGTCTCATGTGCTAGGTGCTCTGCCTACCCAAGAAAGGCCACCTAAAGATTCCCCTTCCTTTGGCATTACCACTGTCAGCTGTGGCACAAAATCCAGTCCCTAGACATATGTGGGAAACACAGCATCCACACCACTAAATACCCAAAGCTGGAGACCAGAGCCTGCAGCACTAGGAATTCACATTGTCATTGGGTGCAGACCTTTCTCCTCTTTCTCTGTGGTCTTGCAGACACTTGAGTTGCATGCTTAGACTCACTATGCATTTATATTATCACAGTGATCATAGCTATCCCACTGAAACACATTTCCCTTGAAGGGAACTAGCAATGATTCTCATCATCACTCTTGGGTATGTTCAGTAAACCTCTACTAGTGTCAACCACCATCACAGAGCACCTGCCCTGAGCTAGGCTCAAGCATGTTCTCAGTGTACTTTCACAACAACCCATAGAGAGAAGATATTTCCATCTGATGTCAAGGACTTGGAGAACTGCCCATGGTCACACAATAGATCTGTCAGGTCCCAGGCCCCGTGCTAACCATTACACCTCCTTGCTTTGTGCACATGAATGTCTAAGCACTCTCTCTAACCCATGGCTTCTGCCACTGTGAATCTCCATTATCATCATTGCTGATGGTTCTGGGAAGAGATCAGGGACCATACGTGTACCATAGAGGTGTTTCCTAGCCAGCCCCAGCATGGGAGCACACCACAGCCTAACAGTCTTGCTACTGGTGATGCTGCTGATTATAACATAGATGCAGCCTCTATCTCTGACTTCCTACTACAAATATTACATGTATTCTCATGGCACCATCTAGCTCTTAAGACAAGATTTCTGGTCTTGTCCTACTATTAACCATTCATAAACAGACTGGCAGTGCTGCTTCCTTGCAAGTTTCTTGCAAGTGCTTCTTTGCAAATTCTTTGAGGACAAGAACAGTGTCATTACCACCTCTTATGCCACAGCATCTATCTTTGACCATACAGAACACTTATAAGTTGCTATTGTGAGGATCAAAGGAGAAAACAACTGAAAAACTACAACCCAAAGCCTATTCCTGGGCAGATTCCTTCTCTGTGTTGGTCCTCTGGCCTGCCTCCCCTCCACGTATGAGGCAGAGGATGCTCACTGGGCAGGCAAGCTCAGGTCTGACAACTTCCCCCATGCCTTTCCTTAGATGCAGGATGCATGTGAGGAACTGTAACAGCTCTTGCCAACTGAGCAGAGGAATCCTCTTGCCCTGCAGCCCTTTCTAATCATCCCCAAAGGCTTGAGGCTGATGAGCTCTGGGGGAGGTGGCAGGAGGCCTGCTTAATCACCATGGGCTGAGCAGCTCAGCAGGCCCTGGCTCCCCACAGCCTGGGGGTGCAAGGCCAGCCTGTATCTGTTAATAAGGACAGAATCTCCTCCCAGTGGGAGTCATGCTGGCAGAGTTTGAAACTCTAGAGCATATTGTATAAAATGCTGTTTTCCCTAGAAATCAAATTAGCATCTCATTTTTTCTTACAATTGTAAAATATTTACTGCCCTCAACTCTCTTTCCCCACCCAAACTATACAGACACACTTCCTAATGATCAGCTGCATTCTGGGTGCTATCCCAAAAACTGGTTTTCTTTAAGTTCATGAATATATCAATCAAAAAGCCAACTTGAATGGGCTCCCACTGGCCAAAGATGGAAAAGTTAGAGTACCATAAAGGATAAATTCTGTAATGGCTTAAAGTCTATTAAATAAAAAAATAAAAATAAAAAAACATGAATTTAAAACACATCTACAACCATATGTAAGGTATACAAAAACTCTCTACTATATTTACAACTGTTTTGTAAATCTAAAACTGTTCTAAAATAAAACATTTAGCCTCGGTGTCCAACGAAAGATGAATGGATAAAGAAGATGTGGTATATATATATATATATATATATATATATATATATATATATATATATAACGGAATATTCCTCAGCCATTAGAATAAGCAAATACCCACCATTTGCTTTGACATGGATGGAACTGGAGGTTAGGCTGAGTGAAGTAAGTCAATTGGAGAAGGACAATCATTATATGGTCTCAGTCATATGGGGAATATAAAGAATAGTGAAAGGGATTATAGGGGAAAGGAGAGAAAATGAGTGGGAAAAATCAGAGAGGGTGACAAAACATGAGAGACTCCTAACTCTGGGAAACAAACAAGAGGTAGTGGAAGGGGAGGTGGGCAGGGGGATGGGGTGACTGGGTGATGGGCACTGAGGGGGGCACTTGACGGGATGAGCACTGGGTGTTATACTATATGTTGGCAAATTGAACTCCAATAAAAAAAATACAAAAAAAAATAAATGAAACATTTATTTAAAAAAAAAAAGGAAAAGTCAGACACAAAGACAACATGTTGCATGCTTCTATTTATATGAAATATCCAGAACAGACAAATCACACAGAGGGAAAGCAAATTAATGGTTGCCTGGGGCTGGCATGAGAGGGGAATAGGGAGTGACTGCTTAGTGAGGATGGGGTTTCCATTTGGGATGAAGAAACTCTGGAATTAAATAGTTTCACAACATTGTGCATGTACTAAATGCCACTGGACTATACTTTAAAATGGTTAAAATGATAAATGTTATGTTATGCATATTACCACATAAGAAAAAAGTTTGAATGAATACATTTATAGCAGAATATAAAAATATGTATGAAAATAATAGTAGTTATTTAGTTTCGAGATGGTGGATATTTCTGGGAAAAAATACTGAAAATCAGAATGAAGCCATGGTACCTAAGCTATATGTATTCATTCATTCACTCATTCATAGGTGCAAGGAATGTTTACTGAATGTCTGTCATGTGCTAGTCACTATTCTAAGGGATGGATTACATCTGTGGAAAGGAAATAGAACCAGCCTTGTGTTGTGTTTGTAAAATTATTATGTGTATCCCAGAACCAATATAGCTACATATTATCAAATATGTATCTTCATGGCTAGTACCTGTATATTTAGTGCTTTTATTAAAGATACTGTAGTAAGTGATCCTACATTGTCTCATTTAATCATCATCAACCTTGTGAAATAGATCTTAATCCCACTCCACAGAGGAGTCACAGATGAGGCTTTCTGAGGGGTTGCAACTTGCAGAAAGTCACACAGCTAACCACTGGAGCTCACCTTTGAAACCAGAGTCTGATGTGTAACTTCCATGTGATATTGTGGGAAGGACAGTGCTGGTAGCAGCTCCCTAATTTGAGCCCCCATCAGAAGCAGGAGAGGCACCATTGAATTTTTCTAAACTTTGCTGTATGAACTCATAGGATTTTCTTGTAGAGATATAAGGAAGTCCTTATATAAGAATGTTTCTAGAAGGATCTAGAAACATTGGTCTATCTACATTGTTCTATATAAATAAACCTGGGATTATGGGTTTATGGAATGCAGCTGGTCTATCTACATTGTTGGTCTATCTACATTGTTCTATATAAATAAACCTGGGATTATGGGTTTATGGAATGCAGCTGGCTGAACAATGAGATGTAGTTATATAGGCTCTCAACCTGAGAGAATAATGAAGAATAAACACTAAGAAGCCACTAAGTGGTTGTCTTTGCACTAACTTGTACTGTACACATCATTAGATCTCATCTGTTACTTGGAAACATGTTCCGGTTCAGAAAAAGGGATCTTTTTTTTTTTCTTCTTTTCTTTTTCTAAACTGTATTTCATGGCTCAGATCCCTGGAAGAGACCAATGTTGTAATGCTATGTCCGTACCTATTGTTTCCTTTTATCTTCCCCTACTAACTAGAAAATTAAGATTTTAAAAATCTGAGTTTATATTTGCCCCCCCCCCCCCAAAAAAAAAGCAAATAACAAAAAAACTCCTTATTGGTCCTTCTGGGGGTTGCTAGAGAATCAACTCATTTTTTAAAAAATTGATAAAGGGCAAGGCATGTGGGTGACTCAGTCGTTAAGCATCTGCCTTTGCCTCAGGTCATGATCCCATGGTCTTCCATATCAGGCTCCCTGCTCCCTCTCCCTCTGCCTGCCAGTCCCCCTACTTGTGCTCTTTCTCTCTCTCTCTGCAAAATAAATAAATAAAATCTTTTTAAAAAAAGTTGGTAAAGGGCAAAAATCAAGGATTTTTCTGCCCTTCCTGCACAAACTATATTTTAGAGTAACTAATATTTCATAAGGAAAATCTCTCTTTATTAAAGAACTACAGGTAGTAAATGCAAAATGACAGAGAGGATTTTAAAAGCACCATTTTGCAACTCCTAATAAAATAGTGGATCTCAGTAACGACAGTGGATTGCTGCTGAAATCATTAGGTAGAGAGCTGACAAGGAG
Source organism: Canis lupus familiaris (assembly GCF_011100685.1). NCBI lineage: Eukaryota > Metazoa > Chordata > Mammalia > Carnivora > Canidae > Canis > Canis lupus. The sequence continues at coordinate 25,114,638 of NC_049240.1, forward strand.
ATTATAAAAGATGTATCAGGCTGAGGACACATATCCACCATCCAGGAAAGGTAAAAACAAAAGGATATCTTGTGCCACCTGATATAGTACAATATGAGTCCCTAGCACCCCAGCACCGCCTTGCAAAAAGAGCGAACCTGAGCTGAATCAAGATCTAAATCTGACTGCCAGTTTACAAGAAATATGGAAGATGGAGCAACATCCCAGAGAACACCAGGATGCAGCAATGAGCCATATCTACAGGACAAATGACTGGGTTTCTTAAACAAAAAACAGGAGGGTTCTTGTAAAAAGCAGGGGAGATTAAAAGAAGACATAAAACATAAAGCAACCTAATGCAACAGACAGACCTTGTTTGGATTCTGATTCAAATAAGTCAGAGATAAAAAGACATTTTTTAGTCAATTAGGGGAAATGTGAACATACTCTGATGTTAAAGAATAAATACTTATTTTGATAGGTTCCTTTTGGTAGTGTGGCTATGCTTAAAATATCAGCTAGAGATATACATATGGAAGCAATTATTGGTGAAATAATAGGACATCTAGAATTTGCATGAAAATACTCAAGGAGAGAATGGTGAATGAGATTTGTCACATGCCATGAATATGTGAGGATTATTATTCTCTGTATTCTTGGTATGTTTAAAATTTTCCACAATAAAAGATTAAGCCATGGTTAAATGAAGAAATAGTGAGCAAAGGAATTTTTAATGCAAATTATTTCCTGTGCATCTGAGGACACCCCACTGGCTCTCACCTCTCCTAGGAGCACACACACACACAACTGAGCCCTTTCCCCCCACCTTAGCTCCAACATCTACCATGCTCTAAGGTCAGATAGGCTGCTTATCCCTAGGGTGGATGCTGTCACTTGACAGGACATGGTGGGCTTCTCTTGAATTTCCTGTGATGATCACTACCTTGCAGACACTCAGGAGGGGCACTGGAGGTGATAAACTGGACACAGTGAACAGCATGGGGGATTGGGTAGTTTGTAATGAATCCAAGAACGGGCTAATGTGGAAGAGGATAAGAAAGATTAAAAGTCTGAGGCAGATGGTATGGAATGGGTGGCATGGGATGTGCAGACCTTGGTTGGCTGGAAAACATACATGGAATAGTATGATTTGGATGGGATGGGGTAGGATGGAATGAAATGATAATTTAGGTTTTGCTTATGAAAGTAGCAAAAAAAGATGGTATGGCAGTAAAGTAATAGAAGTCTCAGAAAACAACACATACAGAAGCAAGTAACTCAAACAAGGTTATTAAGAAGTGACTAGAAATATCAGAGGACCCAAAACACTAAACACCTATTGTAATGATTTGATATCAATTAATCATCCTTAATTTTTTGCATTTGAATCCAAATTATCAAGTATAACTTGCTAAGAACCATAATGAGATAAGAAACATAATGAGACTTGTTTGTGCTCCCCAGCCCTCCAGCCCCCACTAAGATGTGGGTTCACATTGATTATCTTATTTCTCAGACCTTAATAAAGCAACTTCCCTCTCACCAGGTACCAGGGGAAGAGTGGCTTCTGCCATGAGGCAGAGTGGAGCAGGAGAAGCGAGATTCTGGGAGGGATGTAAGTATTTAACGTATTTTTCCAGTGTTGTGGTAGATCTAAGATGGCCACAGATTCTCTTATACTACCGTTAGGACATGTGGTATTTTCTCCCTTTGAATTGGTTGGGTTCTGTGTCTATTTTCACCAACAGAAGATGTCAAAAGTGATCTGGTGCCAATTTCTGGCTCTGAATTCAAGACTGGCAACTTTGATATCTCATCTTTTGGAATGCTCACTTTTGGAATCCAGGGTTGCCATATAAGAAGTCCTGCTCCCTGGCTAGGGGGACCACCTGGACAGAGAGGAGGGACCCAGCCAAGCCCAATCAGCCCCCCACCCTCTACCTTACACCTCCTCTCGGGGCACCAGGCATGGAAGTGATGCTTCCTTGCAACCTTGAGCTGCCAGCTGAATACCACCAGTCATGCCATGTGGAACAGAAGAATAGCCCTGCTGACCTCTGTCCCAATCCCTGACCCTCAGATTATGAGCATAACAAAATGAGTGATACTTTAACCTACTAAACTAGGGCAGTTACTATTGCAATGATCATTGGAACAAGTGATGTTCTCTCAGTACGTGATATACAGATAGTAGCTCCTCACTACCATCCATGGGCAGTGGAACTGTGCACCTAGAGCCAGATTTGTTTTTCATCTGACTCAATCTTGTGACCAGAGGATGAGGAATCAGAGACAGGGACTAAGGCAAGAGCAACAAGCCCACCTGACCCACAGTCCTGAGCCCTGATATGAGAAGCCACAGATATCAGGCAGGGTGTGCCATTTTCCTGTTTGCCGGGACACAGAGACAAAGGAAAATCTCAAAGAAAGGAAAACAAAGGAAAGGACACTGAGCTTAAAGACTGAGCCCTGCTGGGTGGCCTTGTGCAAATGCCTGATTCTCTGAGCAGGTACTCTCCTTCCCAATGGCAACAGGCCTGCCAGGCCCTGAGATATGGGAGTTCTTACTTCCACTTCACAAGGCTGAAGGGGTTATGGGCTTCCCCCTCTGGAACAGCACAGCAAAAGGATGAAACACAGAGGCACTGGAATCATAGACACTGATTTGACCCTGATTCTACCACTTACTGTACCTCTCAATTTGCTGACTAGTAAGACAGGGACAAAAAGACTAACCCTTTAGGCCTAATGCAAGGATGATATGTCATGTTGTATGAAAAGTGCCAGGTACAATACAGACTCTTGATAAATTTTGCCCTCCTTCCCTAAACTGTCAGACAAAACCCCCTAACACTTCCAGGTTAGGCTTTTTCTTTTTTTTTTTTTTAAAGATTTATTTATATATTCATGAAAGACAGAGAGAGAGAGGGAAAGAGAGAGAGAGAGAGGCAGAGACACAGGCAGAGGGAGAAGAAGGCTCCCTGCAGGAAGCCCGACATGGGACTCGATTCCGGGACTCCAGAATCATGCCCTGGGCCAAAGGCAGATGCTAAACCGCTGGGCCACCCAAGGATCCCCCAGGTTGGGTTTTATACTTTAAAAAGAAACAAAATCTTCTATATGTTGTTTTAATTTTATTTTTAATTCAGAGAATCCTAAGGGGGTCGGCAAAACTTAGATTTCTTCCAGTGACCCTGATCCACTGGGTATCCATGAACTTGGTAGACCATATGTGTGGAGTTCAGGCTGCTGTGGTCTGTGGGAGTGAAGCGGGGCTTCAGACTCAGAGAGTTGATTTGAATGTTTACTCTAACATTTATCAACTCTGAGACTAAGGCAACCCCCTGAACCCCGCTGGGCCTCAGTTTTCCCACCTGTAAAGTGCTGCTACTAGAGCATCTCTTGTAAAGTTGCTGTAAGGATTCAGTGAAATAAAATGCCAGAACAAAGTAGGTGATAATTAAATAGTTAGCATCATCATTATCACTATCATCATCACATCTCCAAAGAGGATCCAGCAGGCTTAGAGAGATGAGGAAGAGACAAACACCTGGAGTCTCCACAAGGGCAAAATAAGTGACAGCTGGCAGCCTCCTTTTGCCTCTTGGCTGATTCAGCAAGAAGTAACTGAAATACCAGTAAATACCCTACTGAGGGGATAGGGTATTTCCGTGTTCACTGAGATACCCTCTTCTGGCACACAGGCTCTTGGGAAGAGACATACAAGCCCTCCACATGCATCTACTGAATGAGTTGGGAAAGGGCTACAGTACTTGACTCAGCAACCAAGGGGTATCTGATGGAGGGGTGCTGGACCCATCTATCCCCCAGGCCCGTTACTAATGGCTTTTGCCCCAGGGAATACCTGGCCAGCTTCTGACTCTCTCCCGAAGGACCAAACTCTTTTGGAATGGAAAGGGGCTAGTGGAGGTGGTCCTCAGAACCAACTGGTTCATTGAGGCCAGGGATGGTGGCAGGAAGAGAGGAAACAAAGAAGATAGGGCTTTACAGAATTCTTGTCCTCTGTGATGGAGGTACCAGCCAACTGTCAGCCTAGGTATAATCATAGGGAGAGATATCTCATTTATAACCTGGCTGCATTCTACAGAGCAGGTCCACTCCGTGGTGAGCCCTAATGAGTGGAGGACAGAGGAAGCCAAGGAGCTGGTGATTCTGCAAGCTGGGTGAGGCTGAGGAGAGAAAGGCCAGGTTCTGCAGGAACCTGCAGGAGTCTTTGTGATTAGAGATAGACTGAGATAGACAAAGGGTGCTGAGGAACAGAAATGACCTAGAAGGATGTTTACATAATTCACTGAGGGTACAATGATGAAAGCTCCCTCCTGCATCCTCTGTATTGACCTTCCATGAGGTATTCTTTGCTTCCAAATGCTACAGTGGCAGCGAATGCTCTGTGGAACTCAGAGAAGGCAACTTTTCTTATCTGGCCATGACACTGCCATGCAGAGGGACCAGGGACCCATGTCAGAGGAAACCAGGAGAGATTAAGATCCAAGAAAATCACAGAAGTCCTGGGGGATCACACCAGGTCTTGGGGTTGAAGACTAAAGCAATCCAATTTGACCTCAAGATGGAGAGACCTCAGCTGATATCTGGGCTGGACATACCATCACACCATTCTCTGTAGGGGACATAGGTAGACACAGGCATGAACTTATATCCTGAGATGGTCTCTGGTGGCAATGAGAGTAGCCAAGGTCACACACACTATGACTGCCAAACCCCTGACCAAAGGGCTGTGTGATGGTGTCACCTCTCACCTGGAGGACACTGGCACTGGCAAGGCTCCCACAGCCAGAAGGAGAAGGAGCTCTGGGACTTTGGGCAAATTCAGTGGGATACACACTCTCCACTTTCCCTTATCCTCATCACATTGTGTGAGGTATAATTATCCTCTTTTTACAGATGGAGGCAAACGGGTTCAAAGATAATAAGAATTCACTGGGGCCAGTATTGGACAACAGGTCTATCTAGCTTCAGGGCTTCTATTCTTTTTACTATATTCTTTTGTTCCAGATGCCCAGCCCCCATCACTACTCCACTACCACCACCACCACCACCAGCAATATCACCACCTCCATTACCACGATCACTACAACCAATAGCAACATCACCACCTCCATTACATCAATGCTACCAATACTATCATGATCACCACTAATGATACCCTCATCACTATTAGCTGCACCATCACCAGCAATACCAAAGCAATAGGCATACTACCAACACTAGTACCACCTCCATCTGCACCCACACCAATATCAGAAACATTGCTACCCCCCAGTCACCACTACCAACAATCACACAAACACCAGCATCAATACCATATTAACAACAGAAAGACCAAGATTTGCCATACCATCTTGAAGGAAAGAGTAAAGGATGCCTAAGAGAAAATTGAAAAGTGAGAGAAGAATGGGTAAGCAAGACAAAAAAACATGATGATTAAATGCCAGCCTCAAACTGACATCTCAATGTCAGGAACACCCAAAGTTAGTGCAAGCCCAGGAAGAGATCAAGCTGGGGAATACAATTCCCTTTGACTAGAAATGCCCCCAGTGGCCTTGGAATTATGTGTGGGAAATCTTGAGCCTATTCTATTCTCAATCCATTTCTACCAACATGGCCCACATTTTGCTCTCCTGGCTCCCTTCCCCATCTGCCCTCCTAGGCTTGCACACACCTACCCCAGGCCCAGCTCAGCAGAGCTGATTTGAAACCAAGTTGGTTGGGACCAAGACCTGTCTTTGTCTCACACAGTGAACCCCTAGATGGGGACTCTGAAGACCCAGGTCCGAGCTATGTGGATCTGTCATGAAACGGGCGGCCCAGCCTGGATTCAACACTGTACTGCATGATGATCACAAGTGAGATGAGTGAAGTGCAGCCCCACACTGAGACAGGAAATGTCTGAGGACAGACTAGAAAGTGAGTTCCAGGGGAAAATGAGCTAAAGGCAATTACCAGCTAAAGGCAGTTTCTTGAACTAAAGATGGTGTTTGACCAAGAAAACACAAGATAGCCTCACAGAGAAAAGGAGTTTCTTTTTTCTTCACTGACTCCATGTGAGCTCTGACAAGCTACTGAGACCCAATTCAACTTCTTCATCTATAAAATGGAGAGAACACCTACCTCACAGGACTGGGTAACCACTGATGTCTAAAACTCACTTGACAGCAACAGTGAATGTAGAATAAATGAGTGAATACGTGAATAACTCTGCACTGAGGACAGCCTGTCACCTCTCTCAAGTGGCCTGCTACCTTGGGCATTTAGCTCTGGAAACTGCCAAAGTGCCATCAGTCATGGCTCTCACAGTCCTGTGGCACTCTTGGCTCCTCATGGTCTGCCTGAGGAATCAATTGGACAGTCTGGAGGCCAAATTTATGTCTCCAGCCACCAAGAGGATTCTCCTGTAGATGGAAGCTTCTGTTCACTTCAGTCACACATGGTCTTAAATTTATGCTGCCAGACTTCATTAGGACCCAGGTTTGCTAGAACCATTAAAGGAAGAGGGAGAAGAAAGGGTGCTTTAGAAATGGAGTGTGAAATAAGGCAAAGAAAAGTTTAATGGGGCTAGAATCAAGTCGGCAAAATGCCTTATTAATAGTTCTTTTATCCCTTGTCACACTGCTTATTAAATGCCTCCTGATGTCAATGTCTCCACATTCCTGGCTGCAGCCCAGCAACTCCTGTCCAACAAGGGGGACCCTGTCAGCAGATTGATGCTAATTCTGGGGTCCTCTCATGGATCCTCACATCCTCACCACAATGGGTGATACAGGTGCCCCCCACTCAGCAAGCAGGACAAAAACTCAAAAAGCAAATCCTATCCCCCAAAACCACCAACCCTGAGGGTGAGGTTAAGGAGGCAGTCAGAAGAAGGTGTTAGCAGAGGCACCAAGACACTGATGGAGTCTATGGACTAGGGAGTGCAAGAAGGAGATGTCTTGCTTTCCCTCCGGGAGAGAAGCATAGGGTGCCTGGTACATAGTACATGTCTTCCCATTGGCTTTCCAGGTCCATCCTGGGGGGAGCAAGATCATGGCCTTCCATGGCCAGATGCACTGCTAGGAGGACCACACCACCAGTTCATTTTCACATCCAGCAAATGTTTATTGAACCCCAGTGTTCTGGGTCCCAACTGGATCCAAACCCTCCCCTGCCCAGGAGGTATTCACTCTGATCCACCCAAACCTTCCAGCCCACCTCCTGCTTACAGTGCTGGTGTGAGGACTCTGTTTTGCAGTGGGAGAGTTGGCAACTGCATTCATGTCCACAAACTGGGAAGTTTGGCGAGAGGGGCCCAGGATCCCTGAGGATGGAAACCTTGGCTGTTCTCACTAAATAGAGATTTGAGATCTCCAGGAAGAGGACCAGATGGGGCACTGCTCACTCCAGACTCTGTCCACAGTGACAACTAGCTGGGATGACAGCCATCCTTCTGGCTCTGGACTATATAAGGATATGTCAAAGAGTCAGCTGAGTTTCTAAAAAGCAGGTATCATGAAATACAAGAAGGTTGTAGAGAAGATTTTCTGGGGTGGGAGGGCAGATGGGCATGAAAAACCCAAAGGATCCTGGGGTTGATGGGTAGCACAGAGCTACAAAGGCCTCTTGCCACCAGAGCAAGAGGTCTTGCCACCTGCTGGACAGTAGGACCATCTAGAACTTGGTGCATGTTGGTAAGGCCTAGGCTAGCCTTGAGGAAAGAGAGTAGCTGCAGACCTTTGGGACAGCCCTGGCTTATTATTTATCAGTCTGCCATTTTAGGCACTAAGGACCTCTGTGACCTCTGGTATTCGACAATAAACTACAGGTCAAGGAAAAGGTGCCAGGCCCTATCACAGAATAGCAAGGCTGAAAGACTCCATAAAAATCTCTGGGCCAGAAATGAGGTTCTTCTAACAACCTCACACCATAACAATAATAAGAATACTGAGCACTTATATGTCACTTCTTGTGTCACATGTGTTTTATATACTTTAACCCATGAGATAGGTTCTATTATTGAGCCCACATTACAGATTGGGAAGTTGAGCCACAGAGATATTAAGTAAGTTCACCCAGTAGCACATAGCTATGAAGTGGTGGAGCTGGGATTTGAATCCAGGGGGAATGGCTGAGTCCTCTTCAATTCTAACCTTTACCATTCCAATGTTTTGGCTAACAACTGTCTGCCCTTAGACATTGTAAACCTATTGGGGATCAGAGTTGGGATGGGCTAGAAGCAGAGGGTATAGGGATACCCAAGATGAATGTCTTTAAGGGCCCTACCTGCCTGCTGGCTATGGCTCAGCCCCTCTTAGCTCAAAGACTTTGCGTAGACACCTCTCTGCTGGAGGCAAGGTAGCCATTGGTGTATTACAGCATCCCTGCCTCTTCAGCCCATAGCCCTGACTGTGACCTCCTATGTGCTAAAGGGCACCCAGAGTTCTCCAAGTGACACACATTCCTTCTGAAATATAAGAGGGACATAAAATTGCTGCCAGCAGACCTATGTTCTTATTCTGGTTTGACCTTTTGTTAGCTGTGTCATAAAACAACTGTCACAAACTGAACACCTACAGTGTGAGGGACTATACTGAGGGATGTAAACACATTCATTCTCTCTTTTATCTTTACAGAAACCTTGTGATTCAGCCTCACATTCCTGTTCTCAAAAGAGGTCCAGGAGACAGAAGTGAAAACCTTAGACTCATGCGTTGAATGCACGAGAATCTGAATTGAAAATGAAGCTCGTATGATTCCAAAGTCCATGCCCTTTTGGGTCCACAAAGCTGCATTAGTATTGTTATGGTTGGTTTTATATTTTGCTTATTAATTTTAACTTTTCAGAATATTCTCATATTCATAATCTACTTGATTGTGCCACTCACTCTGAGTTTACTTGCCCTCTTTGAGTTACAGTTCTCTCAAGACTAAGAAAGTGAAATCCAACCTCAGCATTCCTCGATGTATTATTTTATAATCCTTATGACACCTGGGAGAAAAGCAAGCCAGCAAATATAATCCCCATCTTATGAATGAAAGCTAAAGTATGGAGAATTCATTCAATGGATTGGCTAACATATTGTGGTGATAGCAGTAAAAATAGTAACAACAACAATAATAGCAGCCATTTGAATATTTGAACCCTTACCACATGCCAAGGAGTGCCCGAAGCACATTATATATTATCTCATTTAACCTTCAAAGCAGTTTTATAAGTTAACTATTATTACTACCCTTGATTCATAGATAAGGAAACTAAGGTCAGGACTCAAACCACATTCCTAATTCCTATTTGATTGTCTAGTTATGTATTTTTGCCCCGCTTTATGTTCTTCCATTGTTTATTGATCCCATACCTCTCCAAGAGCCTACTATATGCCAGGTATGGCACTCAGTCTGGGAACGCAGTGGTAAACAATAAAGACAAAGACTCTGCCCCAAAGTGGTTTATAGCCAGTGTGTCATGCAATGATATAGTCCCTAAGATCCTGACAATCCTTAGGTCAGGGGCTCACGCGGGAATGGGTAGAGATCTAAGTTCACCATCACTAACTTTTTCCAGGTCTCCAACAGAAGATGTTGTTTACCAATGCTCACTAAAGGAGCTATTTGACCTCAAGAATGAGCTTTTTGCCTTGACCATGTCTTTTTTATTTTAACTCACAACCAGCCTTATTTAATTTGTACCCAAAGACGGAGAGAAAATAATATACTTTTAATGAAGAAAAAGAAGAAGACGGGGACAAAGAAGCTGCAAAGTAGCTTACTAAATTTCAGGATGGCATTAAACCTACTCATGTGATTCAAGCTCATTTACTTCTCTCGAAGTTGGGTGACAAGAACATATATTTCCCTGGAAATGTAGCACACTAAAGCCACTGTAAATAAGGGCCTGAAAAATCACTTTTATCTACATGATGATTTATGAAATTCCCCATTTTCTTCAGCTGACTGAATCCACAACTCTGGATGGAGCTAGCCATGTTTCCATTCCAAACTCTAATTATATGATGTGAATTCCAAACTTCATGTTTCTGAATTCCAGCCTTGTGAGCCTCTCTGCAGTCTAGGCTTAAAGTGATTGGGCTCCAGCATCCAGTTCAACATGATGACAATGGAAGTATCCTTTCTTTCCCCCAAAATTCATTTCCCATACTAGATCTACATTCTTAGTGAGTGATACTAACATCAACTGAGGCCTCACTCAGAGGCCCAGGAATCATCCAAGACATCTTGTTCTCATAAAGACTTGTCCTCATCCTATCAACCATTTGATCCTTAAATTATACTTGCTCAGATTCCCTCAAATATATTCCTTCTCTCTACCTTAGGACCAGAATCCCTCCATCCTCTTCACTGATCTTCCTGTTTCTACCAATTGATCCCCACTAATTTTTTCTATTGGGTCTACAGTGATTATTTTAAAAATCATAATCTGTTTATAAAGGCCATGTTTCTTAACCCATCTTATCAGTCTTAAATGTCCATACAGTCTCACTCCTCTTGCCTCTGCAATTCATGTACCACTCCCTTTTTGTAACACATACTTTTCTCATCTTCTATGCATAATAATAACCTGTATAATACCGAATGTTTGTGTTCCCTCAAAATTCATAGGGCGAAAGACTAACCCTCCAGTGTGATGGTGTTAGAAGTGGGATATTCGAGGAGTAATTAGGTTTAGATGAGGTCAGGAGAGTAGAAGTCCCTGTGATGGGATTAGTGCCCTTCAAGAAAAGGAGAGCTTAGAGCTCCCTATCTCTGACATCTGAAAACTAAGAAGAGAGTTTTCACCAGACACCAAGTGTGCTGGTGCCCTGATCTTAGACATCCCGGCCTCTAGAACTTTGAGAAATTAATTTCTGTTCTTTAAGCCACCCAGTCTATGAGATCTTGTTATAGTATCCCAAACTGAGTAAGACACACATGTTCAGTCTTCAAGGCTTAGTGTAATCATCACCTCTTCCTGGAAGTTTCCAACTCCCATCCAGGATTGGTTACCATGGGATTCATCACACTGTCAGGTAAATAACTGTCTGCTTGGCTCTCTGCCACCTGAATTGTGAGTTTCCTGAGAGAATGATCCATTTTTTTGTGTGTGTATCTTTAAAGTTTAACACTCTGCTTGATCAATGGTAGAGTTCAATTAAATGCTTATCATATGGATCAATAGATGGACGAATGAGGGAATGCATAAATAGGTTATTCACACCCTTCCTTCTCTCCACACTCCTTTCATCTCTTCTGGAGATCGCTTCTGGAGATAGAGTTTAGTCCGCTATCATCTTGGTTTGCTCCTGATCATTGCATGACATGGAACTCTCCATAGTTCTACAACACAATGTAGTGTTTTTCAGACTTTTAAAAATCAATCTAAGAAAAACATTTTATTTTTTTTTATTTATTTTTTTATTTTTTTAAGAAAAACATTTTAAATCAGAGTTCAAAACATTTACACACACACACCCCCAAACAAAATATCACAAACAATATTCACCCTTATAGCATGCAATGCAACTAGTATTTTTTATTGTATTTTCTTTCATTCTCTTTTATACTACCTTTTTATGTGCTGGTTACAGTCCACTAATTGATTCCACTGCCTACTCTTTATGAGTCACCATTTGAAAAACATTGTTGAAGAGTAAATTCCTAAAGATATTGACCTCAAATTTCTTCGAAGCAAAAGCTTACAATTATCCATTCAAGCCTTGGTGACATTTCAAATAAGCTTATAAGATGTATGATTCCAAGTAACACTACTTTTTTTTAATTTTTATTTATTTATGATAGTCACACAGAGAGAGAGAGAGAGAGAGAGAGAGGCAGAGACACATGCAGAGGGAGATGCAGGCTCCATGCACTGGGAGCCTGACGTGGGATTCGATTCCGGTCTCCAGGATCGCGCCCTGGGCCAAAGGCAGGCGCCAAACTGCTGCGCCACCCAGGGATCCCTACTTTTTTTTTTTTTTTTTTTAAGTAGGCTCCATGTCCAGCGTGGGGCCCACTGTGGGGCTTGAACTCACAACCCTGAGATCAAGATCTGAGCTGAGATCAAGAGTCAGATGCTTAATGGATTGAGCCACCCAGATGCCCTGAGTAGCATCACTTCTTAATGAATTTCAAGGAATAAATTAGTTGCATAATGTACCATAAATAATTAAATAAGGTTTTGCACTATGAAGTAGGGATGAATAAGAATAAAAAATTAAGAAATGTCATGCTAACATGCAACCACACCAATGATTGCATTAGATTTAAATAGCTAAACACTCTAATTAAACAGCAGAGATTATCAGACTGGATCAATAACAGGAATATTCAACTGCATCCTGTGTACAGAAGGTGTACTTCAACATTATAAAGCAGGTTAAAGTAAAATGATGGGAAAATAGACTATTCAAAAAATAAATATAAGAAAAATGGTGAGACTATATTAACATCAAACAAAATAGATCTCAAGACAAGGAGTATGGTCAAAGATAAATGCTAACACTTCATAGTAATAAATGAGATAACTCATCAGGGAGACATAAAAATTTTAAATGCGTAAGTTACTAATAATGGAGCTTCAAAATACATGATACAAAATATAACAGAGCTAGAGGAGAAATAAATAAATCTATAACTTCAACTGTAGGTTATATTGCTTTTCAGTAACTGATTTTCAAAAACAGAAAAAATGACAAGGATACAAAAATTCAAACAACACTGTCAACCAGCTTGACCTCATTGACATTTAGAAAAGACTACACTCAATAACCACACAATCATGCTATTTCTCAGGGAAAAAGGGACATTCACCAAGATGGACCATATCTAACACTGTAAAATAAATCTCAATAAATTTCAAAATAGCCAAATCTTATAGAACATGTCTTATGTCCATGACATAATCAATCTAAAATCAATAACAATAAAATATCTATAAATTCTAAGGAATTGGAAAATAAATAGCACACTTCTAAGTAGCTCGTATATAAAAAGAGAGAGAACAAGAGAGAGAGAATTTATGATTTTAAATGTTTTTTATTAGAAAAGAAGAAAAGTGTAATTTCAGTGATCTAAGTTTCCAACATAAGAAACTCAAGAAAAAGAAGCAAATTAGAATCAAAGTAAGAGGACATCTGGGTGGCTCCGTGGTTGAGCATCTGCCTTTGACTCATGTCACAATCCCAGAGTCCCAGGGTGGAGTCTCTCATCAGGCTTCCCAAAGGGAGCCTACTTCTCCCTCTGCCTATGTCTCTGACTCTCTCTGTGTCTCTCATGAATAAATAAATAAAATCTTAAAAAAAAAGAAAGTAGAAAAAAGGAAATTATAAAGATAAGGAAGAAACTAACAAAAATAGAAAGTAACAGTAAAACTAAAAGCTAATTCTTTAAAAAGATGACTAAAATAGGTAGAAATCTACAATGATTAAAAAAGAGAATACAAGTTTTAAAATGTCAAAAATGAAAGTATCAGTACAAATGCAACAGATATTAACAGGAAAAGCACAAAATATTATGAAAAATTTTGTGCCAATAAATTTGACAAATCTGATAAGATACATAAAGTCCTTGAAAAACACAAATTACCAAAAGTCACACAAGAAAATTAAAAATCTGAATATATCAATTGTATCACTTTTTCTGCATGATAAAAGTTATCCCAAAATTTAGATGCTTAAAACAATAAACATTTATGTCACAAATTTCTGAGGCTGAAGGTCCAGGAGTATTATATGTCAACTATGTTGCAATAAAGCCGAAGGAAAATGAGATTAAAGCTACATTTAGAATAAATTATAGAGAACAAACTGATGGTTACCACAGAGGAGGGGTGGGGAGGTGAAATAGGTGATGGGGATTAAAGAGTATACTTACAATGAGCAACAATGTGTGGAAGTGCTGACTTGCTATATTGTACACCTGAAACTAATATTACACATGTTTACTAACTGGAATTTAAATAAAAACTTAAAAAAATAAGAACATAAATTAATCTTTCTAAAAAGGGGAAAAAAAAAGAAAACTAGGAGTAGCTTAAGGAGTGATTCTCTCTCAGTATCTCTCATAAGATTGCAGTCAAGTTGTCAGCCAGGCTTCAGTCATCCAAAGACTTAACTAGGCTGAAGAATTCATTTTTATGCTTACCTCCATGGTTGTTGGCAGGCCTCAGTTTCTTTTCTTTTTTTTTTTTTTTTAAATTTTTATTTTTATTTATGATAGTCACACACAGATAGAGAGAGAGAGGCAGAGACACAGGCAGAGGGAGAAGCAGGCTCCATGCACCGGGAGCCCGACGTGGGATTCGATCCCGGGTCTCCAGGATCGCGCCCTGGGCCAAAGGCAGGCGCCAAACCGCTGCGCCACCCAGGGATCCCAGGCCTCAGTTTCTAAATGACTGTTGGCAGAGTCCTCTATTACTTGCCACATGGGCCTTTCCACAACTGTCCTCACAATACAGCTCTTAGCTTTCCCCATAGTGAATGATCTAAGAGACAGACATGGGCTGTAATCCTTTACAATCTTTTCATAAGTGACATTCCATCAAATCTGTGGTGTGTTATTGGTCACACAGACAAACTCTGTTATAGTGTTGGAGGAGACTACATAAAGGTATAAATATCAAAAGTGAGAACCTTTGGTGGCCATCTTGGAGGCTGGCTACCATATCTGTAACTACTAAAGAAATAGAATTCCTAAAAAAATTGCAAAAAGATAGCTTCATATTCACATAATTTTATCAATGATTTTTCTAAATATTAACAAAAATAGCCCAGAAATATAGCTGGTAAGAATACTTGTCAATTCATTTTATCATACCATACTTAAGACTGACACCAAAACCTAATAAATGTATAACAAGAAAAGAAAGTTAAAGACTTATCTCCTTCATGAACATATACACAAAATCTTTAACAGAATATTAGCAATACATAAAATTAACTCACCAGTGTCATTTATACTAGGAATGTCAGGTTAGTTCAACCTTCAAAAATCATTTAATATAATTTAGTACATTAATAGAATAAATAAGAAACTCTAGATGGATCATCACCATAGTTACAGAAGAAGCATTTGAAACAATTCAAGACTTATTCAAGAAAAAACTCTCAGCAAATTTGGGGTTGAAGGAAACCCTCTCAAACTTATAAAGACAACAACTAAAATTCTATAGCTAAAATCAGACACTGGTTAAATATTGAATGTTTTCTCCATAATTATATCTGCTCCTATCTCTTTTAATCTTTTCACATTATTCTAGAGGTTCTAGCCATTGCAATAGGCAAGAAAAAGAAATTAAAAGGCATAAAGATTGAAAAAGAAGCAAAACTGTGTTTTCATATGACTTAATTGTTAGAAGGACATCCTGAGGAATGTAAAAAATACTGAGTTATAATTAATCAAGGTAAAAAATACAATGTCAATATTCAAAATCAATGGCATTTCTATATATTGGCAGCAAACAGCTAGAAAACATATCATTTATAAGAAAATAAAAAAACGAAAACACTGAGGAATAAATATTACAAAGGGCATGCAAAACTTCTATTTTAAATATAAAACCTAAAACATTGTTGTGAGGGGCACTTGGGTGGCTCAGTCAGTTTAGCATCTGCATTGGCTCAGGTCATGATCCTGGGACCCAGGGATCAAGCCTCACAGCAACAGGCTTCCTGCTCAGTGGGGAGCCTGCTTCTACCTCTCCCTCTGCCTCTCCCTCTGCCTGCCACTCTCCCTGCTTGTGCTCTCTCTCTCTCTCTCTCTGTGTCAAATAAATAAATAAAATAAAATAAAAAAACACTGCTGGGAGAAGCAAAGACCTAAATAAATGGCAGAATATATTGTTCATGATTTGGAGAAGTCAATATTATTAAGTAAGATGTTAATTCCTCTAAATTGGTCAACAGATTCAATGTAAATCAAATGAAAATTTCAACAGGCTTTTTGTTATAAACTGACATCTGTAGTTTAAAATTTATTTGGAAATATAAAGATCTAGAGTAATCAAATTGGTCTGGAAACAAAAGAACAAGCTGGGTGACTCAGACCACCTGATACCAAGACTTACTATAAAGCCACAGTAATTAAGAAAGCATAGAGAGACTAGATATAGAATTACATATATATGGTCAATTCAATTGAATTTTGGCAAAGATGCCAAAAGAGTTTAATGGAAAAGTCTTTTCAGAAATTAGTGCTGGAACTAGATAAATGTATGGGAAAAATGTAACCTCTACCTTAACTTCACACCACATACATACACAAACACACCAACTCAGACATGGGTTAATTCAAGATGGACCACAGACCTAAACAAATAGTTTAACTATAACAATTTTAGGGAAAAAAGTAGGAAAATATCATCCCAGTTTTGGAAAAGACAAAAATTTCTTAGGAAAGATAAAAATTACTAACCAATAAAGAAAACTGTTAAATTGGAACCTCATCAAATTTCTAAAATTTCATTCCTCCAATGAGACTTTTCAAAAAATGAAAAAACAAGCCATAGACTGGGAAAAATATTCAAAAGACATATAACTTATGAAGAGCTTGTTTCCAGAATACATTTTTAAATCTCTCCAAATCAGTAATAAAAAGCTAAACAACTTAACCAAAAAAAAAAAAAAAAAGGTCAAAAGACTTGGATAGTACACAGAAGATATAGAAATGGCCAATAAACACATTAGAAGTGCTCAAGATCATTATGATTCTAGGAAATGAAAATTGAAACCACCATAAGATACCACCTCACACCCATTAGAGTGGCTAAAATCAAAAAGACTGACAACATTATAGGTCAGAGAGGAAGTGGACAACCAGAAGTTTCACACATTGCAGGTGGGAATATACAATGATATGATCACTTTGTAAATCAGTGGGGAGGTTTCTCTACACCTATACTTACTCTACAAGGCCACCATTCTTCTCCTGGGTATTTACCAGAGAGAAAAATATATATCTGCAAAAAGGCCTGTAAAAGATTGTTGGTGGAAATTTTAATGTAGTATTCAAAAACTGGAAATAACTCATATGTCTGCCAACCATGAAAAAGATTTAAGAGTGGTATCCTCACATATATAACAATATGCATACATCTCAAAACATTTTATTTAATGAAAGAATCAAGACACAAAAGAATATAAACTTCCATTTATATCAAGTTCAAGAACAAGCAAAACTAATGTATGGTGATAGAGGTCAGAGGAGTAGTTGTCCATGGCAGGTGAGGAGTGACCTGAAGGGGGCATGAGAGAACTTTCTGGGATGATGGAATTTTCTACATCATAAAGTGTATGCATTTGTCACAACTCAGTGGGTTATACAATTATGATCTTTGCAGTTCACAGGATATAAATTTCATCTCAATAAAAAAAAAGTGCAGTGAGACGTCATTGTATTTAGCTGAATAAGCAGTCATTTTATCTGGAACATGATATATAAGACGACATGACCAGAGCCTGTACACACAGCTATGCTTAAAACAAACGCTACCTCTGGACATGAACAATAAACTGCCCTCTTTACTTAAGCTACTTTGTATTGGATTTCTGTCACTTAAAATTAAACAGATTCTAACATGTTAACTGGTTCCTAAAAGTGAGGTGCTACAAGTGACAGGCCCTAAAAATGTGGAACTGTATGAGTCTACACCCAGGAATAGGAATTCTTCCTTACCCATATAGGAAGCTAGGCAGTTCTTCTCATTAGTCACAAAGCAGTAGTTACACTGTGGGACTTAGATCACTGGTCTACCACAGATGGAGCTTTGGGGGACCTGGCTCAATAATATCAGAA
The DNA here is from genome assembly GCF_011100685.1 of Canis lupus familiaris. NCBI lineage: Eukaryota > Metazoa > Chordata > Mammalia > Carnivora > Canidae > Canis > Canis lupus. Next base: position 25,132,413 of record NC_049240.1, read on the forward strand.
TGTGGGGCACCTGGGTGACTCAGTCAGTTAAATATCTGCTTTTGGCTCAGGGCAGACAGCCTCCTTCTCCCTCTACCTCCTTCAGTGCTCTCTCTCACTATCTCTGTCTCTATCTTGTCCCCCTCCCCCTCTCTCTGTCTTAAATAAATACAATAAAATATTTAAAAAATAATAATATCAGAATGTTGGGGTCTGTTGACTACTACTTGCTGCTTTCAGTGAGGTCTCCCCTTCCTCCTCCTACACTTTGGTTGAGCTAGCCCATCTGAAAGCAGAAAGGAAATATCAGAAGGCTTACTGAGAGGTCCTTTGTGCTCATAGTCGATGATCCTAGATGGCTGACAATCAGGTAATAATGTGCTTGGAAGGTTTGCAAAAGTCAAATCCTCCACCCCTAAATAATGTCAGAAAAAAACAATGGCAGAAAATGGAAAAGATATGGGAATGAAGCCAATTGAGACTCAAGAGAAGTTAAAGAGCTGGGATAAAGCTGACTGTTGGGTCTCCTGCACCCACATGTAGCCTCCTCCCACCTCCTACCCTCACCATTTCCCCTGACCCTCAGCATAGAGAGCCAGGTGGTGAAACAAGCCTAGGATCCAGAAGGGATTCTATCCAGAGCAGCATTTTCGAACAAAAGCTAGGGAGAGGGGCTAGACAGTACTGCCATGTTTTTGTAAGAGGCAAAAGCACTCAGGCTAAGTCCAGGTTCAAGAAGCACAGCAACAAGAGCTCTGTGCTGGTTACCAGGCCACTGAGTCTGTAGAGTTGTAACAGACTGGAAGCCAAGGGAAAGTCATTTAAGGGAGTGATACTGCCAAGACAACTCCAGCTCCCACATAGAAGCCCAATTGCCCAATTGCTCAAAACTTAGAACAAACTGGAGGCTGTGGGACACATGCCAGTGAGAACCAGGGGCCCCCAGTAGTACAGTGTCTGAGGGAAAGTCCCTAAAGCACTGAACAGAGAAGTCCTTCCAAGCGCCCCACCAGTTGGCCAAATGGTGGCCTCCAAAAGATATGTCCATGTCCTACTTCCTGTCAGTATTAACATTATTGGAAGAAAGGCCTTTGCAGATGTTGTTAAGAATAAAGATGAAGAAATTATCCTAGATTATCTGGGTGGGACTTAAATCCAATAACAAATGTCCTTATAAGAAACACATGAGGGAGACAGAGAGAAGACAGACACAGAGAAGAGGCAGTGTGAAGCCTGAGAGGAGTGATATGGCTGCAAGCCAAAGAAACCACCAGCAGGAGTTAAATGAAAGGAGCCTTCTCTTCTCTAGCCTCCAGAGTGAGGCCCTCCTTCTACCGTAATGGGGTCTTCTGGGCTCCAGAACTGTGAGAGAATAAATTTCTGTCATTTTAAGCCACTCAGTTTGTGGCAACTTGTTACAGCAGCCCTAGGAAACTGGTAAATCCTCTTGCAGATATGAACAAGGAAGATTCTCCCGAAGAGCAGCACGAAGCAGCTGACTGGCCAGCCAAGGCTCTCACTCCCTCCATGGCCAGGGTGGGGAGGTTTTGCTGTGACTATCCTGCTGCCTTCACACTGTTCCTCTAATGGGCCAAGAATGTCCAGGAATACCAGTCTGTGTCTGAAGTTCTTCCCTCCCTGGAGACAGACTTGGTGAATCCAGCCCTAACCTCACCATCACGTGCAGAGCTGGCCCAAATCTCTTAAATCAGAGCCATAGGCACTAGTGGCCTGTGATTAAATACAGATTACTGACTAAATCATCTATTAAAATAATTTTTAAAGCTTGGGAAATATTATATATATATATATATATATATATATATATATATATATATATATATGCTCTTTATGGACTCTGCCTTGATTTTTTTGTGAATACACTTACTATGGCATCTGAGTTAAATTTTTTCTTCACAGAAAGAGCTCTGGAGAGCTAGGACCCCATACCTCCACCAGGTCTCACTTATAACTGATGGCAGCACCACTGCCCTCTGTGGACATCAGTCTCACCACGTGTGAAACCAAGAGTGTAGATTAGATATCCTCCGTGTGCTGGATCCATGGCATTCTGTAGTGGCATCTCTGGGTGATCTCTTCACATCTGTGCATTCCACTTCTGCACCTTCACAAAGGTGGGAATGACAACCCAAACTCCAAAGGGATGAGGGAGAACCTAATGAGACATGACAATAAAAGAGCTTGAGCAACAGGGAGCTCTGATCAGAAGCCATCTCTACTGCTGAGGAAAGGAGACAGGACAGAAGAGTTTGGGCATCTTGCTCCCTTAGTAGAAGTGGGAGGAGGGAGAGGACAAGTAAGAAAACACATTTTTTTTTTTTTTTGCTAAGCAACATGGAAGCCTTGAAGACTACAGCTGTCCTGTGGGCTGCTTTCATTTAATGATGAAACAGATACAGGTGGGGCTGTGTAGTGGGACAGGCTCTGGGCATGTGCCAGAGTTGCTTGAAGGGCTTTTAAAAACACAAATTGTTGAGTCCTATCCTAGAATTTCTGACCCAGTAGGTCTGGGATAAGGCCCAAGAAACTGAGTTTTTAACAGGTCCCCAGGGGATGATGATGCTATTGGTCCAGAGACCACACTTTAAGTATCACTGCCCCAGATTGTAAGTCATTCAGCCAGCATCTATTTGGCACCTATGAAGTGCTTGGCACTTCCACTCTGTGGAATCAGAGTCAGTGTGCCATTCTACGATTCAGGTCTACCATTAAATAGTTGTGTGAGACCCCTGGACTTATTTCTCATCTGTAAAATGGATATATTTACGACTTTTATGAGTAAATCTCTGAAAAGAAAAAAAAAGCACCATGCAAGATCAACATCCAACTTTGTGTGTCCTTTCTATCACTTTTCCATTAGAGTCTCCAGGACCAACATTTTGGAGAACACATGAGGAAGACTGAGGGAATGTACACCTGTCTGTCCCATGACAGGGATTCCAGGACCAGGTATCATTATACTGGCACTTTCCTTTCTTCTTCTTCTTCTTCTTTTTTTTTTTAATATTTTATTCATCCATTCTTGAGAGACACAGAGAGAGAGAGGCAGAGACATAGGCAGAGGGAGAAGCAGGCTCCATGCAGGGAGATGGAGGGACTCAATCCTGGGACTCCAGGATCACGCCCTGAGCCAAAGGCAGATGCTTAACCGCTGAGCCACCCAGAGGTCCCTACTAGGCCCTTTCTTTCATCCCACTGAATCCTCCAAAATTCTGTGACATCCATACTATGATCTCATCTAACAGGTAGGGGAATTAAGGCTTGGAGAGGTTAACTTTCTTGCTTCCTGGCTCAGAAATGACAAGGTTGGGGTTCTACAAGTCCTGCCAGGCTCCAAACCCCAAGTTCTTTCAGCTTCTCTGTGCTCCATTTCACCTGTATAATATGGGCAGGGTTGTCATCAGGTTTAAATAAAATAGGATATAAAACCCCTGGGGCCCTGCAGGGTTCCATGAGTGCTCACCACCCAATTTCTCTCTCTCTCTCTCCAACACTCTCTGGCCACAGCAGGTGATCCCTCCAAGACATTGATGCCACCATGGTGTTCCACAGCAGAGGCTGACAGAAGGTCCTTCTGCTCAGAAGATGCCTTTGGAGCCTCAGTGTCTAAGCTGGTGAGCATTCCAATGGATCAGGTGTTCAGTGAGCAAGGCAGAACATGAGGATGTGCTCTAGGCACACATAAGGAACAGCAGGGGAAGGTGGGGTGTGGAGAGTGGGGCTGGACCCTATCAGAAAGGTGGGAATTGAACGGTTTTAGAGAAGAGGCAGGATGGTTCATGAAGGCGACTGGGGAAGAAAGAGACAGAGGCAGTGGCCAGTCAGTGCTGATGACAGAGCCAAAGCATAGAGGAGCCATGAATTTATTCAGCAGGAGGAACCTGGGATGGGCAACAGATGGGATGTGAGAAATCATAATTTAGGCGGTGATGAAGTTTGCAGATAACCTCATCAAAAATCTCAAGCTTAGACATCATGGCTATTACTTCCTGATTTCCTTTGGTGATGTTTGTTTTTTAGTACCAGGGCAAGAGATAGCAAAGCAATACCCCCTGGCAGAGAAGACCCCAGGGACCAGGAGCAGAGGCTACCCTTGCAGACCTTAGGGTCAGACAAAGAGGAGCTCCACCCTACAGCTCCTGCAGGCTGAGTTAGTGCCCTTAGTCATTGGGGAATGTGTTGCACTCCGGGCTTTCAAATATCTTCCAAAAGTGAGAAACTCCATATGCTTGTTACAAATGGGCTGCAAGGAACAGAAGCAAAAGGAGACAGCAGGCCTGAGGTAGACACAATCAGGCCAGTTGGCTCCAGGCTACACTCACAATTCTGCTACTGTCTTGCTGAATGCCTTGAAGCCTTGGCTGAGAAATGAAATGATACTTACCAATAGTGATGGCAGAGGGAGTGGTGATGCTTTTGAGCACTGGGCACCTGCTGTATCCTATAGTTGAGTCTAGCTGGTTCCTCTCCTTGCCTTAAGAGCCCAAAAGAAGAATCTGAGACTGATCCACCTCTGAGTCTCCCAAGCCCCTCCCAGTTGCCTGCTGTGGTAACTGTCTTATTGTACAAGAGAGGTGCAGGAGGAGCCATAAGAAAAAGACAAAATCATCTTCCCAGGTCCTAGCCTGATACTATCTGTCAGCCTGGGCTGCTATAACAAAAATACCAAAGGCTGGGTGGCTTACAAACATTTATTTCTTGTAGTCTGAGGCTGAGGTCTGAGATCAAGTTGCCAATAGATTCATTGATGAGGGCTCCCTTCCTGGTTACACAAGGCCACCGGGTTGCTGTGTCCTCACATGATGGACAAAGTGAACCCTGGTCCCTTTCTCTTCTTCTTCTTCTTTTTTTTTTTTTTAAGATTTATTTATTTATTTATTTATTTATTTATTTATTTATTTATTCAGAGAGAGGGAAAGAGAGACAGAGACACAGGCAGAGAGAGAAGTAGGCTCCATGCAGGGAGCCCGACATGGGATTCGATCCCGGGTCTCCAGGATCACACCTTGGGCTGCAGGCGGCACTAAACCGCTGCGCCACGAGGGCTGCCCCCTTTCTCTTCTTATAAGGACGCTAATCATGACTTCATCTAGACCTAATTACCTCTCAAAGGCTCCTCCTCCAAATACCCTAAACTAGGGCTAGGGCTTCAACACATTAATTTGGGGATCACATAAACATTCCACCCATAATATCATCTCTGATAGACTCTATTCCAAAAGCAGGTTAGCCTGACTCATGGAATCACTCACAGCTCTTAAGAATTTCCAAATGAACAATGAAAAGAGAATTTCTGGCTCAAGGGAACTATTCCATTCAATGCTGGTGCTCTGGGGCCTGGGGACTGAACAACCAGAAGCTGGGGAGATGCAGAGGGAAGGGGCTAAAGAGTCTCCTAGACCTCACTAAGCTTTGGAAAGCACTCTCAGTGTGTCCCTGGGGGGCAAGATGAAATATGGTTCCTTTCCTCAAAGCAACCTACAGTCTGGCTAGAAAGACAAGTCTAGCTCACCCAGCACTAGAAGAACCACACAAGAGTGACTGTTGGGAATGCAGACACCCACATGGTCCCATCCCATTCAAGAACTAGAGCTCAGAAGCTACAAGTAACTAAAAGGGAATTTATTTTTATAGTTCCCTTGAGGAATATCAGACTGAATGCAACACATGTCACCCTATCACTCTTATCCTTCTCATCCAGCTCCATCCCCAATTTCATTTTACCCCCTACTTCAACTTCCACATCCCTCCTGCTCTGATTTTCAGCCATGTTTTGCATGAATGAGACCTACTGTTTGCCCATGAACCCGTAGTTTAGGATTTTCCTCCTACTCTCATGGTTCTGCATCACTGAAGCCACAATATCTGATGGGAAAGAAAACCTCTCCCCACAGAGCAGAGGAGGGAGTGCTGAACAGGTGGCAGCTAGAGACCAGATTCTAAATTGCCCCTGAGGGTGAGAAAGAGCTGTAAGGCTGGGAACACTTGCAAGTTAATCAATTTTGTCCCAGCACAGATGGAACTGTGGTTGTGCTGGTTGATTTCAAGGGCTCCAGATCTGAGACTGAGGAAGTCAGCCTGGTGTGGCCTTGGAGGACAACAGGGCAGGGAGAGTGAGTGAGAGAAAGAGAGATTCCAGAAGGCGGGTAGTAAATGCAGTACACAGCTGCACCCAAGATGAATGGAGCATGATGGCCCATTTATACACCCAGTGACAGGTAACCTCTAGGGAAGGGCTGAATTTTGTGCAGTGATCAGTGCTCTGCTGAGGCAGCAGACATCGTGCACACCTCCCTGGGCAGCCACTGCTAGGATCTCCCTGAGTGTAGAGCCAATAGGACTGGTGGGTGGGGTCAGGGTAACCTGCAGTCCCTTCTGGGAGAATCAGCAGAGGGCATAGAGCCAACCCAAGGCCTGATGACCTGCAACTTCTCCTTGGATACCAGGGAGTAGGTGGAATTATTCAAAGCAAATCCTCAGCTCAGGCATTTGGACCCCTCAGATGGAGACTTTCTTATATTTTGGGCTAAGCCCCTAGAGCCGTCTCTGTGCAAAGTGCCAAGTCTCTATGAAGGCTCAATGCAGGTCTCTACCTGTATTTGAGCCACTGAGGAGGGGCCCTGCTGGGTCTTCAGGCATACCCTCCTGTAGTTTTCATAGATACTAATGAGAACATCACCTGCTCTACCAGATAGTGCCCCACCCACACATGCTCCAAGCTGAACCTCAGTCCTCCACTCTGAGACAATACTGTGGCCCTCATTTAATGTCATCAATATTTCACCAAATACCATGACCTTCTTCAATATAAGTTACAGAGCCTCTTTCTAACTATTTCCTTGAGGTTTGCTAACCTAAGATCACAGTCTTAGTAATTTTTTATATGTTCAGATCAGGGCTGTGGTCCCTGGGGCTAGGTGGTTAGCATCTCCTCTTCTTCCCTGCCATACAACTTTCACAACATTGTCTTTATTTTATTTTATTTTGTTTTATTTTATTTTATTTTATTTTATTTTATTTTATTTATTTTTGTTTTTTAATAATAAATTTATTTTTTATTGGTGTTCAATTTGCCAACATAAAGAATAACACCCAGTGCTCATCCCGTCAAGTGCCCCCCTCAGTGCCCGTCACCCATTCACCCCCACCCCCCACCCTCCTCCCCTTCCACTACCCCAGAGTTCGTTTCTAAGAGTTAGGAGTCTTCATGTTCTGTCTCCCTTTCTGATATTTCCTACCCATTTCTTCTCCCTTCCCTTCTATTCCCTTTCACTATTATTTATATTCCCCAGATGAATGAGAACATATGATGTTTGTCCTTCTCCGACTGACTTACTTCACTCAGCATAATACCCTCCAGTTCCATCCACGTCGAAACAAATGGTGGGTATTTGTCATTTCTAATGGCTGAGTAATATTCCATTGTATACATAAACCACATCTTCTTTATCCATTCATCTTTTGATGGACACCGAGGCTCCTTCCACAGCTTGGCTATTGTGGCCATTGCTGCTAGAAACATCGGGGTGCAGGTGTCCCGGGATTTCACTGCATCTGCATCTTTGGGATAAATCCCCAGCAGTGCAATTGCTGGGTCGTAGGGCAGGTCTAGTTTTAACTCTTTGAGGAACCTCCACACAGTTTTCCAGAATGGCTGCACCAGTTCACATGCCCACCAACAGTGCAAGAGGGGTCCCTTTTCTCCGCACCCTCTCCAACATTTGTGGTTTCCTGCCTTGTTAATTTTCCCTATTCTCACTGGGGTGAGGTGGTATCTCATTGTGGTTTTGATTTGTATTTCCCTGATGGCAAGTGATGCAGAGCATTTTCTCATGTGCATGTTAGCCATGTCTATGTCTTCCTCTGTGAGATTTCTCTTCATGTCTTTTGCCCATTTCATGATTGGATTGTTTCTTTCCTTGGTGTTGAGTTTAGTTTAAGAAGTTCTTTATAGATCTTGGAAACTAGCCCTTTATCTGATACATCATTTGCAAATATCTTCTCCCATTCTGTAGGTTGTCTTTTAGTTTTGTTGACTGTATCCTTTGCTGTGCAAAAGCTTCTTATCTTGAAGTCCCAGTAGTTCATTTTTGCTTTTGTTTCTTTTGCCTTCGTGGATGTATCTTGCAAGAAGTTAACTGTGGCCGAGTTCAAAAAGGGTGTTGCCTGTGTTCTCCTCTAGCATTTTGATGGAATCTTGTCTCACATTTAGATCTTTCATCCATTTTTGGTTTACCTTTGTGTATGGTGCAAGAGAGTGGTCTAGTTTCATTCTTCTGCATGTGGATGTCCAATTTTCCCAGCACCATTTATTGAAGAGACTTTCTTCCAGTGGGTAGTCTTTCTTCCTTTATCGAATATTAGTTGACCATAAAGTTGAGGGTCCACTTCTGGATTCTCTACTCTGTTCCATTGATCTATGTGTCTGTTTTTGTGCCAGTACCACACTGTCTTGATGACCACAGCTTTGTAGTACAACCTGAAATCTGGCATTGTGATGTCCCCAGCTATGGTTTTCTTTTTTAAAATTCCCCTGGCTATTCGGGGTCTTTTCTGATTCCACACAAATCTTAAAATAATTTGTTCTAACTCTCTGAAGAAAGTCCATGGTATTTTGATAGGGATTGCATTAAACGTGTAAATTGCCCTGGGAAACATTGACATTTTCACAATATTAATTCTTCCAATCCATGAGCATGGTATATTTTTCCATCTCTTTGTGTCTTCCTCAATTTCTTTCAGAAGTGTTCTATAGTTTTGAGGGTATAGACCCTTTACCTCTTTGCTTAGGTTTCTCCCTAGGTATCTTATGCTTTTGGGTGCAATTGTAAATGGGATTGACTCCTTAATTTCTCTTTCTTCAGTCTCATTGTTAGTGTATAGAAGTGCCACTGACTTCTGGGCATTGATTTTGTATCCTGCCACACTGCGAAATTGCTGTATGAGTTCTAGCAATCTTGGGGTGGAGGCTTTTGGGTTTTCTATGTAGAGTATCATGTCATCGGTGAAGAGGGAGAGTTTGACTTCTTCTTTGCCAATTTGAATGTCTTTAATGTCTTTTTGTTGTCTGATTGCTGAGGCTAGGACTTCCAGTACTATGTTGAATAGCAGTGGTGAGAGTGGACATCCCTGTCTTGTTCCTGACCTTAGGGGAAAGGCTCCCAGTGCTTCCCCATTGAGAATGATATTTGCTGTGGGCTTTTCGTAGATGGCTTTCAGATGTTGAGGAATGTTCCCTCTATCCCTACACTCTGAAGAGTTTTGATCAGGAATGGATGCTGTATTTTGTCAAATGCTTTCTCTGCATTTAATGAGAGGATCATATGGTTCTTGGTTTTGCTCTTGCTGATATGATGAATCACACTGATTGTTTTACGAGTGTTGAACCAGCCTTGTGTCCCGGGGATAAATCCTACTTGGTCATGGTGAATAATTTTCTTAATGTACTATTGGATCCAATTTGCTAGTATCTTGTTGAGAATTTTTGCATCCATGTTCATCAGGGATATTGGTCTGTAATTCTCCTTTTTGGTGAGGTCTTTGTCTGGTTTTGGAATTAAGGTGATGCTGACCTCATAGAACGAGTTTGGAAGTACTCCATCCCTTTCTATCTTTCGGGACAGCTTTAGGAAAATAGGTATTGTTTCTTCTAAACATTTGATAGAATTCCCCTGGGAAGGCATCCAGCCCTGGACTCTTGTGTCTTGGGAAGTTTGTGATGACTGCTTCAATTTCCTCCCTGGTTATTGGCCTGTTCAGGTTTTCTGTTTCTTCCTGTTCCAGTTTTGGTAGTTTGTGGCTTTCCAGGAATGCGTCCATTTCTTCTAGATTACCTAAATTATTGGCGTATAGCTGTTCATAATATGCTTTTAAAATCATTTGTATTTCCTTGGTGTTGGTAGTGATCTCTCCTTTCTCATTCATGATTTTATTAATTTGAGTCTTCTCTCTCTTTTTTTTTTAATAAGGTTGGCTAATGGTTTATCTATCTTATTAATTCTTTCAAAGAACCAACTCTTGGTTCTGTTGATCTGTTCCACAGTTCTTCTGGTCTCGATTTGGTTGAGTTCTGCTCGAATTTTAATTAATTCTCTTCTTCTGCTGGGCGTGGGGTCAATCTGCTGTTTTTTCTCTAGCTCCTTTATGTGTAAGGTTAGCTTTTGTATTTGAGTTCTTTCCAGTTTTTGAATGGATGCTTGTATTGCGATGTATTTCCCCCTTAGGACTGCTTTTGCTGCATCCCAAAGATTTTGAACGGTTGTATCTTCATTCTCATTAGTTTCCATGAATCTTTTTAATTCTTCCTTAATTTCCTGGTTGACCCTTTCATCTTTTAGCAGGATGTTCCTTAACCTCCACGTGTTTGAGGTCCTTCCAAATTTCTTGTTGTGATTTAGTTCTTATTTCAAGGCATTATCATCTGAGAATATGCAGGGGGACGATCCCAATCTTTTGGTATCGGTTCAGACCCAATTTGTGACCCAGTATGTGGTCTATTCTGGAGAAAGTTCCATGTGCACTTGAGAAGAATGTGTATTCAGTTGAGTTTGGATGTAAAGTTCTGTAGATATCTGTGAAATCCATCTGGTCCAGTGTATCATTTAAACTCTCGTTTCTTTGGAGATGTTGTGCTTAGAAGACCTATTGAGGGTAGAAAGAGCTAGATTGAAGTCACCAAGTATAAGTGTATTATTATCTAAGTATTTCTTCACTTTGGTTATTAATTGGTTTAAATATTTGGCAGCTCCCACATTCGGGGCATATATATTGAGGATTCTTAAGTCCTCTTGTTGGAAAGATCCTTTAAGTATGATATAGTGTCCCTCTTCATCTCTCACTGAGGTCTTTGGGGTAAATTTTAGTTTATCTGATATAAGGATGGCTATCCCTGCTTTCTTTTGAGGACCATTTGAATGGTAAATGGTTCTCCAACCTTTTATTTTCAGGTTGTAGGTGTCCTGTCTAAAATGAGTCTCTTGTAGACAGCAAATAGATGGGTCCTGCTTTTTTATCCAGTCTGAAACCCTGCGCCTTTTGATGGGGTTATTAAGCCCGTTCACATTCAGAGTTATTACTGAGAGATATGAGTTTAGTGTCATCATGATATCTATTCAGTCCTTGTTTTTGTGGACTGTTCCACTGAACTTCTTATTAAAGGGGAATTTTAAGAGTCCCCCTTAAAATTTCTTGCAGAACTAGTTTGGAGGTCAAATATTCTTTCAGTTCCTGCCTGTCTTGGAAGCTCTTTATCTCTCCTTCCATTTTGAATGAGAGCCTTGCTGGATAAAGTATTCTTGGTTGCATGTTTTTCTCATTTAAGACCCTGAATAGATCCTGCCAGCCCTTTCTGGCCTGCCAGGTGTCTGTGCAGAGGTCTGCTGTTACCCTAATACTCCTCCCCATAAAAGTCAGGGATTTCTTGTCTCTTGCTGCTTTAAGGATCTTCTCTTTATCTTTGGAATTTGCAAGCTTCACTATTAAATGTCGAGGTGTTGAACGGTTTTTATTGATTTTAGGGGGGGATCTCTCTATTTCCTGGATCTGAATGCCTGTTTCCCTTCCCAGGTTAAGAAAGTTTTCAGCTAGGATTTGTTCAAATACATATTCTGGCCCTCTGTCCCTTTCGGCGCCCTCGGGAACCCCAATTAAACTAGGTTTTTCTTCCTCAGGCTGTCGTTTATTTCCCTTAATCTGTCTTCATGGTCTTTTAATTGTTTGTCTCTTTTTTCCTCAGTTTCCCTCTTTGCCATAAACTTGTCTTCTATGTTACTCACTCGTTCTTCCACCTCATTAACCGTCGTCGTTAGGACTTCTAGTTTGGATTGCATCTCATTCAATTGATTTTTACTTTCTGCCTGATTGGATCTAAATTCTGCAGTCATGAAGTCTCTTGAGTTTTTTCTAGACTTTATGGTTTTTTCTAGAGCCACCAGTAGCTGTATAATAGTTCTTCTGAATTGGCCTTCTGACATTGAATTGTAATCCAGATTTTGTAACTCTGTGGGAGAGAGGACTGTTTCTGATTCTTTCTTTTGAGGTGAGGTTTTCCTTCTAGTCATTTTGCTCAGTGCAGAGTGGCCAAAAACAAGTTGTATTGGGAAAAGGAGAAAAAGAGAGGAGAGAAAGAAGGAAAGAAAAGAGAAAAAGAAAAAAGAAAAAAGGAAGAAAAAAGGAAAAAAGAGAAGAAAAAGAGAAAGAAAAAGAAAGAAAGGGAAATAAAGGGTGGGGGAAGCAATCAGAAATCAAAAAGAAAAAAAAAACAAAAAAGCACGGGGGAGTATCATCTGATTCTGTATACATTAAGTCCCTTGACTTCCCCCTGGAACTGGTCCATCCAGCTGGTCTTCTGGGGGAGGGGCCTGTTGTGCTGATTCTCAGGTGTTAGCACTTGGGGGAGCTGCTCTGCCCCCGGCCTGGTGCAGGGCTGGGGGGGGGTTGTTTACCCCGTGAGGCCCCAAGAGGAACAACCGCAGTGGTGGCGGCCAGCTCTGGAGCCCTAGAGTCAGCCCCCGCAGTAGCTCCAGAGCTCTCCGTCTGCAGGGCCTGGAGGCTCTGGGCGGGCCGCTGATCTGCTCAGATCCGGGCAGGAGCGTCCTTGGTGTCCTGGGCCCTCCCGGCCTCTGCCTGTCCCGGGGGAGGCTGGATCCTGGGCTGAGTCCGGCTCCCTGTGCTCCAGGGCCTGCGCTTTGGATTCGCTCCCACCCCGCAGCCCCCTCCGCGGCACCTCTTCCTCTGCCCGAGCCCCTCCGAGCTGCTCCGGGTCCCGCTGTGCGCGCTGCAGCCCTTAGGGAGCTCGGTGAACTCTCCCGGGGCGCTGGTGTCTGTTAGTGTCCCCGGGAGCCTGAGGGCATCCCCGCCCTCCTGGGTCCTGCTCTAACTCCTTGCGAGCCCCTTTCCTGCCTGGGAAGGTTGGTGCAGCTCCTGCTTCTCTGGGATGGGGCTCTCCTGTCCTGGGGACACTCGCCCCGTCTTTAGCCTGGCTCCTCGAGGGCCCCTCCCCCTTGGATGCCTTTTGTTTCTTTATTTCTTTTTTCCTCGTCTTCCTACCTTGATAGAAGCGCGACCTCTTCTCACTGTAGCGTTCCAGCTGTTCTCTCTTTAAATCTCAGGCCGAATTCGTAGATTTTCAGGATAATTTGAAGGTTATCTAGGTAATTTGGTGGGGACAGTTGACTTGGGGACCCACCTCTTCCACCATCTTCCCCCTCCTCCCATCACTTAGCTCTTAATCAACATTTATCCCTCTGGCTGCATCTGCTGTGGCCACATCAGGGAACACTTTGGGCCCAGGTGCCCAGCCATACCTGCTCTTCTGCATGGCTTTTGTCCCCATCACATCAGATCCCAGACACTGTGCTTTGCATGCAACAGCCCCCCCTTCATTGACTCACCACCTCTACCTCCAGGCAAGCCCCATCAGCCCTCTTTCCTCACTAATCATCCCAGGAATTACTTGGAAAACAGATGGTGGTAGGCAGATTGAATGTCATACAGTGTACCCACATTAACTGCCTTGTACACACCAAACCAATTTACTTTGGTAAGGGAAGCTGAATGGGGCAAACCCAGCCTTGCCTGGATTGGCTGTGTTCACAGCACAAAGTGTCCCCATATTTTGGGATGGTAGCTGTGGTTAGCACTTATTGAACATGGATCCTGTGCCAGAACAGCAGCATAATATGTTTCACACACAGTATCTCATTCCTTCCTCACCACCATCCTATGGGGTCCATTTCCTATGAGCCTCATTAAAAATGGGGGCTTACAGAAATTGAGTGGTGTGCTGGCATCGCACAGCCAGAGCTCATTTCTAACCCAGCTCTGTCCAGGCCAAGGCTTGGGCCATCTTAACACATAGGGTCTCCATAGGTATAACATCCTCCTTAAGAATAGAATTACTTATTCGTTTCTTCAACAAGTGCCTGTTTACCACCTATAATGTATAAGTTACCATGCTAGGTGTTAGCCATTAAGGGTGGAACATGTCAACCTCCCACCTCCCATACTGTCAGGAATGCTTAGTCAGAGGGGCTTGTATGTCAAGGTACAAAAGAGAGAAGTAAACAGATGATACAACCTCCAGAGTCATGAAGAAAATAAAATCTGATGGAGACAGAATTAACAATGGGAAGAAAGAAGGAATTCTTTAAGAAAGGTAGTGAGTGAAGGCCTTTTCAAGCAAAGGATATTTCAGCCAGATATATACATATTTCTGGGGCAAGTTGTTTCAGTCATTCCTCTGTGCAGACAATCCTTATGTGGATTCCCCTTGTGCAAAATACCCAAAACTGGAAGGCTTAGCTTTTAGGGAAACATAAAGGAAGCCAATAGTTGACATATGGAGATTAAGGGTGGAATCATACAGGATGATGGCACAAAAGCAGACAGGGTGAGATGTTAGAGTCTGGTAGGAGTTGGTAATGTTAGATTTTTGCAGTGGAGTAAGCAGGACACTGACACCAACTGCTTTCTATTTTCAGAGATCCCTCTGATCATGTTGTAAGGCATAAATGAGTCTGGGGATGGGTGGGAAATAAGAAGGACCCTGTAAAGCCAGTTGTAGAGAATTGGGGAATTGGTTTGCAGGAAGAGACCACAGATCTGTTAAGCCCACAGGCATGGAGGGGAGGAGAGAGAAATGGAGGAAAATAAAGGGTAACACCCAGGCTGAGGGCTTGAGGCACTGTATAGATGGTGATAGAGTTAAAGAATATGGGGAAAAATAGAAAAGCAGCAAATTGTGGGCCAAGGGTGGAGATTAAAATTAAAAAATTATATTTTTGAGCATGTTAAGTTTAGATTGGATATCAAAGAATGGGTGGAGAGATAGTACAGGTCCACACAGCCTTTTCTGCAATTCAGAAATCTGCAACACTCAGAAAACAAAAGGTGCTTCATAACTCATTCTGCAAATTCTGTCAGTGAATGTCAGCGAATTCTGACATGATATGGAATGAGGCAATTTACAATTTTTTTTATTCCAGTTAGGATGAATATTCACATGTCTTGCTGCAGAAATATCAATGATTATAGGATGCAGCAATGCTCCTGCTATAGGTAATGCCTCTCTGCAACTTAAAAATTCTGGGTTCCAAGACACACCTGGTGCCAGGGTAGGGAATTGTTTACCTGAATCTAGCTAGAAACATGAGTCCAGAGCTCAAGAGAAAGGCCAGGAGCTCGGAGCTAAAAATACAAATGTGAGAACCATCAGCAGGAAGATGGTATTTCAAGTTTTGAGACCAGACTATTAATAGAGAAAAGGCGGGGGGGGGGGGGGGGGGGGGTGTAAGATGGAGGAGGAGTAGGGTCCCAAAGTCACCTGGCCCCAGCAACTTACCTAGATAACTTTCAAACCATCCTGAAAACCTACAAATTCAACTTGAGATTAAAAGAGATAACAGCTGGAACGCTATAGAGAGAAGGGTTTTCTCTTCTAATCAAGGTAGGATGGTGCAAAACAAAACAAAACAAAACAAAAAACAAAAAAAAGAATCAATGGGGGGAGGGGCACTGCAAGGAGCCGGGGTTTGTAAAGCCGGGCAGCTAAAGCCTCCGGGTCAGGAAAGCCCAGCCCCAGAGATGTGGGAACTTTAACAAGTCTGCACCAGATTCTTCACTAAAGGAAAGGCCCTTAGCAGGGAACTCGGGCCGAACCGCAGGAGGGGTCGTGGAGCCTCCAGTCTCCCGGAGTCACTAGCAGAGAAGTGCGCCCCGGGGCTGCGCCACACACCGTGGGCCGATCTCGGTGCAGGGCTGGAGCGCGCCCCGGGGCCCCGAGGAGGAGCCGGGGGTCAGGCGGCGGCTCCGGACGGAGGGGGCTGCACCTGCTGCCTTTGGGAGCCACAGCCCCGGGAGCGCGATTCCAGCAGCACGGGCCCCGGATCCCAGGGTGCCCAGCGGACACAGCCCAGGATCCTGCGCTCCCCCCGGGACAGGCAGAGGCAGGGAGGGCATAGGACAGCGAGTAGGCCCCTGCCATCGGGCGCCCCCAAACTGTGCAGATCAGCGCCTCCCCGCAGCCCTAGGAGCATACAGGCCTGTGAGGACTTGGATCTGCGGTAGTTACTGTGGCAGCTGACTCTAGGGCTGGAGAGCTGGCCGCTGCCACTGTTGTTGTTCCTCCTGGTGTCACCGGTGCCTGGGAGGGGGTGGTGGCCAGGGAACAGAGGCCTCACAGGGTAAACAACTCCCACTGAGCCCGGCACCTGGTGGGGAGCAGGGCAGCTCACACCTGAGAATCAGCACAGCAGGCCCCTCCCCCAGAAAACCAGATGGAAGGACAGGGGAAGTTCTTGACCAAGCAGCGCTGGAAAGCTCCAGGGAAAGTCGAGGGATTTACAGTATATAGAACCAGAGGGTACCCCTCCTATTTTTTTCTTCCATTTTTCACTACAACTTGTTTTTATATCAGACTGTAATTTCTAATTTTTTTTCTCTTTTCCCACCTTAACTACAATATTTTACCACCTCTTCATTTTTAAGTTTCTTCCTTTTCGACTTTCATATTTCTACAATTACAGGTCCTAGATATATTTTCCACTTCTAGATTCCCTTCAACATACTCAACTTAATTTTGGGAGACATACAAGACATGTGTTTTTTTGTTTGTTTGTTTTTCTCTGCCTCATTTTGTTCTACAAGGCGGAAGTTAATGCCTTCTAAAACATGACCTGTGTCACCCAGAATGGAGTGGTATACTGTGCTGGTTTATTCTGTGACATTCTTCATTCCCATTCTGCCCGCCCTCTTTTATCTCATTTAGGTTTTGGTGGTCAATGTTGGGGCTCTCTACAAATATTGCTGGGTTGTATAAATTTGGGACTCAGATCCTCTAAAATACAGAAATTAATATACTCAGAAACAAGATGATTACCCTACAGAACCCCTCAGGTAGATGACATTCTCCTCCACTACAACTTTGTCACTACCACCATCTCCCAGTACGCCCCCTTTCTTTCTTTGTTTATTATTCTTTTTTTTTTCTTGCTTCTTCTTTGGGATTCTTGGTCTTTTATTTTTTACTACTTTGTTTTAAAATTTGTTTCTCACTTTAGTGGTCCTTTTGTTTTATTTCATTCTGATCTTTGTTTTTAATTTCTGGTCTCTGACCTCAGTGGAATCATCTAGGGTGAAATTTACTTAGGTTGTAGTTGATATTCTTGACTCAACTTGCTCATACAGACCCTCTGCACTGAGCAAAATGACTAGAATGAAGAACTCACCACAAAAGAAAGAATCAGAAACAGTACTCTCTGCCACAGAATTACAGAATTTGGATTACAATTCGATGTCAGAAAGCCAATTCAGAAGCACAATTATAAGGCTACTGGTGGCTCTGAAAAAAGCATAAAGGATTCAAGAGACTTCATGACTGCAGAGTTTAGATCTAATCAGGCTGAAATTAAAAATAAATTAAATGAGATGCAATCCAAACTGGAAGTCCTAATGACAAGGGTTAATGAGGTAGAAGAAAGAGTGAGAGACATAGAAGACAAGTTGATGGCAAGGAAGGAATCTGGGGAAAAAAGAGAAAAACAATTAAAAGACCATGAGGAAAGGTTAAGGGAAAAAATGATAGCCTCAGAAGGAAAAAAATCTATGTTTAATTGGGGTTCCAGAGGGCCCTGAGAGAGCAGGAGGGCCAGAAAGCATACTTGAACAAATCATAGCTGAGAACTTCCCTAATTTGGGGAGGGAAACAGGCATTCAGATCCAGGAGATAGAGGGGGTCCCCCCCCAAATCAATAAAAACCATTCAACAACTCAAAATTTAATAGTGAAACTTCAAATTCCAAAGATAAATAGAAAATCCTTAAAGCAGCAAGAGACAAGAGATCCTGAACTTATATGGGGAGAAATATGAGATTAACAGCAGACCTCCCTCCACAGAGACCTGGCAGGCCAGAAAGGGCTGGCAGGAAATATTCAGGGTCCTAAATGAGAAGAACATGCAGCCAAGAATACTTTATCCAGCAAGGCTCTCATCCAGAATAGAAGGAGAGATAAAGAGCTTCCAGGATAGGCAGAAACCTAAAGAATAAGTGACCACCAAACCAGCTCTGCAAGAAATATTAAGGGGGACTCTTAAAAGACAGAGGATGCCCAAAGAAATAATCCACAAAAACAGGGACTGAATAGGTACTATGATGACACTAAATTCATATCTTTCAATGGTAACTCTGAACGTGAATGGGCTTAATGATCCCATCAAAAGATGCAGGGTTTCAGACTGCATAAAAAACAAGACCCATCGATTTGTTGTCTACAAGGGACTCATTTTAGACCTAAGGACACTGACAGCCTGAAAATGAAAGGTTGGAGAATCATTTACCATTCAAAAGGTCCTCAAAATAAAGGAGGGGTAGCAATCCTCATGTCAGATAAATTAAAGTTGATCCCAAAGACTGTAGTAAGAAATGAAGAGGGATACTACATCATACTTAAAGGGTCTATCCAACAAGAAGACCTAACAATCATGAATATTTATGCCCCTAATGTGGGAACTGCCCATTATATTAATTAATAACCAAAGACATATTTAGATAATAATACACTAATACTGGGAGACTTAAATACAGCATTTTTGGGAAATGAGTGATATTCTAAGCACATCTCCAAAGAAATAAGAGCTTTAAATGATGCACTGGACCAGATGGATTTCACAGATATTTACATAACTTTATATTCAAACGCAACTGAATACACATTCTTCTCAAGTGCACATTGAACTTTCTCCAGAATAGACTACATACTGGGTCACAAATCAGTCTTAACCAATACCAAAAAATTGGGATTGCCCCCTGCATATTTTCAGACCATAATGCTTTGAAGTGTGAACTCAATCACAAGAAGAAAATTGGAAGAAACTGTAACACGTGGAGGTCAACCAAGAAATTAGAGAAGAATTAAAAAGATTCATGGAAACTAATGAGAATGAAGATACAACCATTCAAAATATTTGGGATACAGCAAAACCGGTCCTGAGAGGGAAATATATTGCAATAAAGCATCCCTCCAAAAATTGAAAAAAACTCAAATACACAAGCTAACCTTGCCCCTAAAGGAACTGGAGAAAGAACAGCAAATAAAACCTACACTAAGCAGAAGAAGAGAGTTAATAAAGATTCAAGCAGAACTCAGTGAAATAGAGACCAGAAGAACGGTAGAACAGCTCAACAAAACTAGGAGTTGGTTCTTTGAAAGAATTAATACGATAGATAAACTTTAGCCAGCCTTATTAAAAACAAAGGAGAAAAGACTCAAATTAATAAAATCAGGAATGAAAAAGGAGAGATCATAACCAATACCAAGGAAATACAAATGATTTTAAAACCATATTATGAGCAGATATACGCCAATAAATTAGGCAATCTAGAAGAAATGGACGCATTCCTGGAAAACCACAAACTACCAAAACTGGAACAGGAAGAAATAGAAAACCTGAACAGGCCAATAACCAGGGAGGAAATTGAAGCAGTCATCACAAACCTCCCAAGACACAAAAGTCCAGGGCTGGATGCCTTCCCAGGGGAATTCTATCAAATGTTTAGAAGAAACAATACCTATTTTCCTAAAGCTGTCCCGAAAGATAGAAAGGGATGGAGTACTTCCAAACTCATTCTATGAGGTCAGCATCACCTTAATTCCAAAACCAGACAAAGACCCCACCAAAAAGGAAAATTATAGACCAATATCCCTGATGAACACAGATGCAAAAATTCTCAACAAGATAGTAGCCAATAGGATCCAACAGGACATTAAGAAGATTATTTACCATGACTAAGAAGTATTTATCCCTGGGATGCAAAGTTGGTTCAATACTCATAAAACAATGAGCAGGATAGATCATATCAATAAGAGAAAAAACAAGAACCATATGATCCTCACAATAGGTGCAGAGAAAGCATTTGACAAGATGCAGTGTCCATTCCTGATTAAAACTCTTCAGAGTGTAGGGATAGAGGGAACATTCCTCAGCATCTAAAAGCCATCTACAAAATGTCTACAGCAGATATTCTCAATGGGGAAACACTGAGATCCTTTCCCTTAAGATCAGGAACACGACAGGGATGTCCACTCTCACCACTGCTATTCAACATAGTAGAAGTCCAAGCCTTAGCACTCAGACAACAAAAAGAAATAAAAGCCATTCAAATTGGCAAAGAAGAAGTCAAACTCTCTCTTTGCAGATGACATGATATTGTACATAGAAAACCCAAAAGAGGGCAGCCTGGGTGGCTCAGCAGTAGTGCCGCCTTCAGCCTAGGGCCTGATCCTGGGGTCGAGTCCTGTGTGGGGCTCCCTGCATGGAGCCTGCTTTTCCCTCTGCCTGTGTCTCTGCCTCTGTCTCTCTGTGTCTCTCATGAATAAATAAATAAAAAATCTTAAAAAAAAAGAAAACCCAAAGCCTCCACCCCAAGATTGCTAGAACTCAAACAGCAATTTGGCAATGTGGCAGGATACAAAATCAATGCCCAGAAGTCAGTGGCATTTCTATTAAGGAAATGAGACTGAAGAAAGAGAAATGAAGGAGTCAATCCCATTTACAATTGCACCCAAAAGCATAAGATAACTAGGCATAAGCCTAACCAAAGAGGTAAAGGATCTATACCCTAAAAACTGCAAAACACTTCTGAAAGAAATCAAGGAAGACAAAAAGAGGTGGAAAAACATTCCATGCTCATGGATTAGAAGAATTAATATTGTGAAAATATCAATGCTACCCAGGGTAATTTACACATTCAATGCAATTCCAATCAAAATACCATAGACTTTCTTCAGAGAGTTGGAACAAATCATCTTAAGATTTGTGTGGAATCAGAAAAGACCCCGAATAACCAGGGGAACTTGAAAAAGAAAGCCAGAGCTGGGGTCATCACAATATCAGATTTCAAGTTGTAATGCAAAGCTGTGATCATCATGACAGTATGGTACTGGCACAAAAACAGACACATAGATCAATGGAACAGAATAGAGAACCCAGAAATGGGCCCTCAACTCTGTGGTCAACTAATACTCAACAAAGCAGGAATGACTATCCATTGGAAAAAGGACAGTCTCTTCAATAAATGGTACTGGGAAAATTGGACATCCAGATGCAGAAGAATGAAACTAGACCATTCTCTTATGCCAGATACAAAAATAAACTCAAAATGGTTGAAAGATCTAAATGTGAGACAAGAATCCATCAAAATCCTAGAGAAGAACCCTGGCAACACCCTTTTTGAACTCGGCCACAGCAACTTCTTGCAAGATACATCTATGAAGGCCAGGGAAACAAAAGCAAAAATGAATTATTGGGACTAAATCAAGATAAAAAGTTTTTGCACAACAGAAGAAATAGTCAACAAAACTAAAAGGCAACCTACAGAATGGGAGAAGATATTTGCAAATGACCTATCAGATAAAGGGCTAGTATCCAAGATCTATAGAGAACTTATTAAACTCAACACCCAAGAAACAAGCAATCCAATCATGATATGGGCAAAAGACATAAACAGAAATTTCATCAAAGAAGACATAGACATGGCCAACAAGCCCATGAGAAAATGCTCCGCATCACCAGCCATCAGCGAAATATGCATCAAAACCAATGAGATACCACCTCACAACAGTGAGAAAAAAAATTAAGAAGACAGGAAACTAGAAATGTTGGAGAGGATGTGTACAAAGTGGAATCCTCTTGCGTTGTTGGTAGGAATGTGAAATGGTGAGGCACTCTGGAAAACTGCGTGGAGGTTCCTCAGAGAGTTAAAAATAGACCTGTCCTAGGACCCACCAATTGCACTGCTGGGGATTTACCCCCAAAATACAGATGCAGTGAAAAACCAAGACACCTGCACCCCGATGTTTCTAGCAGCAATGCCCACAATAGCCGAACTATGGAAGGAGCCTCGGTGTCCATCGAAAGATGAGTGGATAAAGAAGATGTGGTCTATGTATACAATGGAATATTACTCAGCCATGAGAGTAAACGAATACCCACCTTTTACTTCGACGTGGATGGAACTGGAGGGTATTATGCTGAATGAAGTAAGTCAATTGGAGAAGGACAAACATTATATAGTTTCATTCATACGGGGAATATAAAAAATAGTGAAAAGCATTAAAGGGGAAAGGAGAGAAAATGAGTGGGAAATATCAGAGAGGGTGACAGAACATGAGAGACTCCTAATTCTCAGAAATGAACAAAGTGTAGTGGAAGGGGAGGTGAGTGGGGAATGGGGTGACTGGGTAACAGGCACGGAGGGGGGCACTAGACGGGATGAGCACTGTGTGTTACAGTATATGTTGGCAAATAAAACTCCAATAAAAAAATATACAAAAAAAAAAAAGGCAGAGCATGAGCCCTCGGGTGTGCCAATATTTAGAGGTCATACAGAAGAGTATAAAAGTAAACTTTTATCCCAGTTTCACTGAAGTGGCTCATGGAGGGGAAGTGGTTTGTAGAAGGCTGCATAGCTCTGAAGGAACTAACACTTTTCAGCATGCTCCAAATTTCCAGATCCTATCCCTTGCTTGGGGGAACATTGAGAAATTGGCATTGAGATACAGGCTGTGGCACTGAAACCTAGCAAAGTTAACTGTCCCCTATGGGCTGATCCCATTGCATCTGAGCATAGCAGCTTCAAGTTCTAAATTCTGAAATGCTTCAGCATCTGCACAATCCTATGAATTGCTGCCCCTGCCACCCAAACATCACTCCTTCCTCCTTCCTTTTGGGCATCATGCATCTCACAGAGTCGTAATTAGCTATGTATTGCTTGTTACTCCCACCCTTTGTGAGCTACTTGAGAGCTGACACTTTATTTTTGTCTTTTTGCATTTCTTCATGTCAGGCATATATAGTAGGAACTCAGTAAATATCTGTTGAAGTGTCCTGAAATCCAACAGTATTAAAATAAATGTAGGAATCCCCTGGACCATATCAGAGAAGTCTGTGGCATAAACAGGAACAAGTACAAATGAGACTGACCCCTGCTGAGCCTTCCCTTCTCCAAGTGTTATTAAATGAGTCAAAGACAACTTCTGTATCTTGGCCCCAGTGTTGTTTACTTCCTCACAGCAGGCTGAGACCTGTTCTTTCAAAAGCCTACCAGAGCCAAACTCAAATTTTTATACATCCAATTGTTTTAAACATGATCCAAGTAGTCAGATTTTTAGCACTTCAGAGCCTGCCTGGTTTGCACACTCAACAAAGTGGTATCCAACTTCTGCTAATCGTAGGTAAGATAAACTCCAGAGCTCTAAAAACCCCAAGCTTCTCCTGACTTTACAGCTCTGACTTAGCAGACCGTTGAGCAGCACCACCCAGACACATAAGACCTTTTTGAATTCCCTCTACCCAAGGACTTCCTGTGTCCCTTTCCTCTTCTGGATGGTAGACCTAAACCATACATAGCCTCTGGGCGGTCTCCTGCCACCGGGGAGACTTCCTCAAATGTCAATCTGTCAGTGTTTTCCAAATCAAGCTTGTACTGCTGCCACCTTGTGGTCATATCTTTCTCCCTCATCAGTCCTCAAATCCCTAAAAACCCCTATAGTACACTAAGGCTGCCAGGTGCCCCACCCTCCCTTCACAGAAGCTGTCTGCAGAAGATAACCCTGAAGCAGGAAGAAGCTCTCATAGCACTCATTTTCCAAGAGTCCTCATGACTTCAACATCCCAAAAATTGTATCAACTTTATAGATGAGAAATATAGTTCTGTCTGATGCACATGTTTTGAATACTTGTCACATGCCAAGCTCTGACCTAAGACCTTGACAAGCCCCAATCCCATAGGGGAAACTGATATTTAAACAAATTATTTCAATGCGTGATGCTTGGATCCTAATGGTGAAATATTTAAAGAATAAGATGTCTGAACAGAATTTTAGAGTAGAAGCAAATATGTGCCAGACAGATATGAGAGGGAAAGGTGGTCCAGTGTGTGCCCACGTACAGCCCGACAGGTTTGGGAAGCCCTGGGTGGTTTGGATTAGCTAGAGTAGGACACAGGATGGAAGTGTGTGGTGAGAATGCTATGCATGACAGCCCCCAAGTCAAGGAGAACAGCACCATCCAGGTCTGAAACTGGAGCTTTTGAAGATCTCCAGAAAGGAAAATAATGACTATATATGTATTAAAGTCTGGGGAATTATGTGGTTGGCCAGTACCTCAAAAGACTCTCTCTGAGACCCCATTTGTATGGTGGTGTCATGTCTACCATCTCTGTAAGACCTGTGACTTGCCCAAGTCCTGGGAAAGGAACAGGCCAAATTTCTGCAGCCCTAGGATGCTCTGCATTACCCACCCTCTGATTCCTGCTCAGCACATGATCAGCTTATGGGGTGGCTTAAAATAGTCCAGGCTTGGACACTTTCACTGCTGCTGGGGAAGGGAAGGGCAGGCCAGAGTAGATGAGCTTGGGGAACCCCCAAGTCCCAGCTGTGCAAGCATAATTCAATTTTCAAGGCAGGTAATTTCCATGAAAGGTGGCTTCCTAGTGTTCAGGGACCAATGCTTGACCTACTTCTCCCTCAACCCCTCCCACAGAATGGGAATATTTCAGTAGAGAGAGTTCCACTCTTCCCATGATTTTATTAAAACAGTTAGTTGCTCATCTGGTGCTGATTTGTTCTCTTAGTCCTTGGCCTTTGCGCCACTTCTGTGCTCTCTCCTGACTGAATATAAAGGCCAAGTCACCCAACTAGTCATAGGTCGCTTTTCTGCACTGGCTTCCCATGGCTAACAGCCACCCCATCCTGGTCTAAGTAAGGATGTGACTGGAAGAAGGAAAGGAGGAATTTGTGTATCATGGTAATCAAGATAAATAGAGGTCATGGTGGGACATTATCCTCACAACCACTGCCCACCTCCCCAGCAAAGCTCTAAGAGAACCCCTCAAAGTATGAGGACACCCCTAGAGAGACAGCCTGGCACCTGACTGCCTACCTAGAGGCTCTATTTCATTTCAGGGCATCTCTACAGCTGCACCACAAGAACTCAGTCATAAGGAACCAGTTCTGAAAGAGCTTGATGAATCAAGTTTGGACACTAAATTTGGACATGGCAACTAGCACTGACTTCTCACTTGAAGATTTCTGAAGGCAAAATACTTACTAAAGCATATAATGACGTGGGACTGTGGGATCTGAAGAGGACATGCAGAGACACATACCACCCCAGGTCTCTATGCTCCTTGGGAGACAGAGAAGAGGACCCAGCAGCTCCCAGATTTCATATGGGGGAATCTCAGGGGTTAGGGGAGGAGGAGGCAAGAGCCATGGGGAATCCAAGGTGTCTGATGGCTCAGATAGGTGACACCCTACCCAGGGAAGATTTGGGATTCAGACCCTGACAGGATTGAGGGGAAGCATGGCTGTCCTCTCCTAGGGAGTCCCCAAGATAGAAAGGGCTAAGGAAAAGTAGATACCCTCCCTAAGAAATCCCACACACCACACACACACAACCCACCACAACTGTAGAGTTCACAAGCAGAAGATGAAACTAGATCTACCAGGGCCTGCCTGGGATCAGTCCCCACCAACAGGTATCCTATTCTGTGAGAGTTCTCTGGCCATCTCTCCTGTTAAAACACATTTTTACTCATTTGTAAATGATGACTCATTTCAGCAAGGCTGGCAAGTAAAGTAACATCTAGTCCTTTGTTCTGGACTATCTTTCCAAGAATGTTTAGATAGGGCACAGCCTTGGAAGATAGCAAACCCTCAAAGCAAAAGGCAGGCATGTTTATTGTCCAGTAAAATCAAAAGTGTATCTTATTCTGGAGCAGAAGGCAGGTACATTTACATTTATCATTTATAATAATAAATTTGGATTCCTTAAGCTCGGGATTCCTTTCCTAAAAGGCAGTCCGTGGTATACACAGGTATCATCTGGTCCTTCTGCCCTTGTCCTGTGAGAACTGGGGCTCAGGGGACAAGTATACAATGCTGATATTCTGGTTATTGCCATTATGGTGAGTGATAAACTATACTTTATCTCTGAACCAACATCTAAGAAACGGTAAACTAACATGTTAGCTTGTTATTAGGACAATATCTCAAACCTTCATACTTTTTGACACTAGTCCTTTCCCAACACCAAAAGTATTAATGAGAGGAGTCATACCAGAATCAGACTCCTCTGTGTAGTGATGGAGGGAGAAGAGAAGCAAGTGAACAGAACTCCCCCACTCACCCCAGCCCTGTACTCAGGCCTGGTGACTCTGGGTGGGTGGAGGAAGTGGGCCCTGATATCAGACTGGGGTTATAAACTGCTCTCACTATTTTAAATCATGGCAGTGACCAGAAATCCAAAAGACCCATTCAGGCTGTCATTAGGAGCTAGAAAAGGGGGAGGGAAGGAGTCTGTAGGTGCTTGGCTGGTGTCTATAGGTGTTTGGCTGAAGGGGGTGATGGAAAGGGGAAAAATCTGCCCCTGTTGATACTCTACTTTGCTGAGGTGTCACATTCACAGACTTGTCAAGACTCAGACACATCTTTCACTCCTAAATAAGTCCCAAAGATCCACTAGGTTTTCCACATGCCTTCCTCTAAACAACCTCTGATACTCAGCCTTAGCTATTTTCCTTGCCTCTCTTCCTCTACCATGGAAACTCCTCTCCTCTGCTCTGTTTCTTCTTGAAGCCCCCTGCATAATGAGGGAGCCCTTCAGCTTCCCTCCCTGGGGAGTTAATGACCCCCTAGAGGGAAGCCCTCATCCAACACCAGGACTTCTTGTCTCCATACCTCAGCTCCCTGGGCCCTGATGTGGGGTAATTCTGAGTTGTGTATTCTCTACTGGCTCCCAAACTTCCCTGGTGGGAACAAATCCAAGTGCCCACAGTGCTAACTTGCTCAACAACCAAGCCATCCTTCCTTTCCCAGTCTCACCCCTTCACTTCCTACCAATGTTGTTTGGGCTTACCTCCCAAAGAAACAAATGTTCACCTCAGAGTCTGCTTCTTTAGAACCCAAACAAAGGCAATCTGCTCCTCCTGATCCCACCCAAGCGCAACATGAGAACAACTGCCTTGTCTACCTTCTAACCCCTATGTCGCCACCTTCCTTAATTCCAAGGAGTTTCCACTAGCAGCCCACACTCACCCTCTCTCCTGCCCCAAAGCCTCTTTAAGGAAATTGAGGCACAGAAAGATTTAATGACTGTGTGAAGTCAGAACCAAGCTCTGTGTGTCAGTCAGAGCCACCCCCACTGCACCACCCTTTGCTGTCCCCTTACCACATGGGCAAAAAGATTATCTGGGATTTCTAGAACCTGAGTATATTTCTCTTTCCTTGGGCAATCCCCTCTCCACCAGGATCTTTTGGTTCCTGAATAAAATTTACAATATTCTTTCCTCCTACCCATTCCATTATCTGAGGCCTGAGACAGTATATTGAGGATCTCTGAGTGCCCCTCCCTACAGAGGCACCATCTCATGCAACATGCCCAGGGCTGCAGTGGTGTCACCCTTCTGCCCACTATGACAACCCATTATTATGCCTAATTGGTATTTAAAGGCACAAATCAAGACTTGGGCAAGACATTTTCCCCCTCCTATCACCCCTGGCACCTTATAAATCTCTCTTCTAATATGTTTTGAACTTGAATTTCACTTTGTTGTTTTCAGCCCTTTTCCATAACATCTGAAATTCCACTGAACTCCTTCCTTTATTGTCATTGGTGTTTATGCTCCCTCCTAATTTAATATTTCCTCTGAATTTAATTAGCATGCTATTTATCCAAATCATTGCAAAGCCTGACAGGAGAGCCCAAGGTGAAAGCCAATGGCTCCCACCTCTCCTTTCACCCAATACACACACACACCAGATGTATAAATGCCTCACACACATTGCACTCCTGACTATTCAAGGGATGAGGTGAAAAAGCAAGTAGCCTAGAGCCTGGCACAGAATGGATACTCAACAAAATTTTACTCCTTTTCATCCCTCTGAATCAAGAACAAAGGTGCACTGTGGGCCTGGACATGTCTTTTCATATCTGGCACAGCAAACATGGTAGTGAAGGAGATTATTGGAAGAGATGTGATTTTGTCACAATTGCAGCCCTGTGAACATTCATTTCCAGGTACTCGGTAAGTATGAAGCAAACCCTGAGCAGGAACACATTAAGAAACATGCAGTTCTTGGGGGTAATTTCTAAAATGGAAAAGTTCTAGTTGGTTCTCCATGAAAGAGCTTATCTGGTTTTGCTTAGTGAGGTATCCCCAGCAGCTATGCGAGGCCGGGAACACACTGGGTGTGGCACTGACTTCTAGTGAATCAATATATAAAACTCTTTTCTGCTTTAATAATAGAAGCCCTGAATTTCAGATGGGCACCTACTTCCCTTGCAGTTAGCTGTGGCCATGTAACCAAGTTCTGGCCAGTGTTAACAATGCAACATTCAGGTTAGGTCTTGAGAAGGAATTGTCTTCCCCTTTCCCCTTTCCCACTGGGCAGAATGTGGACATGGGGAAAGGAACTGGATCGGTCATTTTTGGACTACACAATGGAAGCTGCCTGTTGAAAGTATTAGAACAGAAAGCGGAGAGTCTGGCTCTGGCATTGTGAGGGTGAATACTAGCTTACTAGCCATGGACCTAAGATTCATAGAATATCAAAAGTCAAATAGCAGACATAAATCCAACCAGTTCAATAATAACTTACATGCACACTGATAAAATCATCCAATCAAAAAGACAATGTACTAGGAGAATTCTACCAAACATTTAAAGAAGAGTTAATACCTATTTTTCTCAAACTATTTCAAAAAATGGAAATGGAAGGAAAACTTCATTCCATGAGGCCAGCATTACCTTGATACCAAAACCAGATAACAACACCACAAAAAAGAGAGAGTAGAAAACTACAGGCCAATATCTCTGATGAACATTAATGAAATATCTTCAATAAACTAGCAAAAAGAATCCAACAATACATTTAAAAAACCATTCATTATGATTAAGTGGGATTTATTCCCAGTATTCAAGGGTGGTTCAATATTTGCAAAAAAAAAAAAAAATCAATGTTACATCACATAAGCAAGAGAAAGGATAAAAACCATATGATCATTTCAATAGACACAGAGAAAGCATTTGGCAAAGCACACATCCATTCATGATAAAAGCCCTCAACAAAGTAGGTTTACAGGGTATATACCTCAACATAATAAAGGCCATGTGTGGAAAATCCACACCAAACATCATGCTCAATGGGGAAAAACTGAGATCCTTTCCCCAAGGTCAGGAACATGACAAGGATGTTCATTCTCACCACTTTTATTCAATATAGTACTGGAAGTCCTAACCACAGCAGTCAGATGACAAAAAGAAATAAAAGGCATCCAAATTAGTGAAGAAGAAATTTTTCTCTATTTGCAGATGCCATGATATTCTGCATAGCAAACCCTAAAGACTACCAAAAAATTACTAGAATTGATAAATGAGTTCAGTAAAGCCACAGGATGCAAAATCAATGTGCAGAAATCTGTTGCATTTCTATATACTAATAATGAAGCAGCAGAAATTAAAATTAAGAAAATAATCCCATTTGCAATCACACTAAAAATAATAAGATACCTAGGGATAAGCCTACCAAAAAAGTGAAAGACCTGTGCTCTGAAAACTATAAAATGCTGATGAAAGAAATTGACAAAGACACAAAGAAATAGAAAGATACTTTATGCTCATGGATTAGAAGAATAAATATTGTTAAAGTGTCTATACTATCCAGATCAGTCTGGATACAGATTTAATACAATCCCTATCAAAATACCAACAGCATTTGCCAAAGCTATATGAAAAAAGAAAGGGAAAACTGGAGGCATACAATTCCTGACTTCAAATTATATTATAAAGCTGTAATAATCAAAACAGCATTGTACTGGCACAAAATAGACACATAGATCAATAGAATAGAACAAAAAACTCAGAAATAAACCCATAATTATATAGCCAATTAATCTTCAGTAAAGCAGGAAAGAATATCCAATGGAAAAAAGACAGTCTCTTCAACAAATGGTGTTGGGAAAACTGGACAGCAACATGCAGAAAAATGAAAGTGGACAGTTTTCTTACACCATACATAAAAACAAATTTGAAATGGACAAAAGATCTAAATTTGAAATAGGAAACCATCAAAATCCTAGAATAGAACATAGTCAGTAACCAATTTAACATCAGCCACAGCAATTTCTTAATAGATAGGTTTTCTGAGGCAAGAGAAACAAAAGGAAAAAATGAACTATTGCAACTTTATCAAAATAAAATCTACTGCACACCAAAGGAAACAATCAACAAAATTAAATGGCAACCTACAGAATGGGAGAAGATATTTGCAAATGACGTATCTGATAAAGGGTTAGTTTCCAAAATATGTAAAGAACTTATCAAACTCAACACCCAAAAAACAAATAATCCAATTAAAAATGGGCAGAAGACATAAATAGACATTTTTTCAAAGAAGACACACAGATGGGAACAGACATATGAATAGATGCTCAACATCACTCATCATTGGGGAAATACAAATCAAAACTACAATGAGATATCATCTTATACCTGTCAGAATGGCCAAAATCAACAACACAAGAGACAACAAGTGTTGGCAAGGATGTAGAAAAGAAACCTTTTAAACTATTGGTGGGAATGCAAACTGGAGCTACCAATCTGGAAAACAATATGGGATTCTTTAAAAAGTTAAAAATAAAACTATCCTATAATCCAGTGATTGCAATATTAGATATTTACCCAAAGGATACAATACTAATTCAAAAGGATACATGTACCTCAATATTTATAGCCGCATTATCAACAATAGCCAAATTATGGAAAGAACCCAAATGTCCATTGACTGATGAGTGAATAAAGAAAATGTGACAGATGTATGTATGTATGTGTGTGTGTTTGTATATATATACGTATATATATATGTATATATATATATATATAATGGAATATTACTTAGCCATAAAAAATGAAATCTTTCCATTTGCAGTGACATGGATGGAGGTAAAGAGTATAATGTTAAGCAAAATAAGTCAGTCAGAGAAAGACAAATACCATATGATTTCACTCATACATGGAATTTAAGAAACAAGACAAATGAACATAGGAAGAAAAGTAGAGGCAATCTGAGAGACAGACTCTTAACTATAGAGAACAAACTGATGGTTACCAGAGGAGAGGTGGAGGGAAGGATAGGATATATGTTTGATGGGTATTAAAAAGGGCACTTGTTGGGCACCTCAGTGGCTCAGTGGTTGAGTGTCTGCTTTCTGCTCAGGTCATGATCCTTGGGTTCTGGGATCAAGTCCCACATCAGGCTACCCGGAAAGAGCCTGGTTCTCCCTCTACCTGTGTCTCTCATGAATAAATAAATAAATAATCTTTTTTTTTTTTTTTAAGAGCCCCTGGTATGATAAGCACCAGCTCTTGTATGTGGGTGGTGAATCACTAAATTCGACACATGAAACTAGCATTACACTATACGTTAACTAAAATTTGAATAAAAAGTTGGAAAAAGAAAATAAACACAGATAAACAAACAAAAGGCTGTGTACTAATCAGCTAAGGTTGCCATTAAAAAAATGCCACAGACTATTTGGTAAACAGCAGACATTATTTTCTCATAGTTATGGAGGATGCAGGTCCATAATCAAGGTGACAAAAAACTCAGTATCTGGTGAGAATTCTTTTCTAGGCTTATAGATGGATGCCTTCTCACTGTGTCCTCATCTGGCTTCTTCTCTGGGTGCATGGAGGTAGAGAGAGACAAAGACGGAGAAATCTGGTGTCACTTTCTCTTCTTCTTCTTCTTCTTCTTCTTCTTCTTCTTCTTCTTCTTCTTAAGATTTTATTTATTCATGAGAGAGAGAGAGAGAGATAGGCAGAGACACAGGCAGAGGGAGAAGCAGGCTTTCTGTAGGAGCCCAATATGGGACTCGATCCCAGACCCCAGGATCATGCCTTGAGTCAAAGGTAGACGCTCAACCATGAAGCCACCCAGGTGTCCCGTCACTTTCTCCTCTTATACGGGTATCAAAGCTTTTGGCTTAGGGCCCGACCCTATGATCTCATTTAACCGTAGTTATCTCCCTAAAGTCCTTTTCTCCGAATACAGTCATATTCAGGGTTAGGGCACAAATTCAGTCCATGACATTCATACAAAAATGCAGAGTCCACACTAGCTAAAATATTCTTGAAAAAGAACTAAGTTGAAAAACTCACACTTCCTGATTTCAAAATTTACTACAATAATCAAGATAGTGTGGTTCTGGCATAGGGTAAGACATAGATCAGTGCAATAGAATTAAGAATCCATAAATAAACCTTCACATTTATGGTGAATTGGTTTTCAAAAAGGATGCCAGTTCTGTTGGAACTTTCTTTTCAACAAATGGCAGGAAAAGAGCTGAATGCCCACATACACAAAAATAAACGTGGACTCCTTCCTTTCATCCTACAAAAAAAAAAAAAAAAAATCAAAATCTACCGTAAACCTAAGTGTAAAAGTTAGAACTATAAAACGGGTGAATACACAGGTGTAAAGTCTTCATAAACTTGGATTAAGCAATGGTTTCTTAGATGTGGCACAAAAAACACAACAACAACAAAAACATAAAATGGATGCATTGAAATTTAAAAATATTGCGATGCAAATGGTATCATCAAGAAAGTAAAAAATGACCACAGAATGGGAAGAAATATTTGCAAATAAAACATATCTAATTAGTATCCAGGGATCAGTACCCAGGATATATAAGAAATTCTTACAACTGAATAATAAAAAAGGCAACTCAATTTTAAAAAAGACAAAATATTTGAGTTTGTGTTTCTCCAAAGAGAATATACAAGCATCTAATGCATGCATGAAAAGATACTCAGCATAGTTAGTCATTAGAGAAATGCAAATCAAAATCACTTCATATTCATTAGAATGGTATATCCAAAAAGATAGATAATAGCCAGTGTTGGTAAGGATCTGCAGAAATTGGAATCTTTATACATTGCTGCTGGGAATGTAAAATGGTGCAGTTGCTTAGGAAAACAGCTTGGAATTTCCTTAAATAGTTAAACAGAGAGTTATTATACGACCCGGCAGTTCCGTTCTTTGTTAAAAGGAATCAAAACATACACCACACAAAAACTTTTTCATAAATGTTTATAATATCCAAAAAATGGAAACAACTCAAATGTCTATCAACTGCTCAATGAGTAAATAAGTGTGGTATAGCCATGAAGTGGAATATTATTTGGTAATAAAAATGAATAATATATGATACATATATGAATCTTGAAAACATTTAATTAACTAAATGAAAAAAAAAGTCACATACACACAAAGAACATATTTTGCAATTTAAGTTTAGAACAGGAAAATTAATAGATATTGTAAGTAGATATAGTAAGTAGGTTGCCTAGGGCTTAGGGGGCGGGAAGGTAAAGGAGAAAGATAACTTCCTCCTACAGAGTGGTGGTGTGTTTTTTTTGTTGGGGCTGCCATATGAAGTGTGGGCCTTAGTCCCCCTCATGCTGGCCTGGGGATGAATGGTATGCCAGGCATTTTTTTTTCCCCCAGAATTGATTCCAGGATACTCCCCTGCTGACATCATCCAAGCCAGTGCTATGAAAATGCATCAATAAGACCTTCTGGCACTCAGATGATGATCTATCTTCATTGGAAGAGGTATGAGGTCTGAATATCAAATTCTGTTGTTTCCTAAAGTGGGATGGTACCCTCCATGATCCCTAGGCGCAGCCCTACTCCCCAGTGAGGCATTCAGATCCTGGGCTGCAGATCCCCTGATGACAGAGAAGTCAGAGATGCAAGGCCAGGCACATTGCAATGGTCACTACAGTCTCCAAACAGCAGAACAATCTAAGAACTCTAGGTTCTGAGGGCAGGAGCCCCACGGTTTCCATGAGATATCATTGGGCTGTTGGGTTGGGTGCTGTCCTCTAACAGGTAGATCCAGGCCACACCAGCCACATATTTTCCCAGCCTTCATCTTTCATGCCTTTACATACAGAGTTCTGCACACTTGGGGTTTGGTTCTATGAAGACTGGAGATGGGGTGGGTATCAAAAGAGCATTGAGAATGGAAAGGGAAGATGTGGACAGGCAAGGAAGGGGCAAAGATGGAGGATGTGAGGTTGAGAATGAGACAGTGATAGAAGGTCTACCCATCAGACTCATTTGCCAGAACTAGAGCCAGTTCTAGGATGAAGGAAGTGAAGCAGTCACTTTGGGTACAAAATTTAGTGGTGCCAAAAAACTCAACAGGCAAGATAAATATTTTAATGCAAAAAATCCATGATGAAGAAAATATCAAGATTTTAAACAAAGGTGGGATATTCCTAATTGTTTCTTTTGCTTGAAGCTCCAATATGGCCCCCTCTAACATGGCTGGGCAGGAGCTGCTACTGGGGTGGCCTCAAGCCAAAGGGAAATAGGTGAGGAGAGTCTGGGCCTCTAGGACATCACCTGTTTCCTGCATAAACAGTCTGAAAGAAAATAGCGGAAGGTGGAAACAGCAACACTCTAATAGGGAACTCGGTCCACCGCAGGAAGGATGAGGCCAGAATGGTCCCCAGTGCTTACACCCCCAGTTTAGGCTCACAAAAGGGAAGCTCCTCTGGACATGGAGCATCTCCACATGGATCAGTGCATGTAATCCTCATAACAATCTCCACCTTCAGTGCTCTCAGTGTCCCCATCTTAACAGGAGAGAAAACCAAGACCCTTGAGTGTAGAAATATTCTCAGGCCATATAGCTGGCAAGGGGAAGGCCAGAACTACATCCAAGCTCCTGCCTTCAGCTTTCATACTTCACTGACCCCTTCATGCACAGCCACAGTCCTGCCTTCCATCAGGTTACTCCATGGTCAGCCTCCACACCTGTGCCCTGCCCACCATCATCTCTACCTGGGCCACTGGCTGCTGCCTTTCTCATCATCTGCCTCCCAGATTTGGGCCTGATGGATAATAAGCATTGATTAAAATAGGAAGCAGCTACAGAAAGGATGTAAAAAAGAAGTGTCTTCACATC
This sequence comes from Canis lupus familiaris, assembly GCF_011100685.1. Classification (NCBI taxonomy): domain Eukaryota; kingdom Metazoa; phylum Chordata; class Mammalia; order Carnivora; family Canidae; genus Canis; species Canis lupus. The sequence goes on from NC_049240.1 coordinate 25,167,451, forward strand.
TGACAAAGGAGCCAATGTCAGAATGAGGACTGCAGGGTTTGAATAGACACAGGGGCCAAGGATGAGGGGTCCCCCCAACTCTCACACTGAATACAGCTATCCTTTATGCTGGATAGTTTCTGGCCCATCATCAGTACTCAATAAATGTTTGTTGAAACTTCAACAAATTAATGCAGTATTTTTCAACTTTGGCACTGTCAACAATTTGGGCCAGATAATTCTTTGTTGCAGAGGCTGTCCTGTGCATTGTAGGGTGTTTAGCAGCATCTCTGACCTCTGTTCATTAGAGGCTAGTAGTACCTTCCAGTTATGACAACCAAAACTGTCTTCAGACATGGCCAAATGTTCCCTGCAGAGCAAAATCACCCAGCTGAGAACCACTGAACTAATGAATCAGAGGATGAGAAAATGAACAGCTCTTGGCCATCTTAAAGGAGAAACAGGCCCTGTGTGATGCTGAGCAGACCCAGATGGGAGTCAGCTAGCAGTCAAGAGACCCTGGAACATCTTTGTTAAGAGGCAGAGATGAGGGCACCATCACTGCTTTTTTCCACTCATCAAATGATCTATCCATAGCAAATTTGCAAAGTGTGACACTCAGCAGCAACAAATGACCGATCAAGGATCTAGCCCAGGGCTGCAAGCTCTGTCACTGTTCCAAACCACTGCCTGACTTACACCCAGGCCAGAAACAATTCACTACTTTTCCTTAAAAGAGCAATTTCCCCTCAGAGTGATGGATGGCCTGCTGCTCACCAGCCACAAACCAACCCTATTTCTCAGCCTTCACGCAGCTGCACCACTCCAGGGCTTTATGGTAAATTAATCAACAACTGAGAGCAGGTTGTGGAAGGACCCAGGGTGGGCAGAACAAATTTCCAAATTCAAAGAGACAAGTCCCATCAGATTATGTCTCATGCTTCTGCCCTTCCCCCATTACCAGCCCTAGCTGCTGTTCAATTAAGGAAAGCAGAGATAGACAAGCCTGGTGAACTGGGGACTTGGAGTCGCGGGTACATGTCCCCAACTAGAGTTGGCCTTTATGCTGGTTCTCAAAGATTCGTATAAAGAAGAATAGGGAAGCCACAATAAGTTACCATTTAACACCCTTCACATTGGCAAAAATTAAGAAGTCTGCCAATACAAAGTTGATAAGAATTTGGAGCGGTGGGAAGTGGGGGGAGTGTAAGGTGATAGGAGCGCTGTGGAAAACAATGTATTACTGTCCTGTAGCCTGGATGCCACATACTGTATGACCCAGTCATTCCATTCCTGGATACGGAACAGTAACCTGCAGAGATCTGTGCAAGATGCACTAGGAGACATACACAGAAATGCCTGTAGCAGCACAAAAAGGGAAAATAAACTTAGTAAAAGTTTTCATAGAGCACAATAAGGGGAACAACACAAATGTCCATCAATAATAAAATGAAGAAAGAGAATACTATATAAAGTATACATAAATTTCATAAATGCAATATTAAATGCAAAAAAAAAAAAAACAAAAACAGGCCAAAGGAAACATATCTAGAATCTTTCCACCTCAGATGAAGCTCAAAAACCTGCAAAACAGGGATGCCTGGGTAGCTCAGTGGTTGAGCGTCTGCCTTCAGCTCAGGGTATGATCCTGGAGTCCTGGGATCAAGTCCCACATTGAGCTCTCTCTTTGTGTCTCTCAAAATAAAATAAAATAAAATAAAATAAAATAAAATAAAATCTTTTAAAAAACCTGCAAAAGAGATATATTCACCTATGATAAAATTTATTTTAAAAAAGCTAAGTGATTAATAAACTCAGTTTTAAAAGAATGATTGCAGTTGAGAAAGATGAACTCCAGGAGCTGCAGTATTATTGGTAATGTTCTATGTCTCAAGCTGGGTGGTGGATACACAGATGTTCACTCATTATTGTCACTACTTAAATTAAATGTGCAGATATCACTATATACCTACTTATATTATTGAGATATATTTCCTAATAAAAAGATTAAGGAGCATGGGATATCCTCTACAGGATGTAGAGTTCCATATCCAGGAATGGAATGACTGGGTCATATAGCATGTGGCAGCCAAGTTACAGGGCAGTAATGCATCGTTTTTCACAGAGATCCTACCAGCTCCTACCAGCACACCCCCCAACAATAAACAAGAGCTCCTGTGGCTCCAAATACTCATCAACTTTGTATTGTCAGCCATTTTAAGCAGTGGTAAAGAGGAATAGTTAGTCTTTTCAGAGAAGCTCCAGATGAATTTAGAGCACCCCCAAAAGAAGCATGCCCTGTAAAAGTCAGGAATGCCCTCCACACAATAAAGGTCCATGAATCCTCTTAAATTTGATCATCCAGTCAGCTCAGAGGGTGCCCCCAGGAAGCAAAATATATATATATATATCTGACCAAGGGTAATGGAGAAGAGGCTTCCTTGAGTCACTGTGCTGTCTCCTAACCTCTTTTATGGAGGGTGTAGGGCTTCATAGCCCTGACAAGCACAAAATATGTGTTGGGCAGTGACCATGAGTTATTGACTGCTCACAACAACCCTGTAAGGAGAGCTTTATCACTCCCATTTTACTGATGAGGATACTGAGGCTCAGAAAGTTGATGCTAGAGGGAGGAGCAAGATGGCGGAAGAGTAGGGTCTCCAAATCACCTGTCTCCACCAAATTATCTAGAAAACCTTCAAATTATCCTGAAAATCTATCAATTCGGCCTGAGATTTAAAGAGAGACCAGCTGGAATGCTACAGTGAGAAGAGTTCACACTTCTATCAAGGTAGGGAGACGGGGAAAAAGAAATAAAGAAACAAAAGGCCTCCAAGGGGGAGGGGCCCCGCGAGGAGCCGGGCTGAGGCCGGGGCGAGTGTCCCCAGGACAGGAGAGCCCCGTCCCGGAGGAGCAGGAGCTGCACCGACCTTCCCGGGCGGAAAGAGGCTCCAGGGAGGTGGAGCAGGACCCGGGAGGGCGAGGATGCCCTCGGGCTCCCTGGGGCAGTAACAGACACCTGCGCCCCGGGAGAGTGCGCCGAGCTCCCTAAGGGCTGCAGCGCGCACGGCGGGACCCGGAGCAGCTCGGAGGGGTCGGGCGGCGGCTCCGCGGAGGGGGCTGCGGGGCGGGAGCGCGAATCCAACAGCGCAGGCTCCGGAGCACAGGGCGCCGGGACACAGCCCAGGATCCGGCCTCCCCCGGGACAGGCAGAGGCCGGGAGGGCCCAGGACAGCGAGGACGCTCCTGCCCCGAGCTGAGCAGATCAGCGGCCCCGCCCGGAGCCTCCAGGCCCTGCAGACGGAGAGCTCTGGAGCTAGTGCGGGGGCTGAAGCCAGGGCTGCAGAGCTGGCCCCGCCACTGCGGTTGTGCCTCCTGGGGCCTCGCGGGGTAAACAACCCCCCTGAGCCCTGCACCAGGCCGGGGGCAGAGCAGCTCCCCCAAGTGCTAACACCTGAAAATCAGCACAACAGGCCCCTACCCCAGAACACCAGCTAGACTGACAACTTCCAGGAGAAGCCAAGGGACTTAAAGTACACAGAATCAGAAGATACACCCCCGTGGTTCTTTTTTTTTGTTTGTTTGTTTGTTTTGCTTTTTGATTTGTTTCCTTCCCCCACCCCCTTTTTTTCTCCTTTCTTTTTCTTTCTCTTTTTCTTCCTTTTTTTTTCGTTTTTTTTCTTCCCTTTTTTTTCTCTTTCTCTTTTCTTTCCTTCTTTCTCTCCTCTCTTTTTCTCCTTTTCCCAATACAACTCGCTTTTAGCCACTCTGCACTGAGCAAAATGACTAGAAGGAAAACCTCACCTCAAAAGAAAGAATCAGAAACAGTCCTCTCTCCCACAGAGTTACAAAATCTGGATTACAATTCAATGTCAGAAAGCCAATTCAGAAGCACTATTATACAGCTACTGGTGGCTCTAGAAAAAAGTATAAAGGACTCAAGAGACTTCATGACTGCAGAATTTAGAGCTAATCAGGCAGAAATTAAAAATCAATTGAATGAGATGCAATCCAAACTAGAAGTCCTAACGACGAGGGTTAACGAGGTGGAAGAACGAGTGAGTGACATAGAAGACAAATTGATAGCAAAGAGGGAAACTGAGGAAAAAAGAGACAAACAATTAAAAGACCATGAAGATAGATTAAGGGAAATAAACGACAGCCTGAGAAAGAAAAACCTACGTTTAATTGGGGTTCCCGAGGGCGCCGAAAGGGACAGAGGGCCAGAATATGTATTTGAACAAATCCTAGCTGAAAACTTTCCTAATCTGGGAAGGGAAACAGGCATTCAGATCCAGGAAATAGAGAGATCCCCCCCTAAAATCAATAAAAACCGTTCAACACCTCGACATTTAATAGTGAAGCTTGCAAATTCCAAAGATAAAGAGAAGATCCTTAAAGCAGCAAGAGACAAGAAATCCCTGACTTTTATGGGGAGGAGTATTAGGGTAACAGCAGACCTCTCCACAGAGACCTGGCAGGCCAGAAAGGGCTGGCAGGATATATTCAGGGTCCTAAATGAGAAGAACATGCAACCAAGAATACTTTATCCAGCAAGGCTCTCATTCAAAATGGAAGGAGAGATAAAGAGCTTCCAAGACAGGCAGCAACTAAAAGAATATGTGACCTCCAAACCAGCTCTGCAAGAAATTTTAAGGGGGACTCTTAAAATTCCCCTTTAAGAAGAAGTTCAGTGGAACAGTCCACAAAAACAAGGACTGAATAGATATCATGATGACACTAAACTCATATCTCTCAGTAATAACTCTGAATGTGAACGGGCTTAATAACCCCATCAAAAGGCGCAGGGTTTCAGACTGGATAAAAAAGCAGGACCCATCTATTTGCTGTCTACAAGAGACTCATTTTAGACAGGACACCTACAACCTGAAAATAAAAGGTTGGAGAACCATTTACCATTCAAATGGTCCTCAAAAGAAAGCAGGGATAGCCATCCTTATATCAGATAAACTAAAATTTACCCCAAAGACCTCAGTGAGAGATGAAGAGGGACACTATATCATACTTAAAGGATCTTTCCAACAAGAGGACTTAAGAATCCTCAATATATATGCCCCGAATGTGGGAGCTGCCAAATATTTAAACCAATTAATAACCAAAGTGAAGAAATACTTAGATAATAATACACTTATACTTGGTGACTTCAATCTAGCTCTTTCTACCCTCAATAGGTCTTCTAAGCACAACATCTCCAAAGAAACGAGAGTTTAAATGATACACTGGACCAGATGGATTTCACAGATATCTACAGAACTTTACATCCAAACTCAACTGAATACACATTCTTCTCAAGTGCACATGGAACTTTCTCCAGAATAGACCACATACTGGGTCACAAATTGGGTCTGAACCGATACCAAAAGATTGGGATCGTCCCCTGCATATTCTCATACGATAATGACTTGAAATTAGAACTAAATCACAACAAGAAATTTGGAAGGACCTCAAACACGTGGAGGTTAAGGAACATCCTGCTAAAAGATGAAAGGGTCAACCAGGAAATTAAGGAAGAATTAAAAAGATTCATGGAAACTAATGAGAATGAAGATACAACCGTTCAAAATCTTTGGGATGCAGCAAAAGCAGTCCTAAGGGGGAAATACATCGCAATACAAGCATCCATTCAAAAACTGGAAAGAACTCAAATACAAAAGCTAACCTTACACATAAAGGAGCTAGAGAAAAAACAGCAAATAGATCCTACACCCAAGAGAAGAAGGGAGTTAATAAAGATTCGAGCAGAACTCAACGAAATCGAGACCAGAAGAACTGTGGAACAGATCAACAGAACCAAGAGTTGGTTCTTTGAAAGAATTAATAAGATAGATAAACCATTAGCCAGCCTTATTAAAAAGAAGAGAGAGAAGACTCAAATTAATAAAATCATGAATGAGAAAGGAGAGATCACTACCAACACCAAGGAAATACAAACGATTTTAAAAGCATATTATGAACAGCTATACGCCAATAAATTAGGCAATCTAGAAGAAATGGACGCATTCCTGGAAAGCCACAAACTACCAAAACTGGAACAGGAAGAAATAGAAAACCTGAACAGGCCAATAACCAGGGAGGAAATTGAAGCAGTCATCAAAAACCTCCCAAGACACAAGAGTCCAGGGCCAGATGGCTTCCCAGGGGAATTTGATCAAACGTTTAAAGAAGAAATCATACCTATTCTCCTAAAGCTGTTTGGAAAGATAGAAAGAGATGGAGTACTTCCAAATTCGTTCTATGAGGCCAGCATCACCTTAATTCCAAAACCAGACAAAGACCCCACCAAAAAGGAGAATTACAGACCAATATCCCTGATGAACATGGATGCAAAAATTCTCCACAAGATACTGGCCAATAGGATCCAATAGTACATTAAGAAAATTATTCACCATGACCAAGTAGGATTTATCCCTGGGACACAAGGCTGATTCAACACCCGTAAAACAATCAATGTGATTCATCATATCAGCAAGAGAAAAACCAAGAACCATATGATCCTCTCATTGGATGCAGAGAAAGCATTTGACAAAATACAGCATCCATTCCTGATCAAAACTCTTCAGAGTGTAGGGATAGAGGGAACATTCCTCGACATCTTAAAAGCCATCTATGAAAAGCCCACAGCAAATATCATTCTCAATGGGGAAGCACTGGGAGCCTTTCCCCTAAGATCAGGAACAAGACAGGGATGTCCACTCTTACCACTGCTGTTCAACATAGTACTGGAAGTCCTAGCCTCAGCAATCAGACAACAAAAAGACATTAAAGGCATTCAAATTGGCAAAGAAGAAGTCAAACTCTCCCTCTTCATAGATGACATGATACTCTACATAGAAAACCCAAAAGCCTCCACCCCAAGATTGCTAGAACTCATACAGCAATTCGGTAGCGTGGCAGGATACAAAATCAATGCCCAGAAGTCAGTGGCATTTCTATACACTAACAATGAGACTGAAGAAAGAGAAATTAAGGAGTCAATCCCATTTATAATTGCACCCAAAAGCATAAGATACCTAGGAATAAACCTAACCAAAGAGGTAAAGGATCTATACCCTCAAAACTATAGAACACTTCTGAAAGAAATTGAGGAAGACACAAAGAGATGGAAAAATATTCCATGCTCATGGATTGGCAGAATTAATATTGTGAAAATGTCAATGTTACCCAGGGCAATATACACGTTTAATGCAATCCCTATCAAAATACCATGGACTTTCTTCAGAGAGTTAGAACAAATTATTTTAAGATTTGTATGGAATCAGAAAAGACCACGAATAGCCAGGGGAATTTTAAAAAAGAAAGCCATAGCTGGAGGCATCACAATGCCAGATTTCAGGTTGTACTACAAAGCTGTGGTCATCAAGACAGTGTGGTACTGGCACAAAAACAGACACATAGATCAGTGGAACAGAATAGAGAATCCAGAAGTGGACCCTGAACTTTATGGGCAACTAATATTCGATAAAGGAGGAAAGACTATCCATTGGAAGAAAGACATCTCTTCAATAAATGGTGCTGAGAAAATTGGACATCCACATGCAGAAGAATGAAACTAGACCACTCTCTTTCACCATACACAAAGATAAAGTCAAAATGGATGAAAGATCTAAATGTGAGACAAGATTCCATCAAAATCCTAGAGAAGAACACAGGCAACACCCTTTTTGAACTCGGCCATAGTAACTTCTTGCAAGATACCTCCACGAAGGCAAAAGAAACAAAAGCAAAAATGAACTATTGGGACTTCATCAAGATAAGAAGCTTTTGCACAGCAAAGGATACAGTCAACAAAACTCAAAGACAACTTACAGAATTGGAGAAGATATTTGCAAATGACGTATCAGATAAAGGGCTAGTTTCCAAGATCTATAAAGAACTTATTAAACTCAACACCAAAGAAACAAACAATCCAATCATGAAATGGGCAAAAGACATGAACAGAAATCTCACAGAGGAAGACATAGACATGGCCAACATGCATATGAGAAAATGCTCTGCATCACTTGCCATCAGGGAAATACAAATCAAAACCACAATGAGATACCACCTCACACCAGTGAGAATGGGGAAAATTAACAAGGCAGGAAACCACAAATGTTGGAGATGATGCGGAGAAAAGGGAACCCTCTTACACTGTTGGTGGGAATGTGAACTGGTGCAGCCACTCTGGAATACTGTGTGGAGGTTCCTCAAACAGTTAAAAATATACCTGCCCTACGACCCAGCAATTGCACTGTTGGGGATTTACCCCAAAGATACAAATGCAATGAAACGCCGGGACACCTGTACCCCGATGTTTATAGCAGCAATGGCCACGATAGCCAAACTGTGGAAGGAGCCTCGGTGTCCATTGAAAGATGAATGGATAAAGAAGATGTGGTTTATGTATACAATGGAATATTACTCAGCTATTAGAAATGACAAATACCCACCATTTGCTTCAACGTGGATGGAACTGGAGGGTATTATGCTGAGTGAAGTAAGTCAGTCGGAGAAGGACAAACATTATATGTTCTCATTCATTTGGGGAATATAAATAATAGTGAAAGGGAATAGAAGGGAAGGGAGAAGAAATGTGTGGGAAATATCAGAAAGGGAGACAGAACGTAAAGACTGCTAACTCTGGGAAACGAACTATGGGTGGTAGAAGGGGAAGAGGGCAGGGGGTGGGAGTTTATGGGTGACGGGCACTGGGGGTTATTCTGTATGTTAGTAAATTGAACACCAATAAAAAATAAATTAAAAAAAATAAAAAAATAAAAAAAAGAAAGTTGATGCTACTAGCTCAAGTTTTTAACTACTAAAAGGTATAGACCAGTTTCAAACTCAAGTCTATCTAATGTCAAATCTTGACTTCTTTCCTATAAGAAAGACTGCCTTTTGAGTTTCATCATCTACCAGCACCCTTCCCCATCCACCACAGAAATACCTTTGGAGAAACAAACACAAAGACCCCTTCCTTACAGGTTGTTTCATATAAGGTCAACTTAAAGGGGAGCAATTTTAATTTTCCCAGCCCAGCTGCCAGGCCTTAGTATAACTGAGCAGTCACTAATTTGTCATTAGTAAGAAATGATAGCAGAGGAAGGATACAGGGAAGTTGTACCCAGTTTCTTTTTTTTTAAATTTGTATTTATTGAAGTTCGATTTGCCAACATATAGTATAACACCCAGTACTCATCCCATTCAGGTGCCCTCCTCAGTGCCAGTCCCTCAGCTACCCCATCCTGCCACCCACCTCCCCTTCTGCAGCCCTCTGTTCATTTCCCAGAGTTAGGACTCTCTCATGGTTTGTCTCCCTCTCTAATTTTTCCCACTCAGTTCCCCTCCTTTCTCTTATAATCCTTTTCACTATTTCTTATATTCCCTGTATGAGTGAAACCATATGATGATTGTCCTTCTCTGAATGACTTATTTCACTCAGCATAATACCCTCTAGTTCCATCTATGTCAAAACAAATGGTGAGTATTCATCCTTTCTGATGGTTGAGTAATATTCCATCATATATATATATATATATATATATATATATATATATATATATATATTACATCTTCTTTATACATTCATCTGTCAAAGGACACCGAGGCTCCTTCCACAGTTTGGCTATTGTGAACATTGCTGATATAAACATTGGGGCACTGGTGTCCTGGTATTTCACTACATCTGTATCTTTGGGGTAAATCCCCAGAGGTGCAATTGCTGGGTCAGAGGGTAGCTCTATTTTAACTCTGAGGAACCTCCACACAGTTTTCCAGAGTGGCTGCACCAGTTCACATTCCCACCAACAGTGCAAGAGGGTTCCCTTTTCTCAACATCCTCTCTAACATTTGTTGTTTCCTGTCTTGTTAATTTTGACCATTCTCACTGGTGTGAGAAAGTATCTCACTGTGGTTTTGATTTGTATTTCCCTGATGGCAAGTGATGCGGAGCATTCTCTCATGTGCTTGTTGGCCATGTCTATGTCTTCTTTGGTGAAATTTCTGTCATGACTTCTGCCCATTTCATGATTGGATTATTTCTTTGCTGTTGAGTTTAAGAAGTTCTTTATAGATCTTGGAAACTAGCCCTTTATCTGATAGGTCGTTTGCAAATATCTTCTCCCATTCTGTAGGTTGCCTTTTAGTTTTGTTGACTATTTCTTTTGCTGTGCAAAAACTTTTTATCTTGATTTAGTCCCAATAATTCATTTTTGCTTTTGTTTCCCTGGCCTTCATAGATGTATCTTGCAAGAAGTTGCTGTGGCCCAGTTCAAAAAGGGTGTTGCCTGTGTTCTTCTCTAGGATTTTGATGGATTCTTGTCTCACATTTAGATCTTGCAACCATTTTGAGTTTATCTTTGTGTATGGTATAAGAGAGTGGTCTATTTTCATTCTTCCACATGTAGTTGTCCAATTTTCCCAGCACCGTTTATTGAAGATACTGTCCTTTTTCCAGTGGATAGTCTTTCCTGCTTTGTTGAATATTGGTTGACCATAGAGTTGAGGGCCCATTTCTTGGGTTCTCTATTCTGTTCCATTGTTCTGTGTGTCTGTTTTTGTGCCAGTACCACACTATCTTGATGATCACAGCTTTGTAGTACAACTTGAAATCCAGAATTTTGATGTCCCTGGCTCTGGTTTTCTTTTTCAAAATTCCTCTGGCTATTTGGGGTCTTTTCTGATTCCATACAAATCTTGATATTATTTGTTCCAACTCTGTGAAGAGGCATTTTGATAGGGCATTGAATGTGTAAATTGCCCTGGGTAGCATAGACATTTTCACAATATTAATTCTTCCAATCCATGAGAATGGAATATTTTTCCATCTCTTTGTGTCTTCCTCAATTTCTTTCAAAAGTGTTCTGTAGTTTTTAAGGTATAGATCCTTTACCTCTTTGGTTAGGTTTATTCCTAAATATCTTATGCAGTTGTATATGGGATTGTAAGTGCAATTGTAAGTGCAATTGTAAGTGCAATTGTAAGTGGGATTTAATTTCTCTTTCTTCAGTCTCATTGTTAATGTATAGAAATGCCACTGATCTCTGGGCATTGGTTTTGTATCCTGCCATACTGCTGAATTGCTGTATGAGTTCTAGCAATCTTGGGGTGGAGTCTTTTGGGTTTTCTATATGAGTATCATGTCATCTATGAAGAGGGAGAATTTGACTTCTTCTTTGCCAATTTGAAAGCCTTTTATTTCTTTTTGTTGCCTGATTGCTGAAGCTAGGACTTCTAGTACTATATTGAATAGCAGTGGTAAGAGTGGACATCCCTGTCATGCTCCTGATCTTAGGGGAAAGGCTTTCAGTTTTTCCCCATTGAGAGTGATATTCACTGTGATTTTATTAATTTGAATATTTTTTTAATAAGGCTGGCTAGTGGTTTAACTATCTTATTAATTCTTTCAAAGAACCAACTCCTGGTTTTGTTGATCTGTTCTACAGTTCTTCTGGTCTCTATTTCCTTGAGTTCTGCTTGAATCTTTATTATCTCTCTTCTTCGGTTTGGTGTAGGCTTTACTTACTGTTCTTCTCCAGTTCCTTTAGGTGTGAGGTTAGCTTGTGTATTTGAGCTTTTTCCAGTTTTTTGAGGGATGCTTGTATTGAGATGTATTTCCCTCTTAGGACTGCTTCTGCTGTATCCCAAAGATTTTGAATGGTTGTGTCTTCATTTTCATTAGTTTCCATGAATCTTTTAAATTATTCTCTAATTCATGATTGATCCATTCATCTTTTAGTAGGTTGCTCTTTAACCTCCATGTGTTTGAGTTTCTTCCAAATTTCTTCTTGTGATTGAGTTCTAGTTTCAAAGCATTGTGATCTGAAAATATGCAGGGGACAATCCCAATCTTTTGGTATGAGTTGAAACCTTGATTTTTGACCCAGTATGTGGATATATCTGTGAAATCTATTTGGTCCATGGTATCACTTAGGCCCTTGTTTCTTTGGTGATGTTTTGCTTAGAATATCTCTCATTTGCTGAAAGTGGTGTGTTGAAGTCTCTGACTATTAGTGTATTATTATCTAAGTATGTCTTTACTTTGGTTATTAATTGATTGATGTACTTGGCAGTTCCCACAGTAGGGGCATAAATATTCATGACTGTTAGGTCTTCTTGTTGGATAGACCCTTTAAGTATGATATAGTGTCCCTCTTCATCTCTTACTACAGTCTTTGGTATAGACTCTAATTGATCTGATATGAGGATTGCTACCCCAGCTTTCCTTTGAGGACCATTTGAATGCTAAATAGTTCTCCACCCCTTCATTTTCAGGCTGGAGGTGTCCTTAGGTCTAAAATGAGTCATTTGTAGACAACATACAGATGGGTATGCTTTTTTTATCCAGTCTGATACCCTGCTTCTTTTGATGGGATCATTTAGCCCATTCACGTTTAGGGTAACTACTGAAACATATGAATTTAGTGTCATCGTAGTACCTGTACAGTCCCTATTTTTGTGGATTCTTTGGGCTCTCTCTTTCTTTTACTAGGCCTCCCATCCCCCTTAATATTTCTTGCTGAGCCAGTTTGGTGGTCACATATGTTGTGCCCAAGAATACGTATCCAAGAAACCACCAAGGAGCCGACACTGATGCAAACACACGAGGGTTTATTTACAAACTCGAGCTTGGGTACAAGTATACCTGACACAGCGGAGCAGGGACTTGGACCCCGAGGTGGGTTCCAGCTTAGTTTTATGGGCTGGTCTAGGGGACCTCCAGAAGGGGTGGAGGAACTTCTCAAGTTCTGTTTACATTCTGATATGGGGCTTTCAAGGGCATTTAGCTCTGTTCTCATTCTGATATGGGGCTTTCAAGGGCATTTAGCTCTGTTTTCATTCTAATATGGGGCTTTCTGCCACTGGCTTGGGCTATGTTCTCATTCTAATATGGGCTTTTTACGGCGTTAACCTGTAAGCTGTTTTTTTGTTTGTTTGTTTGTTTTGTTTTGTTTTTTGTTCCTGTAACTGATGTAATGTAAAATTCAGCTCTTATTCACAGGGCCCTGGGATGGCTGTACTTGTGCTAACGCTGAACTTAAAGTGGAATGGCCTTAGTTTTCTCAGCCTCCACAACATACTCTAAGTTTCTGCCTATCTTGGAAACTCTTTATCTCTCCTTCTGTTCTGAATGACAGCCTTGCTGGATAAAGTATTCTTGGCTACATGTTCTTCTCATTGAGTACCCTGTGTATATCCTGCCAGCCCTTACTGGCCTGCCTGGTCTCTGTGGAGAGGTCTGCTCTTAACCTAATACTTCTCCCCATATAAGTTAGGGATCTCCTGTCTCATGCTGCTTTAGGGATTTTATCTTTATCTTTGGAATTTGCAAGTTTCACTATTATATGTCAAGTGTTGAACAGTTTTTATTGGTTTTGGGGGCAGTCCTCCCTATCTCTTGGATCTGAATGCCTGTTTCCTTCCCCAGATTTAGGAAGTTTTCAGCTATGATATGTTCAAATATACTTTGTGGTCCTCAATCTCTCTCAGCCTCTTCTGGAATCCCAATTATATGTAAGTTCTTCCTTCTCAAGCTATCATTTATTTCCCTAAGCCTTTCTCATGGGCTCTTCATTGTTTTTCTCTTTTTTCCTCAACTTCCTTCCTTACAATCAAAATGTCTTCTATGTCACTCTCTCATCTATCTCATTAACCCTAGCAGTTAGAATATCCAGTTTGGATTGCATCACATTTAATCTATTTTTTCATTTCAGCCTGATTAGATCTCAATTCTGCAGCAAGGAATTCTCTAGAGTCCTTTAAGCTTTTTTCCAGAGCCACCAGCAGCTTTAAAGTTGTACTTCTGAATAGATTCTCTGACATAGTATTAAAATCCAAATTCTGCAACTCTGTGGCTGAGTAGTGTTTCCGGTTCTTCTTTTGTGGTGGGTTCTTCCTTCTAGTCATTTTCTCTAGTGTGGAATAGCTGTATGAGAGGGCTGAGTCAACAATATCAACCACGACCTAAGTAAAATATACCCTAGATGATTCCAAAGAGGTCTTAGATCAGAAAATAATAGAAAAAGAACAGAACAAAATAAAACAAAAGTACCCCTAAAGTGAAAAACAAATTTTAAAACAAAGTAATAAAAAATAAAAAGCCAAGAACCAAAAACAAAGAAGAATAAAAAAGAAAAGGAAAAAGGAAAAAAGTAAGGAAAAGAGGAAAAAAGATTTAAAAAAAGGGGGGGATGGATGGTGGTGGTGAGGAAGTGGTAGTAGAGATTGAATGTAGGCTACTTGACAGGTCCTAGAGGGTGATCTTCTTGGCTCTGAGTGTATATTGTTCTGAATGTTAGAAGATGCTCAATCTCAAATTTATATAAATCAACAATACTTATAGAAAGCCCAACATTGACCAGAAAAACATATACAAGATAAAAGAGAGGGGTGGAATGGGAAGGAAGAGAGAATATAATCTTGCAGAATGAACTAACGCAGTGTTCCATTTGGTTCTGGGTTATGTTGGTTGTGTTTTAGAAGGTGCTAACCTCCACAGTGTAAAACAAAATGAGCAGAAAAACCAAAAATCCCTATCTCGTATATTTACCAAAATTAAATTGAATATGTTGATGGGAATTCAGAAGTGAAAAATATATCTAAGACATGTAACTGTAGAAATATAAAAGAAAAAAAGCTTAAAAACGAAAAGATGGTTTTTACCAATATTTTTATTGTAGGTAAGGGAGGAAAGAGAAAAAAATATTGGAAATTTTTAGCCTGATATAAAAATGAGGTGTAATGGAAAAAGAATAAAAAGGACCCTCTAGTTCTATATAAATTTCCCTTGGTCCTGGAGCTTTCCAGCGCTTCTTGGTTAAGAACTTGCTCTTCCCTTGTCCTTCCAGCTGGTCTTCTGGGGGAGGGGCTGCTGTGCTGATTCTCAGGTGTGTGCACCTGGTGGAGCTGCCCCGACCCCTGCTGGGTGCCATGGGTGCTCTTTACCCCATGAGGCCTCTGTCCCCTGGTGGCCCAGCCTCTCTCAGGCACAGGGTAAAACCAAGAGGAAAAACAACACTGGCAGCAGCTAGATTCCCAGCTCTGGAGTCAGGTTCCCCACTAGCAACTAACTGTAATCTCCCAGTCCTCACCTGCCTAGATGCTCCTGGGGTGCCACCGGTGCACTGATTTGCATAGCTTGCGAGGCGCCCAGTGGCAGGAGAGTTCTTGCTGTCCTGTGTCCGCCCTCCTGTGTTCTCCCAGGCAGAATGCAGGATCGTCGGCTGTGGCTGCTCGGGCGCCCTGGGGTCTGGGCCTGTGCCGCTGCACCCACAGTCCGGGCCGCCTCTCCCGAAGGGAACGGGGTGCAGCCACCCCCATCCGGAGCCGCCCGCGGACCCCACTGGCTTCTCCCGGATGCCCCGAGGGCTGCGGCGCCCCAGCCCTTTACCCACATGGACTGCGGTTGGCGGAGCCCTCCCCGGGCCCCTCCTGCAGTGACTCCTGGACCTGGAGGCTCCGCTGCCCTCCTGCTTCACTGCCCTTCCTGCCCTTCCTGTGATTCCCTACTAAGCACTTTTCTGTCAGGGAAAACTCTGGCATGAATTTTTAAAGTTCCTGTTTCTCCAGGGCTGGGCTTTCCTGCCGTGGAGGCTTTTGCTGCTCTGCATAGCCCAGCTACTCGCGGTGCTCCTCTCCCACTTTATTATTTTTTATTTTTCGTTTTTCATCTTCCTATCTTGTTAGAAGTGAAAACTTTTCATTCTGTAGCATTCCAGCTTTCTCTTTTTAAATCTCAGGTCGAATTTGTAGGTGTTCAGGATGTTTTGAAAGTTATCTTAGGTAAGTTTGTGGAGCCAGGTGAGTTGAGGACCCCTCTTCTGTCATCTTGTCCTTCCCTCCTGGTGCCTCGACTCTTAAACACTCACAGTAGGTGTTCTTTTTTTTTTTTTTTTTCTTAAAGTTTTATTTATTTATTCATGAGAGACAGAGAGAGAGGCACAAAGACACAGGCAGAGGGAGAAGCAGGCTCCATGCAGAGAGCCCGACATGGGACTCGATCCTGGGTCTCCAGGATCAGGCCCTGGGCTGAAGGTGGCGCTAAACCGCTGAGTCACTCGGGCAGCCCACAGTAGGTGTTCTATACATGACCTCTGAGTAAATGAATGAAGGGCTGAGTAAACCATGAATTAATGATTGGGCTTGTTGAAGCTTGCTCCAAGGCTCTGGGAACACAAAGATGAATGAGGGAGTCCATGTCCCCTTACAGTGATCCCAGGAAGGACTTCCATCAGAGGAGGACAGGAGGTGGACAAACTTTCAGAGCACAGTGATGGGAGGAGTGGGTCTGAGAAGAAGGTGTGGTGGGTGAGTGCTGGTTTGCACTGTCCAGAGGAGGCAGCCCAGGTGTCCTCAAGCATGTCTTTTGGGCTAAGCATGGCTCTCAGGCTCAATATCTTTCCTTAGCTGCAATACCAGCTTCTTCAAAAGGCCCCAGGAACAATCCAACAAAGGACAGGGGCAGCTTGCCAGCCAAAAGTATATGGCAAGTGGAGGAGTGGGACTGAAGACTATAGGAATAGGTAGGATCTTCAATGATGCTTTTTAGGGTAGGCTTGTGACTCTGCCTGTGGTTTACAGACCTATCCTGATGACTTATGTGTGAAACCCATCTGTCCCACAGAATGACTCATGCCAGAGTAGTGCATACTGAGCAACTCCCATATCAACTGATTGACACACAGACTCACACACTGGGTGACTCATAGCAGGGTGACTCACACACCAGGGTGACTCACCCAGTCTCTCTTTTTAAAGAATTTGTGTGATGTGGTGTACAGCACTATCTTTTATGGATTTAACCTTAGTGATGGACATGGTGGCCACTACTGCAAAGCTGGGCAAGCTCACCTCTCAGGGCACCTTACCACATCCTGGATGGTTTGGGACATCCAACTTCATTTTCATTCAGTCCTGGTATGGGCAACGTAGTGAGGGACTTTGTGAAAAGGATGGACCTAAAATCTGCTTGAATTAAAACCCAGGCAAGGAAAGAAATCCAAGCTAATGGTCCCAAGCCACAGATCTCCCCAGTCAGGTACAGTGTGCAGCTCTGTGATGATTTATCAGTGAGCACTCCAGATGCCAGGTCCCTTGGGGAAGCGCTTTGGATGGAGAGCCACGACTGGGTGCTGAAGCCATAGCCTTCTTTCCTCCCCGGGACTCATTTCATCTCCCCTGCAAAGGACCTTGCCTGCTCTGTCTTGTGGATACCCGCCCCCTGGTGTTAGAGAGGTTCCCTCATCCAGTCCTGTGGGCTCAGCCCCAATTAATCCCCATTCTCTAGAAACCCCTGGATCAGGTATTACTGGGCTGAGTTGTGCAGTCACGCAGGACTGGCTCATGGGCCTGAATGCCTCTTATCCACTGAGGCAGAGGACCTGCAAAGTCACTTAGGCCCTCTGGCCCTTATTTTCCCCATATGTAAATTATAAGGCTGTGGATGTGGACCAGATACTCAGTAAATGCCCTGAGGAAAAGGAATGTTAGGAGGAAGTAAGGAATCTGGGGGTGTGGGCCTTGAGCTAGTTTGTCACCAGTGCCCTGGAACCCTGGGCCAAGTGCATGTGTACATGAGGAGTGTTGCAACAGCAGTTCCAGGAACGTCTGGAACTCCAATGTTTTGTGATTTGGGGGTTGCTGTCTCCAAACCATAGTCCTTGGCCTCCAGCCCAGGGTCTCCAGGCTCTGATGAGGACCCCGAAAGGCAGATGACAGAGGCTAGCAGGACTGCCTCCTCTGGAACACCCTGAAGGAGGTGATCTTGGCTCCTTCACCCCCTCTCAGAGCATAGTAGAGACACTGGCCCTTAGCTGGCTCAATGAATGTTCACTGGTGAGTGAATGGCATTGACTTAGGGGCTATAAATATACTCCTAACTCCCTGATAACTCACCAGGAATAGGATGAGGATGGGCTTCTCTAGAACTTTCCAGAAAGGGCTCCACCCTCCTCTTCCTGTGTTCAGAACTTCTTGAAATAGTACATTCCTTAAATTTATCCTCCACAACTAGGAGCTCCTAGAGCTCAGCTAGGCACCTGTAGAGATTCAAGGACTCACTCATCTGCATAGGTTGCCAAGCTCAATTGGGTGGGGGCTATGCCATGAGCCAGGTTCCCACAACCGCACAGGGAAGAGAGGTCTCTTACAGGTGGGAGCATGAGATAGGGAGCCCTGGGCTCTGGGCACAGGAAGTGGGGCTCTGCATGCAGGCTTCCTGGGGAGGTGACAGCTGAGCTTGAGTCACAAAGATTTCAGATGGATTAGCCCCAGCTGGTAAAGGAGAAGAAGAGGTGAAGAGGGACTTGGCAAAGGAATGAAGTGTGTTTGAGCACAGAGCTGCTGAATATAGGTGCAGCTGTATAAACATGTGTGTTCATGGATGTAGTTGAGTCTGTGTGTGTGTATACATGTGCACATGTGTGTGAAAGAAAGTTTGGGGAGGGAGGGAGGGAAAGCTGGCAATGGAGAGACTCAAGCCTTGGGCAGGCACCAGGACTGGTGGGCGGGGGTCATTTCTGTCTTATATTTGGATGTGTCCTCTGTGCTCTGTAGGCTCAGTGATGTCTGTTGGATGGATGAAAGGGAGCACAGGGTGTTTCCCAGACCTTGGGCAGGAAACCTCTCTGTCTGC
This sequence comes from Canis lupus familiaris, assembly GCF_011100685.1. Lineage (NCBI taxonomy): Eukaryota > Metazoa > Chordata > Mammalia > Carnivora > Canidae > Canis > Canis lupus. The sequence goes on from NC_049240.1 coordinate 25,186,061, forward strand.
TGCAGTCAGAAGCATGAAAACAACCCCCTCTCCCAGAAGCCACTTTCCCTCAGCCTGTGAATCGGGGCATCCACAAGCCCTCCCAAGTGCTGGGGAGAGGAGCCAGGATTTTCTTAAAGGTCCACTTTCCTGCCAGGCTCTGTCTGCTACCTGAACGAGGACAAGGTGGTGGGAGGTCAGACATATAGAGTACAGACAGTGAGGGGGACAGGTGAAGTATCTATTTAGGCAGGATTTTTAAATTTGCAATTGACAGAAATCCACTCAAATTGTCTTAAAAAGAAATGAATTAGATCCCAGAACTGGAAGTCCCGGTATGGCCAGGACCAAGGCTCAGAGGATGTCCCCAGGAGGCTGTCCACACTTGGCAGCTTGGTCTTGCTCTGGGAATAGTTCCTCAGGCAGGTGGCATAGACAGGTCCCAGCCACAAGTCTAAGGAGTCCTTAGCACCTGTGACTTCTCCACCCCATTCTCATAGAAACCCACCCAGGAGGTTCTGACTGGCCACTTGTCAGCCCTGCCCCAGTTAAGACCGCTCTGATTGGCCATCCCAGGTCACTTGGCTGCTTGGCACAGAGAAGGCAGCTGAGGAAGTGCCCTGAGGGTTCGGAGGGGTCGAGGTGAAGCTGTCAGGCAAACAGAAACAATAGGCGGGCCTCATTCTCTGCCACAGGCACCTTACAACCACATTCACATCTTCAGCAAAGGGAACAGGTGACCTGGGGACATTTCCATGTGTTCAAGATCTGGGAAATGTTTATTTAAAGACAAAGATGGAAAAGAGAGAAGCTTGGTTAAATAGAGGTGTCCTATCTGAGTAATGCTCAGGGAGAAGAGGAAGGTGTGACTTGGGGGCCAAAAAGAAAGAGTTAAGAAAGAAACTTCAGATTTTCCAAAAACATCTAGAAGTGAACTCTTCATAAAGACACCCCAAATAAACTGGAGAAGTATCTCCAGGGCCCAGCAGTCCCCAGATCACAAATGAAAACACTCTCTGCTCTAGCACTTAACATGAAGAACAGAGTGTGAGCTTGCATTTTGCAAATCATTTCCTCCATCATTTTGTTTTTCCATAGTGACACATGGAGTTGCCCTCCTGATGTAGTATCTATCATACGGTGGCTGGTTTCCTTCCATCTTTTTAAAATAATGTATTTCCACTTAGCTTGTGCTGTCTTCTGGGATTAATTAGTAACTGCACAACTTACATGAGGTTTAGGTGGCCAGTGCCTCTTGACAGATGGCAGCTGGAGAAAAATGGGAAATGATGGCAAAGACGGTAATTATGATTTTCTGGATGTGAGAAGTTTATGAAATATCTCCAGGGTTGAAGCTCCCATGTAAGTTCTTGGAGCTCCTGAGCCGCAGCCATTCATCCTCCTCTGCACTCTGCCTGGAAATGGTATTTCCCTTTACATGGAAGGCAAGAAAAAAAAAAAAAAAACAGAAAAGAAATTTGATTTATATGCAAGACTCCTGCTCCATAATTATGGTCTAGAATTAATTGAATACCCTGTAGCTTTTTGTACTGTATATGCTAATGATGACCAAAAATGGATTCTCTTCTATATTTCTTTATTAACTTATCTTAAAGTGACATATTGTGAATAACAACCTCCTGTACTGCTGGACTAGGCAACTTTATAATTTCCAATTCAAGCTGTTTATTTTATTCAGTTTGTTTAGGTAATTAATTTTTCTAGGGAGGACAAAAAAAGGAACCTAAATTGTAGGAACTAACAGTCCCTGTTGCTGGAAAGTGCAGGGATTGGGAGTGAATAAATATTTCTGAAATGAGATGATCATGACCTTGCGTGGGGGGCTCGGTGAGTGGTCATGCTAGTTTTATTTTATAGACCATATTGAATTAATTCAATTATAGAATATCAGTGCTCTGCCTGGTAATTAGCACTGCAGAGATTTCTCTGAGCGCTGGCTCCAATAATGGGCAGGGCTGTGAAGGTGCTCAGTGGCCACCACCTTGCGGAGGTGGATGCTGACTCTGCAGCAGGAGGCAGGTGGGCATTCCCCCTGGATTGACAATTTGGGGGTTCTCACCTTCTCCTCAAACTGATCCAGCCCCTCTCTTCCCTGGAGATAAATGCAGGGGTCAAGCAGAGAGAAGTCAATATAGTGTCTTCTTTCTTGCCATATTATAATTTGTTGTGGTTTTATTACATAATCTAATTATTAATGTTTTCAACTACGGGAAAAGTCAACGTTTTGTGTCCAGCTCATCAGGCATCTCAGCACTTTACCTCCAAATCAGAGAGCACCTGTCTGAACTAGAGCAGCCCTCTGCCATGGAGTCTGGCTTTGCTAAAAGCAGGGAAGATAAGACTTTCCCTGCAGGTTCCTGTCACATCCCAGGCCCAGGAATCCTTGATTCTTGAGCAGCAGAGGAGGAGTGAGGGGTGAGGCTCTGGCCAGCAAATGCTCCTCTGTCACCACAGTGACCATATTGAACCTTCTATAGCCCTGTACCTCTTGCTTTTTTTTTTTTTTTTGTTACTCCCACATCTCAGCTGGTGATTGACCGCTTCTTTTGCTGAGTAATTGAAAGATTTTATCAGACAGAAATTCAATTTCCCCCCAGCAAGTTAACACATTGATCTGTGTCCTGTGCGGCCCTACCCTTCCTTCCCTCTTCCCTCACTTCCTCCCTTCTTCTCTCCATCCCTCCAACCCTTCTTTCCTTCCTTCTCATTGGGGATGCCCTACTGCTCAGGGCCAATCCCTCCACATTATTCTGGGTTCCAGCCCTTTCTGCCTCTTCGGAGATGTGACTTCATTGGCCATCTCTTCTCCATTCTGTATCATTAGACCTCTTTGTGTTGGTTCCTTCCTGATGGTAATTAAATCTTCTCAAGTCCACTAATATTAAGAAAATTCTTTCTCTGACTGACTTATTTCCCTTAGCATAATATTCTCTAGCTCCATCCATGTCATTGCAAATGGTAAGATTTCATTCTTTTTTTAAAAAAGATTTTATTTATTTATTCATGAGAGATACAGAGAGAGTGAGAGAGGCAGAGACATAGGCAGAGGGAGAAGAAGCAGGTTCCCTGTGGGGAGCCCGATGTGGGACTTGATCCCAAATCCCAGGATCACACCCTGAGCCAAAGGCAGACACTGAACCGTGGAGCCACCCAGACATCCCAGATTTCATTCTTTTTGGTGGCTGAGTAACATTCCATTGTATATGTATACCACAGCTTCTTTATCCATTCATCAGTTGATGGACACTTGGGCTATTTCTATAATTTGGCTCTTTTAGATAATGCTGCTATAAACATTGGGGTGCATGTATCTCTTTGAATCAGAGTTTTTGTATTCTTTGGGTAAACACCTAGTAATGTAATTGCTAGATCATAGAGTAGTTCTATCTTTAACTTAAAGAAACAAAACAGATGGGAAAAATGAGAGAGAAATCAAGAAACATACTCAACTACAGAGAACAAACTGTTAATTACCAGAGGATAGTGGGGTGGGGAGATGGTGAAATAGGTGATGGGGATTGAGGAGGGTACTTGTGATGAGCACTGGGTGATATATGGAGGGTTGAATCATTATATTGTACTCCTGAAACTAATGTTACGCTGTATGTTAACTATATTGGAATTTAAATAAAAATTCTACTTTCACTCATTGTTTTCTGGCTACCACTCACAGCATTTCACATTTCTGGTATTTTTTTGCTTCTCTCATTGCTTACATCCAATCTCACACTTCCACTAAAACTGCTCCTGCTTCTAGTGTTCCTGCTCTCCATGGGATCCTGATTGTTGGATGGACAATTCTCATTCCTCTTCTTATTGATACCTTAGCCTTAGTCCCTTTTAACAGGGAGCATAGTGGCTAACAGCTTGGGATCATAACCTTTGTGACCTCAGTTTCTACATCTCTAACAAAGGAGTAATAATAGGATACAGGAAAGTGCTTAGAATACTACCTAAGCACTCAATAAGTGATATGTATTGTGATTATCAATGGCTCCCTCCCAAACTCCATACTCCACTGGACATATCTCAATGCCAATCTTAACCCATTAACCCTGAGTTCATTGTCTTCTCCAGCATTCTTTCTCCCTATGAATGGATCCTTTGGATGAAAGTCTGCTAAAGTCAGAATCCTAGGCTTGGCTCTGGTTGTTGGCCTGCCTTCTCCTTTAGTACCCAGGGCTCATCAACAACCAAATCTATTTCTGGAACTATCTTTCTTTCTTTCTTTCTTTCTTTCTTTCTTTCTTTCTTTCTTTCTTTCTTTCTTTCTCTCTCTCTCTCTCTCTCTATCTCTGATTTACTTATTTATTTGAAGGGAGGGAGGGACAGAGGGAGAGGGAGAGATAGTCCCAAGCAGACTGCACTGAGCATGGAGCCCGACATGGGGCTCAATCTCACCACTGTGAGATAACGACCTGAGCTGAAACCAAGAGTCAGACACTTAACTGACTGCATCACCCAGGTGTCCCTAGAACTTTCTTAATATTTGTCAACTCTTTCTACTTTTCTTCATCTTTACTGCCAGTACCTGAGAGCATACTGCCAGAGTGTTCTGACCTACCTCTTGATTTTTGAATCCATATTCTGAAGTAGCCTTCTGGAAAGAGATCCATGTATGTGTCTGTGTACTGCAAGAACTCTTGGGTGGCACCCAATGCTCCTGAGAGGAAATAGCATTCTCTGGAGGCTGTTCCAGGATACTTAAGACCTGCCATTCACTGCTTCTCCAGCCTTGGCATTCTCCATTTGTCCCTTACACCTGCTCTGGGCAGCATTGAACTATTTGGAGTCACTTGAATATACTGTATTGTTGGAAATGTGCTTCAAACCTTGGGTGAAAAAAAAACAAAAACAAAACAGACTCAGCAGGGAATCATCCAAAGAATGTCAAATCAGAGATGGCACCTGCATTGGCTCCCTTTTAAGATGACTTCCTGGAAGCCCAACACATTATTTGTACACACCTGTGAAACACACTGACAGGCTCATTTCTAGCTGTAAGGGAAGTGAGGAAAGGTGGCCATGTGTCAGCTAAAAGTCCATCTTTACTGAGGTTGAAGGGGTGTGGGTACTGGAGATATCAGTATTGTAACCACATGAGCCATAGTCCCTGCCAGTCTTGCATGTACGAATGGAAAGGGGAGTGTGGGGTTCTCTCAGTCTGGTCTACAAGACCTGTTCAGGGGACTGGGGGCCTCATCCCAGGACTGGGGGCCTCTCACTGCAGTTTCTCACTATGTCCACTGAGCCCAGGCTCCTTCCCCTCAGCTGTTCTCTGGCACCTCTGGGTAGAGAAGCTTCCTGATGACCTTGCTCTGTCTCCCCAGGGCAGACCCCCATCTGGCCCACAGCCAAGGCCTCTGGTCATTAGGTATTTGTGTTGGATGGGAATCAGGTCTTGTCCTTGTATCACCCAGAGATATACACCAAACCCTCCTAGGGACTCTCATGAAGCTTCTTTCACTTGGCTTAAGGTGAAGACAGAAGAAAAACCAATGGCACTTCAGAGCTAATCTTTCTCTAGATAAATCTTCTCCTAAATTTCTCCCATCTCTCTTGTCCTATCCCATGTACTTCCCTAAGTACCTACCTTGAGCTGAATGGTGGACTGTTTACTTTTGGTCACTCCTTCCTGAACAAGTTATGCAGAGAATGATGGAGCTGTAAGCCCTCTGGGTGGCCTGTCATGGCAAGACAGTCTTAGATCGTAGGATGCAGAGTTCTAAGGGGCATAGTTCTGTTACCCTTGTCAACCAGTAGCCAGTGGCCTGGACAAGAAGGAGAGGAACTGAGGTGAGACTCTGGATTTTCTGGAGCTGCTCTCATTAGAGATGGAACATAGACCTGGCTTGGACCTTGCCACTTATGTCAAGGAATTCAGTGTATCCAATGGAAATATGATGCCAGGCACACACGTGAATTAAACTTTTTCTTGTAGCCACATTTGAAGAACCGGACATAATCGTTATAATTTATGTTTTATTAAACCTAATATATCAAAAAAGTTATCTCAAATTGCTATAAATATAAAATATATTTATAAAATATTTTATGCATACATATTTTTCACTAAGTCACCCAAACTCAGCATGCATTTTATACTCATGGGATATCCCAGTTCACAATGTCACTCTCCAAGGCTCGTGAGCCTTTTGTGGCTGGTGGCTGCTACATAGACAGTGCCTGTCCAGCTGGCTGGACACTAGATTTCTTTTCATTATGGGAGATTTACTTTCTATGCCTCCACTCCCTGGGCTCTAAGGAAGGGTGGTAATGTCACCCATTGGCTTGTTGGGAATAGTAAAGTAGTAGCAGTAAGTGTCACATGGTAATATTTGAGGTAATTACTAAGGTATTTCTTTGCTGTATTTTTGTTTTAGGTGTGGTTGTCCCATATGCTTCCTCCGTGGGCCCTTTGTTGCTTTTGGGGGTATCTTTTGGTCCAGAAAATAGAGGCCACGAAACACTAAGAGAGAACAGAAAAGTCAATTGCCTTTCTAAATGTTAATAATAGCTATACTTTTTGAGTGACTCTTCAATGCCTGATACTTCTGAGCACTTTCAATTGTATTACTTCATTATTAGTATTCTCATTTCATAGATGTGGATATTGACATAGAGAGGTTCACTAACTTGTCTGAGATCACACTGAAGTTAAGGAAATAGAGGAACTGGAACTTGTCAGTTGGCAAACTGACTTCCTCTGTAAGCCTCCTATTAATTTTTTTAATCTTATAAAGACAATCTTATCTCTGGCCAAAGCACAAGTACTTGGTATTTTGAGGAAGAAAAGATTTGTGCAGTTCCTGGCTTTGGTATCTAAAAAGAGCTTCAAGAAGTAACAATCCCAAAGAAGCTAAGTCTAGACCTAAAAAGTGTGGAAGATATAGAGGTGGGAAGAATGCCAAATAGTATAGAGGGCCCTTCTCCCAGTACACAGATGGAAGTGGACAGCTAGGAAACTCAGGAGAAGAGGGTAGCAGAAGTCTGAATAAGTTTGGGCTGTCCCAGAGCAGGGACATGCAACTGGCCACAGGCCTCCAGTGCAGCTATTGATGAGGGTCCATAGCAGGTGGAGGGTCTGCCTCACCCCCATGGGCTCTTGCTCATTCCCTGGGGCAAGGTTGGCTTGCTGACCCTGCCCACGAGGGCAGAACAGGACCTACAGATGGAAAGCTAGGACTAACCCCCAGGGGGCTTCACAGAATGAGAGTCAGTGAAAGGCCATAATGAGCTAGGATCACTTCGGGGCAGCCAGCAGGGGTGCTGGGGTATGCAAAAGCAGGTGGCCAAAGGAGTTCCCTGGGCCCTGAAAGGCATGGAGAGAGCCCAGAGGCTCTGTTCACCATGCAAGACACTACTTTCCAGGAGACCCCCAGGACCTACAGTGGCCAAGGTTAAACCTTGTTTACAGCCATTATCATTTAATGGAAATAAATAAGTTTTGGCTAAGAAGCCCAAGCAAAGTGGAGCTCAGGCTTCTCTAGGCTGGGCTGGATGCTCATCCTGTCAAACTGGGGAACATGGTGGTCCTAGAAGCTTCAGAGCACTAAGGGATGCTGAACCCCAGCCCCCATACAAGGGCAGGCCATCTCCTGTGCTGTAGTCTCAATGGCCACACCAGAGAGGTCCCTGTGCATGAAAGCATTCTGGTTGCCTCCTCCCCACCAAGGCTGAAGACTCCCAGAAGAAGGAAGGGGATGGAGATGAGAGAGAGAAAATGGGGAGAATAAGAATGATTTTTTTTCTTCCATTAAAGAGGCAATTGCCTGAATAGCACTTGGGCCAGGCAAGGGCAGGGATGGAGGAAAATATTTTTGATACTCGTCCATCCTGAAATACCTGGGTCAGACAGTCGAATCTGTGGATGCCACCAGAATTCATCTTAGAGAGGCAGGCACAGAGAAATATTCCAGTCAAGTGCAGACATCAGGAAGCACACATGCCACAGGTCAGGGCATGTATATATGCATGTGTGTGCATGTGCGTGTGTGTGTGTGTGTGTGTGCATGTGTGTGAGCCCCTCAGCAGCATGACAGCTCTGGGGTCAGGCCCACGCCCAGCCTTCCCAAGTGCAGGCAGCCCTGGGAGCAGGTGTCAGGTCCGATGTGCAGATGGACAGCCCCATCTGGTCCTGTTCTCCACTTGCAGAGTGACATCATGATGCTCTCCTGAGAGACAAAGAAATTAAGACTCGGAGGCAAAGGAACTCATCCAGGATCACACTGATTTGGTAGGGCAGCCAGGGTTTGAACCCAGATTTCACTGGCAAGCCTATGTGTTTCCTACTGCCTTACAGTGTCATTTCAAAGCCCCCAGGTCAAAACTCAAGATGTGTCTATAAAATGCTGGAAACTTTGGACACGGAAAAAGTGTCTTTGTTTAGGTGTGGCTCTGCAGAAGTTGGTTTCCATTGCCTGCAGCTGAGCCGGAGACATCAGAGCACAGGGATGGAGCTTTGCATCCTTATGCCACTGTGCCCTGATGGCTGTGTGTGGCCTGGCCCATGGGAGTGGCTGCCACGAGACAGGCAGCAGGGAGGGCTGGACTGGGAATGGGGTCCCCTGTGGTCATGGGAGGCGCCGAGACAGTGCCCTCTCAGTCCTCACTGGACTGCTAGCGTAGGAGAGCATGAAGGGCTAATTTCATGGCTGATAAAACTCTCTGTACACGAGACTTCACAGACAAATGAGAGCACGGCTTTTCTCTTCACTATGACATTTATTTTCTCCTTTCCTTGAGAGAGGTACATGTTACAGCCTAATTCAGTCCTGGCCACCCCCAGCCCTGTGAGGGGGCAGGGGTCATTTCATTGGGGAAAGTGTGAACACCAGAGGGGTGAAGTAGCCGGGTCAGTGCCCCCAGCCACATGGAGGTAGGCCTGAGTCATGCTGCCGGGGAGCATACTGGGGCTGTGTAGCTGGCTGGTGCCAGGTTCCCCGTGACACTGCAGGGTGCTCCGTGTCATCCTGGAAGGCTGCATTCTGACTGGCATTGAAACAGCGGGACTTGATGGAAGGATATCCTGTCAGCCTGTGTCTTCTAATGGCCTTCCCCAGCCATACCTGCTTTCAGTGAACTCTCCATGACCCAGTTGAACCCTTGCAGGTTCCATGTGGCCCTTCTGATTGCTCCTGTTCACAGCCATCTCCTTTTCCCAGAACAGTATCTGAAGCCGACTCTCCTATTCCTTCTGGCTCTTTCCCCTGGGCCAGGCTTTGCATTTCAGGATGTTCTTCCTGGAGGCCACACTATTTGCTGCAGAAGAAGTTAGTAGTAGAGGTGAGGAGGCTGAGGTCCAGCCAGTGCTGTGTGATCCCCTAGCTGATATGTGGTGGAGACTGATGAACTCCATGACCTGTGTGGTCCAAGGCCTGAGCCTAGACTGCACTGGCTCACATGACCTGACTTTTCAGAGGTCACACTTTACCCAAATGCCTCCATGTGCTTGGTCTCTTCACTAATTACCTAGAAGCTTCTTGGGAGCAGGTATCACTTTTGTCCTTCTGTGCTTTCCTCTAAGTACAAAATGCAGATACATACAGATACAGAAGATGGAACACACACACGTGAAGAGATACCCACAGATAAACACACGTAGGACACCACAATACACACATGAACACACAACCACGTGCTGCATATACATGTCTGAATCCACATGCAAGGCTGTGTGTGCATGACATCTGCCTGCAGAGCACATGCCAGCATGCTCACTTACATTCACTCCCCAAGCACACAGACATGATAGGAAAAGAAAGCTGTGGAAGGGATTTTGGCAGAAAAGAGGACTAAGACTTCCTTGAGAATTGCCTGCAGCAGGCATTTGGTTTCCCCTGCCACCTCCAGGTCTGGCACGTGCGCTGTGGCTGGGTTGTCGGATCACAGCTCATTGGCTTGTCCCAACAACTCTCCCAGCTCAGTTTCCCCATCTGCAAAGTGTGTTCAGCCTGCCTTGCTCAAAGGCTGGTATGAGGATTAAATGAGAGAACAGAGGCCCCAATGTTGGGCTCACAAAAAAACAGACCTTTCATTTCTCCCTTGACAATGAGACTTACTACTCAGAAATGAGATCTTTTCCTCTGGCCCAGGGGAAAGAGCCGCATGGTGGTCAGTTGTCAAAGAAAGATGCTTTTGTTGGTCCCAGGCTGGAAAATATTGGCAGGAAAGGGAACTCAGAAATTTTCACAAATTGACTTTAAAAAAAATGAAAGTTGTATCATTTATTACATTTTTTATCTTATAGGTAGGATACAGTCCATTTAAAACATTTTAGAAAATACTGGAAAATATTAAGAATATTTTTAAAAAGTACCCAGGGACCAACCACTCTGGCTACTTTATTCACGGATTCACTCAGCAAGTCTCTTTTGAGTACCTAGTGTGTGCTGGTCTTGTTTTAGGCCCAACTGGTCAGCATGAGTGAGACAGGAAAAGAGCCTACTGTCGCAGGACATAGGTTCTGGTAGGGAAGGGATAGACCACAGACAGGTTAACAAATAAATATTGTTCCACTTTCTAAGTGCTTTGTTATAGTCACTGCAGCAGGGTAAAGCATGCATTTAGGGACTGTGAGGGTTAATTTCATGTGCCACCTTGTCTGGGCCATGGTGTTCCCAGGTATTTGGTCAAACATTATTTTTGTGGTGTCTGTGAGGGTGCTTCTGGATGAGATTAACATTTGACTCCATAGACTGAATCACGTAGATTGCCCTTTCCAATGTGGGTGGGTCTTATATGGTTCACAAAGGCTTGAACAGAACAAAAGGTAGAGCAAAAGAGAATTCACCTTTCTACCTGTCTTTGAGCGGAGACATTGGTCTTCTTTATCCTTTGGACTCAGAGTTGGACTGAGACCTACACCATTGGCTCTCCTGGTTCATAGGCCTTCAGACCACAGATCTTAGGAATTCTCAGCCTCATGTGAACCAATTCCTGACAACAAATCCTTTATTATCAATTTATATCTATCTATCTATCATCTATCTATCTATCATCTATCTATCATCATCTATCATCATCATCTATCTCACCTATCATCTTTTATCGGTTGTGTTTCTCTGGAAAACCCTAACTAATTCAAGAAAGAGACTGTCTTTTTAAGAAAAAAACATTTGGGTAACAGATGAAGGATAGGAACTGGTGGGCAGGTCCAAGGACGGGCCCGCTCACCTTCGTGAGTTTCAAGAGCTGGAAGTTGATAAAGCTGTACTGCACATAACAGCCAACTGGCTGGTGCCCCATGTGGTCTGGTTGCATTGCATTTGCTTTAAGAGAGCCAATACGTGGGTCTTTTCCCACTGTTTGTTCACACTGCAAAAAGTTATATGTGGGAGCATGCAGGATCATTCATTTCTCTGACATACACTGAACTCATTGCATAGGAACATGGAAAGTGCTGGCTTGCACCATCCCAGGATGGCACGATGAATTACTGGTGTGGAGTCCCAAGAAATGAAGCTGTGATCACTGTGGAGCCCAGATTGTTGGGGTCAATGCCCTCTTTCTTCCGCAAGGTTGACAATGGGGAGTGATGTACAAAGGTTGAATGTGTAGGACTTGACAGGCTCTGGAGCATTTGGACTCCTTAGATAATACAGTTGCAGTAAAACAAAGCAGAGACCCCCAAACCAGGATCAGAAGAGTGAGGAGCTGGGAGGAGGAAGAGAATATCCACAGATTGGACACTATTCCATAAACTAGGTGGTCATGGGAATGTCTCTGCCTTTGCCTGCCCTGGGTTACTTGGAGCCAGAAAAGTGAAGCTGGGCCAGGACCCACAGGGTGTGTGCACCAAGCTGCAACCCATCAGTGTTTCCAGCCCCTGTCCCATGTCACAAACTCAGTGGACATTATGCTCAGGTAACACAAGCTCACCCTGTCTCCTAAGTTTCCACACTTTGTCATGCCATTCCCTCTGCCTGGAGTACCCTCCCCACTGTCTGTCCTCCTCCCTCTCCCCTCACTGCCTTCTCTTTCCATACAGTCAATTTCCAATATTACAGGTCTTATGTTCATGTCTCATCTATACTGAAAGGGTCCTTGGACTCCAGACTACCCCAGAGCCCCCAGTAAGCTTGACATATATGTTTTTTTTTTTTAATTTTTTTAAATTAATTTATTTATTTATGATAGTCATCAGAGAGCGAGAGAGAGAGAGAGAGAGAGAGAGAGAGGCAGAGACACAGGCAGAGGGAGAAGCAGGCTCCATGCACCGGGAGCCCGATGTGGGATTCGATCCCGGGTCTCCAGGATCGCACCCTGGGCCAAAGGCAGGTGCTAAACCGCTGCGCCACCCAGGGATCCCCGACATATATGTTTATGGTAGCTCTTATCACACTGTACTACAGTCCCCACACCCCCCCTCCTTTTGATTTTTATAGTAGACTGTGAGCATCCGGAAGATGGGGCTATCACTCCCTGGAGCTGAAGAGGTATGGAGTATGTATGCATGGTGGACAAGTGGCCTTCTCCACACCCAATAGCCGCCTTGGGGTCAAGAGATCCATGGTCAGAGGCTTCTTCCTGAAACCTGGCTCAACTACCTGCACCACTGAGATAACACTTTGGCTTTCTGTTCTGAATGGCACCTAAGGGTGAGAACAAGGGGGACTGCTAGTCAGTGGCTTTGAGAGTTTTTGACTCCAACTGCACCCTAAGAAACTAACATTACATGGCAAGCTAGGACACCTGTGGACAACGACGAGTGCTGCCAGCTGGCATTTCCTCTCACACCTCTAGACAGTTTCTATTCTCTATTTTCTTCTTTTCCCTTTCTCAAAGAACACTGGTCAAGACCCACTGAATCAATCAAGGGACACTACCGGATAACTTGCACTAACTGACCTCTTACTCTGTACATTGTCTATGAATTGGCAGCTACAGCTAAGTCACCTCCCTAGAATCAGTATGGCCCACGTGTGTGTAGCTTTCCTTTATGTGTGCATGGGTATGAATCTGTGAGTGTGTAGGAGTGAGTGACTATCTCAAGTGTGTGTGTGCTGGTGAACATGTATGTTTGTGATGCACTGTGCAGGTCAGTGTTTCCCTCACAGTAGAATAGGTGTGACACATTTTCATCCCTCCGTCCATCCATACATCCAACCATGCAATGTTAATTGAGTCCTGCTGTGTGCCTGGGACTGTGCTGGGTGGTAGGGAAAGGGCAGCGCCCGAGATAGAGAACTTTTGACACAGTTTCCAGTGTGGGTCCTTTCTTGGCTTCTCAATGTGGTTGGTCATAGGCAGTGAGAGGCTACTACTCAGGCAGACTTTTATATTCTTAAACTCAGCATTTTTGCAGCTCATGCTGGACTCCCAGGGCCTGGAAGAAAGGGAATGAGCAGTGGAAGGACACCTGCAAGGACTTCCCACTACTAGTACCTCATCCATCTCAGGGACCTGAATGCCCTGGGTCCCACCAGATGTGAGAAGACCCCCTGCAAGCCATGTTTACTCCATGTGACACACTGCCTACCTTGAACTCCTCCTTTGAACCTTCCGTGGTGGCTGGTACCTTCCTTCCAGGTAAGCTTGTCCCCCAGATCTTGCTCACTGCCAGTTCCAAATGCCTCTTCTCTACCTCTGTGCACCCTCTGGCTCTGTACACATGGTACATAGCCAGACAGTGCTGATTCCAGAATCAGCTTTTATAGACCATCCCTGCAGGAAGCCTGGCCTTGCCTCTGCCTCTCTAGAGAGTCCCTTCTCCCTGTTTTTGCAGAACAAGCCTGCCTGGTGCACGTGCTGGGCCACCCACCCACTGTCCTTTACTCTGGCATGGAGTACAGGGGCAGAAGCAGCCACATGCTTTTTCAAATCTGCTGCCTGGCATGGATTGGCTGTGCACACAGGTAAAGCTAACTGAGTTAGTGCCCATCAAAGCTCCATGTGGATGCTGGCATTTGCAGCAGCTCTCAGCAGGTAAAGAGGCCTGGGGATCAGAGCCTTAGCAAACGTCTAATCACATCTTCGCTGTCTTCATGGAGCTGGAGCACTGGGGTCATACGGCCATGCGTGAATCTCACCTCCAGCACATATCAGCTGTTCGGCCTTGCAAGTCATGCCCCTTGCTTGCTTGCACCTTGGTTTCCTTGCCTTCATGAGGGACACAGAGCAGTGTGGTGCAGGGGCAGTTCCTGTCCTGCGAGATTCTGCACTCGGGTGGTGGCAGCTGCCGTCACCAAGAAAGGCAGGTGTCTGCCCACCACCACCCTCCCCCCCGGCTCCTGTCACCCACATCTGTCTTTCCCCTATTGGATTTCCACATTTCTCCTTGGGCAGAAAGGACAAAGCTGACTTAAGTGTGGGGAGCCTGTCAGTGGAGGAGAAGCGGGAAATGAAGATGGAAACAATTACAAATTAAAACCTGTCACTTCTAAAGCGCCTGCTGCCCCCTTCTTATTGTGATTAAAATCACCCCCCTTCCAGAGCCCTCTGTGGGGGAGCTGGGTGCACACCATCCTGTCCTGTCCTCCTGGGCCTCCCCCACTGGGCAGCTCTCTCCTTTCTCTGTGGGGGTTCCCCTGTCAGCATTTGCTCATCCATCCATTCATTCATTCAGCAAGTATTCCTCAGATAAGGTCATGTCTGCTGTGTTCCTGAGCTAGGAGATAGAGCCAACATGAATACCCGATTTAACATAGTGGGGATAGTGACAAGGAAGCCCCCCTCTTTTTACAGATTTATTTATTGATTCATGAGAGACACACAGAAAGAGAGGCAGAAACATAGGCAGAGGGACGGGCAGGCTCCCTGCTGGGAGCCCCATATGGGACTCCATCCTGGATCCTGGGATCACGCTCTGAGCCGAAGGCATACACTCAACCACTGAGCCACCCAGGCAACCCAAGGAAGCCCTTTAAACACCTGTGTGTTATGCATTGTGGCAGTTAGCAAAACAGAGAGGGCAGTGTGATCCATCTGCAGAAACCTAGGTATGGAGGGAAGGCTGGTGGCCTTTGGGCAGGCCATGAAGGGGCACTGAGGGACAACTGAACAGAGGATTCTCAGGATACTTGTGTCAGGTGGATGGAGTTGGGGAAACAAAAAAATTATGGGGGTGTAGCCTCCACAGAAGATAAAGAGTGATGCAGAACTGGGCCAGGGGAGCCTCCAGACCACGTGAGATCTAAATGCATTTCCACCAGCCCATGGGAGCAGGAAGGGGTTCCAGAGCATCTGGGTCTGTCCGGGGGCCTTGCTGGTCCCCAGAGCCCTGTGTTGGGGAAATGGCTGGGCCCTCACACATCTGCCACACACACAGTTACTGGCTGGAGACAGCTGAAAGGAGAGTAACTTTGTCTTGAAAGCTGGGCAAACCTGAAGGAATTAGTTCAGGGCTGCTAGCAAATCCCTTTCCTGTTGCTGAGTCCTTTCTTATAGGGAGTTTGAGTGGTGCATTTTTGTGTCTGCCACAATAAAAAATGAGGTTTATCAGCCTAAAAGAGAGGACGCATCCCTGCCCCTACACCTCCATCCAGGGCTCTAAGAAGGTTCTTAAGACAGGTCTTCCTAGCATGGAGGGGAAGGCTGGTTAAGAACCCAGAACTGCCAAGAAGCAGGGAGGTGGAACCTTGGGGTCCTCAGCCCATGCCAGAGTCCCTGTTGCAGGAAGTGGTGACTGGAGTTCATGGGCTGGGGCTGGAAAGAAGTCGTGGTGACCTCTTAGGGTTCCACTTGCCTTAGCTCCTGTTAAACTAACCTTGCCATGAGTCAGAACTGTAGACTCTGGACACAGTGTTGAACGAAGTACACGAAGGCACAGGACAGTGACCAGAAGCAGGTGGACACTGAGTTGGGCTTCAGGGGAAGGGAGGCATGGGTGAGGCTCCAGCTTTCCCCTCACAAGAGGATGTGAAATTGGGGGCATAAAGCCCAGAGTGTCCCTGGTTTGCAGGATGAGGGGACCAACCAAAGCTGTGGGAAAGCGAGGAGAGAGTCTCAGAGAGGAGAGAACTGGAGGAGAGGGGGCAAATTCTGTGGATAAAGGGCCCACATCTCCTGCTGATCTGCAGACCACACAAGGAGTCTAGCTGAAAAGAAGAGAGATTGCATGACCTTCCATCACAGGGGAGCTGGCTTTCTCAGCAAGAGGCCAGCCAAGCTGACTGCCTCCTTTAAAAAAAAAAAAAATCAATATTGTGGGAGAAAGTGGGTGCAGTGGAGGAGGAAACCACACATGTAGGGACCAAGGGATGCTAAGTGTGGAGAGGACTGGGGAGGGGGGATGGAGCTGCAGCTCTCCAAGACTTACAGGTCTCTGCATGTGACAGGGGCAGACATGAGCACAGTCTCAGGGGTGCTACGGGCTCTCTGAGTTGCTGTTAGAAGCAGACAGTTCTTAGCTCCACATAAACATTTGCTCAAAAGGAGTCTTATCCTTTGAACTGTCATTTGGCGGGAGCTGCCTCTTCACCACCCTCCTCCTGTTTCTGCCTTGTGTTCCCAGTCACTGGACAAGTTCAAGGAAAGCCCAGTGACTCTGGAGGGGCTGTTGTTATGGGCAACATGGGGGCAGGAGGAAATGGAGATGGACAAACTAGAAAGGCTCTGAGGTCAGGTGGTCCTGGGTTTGCGTCCCCGTCTAGTTACACATACCTCATCCTTAAAAAAAGAGAAGTTTACTTGGTTGGGACTTGGATTCTCTGGGGGGTCTGAGACACAGGAGATGGTCAGTAAGGCACTGAATGGGGGGACAGCCCCAGCTGTGCAGAAGCAATGCTGCTGGCCCGATGCTGCCACTGGCTCCTTTGTAGTCCTCCTGGATGGTGGGAAACCATACGTGGGCCTCCCTGGGACTGGAAGGTGACACCCTGAGTGCCTGACCCGGTGTGGGGACCCAGATCTCCCACCTCCCGGCCAGCCTGACTACGTTGCTCAAAGGCGCTGCCCCACCCAAGTCACCACCACTCCCCTTCAGATGAAAGGAGGAGGCACATCATGTCCTTCCCTTCTTATGTGCAAATTCAGAAAGGGCAAACTAACTGGAATGCTGAGGTGACAGGCAGTGGTGCTAGCTGGGCAGTAGACACAAGTAGATCTGACTGCACAGACAGGGAAATGAAAATGAGCTTGGGAGCGTCCCTGCCTCGCTTTGATCATTGGAGACACAGTGGGGGTCACTGGGAAGAAGCCCTTCTGGAATCATAAACAATTTTTATCCTTTGGAGTCCCTTTAATTGGGCTGCCTTGAAATCTGCCAGGCTCTCTTGATTCTAGGGAGCGGGGAAGTGGCTTGTGAGGATTTGGGGAGGAAGGAGGTCTTGCTGTTACCACTGGAGGCTGAAGGAAGCCATCCTGTGCTGCTGCTCTCTGATTATCATCAAAGCTAATTAACACAGCCCTTGAACCACTCAGTCCCAGGTGAGGCCCCGCCTGGAGGGGACCAGGCCAGCAGGAGGAATGGGCTGCACTGAATAACTCATTCCAGCTCCCCTCCCCATCCCCCAGGATGGAGGACAGCAAGTTGCCAGCCTGTGGGCCCCACCCTGGACTCTCCCAGTTTGGATCCTGAGCACTGGCTTCTTCCACTTCTCCCTCCTCGCCTCTGGGCCAGAGGGCTCAGGCAGTCAGTCAGCTCCAGGGCAGGTAGATGGGGCCGAAAGAAGTTCATTTCTGGGAAGACTTGGCTTCTGTGTGGAGCCAGGTCACCAGCAAACTGCCTGCTTTCAAAAATTCTGTCCTAAGCACCTGCTATATGCTGGCACTCTACAGACCCTGGCAATAGGACCATTAGATACACGTGGGGGTCAGCCAGTAGGGCCTGGAGGAAGAGACAGACCCTGGAGGTGAGCAGGTGAGGGGGAAGCTCCGCAGCTTAGGGAATGCCAGGAAGGGAACAGAGCGGCTGGACTTGAGGGCCCAAGTCCCTTGTGTGTGGGCCAAGCCCAGAGATGAGGAGAGATTGTGGAGGAGGTGCCAGGTGGGGGAAAGGTTAAGTGCAGAAGTACTGAGAAGGGGGAGCATTTGGGGCGCCTGATGCAGATATGGCGAGGGTGGGCGGGCCATGGCCTCGTGGGCAGGACGCGCAGCCTGATCTTTCAGTCTAAATGACATGTTTGAAAGGACTCGCAAGCGAGGCCATCGATTGACTTGGCTCTGCCGCTCATTTACTTGCTTGGTTCTGCTTTCATTCCGACGTCCGCTCATTTAAGTGTTCACTCGCTCATTTCCACTCCCCTGCTACTTACGCATTCCGAGGTTTCAGCGCCGGCCCTTGGCCCTTGGCCATCCGCTCCCATCAGTGCGCGCCGCGCCGCGAGGACAGGGCAGCTGCGGGGAGCGGCCACCAGAGGGCGCGCGCGGCACGCGTACGGCGGCAGGCCCGGCCCGGGTCGCCACGGCGGAGGGGAGGGACGCGGGTTCGCGGCCACCGCGGCCCTTCCACAGCCAGCAGCACAGGCGGGGGCTCGGCGGCCAGGAGGACGGGCGTCGCCGGCGAGAGCGGACCAAGGGGGAGACGGGGGCTCGCGCGCAGGGCCGGTGGCCGCGGGGGTGCGCAGAGTTGGGGCTTCGGAGCAGCCGCCAGCACGTCCTCTGGGACCCCGGGCACCCGCGGTGGCGCCTGCAGGGGGGGCGGACCCCTGGGGGGAACCGGAACTGGGGAGGCCTTCGACGCCCGCCCTGCCCGCCCCGCCACGGTGTAGCGGGAGGTGCAGGAGGCGGGCCCCGGCGTGGGGGGGGCGGGCCGCGGGGGGATGCCAGGGGCGGGGGGTCGGGCCGCGGAGGGAGCCCCGGGGTGGGGGGGGCGGGCCGCGGAGGGAGCCCCGGGGTGGGGGGGGGTGGTCGCGGAGGGAGCCCCGGGGCGGGGAGGTCGGGCCGCGGAGGGAGCCCCTGCGTGGGGTGGGGTTGGGCCGCGGAGGGAGCCCCGGGGGGGGGGGCGGGGGAGCCGGGGAGGGAGCCCCGGGGTGGGGGAGGGGCGGGCCGCGGAGGGAGCCCCGGGGTGGGGTGGGGTGGGGTGGGGTGGGGTTGGGCCGCGGAGGGAGCCCCGGGGCGGGGGGGGGCGGGTCGCGGGGGGAGCCCCGGGGTGGGGGGGGTGGTCGCGGAGGGAGCCCCGGGGCGGGGAGGTCGGGCCGCGGAGGGAGCCCCGGGGTGGGGGAGGGGCGGGCCGCGGAGGGAGCCCCGGGGAGGGGCGGGGCGGGCCGCGGAGGGAGCCCCGGGGTGGGGTGGGGTGGGGTTGGGCCGCGGAGGGAGCCCCGGGGGGGGGGGGCGGGGGCCGGCGGGGCCTGGTGGGGGTTGCTGGGGGCCTGCGCCGCGGGCGTTCCCGACCCGTCACCTTCCACCCGCTGTGATGCGGGGCGCGGAGCCGCGCGCTTTCTCTGGGGTCAGCGGCGCTGGAGACGCCGGAGGCCGAGGCCCGGAGAGGTCGGGCTACGTGCCCAGGCGGCGCGGCGGCGCAGTAGGAGCGGCTGAAGCCCGCAGCCCGGGCCTGGGTGGGTCCGCGGTCCTGGAAGCACTGCCCCAGGGCGGGAAGGATTGCGCCGACGTCCCCTCGGGCCCGCCCGCCCGCCCCGGAATCCCAACACCGGGCGGGGACGGGGGCGGGGACGGGGGCGGGGACGCTCTGCCCAGCGAGGAGGCTGGAGGGCGGCGGCGAGCGGCCTTGTGTCCGCGTTTCCTGCCTGCGCCTGGCGGCTTTGTCCAGACTCAGACAAACTACGGGGTGACCCGTTTTGGGATTGGAAGCTCACAGCCCCTGCACCTGTCTGTGCGAACCTCGCTCTGGTTGCCCTGAGCTAGACCACGTGGCCCTGGAGTGGGGTCCTTGCGCGCCTGGAGGGGGTGCTGTGGACTCCATGGGGAGCTCACCATCTGGCTTCCCCAGCCCTCTCCTGTGAGCTGCATCCTATTCCCAGGGCCCAGCACAGCCCCATGGCATTGCTTCTCTACCCTCATTCTGTCCCCGCTCCTGCAGGACCCGAGGCCTAACTTGTCGTCAAGGTCCAAGCAGGGATCGCGGAGGAAGCAGCAGCAAAGGCTGGAGTGAGGGAAGCTGCCCTCACGTCTGTTGCCTCTGGGGGGCCCAGGACAGGAGCACCGGCAGCAGGGCCAAGGGCCAGCAGAGAGGCAGGTAGCTGGATTTATCCCAGTGTAAACCCCCTGGAACAGCCCCTCTCATCCTACCCCTCTGTTCCTTCAGTTCAATGCTCTGCATGCTCCCAAGACTCTGCGGAGACTACAGCCCATTAGCGCCTGGGCTCCTCACATCCTGCTGCCTCCAGGAGGGCTTCCCTGAGCACTGCCACCAACCACCACTCCTGTCTTTTCCCAGGTCAGGGAAACGGAGTCCATTGGACTTCTGAGAGTGCCAGCATTACCCAGGCCTTTACAGACAGCACCCACTTTAGTCCTGGGACAACCAAGGACCTCTTTACATCATGCTCAACAGTAAGTGTAGGGAGATCCCACAGCACTAAGCAGAGAAGTTGGTCATTTGAACCCCAGGCAATCCTAGATCTAGAGCTCTTCTGCCCTGACCACTCAGGGCTCCTCAAGGCATAGATCTTAGCACAGAATCCCATGAAGCATTTTGCTATTAGGTGCTTGTTGGATTTCTAGGGATAGGCTCAAGGATCTTACAGGTTTTTTAAAAATCACCTCTTGGAGTCCAGACCCCAGAGTACTGTTTTCACCTTTGTCTCCCCTGCTCAAGAACACCCACTGGCTCCTTTCTTCCACTTAATCAACTTTTGTCCTCATTTGATCAACTCCTCTGCATGGTTTCTAGGATATTAATAGTTAAGTCTTCTGTCCCAGAGTGTGCTCTGTCATTGGCATAAGGAGTTCCTGGGTTCCGGCATGAAAGCACTGCATTGTCAGGTGGGAACCTAGACCCCTAGACTGATGCTGCTGGAGTGCAGGTGGTGTACAGATTCAGGATGGGTGGTCGAGAGCCTGTGGGGTGTGGCATGGCCGCAGATTGGGCAGGTGCACACAGAAGCACGCCACCCTCTCAGTCATTCCAGAGTCCCTGTGCCTGCCTGGCTCTGTGCCTTTTTGTAAGACTGTGAAGTCAGATGGTATATCCCTGATTACCCATGTCTCTCACCCCATGTTCAATGACTGACTACCAGAGATTCCTTCTAGGTTATCACCTTGGTCTCTCTCCTCCTCAGCTTCCTGCTGTAAAATCCTCATGGTCCTCTGTATCACATAACTGGCCTTTCCTGGCTTCTCCGGCCTCCTTGCAGGATCACCAAGGCTCAGAGGAGAACTGGCCCAGTACCGCTCAGGGGATGCAACTGATGGAACATGGGCCCTCCTTGCCCTCTCACTGTCCTCAACCATGCCTCAGCTGCTAGTAAGACTTGTCCGACTACAGGCTTTAGAACACAGAGAACTAGCTCTCTCTCACAGACATGAAGTACTAGAGCTGGACTGCCCAAAGGTGTGTGGTGGCTTCATGAAAGGCTGTCCTTTCTGCTCCGCTCTCCTTAGCATATGGTTTTTTTCCTCTAGTAACCAAATGGTCAAATATGACTGCAGGAGATCCATCCCAGACATCATTTCCAAGTTCCAGGTGGCCACCCTTGTGAAAAACAGAGGAAGAAAATTCTGAGTGGACTTGGGGGGAAAGTCTCCTGCACATGAAATGCATATGATTAATTTTTCTGCAATCAGCAGAATGAGGGCTTGAGAGATAAGTAGTATTTAATTATAGAAAAGATTATAAAATATGTACTTTTTTGCATATTCAAATTTGTAGACCAAGAAAAAAAAATTCTTTGCAGCTAGTGCTACTCATTGCAGTATATGCCAGGTGCAGAATGAGTGCTCAACAAATCAGCTAGTTTTATTATTTTACTATTAACCAGTAATAAATGAAGGCCATCAAAGAATGAGCAAAATTCCTTCATTGTTGTTTTTTTTTTATTTTTTTCTTACTTATGTAATCTTGTCATCTGATATGGGGCTTGAACTCAGGACCCGGGGTTGCATGCTCTTCCAACTGAGCCAGCTAGGTCCCCCCAAATCTCTTCGAGCTTAAGAGAGATTATGAAAACCATTAAGAGTCTGAAATAGTTTTTGGTTATATTTCTCCATTATATACAGTACTGATTGACTCTCTGCTAGGAAAGATAAGAATATCAGTGTTATTTCCTTTTTTTTCTACATGCTTTCTCTCTCTCTCTTTTAAAGATTTTATTTATTTATTCATGAGAGACAGAGAGAGAGAGGCAGAGACACAGGCAGACAGAGAAGCAGGCTCTCTGTGGGGAGCCTGATGTGGGATCAATCCCAGGACCCTGGGATCATGACCTGAACCAAAGGCAGATACTCAACCACTGAGCCACCCAGGCATCCCTCTATATGCTCTCTTAACATTGTCCCATTGTAATTTGTTTTTTATTTTATCTGAACATACAACAACCTTATTCTATGTTATAATCAGAATTCCTGTCCTTGTTTAGTTTTAGTTATAGATGTAAACAGATTCATTGCTTACCCCAGTTTTTAAATGATTTTTCCATGACTGCTTTAATTAATCTCTTAACTGTCTAGATTTTTTTTCTTGTAAAGTTTTTTTTTTTTTTTTTAAGGAAAGACTGGGAATTTGGTAATTTCTAAGTTTTTGTCATGTTTGCATGTGTTGACTTATTGCTTAAATGATCTTATAAAATAGCTTGACTTTTATACTTAAATGATATCTTGGCTGGGTATTGCAGTCTTTCTTAGGACTTGCACCTGTTGCTCTGTTGTCTTCTGATGTTGCTATGGAGGAATTTGAAGCCAGATTGGTATTTTTTCTCTTTCTAGATTATTTAATGCCTGTCAGAATGCCTGGAGAATTATTTCTTATCCTTAAATTATAATAGTTAACTAGAAAATTAGGTCTTTCAAAATTATGTACTTTACCATTGCTAGATCAAAATGTGCTTTTTAAGTTTATAGATTATTTTCCTAATTTCAGAGACTTTTTTGAGTTATTATCTGAAACATGTTTTGGGACATGCTTTGATTGTTTTTACCTGTTTTCCCTCATGATTATTTCTTTTGTCATTTTTCTCTTTTTCTTCTGTGTTCATTATCCAGTCACCTAAGATTAGTGAGCCTTAGTTTTATCACTATAAAGCATTCCTATCTCACATGGGAATTCCCAGGATTAAAAGACTTAATAAAAAGCTCTTAAAACAGTGCTCAGCCCAGAACAAGACATATGCAGGTGATAATGATTATTATTTTTAAGGATTTTTATTGTTATTATTAGTCACAGTGAAGTGGTTAATTATAAGGATTCCGGAGCCAGACTGCATCTTAGCTGTGTGACCTTGGACAAGATACTAAACCTCCCTGTGCCTATTTTCCTTATCTGTAAAATAGAGATAATAATTATCCCTACTTTGTAAGATTACAATGAAGATTAATGGTTAATATTAGTAAAGTGCTTAGAACAGTCTGGCCCCACATAAGTGCTGTATATGTTGTTAAATAAATATCTTCTCAAGCTTTTCTTGAAGATGAACAATTATTTTTAGTTGTTTTTAGAACTTTTTTTGCAGTTTCGAATGTATTATTAGTTCTATAATGATGTTGTTTTGTTATTAATTTGCTTCCTTATTTCTGCTCCTTCCTTCCTTCCTTCCTTCCTTCCTTCCTTCCTTCCTTCCTTCCTTCCTTCCTTCCTTCCTTCCTTCTTCTTTCTTCTTTCTTTCTTTCTTTCTTTCTTTCTTTCTTTCTTTCTTTCTTTCTTTCTTTTCTTCTTTCTTTCTTTCTCCTTCCTTCCTTCCTTCCTTCCTTCCTTCCTTTCTTTCTTCTTTCGATTTTATTTATTTATTCATGAGAGACACACGGAGAGAGAGAGACAGAAACACAGGCAGAGGGAGAAGCAGACTCCCTGAAGAAGCCTGATGTGGGACTCGATCCCAGGATCCTGGAATCAGGCCCTGAGCCAAAAGCAGACGCTCAACCACAGAGCCACCAGGTACCTCGAATTCTCTTTTTTCATTTCATTGTGTTTTATCCTCTCCCGTCTCTGAGTTCTTTCACTATACATGTCAGGCCTTTTAAAGTTGCTCTTTAGCTTAAAGCAATGTGAGGCACTTGTTGTCACACCTTGAGTCATGTTTCTTTCTAGGTTGGGTTCCTTGTTCTTTCATGCTTTGCTCCTTTTCTCATTATTATTATTTGTGTGTATGCAAGGAATGTGCCTTCTGCTGTTGCTTGTGTGGTTGAATCATGTCATGGGGCTCCTGCTTCAGCAATGGTGTCCATGCTTCTGCCTGCTTGTTCAGCACACTTGCTGACTTTCCTCTGTTCTTTGAGGCCCATTCACTTTCCCCGAGCTTCTGTGCATTCGGTGTTTCACTGGGTTTGTGTTCTGGAGGCACGATGGAGAGAATGAACTGGAGTGCTGTGTCTCTGAGAACATCTGGGCCAGTGTTTGCCTCTGATCACTGAGGTATCAACACCAGAGTGATTACCACTACCTTGACCGTGACCTCAGAGCCTTCCTGCTAGCAGGGTGTCTGGTGTTCCACAGCGAGGGCCCATCCTCACATTCACCCACATCCATTTATCTCTCAGTAGTTGGCAACTACTTCCGCTTTGCCTCAGTACAGAAAGGTAAGACCCCCACCCCCTGCAGCCCCAGTTTTCTTTGTTTAGGGTTTGAAGATGTTAGTGGGGGGCAGCCCGGGTGGCTCAGTGGTTTAGCGCTGCCTTCGGCCCGGGGCCTGATCCTGGAGACCCAGGATGGAGCCCCGCGTCGGGCTCCTTGCGTGGGGCCTGCTTCTCCCTCTGCCTCTCTCTCTCTCTCTTTCTCTCTGTCTCTCATGAATAAATAAGTAAAATCTTGAAGATGTTAGTGGGGAGTCTCAAGATTTTGCTGCCTGCCTGATGTGTTCTCTGGGGTGGGCAGGTTAGACATGGTGCAGTGGGTACTACATGTCTTCTGCTTGATGCTCTTTTCTTTTTCTTTTTCTTTTTCTTTTTCTTTTTCTCTTTTTCTTTTTCTTTTTCTTTTTCCCTCCCTCCCTCCCTCCCTCCCTCCCTCCCTCCCTCCCTCCCTCCCTCCCTCCCTCTCTCTTTCTTTCTTTCTTTCTTTCTTTCTTTCTTTCTTTCTTTCTTTCCTCTTTTTCTTTTGAAAGATTTTATTTATTTATTCATGAGAGACACAGAGAGAGGCAGAGACTTAGGCAGAGGGAGAATCAGGCTTCCTGTGGGGAACCCGATGTGGGACTCAATCCCAGGACCATGGGGTCACAACCTGAGCTGAAGGCAGATGCTCAACCACTGTGCCACCCAGGTGACCCAGTCTGATGCCATTTCTATCACCAGTTCCACTGGAACCTCCTGAGTGCCTTTTAATTAATCTTTTTTTCGTTACTGATCTCCGGCAATCTTTTAAAAGACCACTCCTTAAAAAAAAATAAAAAAATAAAAGACCATTCCTTTATCAGATCTATAGAGTATGCCAGGAAAGTGCCTCTGAACTTGAATGAAGGCTTTAAAATGTGGCCAATATGTGCTCTTCCCCCCACCACCCCCGATTCAATGAAGCAAAAACAGTTGCCCTGAAATGCAGTTGATTCTGAAGTACTCCCATAATTGCAGAGAAATATAAATTCTCTCAACTGTCTTATAGGCTTGAGGACAGCAAGGGTCAGGTTGGCTAACTTTAATTATATTCTGTTAGCATGTCTTGAAGCCCATAAATCTAAATGCCAATAAATTAATATATCATGCTGAAGGCCTCTCAGCCACGGCATTAAATCAGCTACGCAGGGAGTGCCACATAGAATAGGGCAAACTCCCAGAAGCACTAGCATTTCAATTTCACTGTATTAATCTGTCATTAAAGTGGCCCTCAAGTCCCAGTGTCCACATGTATGACTGTGAGCAATGGTAATTTGCTGAGTACAAATTCAGCACACAGTACCCGTGGCTTCTGCACAGCTGTCTACCCCCAAAGCCTCCAAGATGGGTGCCAAGTCTTCTATACCAATAAGCCTGGTATGGCTTCAGGGAAGGGGTGGCTCTTGTAGTGCAGGAATATTATAGTTAGGCTGGGTTTACGTACCTCTGGCCCTGGCTGTTGATATTAAAAAGTTAATTTAATTAATTTTTAAAGATTTTATTTATTTATTTATGAGAGACACAGAGAGAGGCAGAGATACAGGCAGAGGGAGAAGCAGGCTCCCTGCAGAGAACCCGATGAGGGACTTGATCCCAGGATCCCAGGACCCTGGGATCATGCCCTGAGCTGAAGGCAGATGCTCAACCACTGAGCTATCTAGGCATCCCACAAAAAAAAAAAGATTTAAAAGCTGGGCATTTAAAAAAATTCCAACATAGTTAGCATACAGTATTACATTAGTTTTGGCTGTACAATATAGTGATTCAACACTTACACACAACACTTGGTGCTCATCACAAGTGCCCGCCTTAATCCTCATCACTTATTTCATCCCTCTTCCTCGTACCCCTCTGGTAACCATCAATTTATTCTCAATAGTTAAGAATCTTTTTTTTTTTTTTTTTTGGTTTGCCTCTCTTTTTCCCCTTTGCTCATTTGTTTCTTAATTTCCACATATGTGTGAAATCATATGATTTCAATTTTTCTCTGACTGACTTATTTCAGTGTGCATAATACCCTCTAATTCTAGCCACATTGCTTCAAATGGCAAGATTTCATTCTTCTTTATGGCTGAATAGTATTCCATTGTGTGTGTGTGTGTGTGTGTGTGTGTGCGCGCGCGCGCGCCACATCTTGTTTTTCCATTTATCTATCAATGGACACTTGGGCTGCTTCCATAATTTGGCTGTTCTAGATATTGCTGCTATAGACATAGGGATACATTAACCCTTTCAATTAGTATTTTTGTATTTTTTGAGTAAATGCCCCTGTAGCATGGTTATTGGATCTTAGGGCATTCTATTTTTAACATTCTGAGGAACTCCCATACTGTTTTCCATTGTGCCTATGCCAGTTTGCATTTCCACCAACAGTGCAGGTGGGTTCCTTTTTCTCCACAATCTCATCAACACTTGTTAGTTCTGTTTTTGATTTTAGCCATTCTGACAGGTGTGAAGTCATCTCATTGTATTTTTAAAAAATATTCTATTTATTTATTTGAGAAAGAGAGAGAGGCTGTGCATACGAAGTGGGGAGGGGCAGAGGGACAGGAAGAAACAGACTCCCTGCTGAGCAGGGAGCCTGACATGGGGCCTGATCTCAGGATGAATGCAGATGCTTAACAGAAAGACACCCAGGTGCCCCTCTCATTGCAGCTTTGATTAGCACTTCCCTGATGATAAGTGATGCTGTGTTGTTCATGTCTATTGGCCATCTGGATGTCTTCTTTGGAGAAATGTCTGTTCCTTTCTTCTGCCCATTTTTAAAATTGGATTATTCATATTTAGGGCGTTGATTTGTAAAAGTTCTTTATATATTTTGGATACTACCCTTTATTAGATATGTAATTTTAAAATATCTTCCTCATTCAGTAGGTCACCTTTTGGTTTTGTTGATTGTTTCCTTTGCTGTGCAAAAGCTTTTTATTTTGGTGTAGTTCAAATAGTTCTAATTAATTAATTAATTCATTATTTATTTTTTCCTCACTCACCAGAAATGCTTTTATAATATATATATATATATTTTACTGGAGTTCAATTTGCCAACATATAGCATAACACCCAGTACTCATCCTGTCAAGTGCCCCCCTCAGTGCCCATCACCCAGTCACCCCAATCACCTGCCCACCTCCTTTTCTACTACCCCTTGTTCATTTCCCAGAGTTAAGAGTCTCTCATGTTCCATCACCCTCACTGATATTTCCCACTCATTTTCTCTCCTTTCCCCTTTATTCCCTTTCACTATTTTTTATATTCCCCAAGTGAATGAGACCACATAAAATTTGTCTTTCTCCAATTTACTTCCTCACTCAACATAATACCCTCCAGTTCCATCCATCCTGCAGTTCCATCGAAATGGTGGTATTTGTCATTTGTAATGGCTGAGTAATATTCCATTGTATACATAGACCACATCTTTATCCATTCATCTTTCGATGGACACCGAGGCTCCTTCCACAGTTTGGCTATTGTGGACATTGCTGCTAGAAACATCGGGGTGCAGGTGTCCCGGCGTTTCATTGCATCTGAATCTTTGGAGTAAATCCCCAGCAGTGCAATTGCTGGATCATAGGGCAGGTCTATTTTTTTTAAATTTTTTTTTAATTTTATTTATTTATGATAGTCACAGAGAGAGAGAGAGAGAGAGAGGCAGAGACACAGGCAGAGGGAGAAGCAGGCTCCATGCACCAGGAGCCCGATGTGGGATTCGATCCTGGGTCTCCAGGATCGCGCCCTGGGCCAAAGGCAGGCGCCAAACTGCTGCACCACCCAGACATCCCCGGGCAGGTCTATTTTTAACTCTTTTGAGGAACCTCCACACAGTTATCCAGAGTAGCTGCACCAGTTCACATTCCCACCAACAGTTCCCCTTTCTCCACATCCTCTCCAACACTTGTGGTTTCCTGTCTTGTTAATTTTTGCCATTTTCACTGGTGTGAGGTGGTATCTCATTGTGCTTTTGATTTGTATTTCCCTGATGGCAAGTGATGCGGAGCATTTTCTCATGTGCTTGTTGGCCATGTCTGTCTCCTTTGGTGAAACTTTTGTTCCTGTCTTCTGCTCTTTTCATTATTGAATTTTTTTGTTTCTTGGATGTTGAGTACTTCTTTATAGTACTTGGATACTAGCCCGTTATCTGATATGTCATTTGCAAATATCTTCTCCCATTCTGTAGGTTGTCTTTTAGTTTTGTTGACTGTTTCTTTTGCTGTGCAGAAGCTTTTTATCTTGATTAAGTCCCAATAATTCATTTTTGCTTTTCTTTCCCTTGCCTTCATAGATGTATCTTGCAAAAAGTTGCTGTGGCCCAGTTCAAAAAGGGTGTTGCCTGTGTTCTTCTCTAGGAATTTGATGGTTTCTTGTCTCATATTAATATGTTTCATACATTTTGAGTTTATCTTTGTCTATGGTGTAAAAGAATGGTCTAATTTCATTCTTCTGCACGTGGATGTCCAATTTTCCCAGCACCATTTATTGAAGAGACTGTCCTTTTTCCAGTGGATAGTCATGCCTGCTTTGTCAAGTATTAGTTGACCATACAGTTGAGGACCCATTTCTAGGTTTTCTATTCTGTTCTATTGATCTTTGTGTCTGGTTTTGTGCCAGTACCACACTGTCTTGATGATGACAGGTTGGTAGTACAACCTGAAATCTGGTATTATGATGCTGCCGGTTCTGGTTGTCTTTTTCAATATTCCCCTGGCTATTCGGGATCTTTTCTGATTCCACACAAATCTTAAGATGATTTATTGCAACTCTCTGAAGAAAGTCCATGGTATTTTGATAGAGATTGCATTGAACATGTAAATTGCCCTGTGTAGCATAGGCATTTTCACAATATTAATTCTTCCAATCCATGAGCATGGAATATTTTTCCATCTCTTTGTGTCTTCCTCAATTTCTTTCACAAGTGTTCTATAGTTTTAGGGTATAGATCCTTTACCTCTTTGGTTAGGCTTATTCCTAGATATCTTCTGCTTTTGGGTGCTATAATAAATGTGATTGACTATTATTTTCTCTTTCTTCAGTCTCATTGTTAGTGTATATAAATGCCACTGATTTCTGGGCATTGATTTTGTATCCCTCCATGCTACCACATTGCTGTATGAGTTCTAGCAATCCTGGGGTAGAGTCCTTTGGGTTTTCCATGTACAGTATCATGTCATCTGCAAAGAGGGAGAGTTTGACTTCTTCTTTGCCAATTTGAATGCCTTTTATTTCTTTTTGTTGCCTGATTGCTGAAGCTAGGACTTCTAGGACTATGTTGAATAGCAGTGGTGAGAGTGGACATCCCTGTCTTGTTCCTGATCTTAGGGGAAAGGCTCCCAGTGTCCCCATTGAGAATGATATTTGCTGTGGGCTTTTCATAGATGGCTTTTAAGATACTGAGGAATGTTCCCTCTATCCCTACACTCTGAAGAGTTTTGATCAGGAATGGATGCTGTATTTTGTCAAATGCTTTCCCTGCATCTATTGAGAGGATCATATGGTTCTTGTTTTTTCTCTTGTTGATATGATCTATCACATTGATTGCTTTATGAGTGTTGAAACAGCCTTGCATCCCGGGGATAAATCTCACTTGGTCATGGTGAATAGTTCTCTTAATATACTTTTGGATCCTATTGGCTAGTATCTTGTTGAGAAATTTTGAATCCATGTTCATCAGGGATATTGGTCTATAATTGTCCTTTTTGGTGGGATCTTTGTCTGGTTTGGAATTAAGATGATGCTGGCCTCATAGAATGCATTTGGAAGTATTCCATCTTTTTCTATCTTTCCAAACAGCTTTAGTAGAACAGGTATTGTTTCTTCTTTAAAGGTTTGATAGAATTCTCCTAGGAAGGCATCCAGCCCTGGACCTTTGTGTGTGGGAGGTTTGTGATGACTGTTTCAATTTCCTCCCTGGTTATTGGCCTGTTCAGGTTTTCTGATTCTTCCTATTCCAGTTTTGGTAGTTTGTGGCTTTCCAGAAATGTGTCCATTTCTTCTAGATTGCCTAATTTATTGGTGTATAGCTGTTCATAATATGGTTTTAAAGTCGTTTATATTTCCTTGGTATTGGTTGTGATCTCCCTTTTTTTCATTTATGATTTTTTAATTTGAGTCTTTTTTTCTTTTTAATAAGTCTGGCTAATGGTTTATCTATCTCATTAATTCTTTCAAAGAACCAACTCCTGGTTTTTTTAATCTGTTTACAGTTCTTCTGGTCTCTATTTCATTGAGTTCTGCTCGAATCTTTATTAACTCTCTTCTTCTGCTTGGTGTTGGTTTTATTTGCTGTTCTTTTCCAGTTCCTTTAGGTGCAAGGTTAGCTTGTGTATTTGAGTTTTTTTCAATTTTTGGAGGGATGCTTTATTGCAATATATTTCCTTCTCAGGACTGGTTTTGCTGTATCCCAAATATTTTGAATGGTTGTATCTTCATTCTCATTAGTTTCCATGAATCTTTTTAATTCTTCTCTAATTTCCTGGTGGACCCACTCATCATTTAGCAGGATGCCCTTTAACCTCCACGGGTTAGAATTTCTTCCAAATTTCTTCTTGTGATTGAGTTCACATTTTAAAGTATTATGGTCTGAAAATATGCAGGGGGCAATCCCAACTTTTTGGTATTGGTTAAGACTGATTTGTGACCCAGTATGTGGTCTATTTTGGAGAAAGCTTGAGAAGAATTGTATTCTTGTATTGTGCACTTGAGAAGAATTTGTATTCAGTTGCGTTTGGATGTAAAGTTCTGTAAATATCTGTGAAATCCATCTGGTCCAGTGTATCATTTAAAGCTCTTGTTTCTTTGGAGTTGTTGTGCTTCGAAGATCTGTCATTTGCAGAAAGCGCCATGTGAAGTCTCCTAGTATTAGTGTATTATTATCTAAGTATGTCTTTGGTTATTAATTGATTGGTATACTTGGCAGCTCCCACATTAGGGGGATAAATATTCATGATTGTTAGGTCTTCTTGTTGGATAGACCCTTTAAGTATGATATAGTGTCCCTCTTCATCTCTTACTACAGTCTTTGGGATAAACTTTAATTTATCTGATATGAGGATTGCTACCCCTGCTTTCTTTTGAGGACCATTTGAATGGTAAATGGTTCTTCAACCTTCCATTTTAAGGCTGTAGGTGTCCTTAGGTCTAAAATGAGTCTCTTATAGATAGCAAATCGATGGGTCTTGCTTTTTATGCAGTCTGAAACCCTGTGTCTTTTGATGGGAACATTAAGCCCATTCTCGTTCAGAGTTACTAGTGAAAGATATGAATTTAGTGTCATCATGATACCTATTCAGTCCCTGTTTTTGTGGATTGTTTCCTTGGACTTCCTCTTTCTTTTACAGAGTCCCCCTTAATATTTGTTGCAGAGCTGGTTTGGTGGTCACATATTCTTTCAGTTTCTGTCTGTCTTGGAAGCTCATTATTCCTCCTTCTATTCTGAATGAGAGCCTTGCTGGATAAAGTATTCTTGGCTTCATGTCCTTCTCATTTAGGACCCTGCATATATCCTGCTAGCCTTTTCTGGCCTGCCAGGTCTCTGTGAAGTGGTCTGCTGTTAATCTAATATTTCTCCCCATATAAGTTAGGGATCTCTTTTCTCTTGCTGCTTTAAGGACTTTCTCTTTAGTTTTGGAATTTGCAAGTTTCACTATTAGATGTCGAGGTGTTGAATGGTTTTTATTATTTTAGGTGGGGATCTCTGTATCTCCTGTATCTTAATGCCTGTTTCCCTCCCCAAATTAGGGAAGTTCTCAGCTATGATTCATTCAAATATGCTTTCTGGCCCTGTGTCCCTTTTAGCGCTTCGGGAACCCCAATTAAACGTAGATTTGTTTTTCATTCTGAGGCTATCATTTATTTCCCTTAACTTTTCCTCATGGTCTTTTAATTTTTTTTTCTTTTTTCCTCAACTTCCTTTCTTGCCATCAACTTGTCTTCTATGTCATTGACTCTTTCTTCTACCTCATTAACCCTCATCATTAGGACCTCCAGTTTGGATTGCATCTCATTTAATTGATTTTTAATTTTGACCTGGTTAGGTGTAAATTCTGCAGTAATGAAGTCTCTTGAATCCTTTATGCTTTTTTCCAGAGCCACCAGTAGCTTTATAATTATGCTTCTGAATTGGCTTTCTGACATCGAATTGTAATCTAAATTCTGTAACTCTGTGACAGAGAGTACTGTTTCTGATTCTCTTTGTGGTGAGGCCTTCCTTCTAGGCATTTTGTTTAGTGCAGAGTGGCCAAAAACAAGTTGTACTGGAAAAAGGAAGAAAAGCAGAAGGAAACAAACAAACAAACAAACAAAAAAACCCAAGGAGGTGTATCCTCTGGTTCTATATACTGTGAATCCCTCAACCTCCCCTGGAGCTTTCCAGGACTGCTCAGTCAAGACCTTGCTCTCCCCCATCATTCCAGCTGGTTTTCTGGGGAGGGGCCTGCTGTGCTGATGATAAGGTGTGTGCAGGGCTCAGTGGGAACTGTTTATCCTGTGAGGCCCCTGTTCCCTGGCGGCCCCACTCTGTCCAGGCACAGGGTGACACCAGGAGGAACAACAACACTGGCGGCGGCCAGCTTTCTAGCTCTGGAGTTATTTCTGGCAGTAAATACCGCAGTCTCCCAGTCCAGTCCACACTGGTCTGGATGTTCCCAGGGGAGGGGATACTGACCTGCACAGCTAGGGGGCACCCAGCGGCAGGAGAGTCCTCGCTGTCCTGTGCCCTTCCTGCCTCCGCCTTTCCTCGGGGAGAGTGCAGGGTCCTGGGCTGTGTCTCCTGGCGCCCTGGGATCTGGGACCTGTGGTGCTGGAATCATGCTTCTGGGGCCATGGCTCCCAAAGGCAGCAGGGTGCAGCCCCCTCTGTCCAGATCCACTGCCTGAGCTTCTCCCGAGGCCCCACCTCGGGCTCCAACCCTTTACCAAGCTCGGCCCACAGTGTGTGCAAGCTCTCCCCCCGGGGTGCACTTCCTCTGTTAGTGACTCCGGGAAACTGGAGGCTCCACTGCCCCTCCTGCAGTTCTGCCAGAGTACCCTGCTAAGCATCTTTCCATCCAGGAAGAATCTGGTGCAGATTTTTAACGTTTCTGCTTTTCCAGGACTGGGCTTTCCTGTCCTGGTGGCTTTCAGGGGCTTTAGCCTGCTTCTCATGGGGGCCCCTCACCCATTTGATTCTTTTTAATTTTATTATTATTATTATTATTATTATTATTATTATTATTAATTATTTTCCATCTTCCTACCTTGTTAGAAGTGCAAACTCTTCTCTCTGTAGCGTTCCAGCTGTTCTCTCTTTATTTTTTTTTGTTCTCTCTTTAAATCTCAGGTTGAATTCATAGGTTTTCATGATGATTTGAAAATTAGGTAAGTTGGTGGGGCCAGGTGACTTGGGGACCCTACTCCTCCACCATTTTGTCCCACCTCAATAGTTTATTTTTTATTTTGTTTCTCTTTCATCAGGAGAGACATCTAGAAAAATGTTGCTATGAGCAGTGTCAGAGAAATTCTTGCCTATGCTCTCTTCTAGGATTTTTATGATTTCAGATCTCCCATTTGGGCCTTTCATCCGTTTTGAATTTATTTTTGTGTATGGTGTAACTAAGAAAGTGGTTCAGTTTCATTCTTTTGCATGTAGCTGACCAGTTTTCCCAAAACCATTTATAGAAGAGACTTTTTCCCACTGGATATTCTTTCTGCTTTGTTGAAGATTCATTGTCCATATAATTGTGGGGTTTATTTCTATTCCATTCTATTGATCTGTGTGTCTATTTTTGTGCCAGTACCATATTGTTCCGATTATTACAGCTTTGTAATACAGCTTGGAGTCTGGAATTGTGATACCTCCTCCAATATTGCTTTGGCAATTTGGGGTCTTTTGTGGTTCCATGTAAATTTTAGGATTTTTTTGTTCTAGTTCTGTGAAAAATGCTATTGGTATTTTTTTAGGGATTGCACTAAATATGTAGATTGAGTTGTATCAATGTATAGACATTTTAATAATATTTGTTCTTCTAATCCATGAGCATGGAATGTCTTTCCATTTCTTTGGGTCATCTTCAGTTTTTTTCTTCAGTGTTTTTTAGTTTTCAAAGTACAGGTCTTTCACTTCTTTGGTTAGGCTTATTCCTAGGTATCTTATTATTTTTAGTGTGATTACAAATAGGGTTTTCTTAATTTTAATTTCTGCTGCTTCATTGTTAGTGTATAGAAATGCAACAGATTTCTGAACATTGATTTTGTATCCTGCGACTACTGAATTCAATGATCAGTTCTAGTAATTTTTTTGGTAGAGTCTTTAGGGTTTGCTATGTAGAATATCATGGTATCTGCAAATAGTGAAAGTTTTACTTCTTCCTTACCAATCTGGATGCCTTTTATTTCTTTTTGTTGTCTGACTGCTGTGGCTAGGACTTCCAGTACTATACTGAATAAAAAGTAGTGAGAGTGGACATCCTTATCTTGTTCCTGACCTTGGGGAAAGGCTCTCAGTTTTTCCCCATTGAGCATGATGTTTGCTGTGGGTTTTCCATATATGGCCTTTATTATGTTGAGGTATGTTCCCTGTAAACCTACTTTGTTGAGGGCTTTTATCGTGAATGGATGTGTACTTGCCAAAGGCTTTCTCTGTGTCTATTGAAATGATCATATGGTTTTTATCCTTTCTCTTGTTGATGTGATATAATGTGTTGATTTTTTTGTGTGTGTGCAAATATTGAACCACTCTTGTATACTGGGAATAAATCCTATTTAACCACGGTAAATTTTTTTTAAAGGATTATTAGTTTTTTTTACTAGTATTTTTTTGAAGATTTTTGCATCTATGCTCATCAAGGATATTGGCCTGCAGTTCTCTCTCTCTCTCTCTTTCTCTTTCTCTTTCTCTTTCTCTTTCTCTTTCTCTTTCTCTCTGGTGTCTTTATTTGGTTTTGGTATCAGAGTAATCCTGGCCTTATAGAGTGAATTTGGAAGTTTTCATTCCTTTCCTATTTTTTGAAATAGTTTGAGAAGAATAGGTATTAATTAAATGTGTGGTGGAATTCATCTGTGAAGTTGTCTGGTCCTGAACTTTTGTTTGTTGGAAGTTTTTTTATTACTGATTTAATCTCTTTGCTGGCAATCAGTCTATTCAAATATCCTATTTCTTCCTGCTTCAGTTTTGGCAGGCTATATGTTTGTAGGAATTTATTCATTTCTTTTAAGTTGTCCAATTTGTTTGCATATAATTTTTCTTAATATCCTCTTGCAATTGTTTGTATTTCTGTGGTGTTGGTTATAACTTATCTTCTTTCATCTGTAATTTCATTTAGTTGAGTCCTTTCTCTTTTTTTAATGAGTCTGTCTAGAGATCAATGAATTTTGTTTATTTTTTTTTAAAAAACAGCTCCTGTTTTTGTTTATTCTAAGTTTCTATATAATTTATTTCTTCTTTAATCTTTATTATTTCCTTACTTCTGATGGTTTTGTGTTTTGTTGTTCTTTTTCTAGCTCTGTGAGGTATAAGGTTACGTTGTTCATTTGAGATTTTCTTGTTCCTTAAGATAGGGCTGCATTGCTATAAACTTCCTTTTTTTGAACAGTTTTTGCTGCGTCCCA
This sequence comes from Canis lupus familiaris, assembly GCF_011100685.1. NCBI lineage: Eukaryota > Metazoa > Chordata > Mammalia > Carnivora > Canidae > Canis > Canis lupus. The sequence continues at coordinate 25,222,216 of NC_049240.1, forward strand.
AAGATTTTGGACTGTTGTGTCTTTATTTTCAGTTGTTTCCATATAGTTTTGGATTTTTTCTTTGATTTCTTAGTTAACCCATTCATTTTTTAGTAGCATGTTATTTAACCTCTATGTATTTGAGTTTTTCCAGATTTATGTGTGTGTGTGTGTGTGTGTGTGTGTGTGTGGTTGATTTCTAGTTTCATAGCATTGAGTCAGAAAAGATGCATGGTATGACTTTGATCTTTTTTAATTTGTTGAGACTTGTTATATGGTCTAATACATGATCTATTCTGGAAATGTTCCATGTGCACCTGAAAAGAATATGTATTCTTTACTTCTAGGATGGAATGTTCTGAATATATCTGTTAAATCCATCCAGTCCAGTATGTCATTGAAAGCCATTGTTTTCTTGTTGATTTTGTTTAGATGATCTGTCGATTGCTGTAAGTGGGGTGTTAAAGTCCCCTACTATTATTGTATTATTATCAATTATATTCCTTTATGTTTGTTATTAACTGTTTTATGTATTTGGGTGCTCCCTTTTTGGGTGCATAGATATTTACAATTATATCTTCTTGTTGACTTGTCCCATTTATTATTATATAGTGTCCTTTGTGTTTTCTTGCCATCTTTGCTTTAAAATCTATTTTGTCTGATAAAAGTATTGCTACTCTGGCTTTCTTTTGACATCCATTTGCATTATAGGTGTTCTCCATTTCCTCACTTTCAATCTGCATGGGTCTTTAGGTCTAAAATAGGCAGCAAATAGATGGGTCTTGTTTTTAAATCTGTTCTGTCACCCTATGTCTTTTGATTGGAGGATTTAGTCCATTTACATTCAGAGTAAATATTGATAGATATGGTGTATTTATTGCCATTTTATTGCTTGTTTTGTGGTTGTTTCTGAAGATTTTCTCTGAGCCTTTCTTCTTTTTCTTGGTTTGCTGGTTTCTTTAGTGATATATTTGGATTTTTCCCTTTATTATTTGCATAAATCTATTAGAGGTTTTTGATTTGTGGTTATCATCAGGTTTTTATATAACCTCTTCTGCATATAGCAGTCTAAATTAAGTTGGTGGGCATTTAAGTTTGAAACCACTCTTTACTCCTCCCATCCCACCCCAACATTTTAGGTATATGTTGTTATATTTTATATTCTTTTATTTTATGAGTTCCTTGACTGATGTTTTACAGAAGTATTTATTTGTACTCCTTTTGTGCTTCCTACCTTTATTTTGTCTCTTTTGGTATTTCTTTTCCACTCAAAGAGTTCCCTTAATATTTCTTGCCTGACTAGCTTAGTGGTCATGAACTTCTTTAGTTTTTTTTTTTTTTTGTCTGGGAAATGCTTTATCTCTCTTCTTATTCTGAATGAGAGCCTTGCTGGATAGTGTATTCTTGGATGAAGATTTTTTCCATTTAGCACTTTGAATATATCATGCCACTCCCTTCTGGCTTGGAAAGGTTTGGCTGAAATATCTGCTGATAGCCTTAAGAGTTTTCCCTTGTATATAACTGTCTACTTTTGTCTTGCTGCTTTAAAAATTTTTTCTTGGGGCACCTGGGTGGTTCAGGGGTTGAGCATCTGCCTTCGGCTCAGGTTGTGATCCTGGGGTTCTGGGATTGAATCCTGCATCAGGCTCTCTGCAGTGAGCCTGCTTCTCCCTCTGCCTATGTCTCTGCCTCTTTATGTCTTTCATGAATAAATAAAAACAATCTTTAATTTTTTTTCTTTATCACTACATTTTGCCATTATAATTACAGTATGTCTTGGTGTAGATCTGTTTTGGTTGTTTTGTTGGAGGTTTCTCTCTGCCTCCTGGATCTGGATATCTGTTTCCTTCCCCAGATTAGGGAATTTTTCAGCTATTATTTCTTCAAATAAATTTTCTGCCCCTTTTTATCTCTCTTCTTCTGGGACTCCTATAATATGAATATTAATATGTCCATTGGAGTCACTGAATTCCCTAAGTCTATTCTCATTTTGCATAATTCTTTTTCTCTTTTTTGTTTAACTTGATCACTTTCCCGTATTCTGTCTTCTAGGTCACTAATTTGTTCCTCTGCTTTTTTCTAGCCTGCTGTTCATTCCACCAAGCCTGTTTCTAATCTCACTTATTGAGCCCTTTATCTCTATGTTATTCCTTACCTCTGTGTTAAGAGTCTCAGTGATGCCTTCTACTCTTTTCTCAAGTCCAGTGAATATCTTTATGATCATTACTTTAAATTTTCTGTCAGGCATGTTACTTATATCTCCTTCACATTGACCTCTGGCCATGGCCTTATTCTGTTCTTTCATTTCGGACAAATTCCTCTCTCTTTTTATCTTGTTTAAGTCTCTTTGCCTGAGTTTCTGTGTTAGGAAAGTCAGCTATGTCTTCTGTTCTTGAGGGTAATGGCCTTATGAAGAAGAGGTCTTATAGTACCCTCAGTGCAGTGTCTCCTATTCCCTAGGGTCTGGCATTTCTGAGAGTGTCCCCAAGGTGTGCTGCATGCACTCTGCTATTGTGTTGTGACCACTTTATCTTTAGGCCAGTCATCTGTAGAGGCTCTCTTTACCTGTTGTGGGCAGTGTTTGGTTCCTGGCCTTAATGTGGTGTGTTTTAACTAGGTGTGCTATGATCTGCTTGTGCAATGAGACTTGTCACCACCACCACTGGAACTGAGGCTCTACAAAACTCTTAGGTTGGGAGACATGGTGTTGGCAGGGGTTTGGGTTGGTCTTCTGAGGGAGGAGGCTTACTGCACTGGTACTGAGACAGGTGTGGCTGGAAAGAGCAGTTCCATCAGAGCATGGGGGTACAGGGCTTGGTGTAAGCAAATTAGGTCATGAGTATTGAGACTGCACTGGCTCCTACAGGTGACCCTGTGCTTATGCTGAGGAACAAGGGATAGAAATGACACCTGCCAAGTCATTTGTTCCCAGAGGAGTCTCTTTGGAACATGCTCTGAGATGAGCAAATGATCTCCCACTGTGTGCCCAGGTGCTTGTTAGGTCACTGTTTTCATGCTGTATGTTCATGGGCTCTTTGCCCTGCTTTCTCTCCAAAAGCAATCAATGCAGTGCTCTTGGAGCTCTATACCAGCCAAGCCCATTGATCTTTAAAACTCTAGGCTTTAAGCCCAGCTGGTTGCAAGACCTCATAAAATCCAACCCTTCTCACTTTCTAAGCCAATTGCTATGGGAATTTGTCTTCCTCCCGTGGGCTCCCCTGTATGCTATTCTGTCTCTTGTCCTTCTCAGCAGCTACATCTCCCTTCCCATGCAGTAGCTCTGATCCATTGCTCACCCAAATTGTGTCTCCACACTTCCTACCTTATTCAATGTGGCCTTTTCTCTACCTTTAGTTATGTAGTCTGTTATACCAGTATTCAGGTTGACTTCTGGGCTAATTATAATTTGATAGTTATTAAGTTGTATTTATGGGAGGAGGTGAGTCTAGGGATCTCTTACTCCACCATCATCTTCCCTAAAAACTTGGCCTTTTATACTTAGGCTGAGGAAGGCTTGGATTTGATCTGTGCTGGGATCCAGGTGAGGCAGCCGAGGAGTCCAATTTCATATATACCACTCTATTTGATAATTAACCCAACTTTATGGCTTGGTGAGTCAGACAACACCTAGTTCATGGTGTTCATGGCCAAGGTTGGATTGTAGCTTGGTGGCCCCAGATTAAGCATTCAATCTTCACTAAAACTCTGTAGCAAGCCAAAAACTATTTTCTCAAAAGGAGAGTAGTTATCCAAAGAGAATGGAAGGGATTTGCTTCAAAATGTTAATGTTCATACTGTGATTCACCCAAAGGGGTGTGACAAAGGCTCCAAACAGCATTTGCCTGTCATTGAAACTTCAGGCATCTTTGGATCTCCTGGGTCATATGACCCAAGTGGCAGAGAAGCTTGTGCGACAGTCTGGACCTGTTGCAGAGCTTTCTTTGTTCAGAGCCTCGCTGAAAACTAGCCACGTTTTGGGTCATTCAGTAAACGAACCAGTGTAACACACTCAAATGAGGACATGTTGCCTTGAAAATCCAAAGAGGTTCCATTAGGTGTTGTTCCTCTTCTTTGGTAATAGGGGGTACCATATGCAGCAGTGTGTCCCTTCACTGTAGAAGGGATATCCCACCATGCCCTATAACTCACTAGAGTTATGCCTTATCCTCATTAGATCCCTATAACTTTTATTACCAAGAAAGGACACTGAATTTGGTGGGATTTATTCTCAACCTAGAACATAAATGTTTTACCAAAGCATCTAGAGTACTTGCTACTTCTTGTTCACTGAGTTCAGTCAGCATAACATCATCAATGTAATGGCCCAGCACGATGGCCTTGGAAGAGAAAGGTGATCAATATTTTTGCAAACTAAATTATAGCACAGGACTAGAGAGTTGATATTTCTCTTAGGTAGGACAGTGAAGGTGTATTGCTGGATTTGCCAGCTGAAGGTAAACTGCTGCTGGTGCTTTATGGAGAGATGTGGAAGAAAAAGAATTTGCCAGATCAATAGCTGCATATCAGGCACCAGGGGCTGTTAATTTACTCAAGCCACGTCTGGTACAGGAGCTGCAACTGGAGTCATTACCTGGTTTAGTTTGTGATAATCCACTGCCATCCTGCAAGACCCATCTGTCTTCTACATGAGCCACATAGTGAATTGAAAGGCGATGTGGCAGGAACTACTACCCTTGCATCCCTTAAGTCTTTGGTGGTGGCATCATCTCTGTAATCTCTCCAGGAATGAGGTATTGCTTTGGTTTACTATTTTTATAGGTATAGGCAGTTTTAGTGGCTTCCATTTGCTCTTTCCTATCATAGTAACCTTCACTCCACAGATCAGGGAGCCATTGTGGGGATTCTGATAGTTCCTGGGTAGGTCTATTCCAGTCATGCATTCTGGAACTAGGGAAATAGCCACACGATGGGCTCCACTATGAAACAGACCCCAGTTAGCACTCCACTGATCACCTGACCTCCATAAGTGCTTATTCTGACTGGTGAACTACAGTGATGTTTTGGGTCTCCTGGGATAAGTGTTAGATCAGAGACAGTGCCCAGTAATCCTCCAAAGCCTGATTTTCTTACCTCCCCCAGTTCACAGTCACCTTGGTAAATGACCATATCTTGCTTCCTAGGGAAGGCTGGGATAAAGATTAACAGCATAAATTTTGGCACTATAGTGCAGTCTTTCTTCAAGGAGACCCATCCCCTCATTCAAGGAGTTCTGGGTCCATACTTTACTTGTCTGGGAATTGGTTGATTAGGGGACTTTCTCTTTTGGTAATTTAAGTCAGATTTTGCTCACTAAAGAGGCATAAAGTAAGCATAAGTTCTTTCGCCACTAAAGTAAGCATAAGAACCTAAAGAACCTACATTTCTCTGCCCTTACACTTTATCCCAGTATTAGCACTTGCCTATTGACTTGTCTTTTCCTCAGTAGGCTATTAAAGTTCTTGAGGAGAGGGTTGTGTGTGACTTACCTTTGCATCCCCAGTATAGGGCTTTGTACATAGCCAACATGCAGTGAATGCTTGTTCAATGGAAGTGTGTTTTTATTTATTTTTATTTTTATTTTTATTTTTATTAAGATTTTATTTATTTATTCACGAGACACACACACACACACAAACACACACACACACACACACAGGCAGAGACACAGGCAGAGGGAGAAGCAGGCTCCATGCAGGGAGCCTGATGTACGACTTGATCCCGGGTCTCCAGGATCAGGCCCTGGGCTGAAGGCGGCACTAAACTGCTGAGCCACCTGGGATGCCTGGAAGTGTGTTTTTAAACTGTGGTGCTGAAAGTGTCTGAAGGATGTTATTGACCCCTCTTGGATTGACCTGACCAGGTGAGATGTGTGGACATTCCAGATCATTCTCATGACTGTAACTGAGTTGTAAAAGGCATATTCTCAAATTTCACTAAACCTCTCCATTCTGCATATCCAGTCAGCGATGCTGGAAACTTGGCATACCCTGCACGATTTTTTGTTGTTGTTGCTTTTGACAGTCTTTGCTGTCTGTCAACATGATTCTCTATAAATTGTTCTAATTTATAAGGCATTTCACACTACACAGGCTGGCAGGAACATGGGAGTGGGGTGGAGTGGGAAAGCCAGCTCTGAGGCTTGTAAAGCTGTTTGGGTTCATGTAGAATGCTGTGGAGGGGTTGTTCTCCTGGCTGGAGCAAGGGATCAGTGCTGGGCAGGAATTTTAATTAAAGGCAAAAAGTTGGCACTTCTGAGCTTTACCACTTTCCCCAGCTCCCAGCTCTGCTTTGCAGCCCCTGGAAATTCCTGCATCAAGCAGTGAATTATTCAGCAGGACAAGTCAAGTAAACAAAGAGGTGGAAGTGTTCACCTTAGCTCCAGTGTGTGGAGGTGAGCAAAGAGACTCCACAGTGGCAAGAAGTATAAACTTAGCGTGGAAACAAGAACATTTACAATGCAAATTATTTTTAACCATCCATGTCTAACCAGAAGCAAAAAATCTGGGCATGCTTTTTGTTAGTCTACTGATTTATTTATCTATCTATCCTCATTAGGGACCAGTAACATAGCATTTTATTTATTTATTTATTTATTTATTTATTTATTTATTTATTTATTTATTTACAATTTCATGATTTATTGTTATTTTTAAGGTTGTATGGATGTCATTCCACAGAAGCGCGTATGGTTTTATGTATGTGTTTGCCCAGAAATTAAACTTATAAAATACATTTATCTTACGAAGCAGTTGTTTGCCATATTTAAAAGTTATATCAAAGTTGCACAAATCATTTATCTTGGGCCTTTGGGGGGTTGATTTGATATTCTCACTTTAGGGCTTGAAAAAAAAGGTAGAGAATTTACTTCCGGCATCCTGTCAGTAGGGAAGTGGGCTAGAATATTGAGTATGGGCTCTGTTTTCAGGCGATACCTTCCCCCTCCACCCTCTGCCTTGCCCATGTGTACATCCATCAGGAGACTCAGAGTCTCACTGAGTGAATGTGGACAGCACAGAGCCATGATGGAAGTGAATGGCATAGCCCAGGACAGTAAAGAAGGTGAGACATTGCAATACTGCTCAAGGGAAGGCCAGTGGACAAGCTCTTCAGGTATCTTAAATTTCTCTCTCTGATTCCTTATCAGTTAAAGTAAATGTCTCAGGGGCACCTGGGTGGCTCAGTGGTTGAGCGTCTGCCTTTGGCTCTGTTGTAATCCCAGGGTCCTGGGATCGAGTCCCACATCAGACTCCCCACAGGGAGCCTGCTTCTCCCTCTGCCTGTGTCTCTGCCTCTCTCTCTGAATAAATAAATAAAATCTTAAAAAAAAATCTCACTCTTTCCTTTAACACTGAGTTGTTGTTCAGCCTGCTGGTTGTCCTTTAGCAAACATCCTCTCAATTAGAAACAGTATTTTCTCAAACACCTTATTTCCACTTTAAATCATTTAGCTCATTCTTTATTGTATTTATATTTTGTTTACATACTTTATCTCTCCAGACAGACTACAGGCTATCTGACTGCAGGATTTGTGATTGATTTGTCTTTGTATTACTGATATAATTATTGCTAGCAATAACATATAGATGGCTTATATATGTTTAATGAGTGAATAAATGAATTAATGAAATCTCAGATCTTAATACTCTGAGAAACAAAGCTACGTGTTGCATATTTATTTTTAACCTAACAATTAGCTTAGGGCAACAAAGCAGACAAAGGCATATTTCTTTTGTCAAGAATAAACAACATTGTTGTAACATTTACAGGTCAGATTACCATTAGTTGAATGTATAAGGAATACATTATGTTGAGATGTTACAAATAAACTGACTTTGCCTGAGGCTGTCACAGAACATTTTGGGACCCCAGAGCCAAGAAAGGGTATGAGGTCAGTCAATAACAGCTTCTGGTAGGGACCACAGTCAATTAGGCTTCACACAGGTGCAATTAAACTGTATGTACCAGACAACATTTCTAAGTTGTTGGGGGTGCTACTGGGGTTGCTACAGAGATATGTAATTTATTCAGAATTGGAATAGGTTTAACAAAGACTTCACAAAAAAATCAAACCCCAGTCCAGGGGAACTCAGCCCAGGAAGGGAGACCTACATGTTAACAGACACTTCTAGTGGCTGGATGGCTGTAGGACATACACTGTGTCTTGGGTGTCATGGGTCCCCTGGTCAGTCTGCAGGTGTGAGGGCTGACTTTCCAGAGTAGGCAGCATTTGTGTTGAGAATCAAAGGAGAAGTAAGAATTTTCTGGGAATATTGGTGTTTGGTGGACAAAAATGTCCTGTGAGGAGGGACCAGAATAGGCTAAGTCAGAAAGTGTGTGTGTATGTGTGTGGCACATGTGTGCACATGTGAGTGTGTGCGTACATGCACACATGAGACAGAGGAGATGGGGAGAGAGAAAATGGTTCCTTTGATGACTTAGGGGTAGTTTACCTTTGTTGGAGGATAATATGTTAATATTTTACCCTCAAAGTGGTTCCAGAAGGGATTACTTGAGGCTTACAAAGATGCATCAACTGCAGTTACACTCAGTCACTGAGCGCACAATTATCACATGGCTGCGGAAAGCAAGGTGCAGCTCTGTGGGCTAAGTTACAGAAATGTTTCACACACATGGCTTGCCTGCGTGGGCCTACATCTCATAGGAAAGGCAGACAATAAACAATACAAGAAGGTAGAATCTGCACAGTACCAGAGTGGCAAGTGCTAAGAAAAACTAAGCAGGAAAGGATGGACAGTGTGAGGGGTGGTGGGGTTGCTACTTTGAAGTAGGTGGTCAGGAAAAGCTCCCTGAGTGACACTGACATCAAGAGAAGAAAGAAGGAATGCTGTATGGTAGATGCCCCAGGTTCCCTGTTCTATTAGGTGCAGATGAAATGGTTTCAACCCCTTGAGGACTTGTACTGCAGACCCTTCTCCCAGTGGTGCTAACAATCAGCTTCTCTATGTGTGACAGATACTAGGCAGAGAGATGCAATGGAGGGATTTTTCTTTGCCAGTTTACGTGGCTTTCAATTGCTGTCTGAAGGTCCCTTTTCTCAGGGCCTCAGGTCCATGGCCTTCACAGGAGGGTGTCCTTCACATTGCTGCAATGCTGCCCATGCTGTCTGAATTCCTTAGCCCAGAACAATACTGTCCAATTGGACATTTGTGATAAAAGAGTGATTCTGGATCTGTGCAGAGTGCTGGAAATGCAGCTGGTGTGTCTGAGGCTCTAAATCACAATCCAGCTTAAGTTTAATGACTTAAAAGGTAAGTAGCCACCGGAGGCAATGACCACTGCATATTGGAGAATGAGATCTGGAGTAACTCTCTGGAAGGCATAGGGCGGTGCTTTGGAGTACCGTTCCAGGGTGAGATTTTCAGCTCTCTGTCATATCCCTGTCAAGGGCTTTCCACCCTTGGGGGAAGATATTCTAAGTGCCTAACTTAGACACATACAAGCACACGTATGCACAAGTCCCTCTAGACAAACACTGACCTTCATAGATTTCAGTCTATACCCTCAAGAGGACAAGCTGCCATGTCCACAGTGGAGTTAGCACATAACATTCATTTGTTCCTTCTCTCTTCTACCTTCACATTGTGCTCACTAAGTCCTGATGGAAGATGGGATTCTGTTTTACTCATGACCTAATGCCTCTTAATGACCTTTCCATTGGCCTCAGCAAGGCCAATGGAAGCTTTGAGGTATAGCTTTGGCTGCCTTTAGCGAGTTATAGGCTGATGGGCTAGTTAAAATAACAGAGTAGCCTGTGTTAAAAGAGGAGCAAACAAGAAAGATAAGGGCCAGGAAAAACCAAGCCAGGAGTAGGACCCAAAATGCAAGCCATAGTGATGAACGCACTCTATAGTTGTACATCAGATTTGACTCCCTGTCATCTAGATGTCTCTGTGAGGGGGGGATAGCAAGCAGGTGCACAGCATGAGAGGGGGAATGCACAGTGATTAGAAGCAAAGCCTCCACGCTGAACTGATATCACACCAGTATCCATGAACATAACCGTGCCCAGACCTTGGGTTCTATACCATTCTCCTCTAAGAGGAACCAGGGCCCCTTGGGGAAATGAGGACACAGGGCTGGGACAGGGAAAATACAAGATGACCCTAGAATGTCTTGTACTAGAGAGATAGTGTGCAGAAAACAACAGGGATGCTTCAAGGAGACAGAAACCGCTTTGATCAGGTCACAACCAGGCCACGTCCAGGATCAGCAAAATAAATGATAGCAGTGGATTATCACTCAATGTGAAAAAAATAAGAATCCATGAGTCCATACTGCCAATGAATGATGAAATCAAGGGAAAGAGAAAATCAAGTAATAAATGTAGAAGGAGTGGTAGAGTTGGGAAACTGGCCACTACCGCATCTGAGTGCCACTAGATTCAGGGAAGCATTGAGGGTTGCTCAAGTGACAAGTGAGACTCGATGGCAAGTGGCCATTTACATACTTTCAAAGTATGTCCACATAGATCACTTACTGATTATAAAAAGAGTGCCATTGTGATGGAGAAACCTGGCAGATACCACCCTCACTGAATGATCAAAGCTAACATCATCAGGACTGGGGCAAATTGGGGCGCCTGGGTGGCTCAGTTAGTTAAGCATCTGCCTTTGGCTCAGGTCATGATCCCGGGGCCCTGGGATGGAGCCCTGCATCAGGCACCCTGCTCAGCTGGGGGCTTGCTTCTCTTCCTCATACTTGTGCTATCTTGGATGCTATCTCTTTCTCAAATTAATTAATTAATTAATTAATTAATTAATTAATTAAAAAAAAAGAACTGGGGCAAATCAACATCATGTGCCTCCTGCCATCATGCACTGAGAACATATTATCACTTCTGGGGATTCCTGCCAAAAATGAACGACCTGAATTTAATTATGAGAAGACATCAAACATCAGATGTACCCAAATGAGGGAAATTTGGGGAAGAACAAAACCACTCTGCATTATTAAAAAGTTTCAGTATAATAAAAGACAAAGAAAGGCCAAAGAGCCATTAAATATTAAAGGAGGTTAAAAAGACATGAAAATTTGGCACCATAAAAAAATAGTAGTCAAGAAGAATAGTAGTCAAGAAATTGGTGAAATTTTAATAAGGTCTGTAGAGTCACACATAGCATTGTTATCAGTCTTAAGTTTCCTGAATTGGATAATCATATCTTAAATTTATAAGTGAAGGTTATTATTCTTAGGATTTCCACTCTGAAGCATTTAAGAGTAAAGGGACATGTTGGCAATGTACTCTCAAATATTCAAATAGCCAAGAGAGTGAGAAAGAGTGATAAAGCAAAAATAGGGCAAAATGTTAATAATTGGTTTATAGAGATGTTTTGTAATGTTTTTTCAATTTTTCTGTAAACTTCAAATTATTGAAAAAAACAAAAAAAAAAACAAAAAAAAACCTAGGCTTTGGTGTCATATTGCCTGGATCTGAATCCAAGCACTGCTACTTATTACTCTGTGTCTGTGGGCAAGTTACTTAACTTCTCTGGGCCTCAGCTTCTCTATTTGTAACATAAGGAAACAGGACCCTTTCAGAGTTGCAAATGAGATTAAAGAGTTAACACATGTAAAGCACTTAAAAGAGTGTCTGGCACATGGCACACACTGGACAGCTGGTGGTTGCTGTTTTTGTGCCTAGAGATGAAATCATGGAACCAGGAAGGTGAGGTGGGGATTTCTCCTAGAGACTCTCAGAGTGAGAGAGCATGTGATGGGGTAAGCAGTGCTCAGAGCAGCACCTTCTGCTCCTCAACCCAGGCTTTCGAACCACCCAAAGCTCAGTCTGGGTTGGAGGTGAGAGGTAGGATTGGAGCAGGACCATGCCCAAGATAAGACTCTGTGCCTACTCAGAGGACCAGGAAGGGTGGTGGGCCAGCTGGCATTGTGCTGTCCTGGGATGCTGCTCCTCCCACCCAGATGGTGAGAATGTAGTGTGCAGTGCCCCTGGCATGGACCCCTTGCTTGTGCCTGAGTGGTAGCAGATGCATTTGGTGCCCAAGGCATTACCGGACACCTAGCTGGCTATTTATCCCATGGCAGGGCAGACAAGTGTCCTCCCTTCCTTTGGTGTCCTCACTGTATAGCTATTGACCTTTAGCCTACTACCTGACTCCTCTGAGCTTCAATTTCAAACTAAAGATTATAATACCCCTCTAACTATTCACTGCAGCAATATTTATTGAATGTGTTGAATGTGCCAAGCATTTGGGTGGATAATTATCTAATCCTCAAAACAAACATCTGAGGTAGGTACCATTATTATTTGATTTTATATATCAGCCATCAAGGCTTAGAGATGTTAATTAAATTGCTCAAGGTCACACAACTAGTAAGTGGTGACACAGATTCATCTAGGCCAGTGGGGTAACCACTTGTTCTTATTACTGATAATAACGCATTGATTCTGAATATTTTTTATACCCTTCCTGCAGGAAGAGAGAACGAAAGAAGGGAGGAAAGAAGGAAGAAAGGAAGGAAGGAGGATGAGGGAGAAAGGAAGAAAGAGAGAAGGAAAGAGAGAAAGAGAGAGAGGGAGGAGGAGGAAGAAGGGAAGGGGAAGGAAGGAAAGGAAAAGAAAGGAAAGGAAATGCACACCTTCCCTTCACTGAAAGGAAGGAAAGGAACGGAAAGCTGGACGGAAAGTCTTTCCGGCTTTCTTTCTTTTTTTCCTTTGGTTCTTTCCTTTCCTTTCCTTTCCTTTCCTTTCCTTTCCTTTCCTTTCCTTTCCTTTCCTTTCCTTTCCTTTCCTTCTCTCAGAAAAGTTCCCATAGAGGTTTAAATTAACTCCTATAAAATCATAGAGCATGTAAATTACTCAATAGCTGTGTCTTAACCTTGGCCTGCTAGCTAATGTTGCAGTGTGCCAGGGAAGTTTCTTCCAACTTGACCAGGACATCTACCCAGTGGTCCAGCATATGTGCTAAGTGTCAGTTTCCCCAGGGGCCAATGTCATGTGGCCTCACCCCTGCTAGGTAGGTGGCAGTTTGGAGACAACATGGAGGCTTTCAGCCCAGCCCAAGGCTGCCCATTCTCCAAGAGAGAGAACTGCAGAGAGGTAAGCTTCTTCTGAAGTGCCAGGTGAGCACCTGCAGGAAAGGGTGGCAGGGACTTGGCCAACTCATTTGCAGGGCATTATGGACTTTGGTTCTTTGTTCCTAAGAGCTGTCTCATGCTGGGTCAGGGCCAGGGGCAGAGCATTCCCAGACCTGTGGGGAGTTTACCCCCTTACATGGAGGCTTTGAAGATGTTCTTTAAAGGTGAGGGGGATTTAATTAATTAATTAATTAATTAATTAATTAATTTAAATTTATTTTATTTTTTTTATTGGAATTCAATTTGCCAACACATAGCATATCACCCAGTGCTCATCCCATCAAGTGCCCATCACCCAGTCACCCCAATCCCCCGCCCACCTCCCTTTCCACTACCCCTTGTTCGTTTCCCAGAGTTAGGAGTCTCTCATGTTCTGTCATGTGAGGGTGATTTAGACCCAGGGCCTAGCAGTTGAGCCACATGAGAAATGTTTGGGAGAACAGTAAACATTTCTGCTTCATGAGAGCTGTTACTTGCTGGGCTCTTTCATTAATGCTGACTCCTTGAATCCTCATCTTTCTGGGTGCTGGCTCTCCCTCCAGTTTCACAGATGAGGAAACTGGATCTCAGGCATGTTAAGTGGTCTACCTGAGGCCATCCATTAGTGAGGGGTGCCCCAAAGCCTATGCTGTTAACACAACTAGACTTTCTGAGGTTGGGAGGTGGGGGTGGGCTGGGGTAGTGATGTGTACCAGTTATGCTCAAGATCTGAAGACAGTAGGAGGCCCCAAGAGGTGAGCAGGAGAATTCAGCTACTCCCTATCAGAATTACCTGGCCAGAGGCTGGCTGGTCAGGTGTGGGGGATGTACAAAAAGTGACATTACCTGGAGGTTGGATTTTAAGAGCCATGGGTCTGAGAGTTAGAACACTAGGAACCCAGTTCTTTGTATTTTAGTGAGAATTCAGTTATCAGAGGAGGTCCTGCTGGTTTTCCCTCCTAAATATCTCTTGAGTTTATCCACTCTTGCCCATTTCTAAAACCACATACTTCGAGTGCCAGCCTGCTGTGGCTATGGCTTCCTTATTGATCTCATCTTTTCTTTTTGGCCCCTTATCCATCTTTCTCCAGTCTGCAGCCAGTCTGATTGCTTCAAAATGTGAAATTGTCAATGTCCTTTACCTCCTTCCTACCCCCATGCACCAGCTGTTTGCATGGCTTTCTGTTGCTCTGATAATCTCTTGTCCTGATTACAGGCCCATATGGTCTGCACCCCTGCCCAGCCTCACCATGGCCCTCTTCCATATTTCTCATCCTTCCACATTGGCTTGTGGGATGGCTGATTCTGGTGCTATTCCACCATAGGGTCTTTGTGCATGCTGCTTCCCTTCCACTCCCCATTACTCTCCACTAACTGTTTCCCTTCACGTTCTTCCATTTGACTCCTACCCAAACTTCAACTCTGAGCTCATGCATTGCTTTCCATAGAAATCTTTCTTGATGGCCCCAGCTCTACATTATGTCCTATACTGCTCATATTTTATTATAATTGCACATTGTGGATGTGATTATTTCTTCCTTGAGTGTCTGTTCTCTCTCAGGTTGTGAACTCCATGAGAGTGGGCACCAAGTCTGCTTTGCTCACAACCCATCTACAACACATAGCAAAAGAGTATATACCCCAGACATACCTGCTACATAAATTTACTGGCAGGTTCTTGAAGCAATGGGACCCAGGAAAGAGGATTTTGAGAAATGGAAGGGCTAGCTTGTCCTTGCTGACAGGAGGGCTGTCCAGGGTTGTCTGGTCCCCTTCTGGCAGCCATTGATGGCAGAAGGTCCTCTCATGGGGAAGGCCTTCACCTAGGCATTTCCTCTGTTGGAACAACTTTTGACTCTCTTCTGTGTAGGGCTTTATGATCTGTTGGAGGTAGAGTTACAGGTGAGAGAGAGTGGGCTCAGACCCAGGGGTCCAGAAGGCACACTCCAGAGTCTGCACAGTGTAAGTGGCTGTGGGTCCCATCTGGGAGAGGTGTTTACTGATACTTCAGTGACTTTTTCACTCTGGCCCTGGAGGTCTCCAGTATTTGTGTAATCATGCATTCATTCAATCCTTCATTATTTCAATCCTTCTTGAGCATCAGTTATAAGGTCAAGAGGAAAGACTTATGTTAATTGAGATAATTTCTTACTAAATAATGTTAATTTGGACAAATATTCTTATTTCTTTGCAAGAATAAAATGATAGGTTAACCTTTCTGAAGATGGTTTAATATTGAACTATAATAAGAAACCAAAACTCTTGCTAAATTGTCTCCCTTCTGCTTTAGAGCTGACACTCCAACATATGGTTGATGGAAATGTGATCTCATCAATTACCTGTGCTAAAACCTGAGGCTCCTTCTGCTGACTCAGCTGTTCTAATGAAGCTAAATATTTAATGTGTATCTAGTTCACTTTATCTTCTCAGCCCTAAATTAGTTTGTCTCCATCACAATCTAATCCCAACCTCCCTTTATTAAGAAGGCTTTCTTACAAAGCAGAACACTTGGGTGAGTAAGTAAGAAGTATAGAGCAGTGCTAATCAACACTGTCAGACTGTTACCCACTTCAGAGAAAATATTTTGTAACATTTCCTTTACTATGTCAGAATTAAATTCAAACATAGGATGACTTACTTGTACACACAATTTTTTAAAAAGTCAATAAGGCCTTTTCCATAACACTATAATAAAAAGGAGAAATAAAAAAGCAATCTATAGTAAATTATTCGTGTTATAATATGTAAATGGTCAGGCCTGAATGACTCTATTAGAAAATATAATGACTTTATCAGATGTTTATTCCTACTTAAAATTAATAAAGGTAGGTGAAAAGAGTCAATAACTTTTTTGAAGATTTGTTTTATGTCTGACATTTTGAAGAAAGTGCTACAGAAGAGTACTTACATATAGAATGTACTTATTCATGGAATCACTGTGATGGCCACAAATGCAGATATATCCAGGTATTGTGTTCTGAAGATGACAAATATCTTTTTTTTTTTAAATTTTTTAAAATTTTTATTTATTTATGATAGTCACAGAGAGAGAGAGAGAGGCAGAGACATAGGCAGAGGGAGAAGCAGGCTCCATGCACTGGGAGCCTGACGTGGGATTTGATCCCGGGTCTCCAGGATCGCGCCCTGGGCCAAAGGCAGGCGCCAAACCGCTGCGCCACCCAGGGATCCCCTGAAGATGACAAATATCTTGAAGGAGATTGCCATTGTGATGAGATTTTCCTGAAAGAAGAGCAATTATTGGTAAAGAAGTATTTCTTCCCTTGATTCATGTTATTGTTGCATTTGAAAGTACAATGTATATAAAATTGGGTAAATATACTTTGTGTTTATGTATAAAATAATGTAATATTCAAGTAGAAACAGGTCTATCATATACAAATGTGTAGCAGAACATTTAAAAGGGGATTGGGACCCTTTTATGTAGTGCAGAAGGGCCATCCATGATACTGATAACCCCATGCACACCCACAAAGTTTCAAAACATGCCTAGAAGTTTGCATCCCCCGTATGTAGAACTATTGGTGGAGAGAGTCGGATGTCAGTATGGAAAGAAAATGATGCCAAGCCAGGGTTTTGCCTCTCTTTCTGGCTTTGCTCCTTAGCTATGAGACAACCACGCCTATAATAGCAATAATAGGATTCCGAGCTCTCATTTCCTGCTGGCCACTGTGGTAGCTGCTCTATTTACATGAATAACCCACATGAAGCCTCTGAGGTGAGTGTTATTACTCTCATTTTAATGATGGAGACACAGAGACTCTGAAGTTGGGCAACTAAACTTAAATTCTTAATTCTTTACCTTTCTGTTGTGTCATAAAAGGAGAACAACCGTGTTTACTTTCAATAAAGGTACAAAATATAAAATACATCTGTTTTTATTTCAGTGGGAAGTTCTGGTTAGATTAATTTATGGTAAGCATGAAATAATTAGAGAGTGAGTCTTTCTAGTTACTGTGTTATAAGATAGACCATATGTTAGATAAGAAAACAAGTCTTAGAGAATTCAAGAAAACTGAAATCATACCAAGTATCTCTTCTGACCTCAATGACATGAAACTAGATATCAACAGCAAGAGGAAAACTGGAAAATTCACAAATACATGGAAATTAAACAACACTACTTGAAGAACAAGAACAATAAAAATGGATCAAATAAACTAAGGGACAAATAAAAAAGTTGCTTGAGACGAGTGAAAATGGAAACATAGTGCACCAGAACTTATAGGATGCAGTAAAAGTAGTTCTGAGGGGGAAATTCATATTAGCTAAGATCTACATCAAGAAGCAAGAAATGTCCCAAATAAACAACCTAACTTTATGTCTTAAGAAACTAGAAAAAGAAGAATAAATTGAGTCCAAAGTTAGCAGAAGGAAGAAAATAATAAAAAATTAGAGCAGAAATAAGTGAAATAGAGAAAGGAAAAGAATAGACAAGATTATCCAAAGAGTTTGTACTCTGAAAAGATAAATGATATTGACATAATCTCAGCTAGACTAATCAAGGAAAAAAGAAGTAATATTCAAATCAATGAAATTATAAATGAAAAAGGAGACATTACAACTGATACTACAGAAATACAAAGGATCATGAAGGACTACTCTGAAGAACTATATACCAATATACTGGGTAACCCAGAAGAAATTGAAAAATACAACCTTCCAAGACTGAATTAGGAAGAAATAGAAAATCTGAACAGATCAAATCTGTAACAACAACAAAAAACTCTCAACAAAGAAAAGCTCAGGACCAGATGTTTTCACTGGTGAATTTTACCAAAGATTAAAGAACTAAAACCAATCCTTCTCAAACTCTACCCAAAAATTGAAGAACAGGGAACATTCCCAAACTAATTTTAGTAGACCTGATACCAGAGCCAGATAAGGACACTTACTAGAAAAGAAAACTAACGACTTATATTCCTGATGAACATAGATGAAGAATTCTCAACAAAATTCTACCAGACTCAATCCAGCAGCACACTAAAAGGATTATGCATCGTAAATGCTGAGAGGTTGAACATACACAAATCAATCAATGTGAAACACCACATTAGTAGAATGAAAAAAAAAATCATGATTATCTCAATAGACAGAAAAAGCATTTGACAAAATTCAACATCTGTTCATGATAGAAACACTTAACAAATCAGCCACAGATCAAGTCTTGCATGAATCTCCCCACAGGGAACCTGTTTCTCCCTCTGCCTCTCTCTCTCTCTCTTTCTCTTTCTCTCTCTCTCTCTCTCTCTCTGTGTCTCTTGTGAAAAAAAAAATAGACTTGAGTTGGTCTGTGTGCCTGTGCCTTAAATACTATCTTTCCTGTTTTCATCAGTGCTCAGAAAGATAGCCCATAAGAGGAAGAAACTGCTAGAGTCACCATTCCACTAATGCAGGCAGCTTTTAATGATAGTTTCCTCGATTTGAAGCATCTTCTTTAACTTCTCCTCTTAGAGGGGATATCCCCAAATTCTGCTTGGGAAGACAATTCCTGCCTGACACCACAGGATAAAGTTTGAATCTAGCTAGTGCAATAAGGCAAGAAAATGAAATAAATGGCATCTAGATTGGAAAGGAAGAAGTAAAGCTACTTTATTTATTTATTCATTTTTGTATATTTTTAAATTAGAGTTCAATTTGCCAACATATAGCATAACACCCAGTGCTCATCCTGTAAAGTTCCCCCTCAGTGCCGCTCACCCAGTCATCCCAATCCCCCGCCCACCTCCCTTTCTACTACCCCTTGTTCATTTCCCAGAGTTAAGAGTCTCTCATGTTCCGTCACCCTCACTGATATTTCCCACTCATTTACTCTCCTTTCCCCTTTATTCCCTTTCACTATTTTTTATATTCCCCAAATGAATGACACCACATACTGTTTGTCCTTCTCCAATTTACTTCCTCACTCAGCATAATACCCTCCAGTTCCATCCACCCTCCAGTTCCATCCAAATGGTGGGTATTTGTTATTTGTAATGGCTGAGTAATATTCCATTGCATACATAGACCACAGCTTCTTTATCCATTCATCTTTCGATGGACACCAAGGCTCCTTCCACAGTTTGGCTATTGTGGCCATTGCTGCTAGAAACATCGGGGTGCAGGTGTCCTGGCATTTCATTGCATCTGAATTTTGGGGTAAATCCCCAGCAGTGCAATTGCTGGGTCGTAGGGCAGATCTATTTTTAACTCTTTGAGGAACCTCCACACAGTTTTCCAGAGTGGCTGCACCTGTTTGCATTCCCACCAACAGGGCAAGAGAGTTCCCCTTTCTCCACATCCTCTCCAACATTTGTGGTTTCCTGCCTTGTTCATTTTCACCATTCTCACTGGTGTGAGGTGGTATCTCATTATGGTTTTGATTTGTATTTCCCCAATGACCAGAAATGCAGAGCATTTCCTCATGTGCTTGTTGGCCATGTCTATGTCTTCCTCTGTGAGATTTCTGGTCATGTCTTTTGCCCATTTCATGATTGGATTGTTTGTTTCTTTGCTGTTGAGTTTAAGAAGTTCTTTATAGATTTTGGAAACTAGCCCTTTATCTGATATGTCATTTGCAAATATCTTCTCCCATTCTGTAGGTTGTCTTTTAGTATTGTTGACTGTTTCTTTTGCTGTGCAGAAGCTTCTTATGTTGATTAAGTCCCAATAGTTCATTTTTGCTTTTGTTTCTCTTGCCTTCACAGATGTATCTTGCAAGAAGTTACTGTGGCCAAGGTCAAAAAGGGTGTTACCTG
This sequence comes from Canis lupus familiaris, assembly GCF_011100685.1. Lineage (NCBI taxonomy): Eukaryota > Metazoa > Chordata > Mammalia > Carnivora > Canidae > Canis > Canis lupus. The sequence goes on from NC_049240.1 coordinate 25,242,045, forward strand.
TGTTCTCCTCTAGGAATTTGATGGATTCTTGTCTCACAATATATTTCATACATTTTGAGTTTATCTTTGTCTATGGTGTAAAAGAATGGTCTAGTTTCATTCTTCTGCATGTGGATGTCCAATTTTCCCAGCACCATTTATTGAAGAGACTGTCCTTTTTCCAGTGGATAGTCATGCCTGCTTTGTCAAGTATTAGTTGACCATACAGTTGAGGGCCCATTTCTGGGTTTTCTATTCTGTTCTATTGATCTTTGTGTCTGGTTTTGTGCCAGTACCACACAGTCCTGATGATGACAGGTTGGTAGTACAACCTGAAATCTGGTATTATGATGCCGCCGGTTCTGGTTGTCTTTTTCAATATTCCCCTGGCTATTCGGGATCTTTTCTGATTCCACACGAATCTTAAGATGATTTGTTGCAACTCTCTGAAGAAAGTCCATGGTATTTTGATAGGGATTGCATTGAACGTGTAAATTGCCCTGCGTAGCATAGGCATTTTCACAATATTAATTCTTCCAATCCATGAGCATGGAATATTTTTCCATCTCTTTGTGTCTTCCTCAATTTCTTTCACAAGTGTTCTATAGTTTTGGGGTATAGATCCTTTACCTCTTTGGTTAGGCTTATTCCTAGGTATCTTCTGCTTTTGGGTGCAATTATAAATGGGATTGACTATTATTTTCTCTTTCTTCAGTCTCATTGTTAGTGTATAGAAATGCCACTGATTTCTGGGCATTGATTTTTGTATCCTGCCACACTGCCGAATTGCTGTATGAGTTCTAGCAATCTTGGGGTAGAGTCCTTTGGGTTTTCCATGTACAGTATCATGTCATCTGCAAAGAGAGAGAGTTTGACTTCTTCTTTGCCAATTTGCCTTTTATTTATTTATTTTTTTTGTTGCCTGATTGCTGAAGCTAGGACTTCTAGGACTATGTTGAATAGCAGTGGTGAGAGAGAACATTCCTGTCTTGTTCCTGATCTTAGGGGAAAGGTTCCCAGTGTCCCCATTGAGAATGATATTTGCTGTGGGCTTTTCATAGATGGCTTTTAAGATACTGAGGAATGTTCCCTCTATCCCTACACTCTGAAGAGTTTTGATCAGGAATGGATGCTGTATTTTGTCAAATGCTTTCCCTGCATCTATTGAGAGGATCATATAGTTCTTGTTTTTTCTCTTGCTGATGTGATCAATCACATTGATTGTTTTATGAGGTTGAACCAGCCTTGCATCCCGGGGGTAAATCTCAGTTGTTCATGGTCAATACTCTTCTTAATGTACTGTTGGATCCTATTGGCTAGTATCTTATTGAGAATTTTTAAATCTGTATTCATCAGGGATATTGGTCTATAATTCTCCTTTTTGGAGAGATCTTTGTCTGGTTTTGGAATTAAAGTGATGGTGGCCTCATAGAACGAGTTTGGAAGTACCCCATCTCTTTCTATCTTTCCGAACAGCTTTAATAGAATAGGTACAGTTTCTTCTTTAAAAGTCTGACAGAACTCCCCAGGGAAGCCATCCGGCCCTGGACTTTTGTGTCTTGGTAGGTTTTTGATGCTGCTTCAATTTCCTCCATGGTTATTAGCCTGTTCAGGTTTTCTATTTCTTCCTGTTCCAGTTTTGGTAGTTTTTGGTTTTCCAGAAATGTGTCCATTGCTTGTAGATTGGCTGATTTATTGTCATATAGCTGCTCATAATATGTTTTTTTTAAATTTATTTTTTTATTTGTTTCAACTTGCCAACATATAGAATAACACCCAGTGCTCATCCCATCTTGTGCCCCCCTCAGTGCCCATCACCCATTCACCCATACCCCCGCCCACCTCCCCTTCCACCACCCGTAGGATAAACATTATATGGTCTCATTGATTTGGGGAATATAAAGAATAGTGAAGGGGAATAAAGGGAAAGGGAGAAAAAATTAGTGGGAAATATCAAAAAGCGAGACAGAACATGAGAGACTCCTAACTCACAATATGTTTTTAAAACCGTTTGTATATCCTTGGTGTTGGTAGTGATCTCTCCTTTTTCATTTGTGGTTTTATTAATTAGAGTCTTTTTTCTTTTGTTTTTAATAAGGCTGGCTAATGATTTATCTATCTTATTAATTCTTTCAAAGAACCAACTCCTGGTTTTGTTGATCTGTTCCACAGTTCTTCTGGTCTCTATTTCATTGAGTTCTGCTTGATTCTTTACTAACTCTCTTCTGCTGGGTGTAGGATCTATTTGCTTTTTTTTTCTAGCTCCTTTAGTGCAAGGTTAGCTTTTGTATTTGAGTTCTTTCCAGTTTTTCGATGGCTGCTTGTATTGTGATGTATTTCCCCCTGCTGTATCCCAAAGATTTTGAATGGTTGTATCTTCATTCTCATTAGTTTCCATGAATCTTTTTAATTCTTCTCTAATTTCCTGGTTGACCCACTCATCTTTTAGCAGGATGCCCTTTAACCTCCACGTGTTAGAATTTCTTCCAAATTTCTTCTTGTGATTTAGTTCTAATTTCAAAGCATTATGGTCTGAAAATACGCAGGTGACAATCCCAATCTTTTGGTATTGGTTAAGACCCGATTTGTGACCCAGTATGTGGTCTATTCTGGAGAAAGTTCCATGTGCACTTGAGAAGAATGTGTATTCAGTTGCATTTGGATGTAAAGTTCTGTAAATAACTGTTAAATCCATCTGGTCCAGTGTATCATTTAAAGCTCTTGTGTTTCTTTGGAGATGTTGTGCTTAGAAGACCTGTCGATTGTAAAAAGCGTGCATTGAAGTCACCAAGTATATGTGTATTATTATCTAAGTATGTCTTAACTTTGATTATTAATTGATTGATATACTTGGTAGCTCACACATTCGGGACATATATATTGATGATTTGTAAGTTCTCTTGTTGGATAGATCCTTTATGTATGATATAGTGTCCCTCTTCATTTCTCACTACAGTCTTCGGGATAAACTTTAGTTTTATCTGATGTAAGGATGGCTACCCCTCCTTTCTTTTGAGGACCATTTGAATGGTAAATGGTTACCCAACCTTCTATTTTCAGGCTGTCAGTGTCCTTTGGTCTAAAATGAGTCTCTTGTAGACAGTAAATAGATGGGTCTCGCTTTTTTATCCAGTCTGAAACCCTATGTCTTTTGATGGGGTCATTAAGCACATTCATGTTCAGAGTTATTATTGAAAGATATGAATTTAGTGTCATCCTGATACCTATTTAGTCCCTGTTTTTGTGGATTGTTCCCTTGGACTTCCTTTATTACAGAATCCCCCTTAATATTTCTTGCAGAGCTGGCTTTGTGGTCACATATTCTTTCAGTTTCTGCCTATCTTGGAAGCTCTTTATCTCTCCTTCTATTCTGAATGAGAGCCTTGCTGGATAAAGTATTCTTGGCTGCATGTTTTTCTCATTTAGGACCCTGTATATATCCTGCCAGTCCTTTCTGGCCTGCCAGGTCTCTGTGGAGAGGTCTGCTGTTAATCTAATATTTTTCCCCATATAAGTTAGGAATCTCTTGTCTCTTGTTGCTTTAAGGATCTTCTCTTTATCTTTGGAATTTGCAAGCTTCACTATTAAATGTGGAGATGTTGAACGGTTTTAATTGATTTTAGGGGTGGATCTCTCTATCTCCTGAGTCTGAATGCCTGTTTCCCTCCCCAAATTAGGGAACTTCTCAGCTATGATTTGTTCAAATATGCTTTCTGGCCCTCTGGGCCTTGGCGCCCTCTGGACCCCAATTAAATGCAGATTTTTTTTTTCTTCTGAGGCTATCAGTTATTTCCCTTAACTTTTCCTCGGGGTCTTTTAATTGTTTTTCTCTCTTTTCCTCAGCTCTCTTCCTTGTCATCAACTTGTCTTCTATGTCACTCACTCTTTCTTCTACCTCATTAACCCTCGTCGTAGGACCTCCAGTTAGGATTGCATCTCATTCAATTGATTTTTAATTTTGGCCTGATTGGGTCTAAATTCTGCAGTCATGAAGTCTCTTGAATCCTTTATGCTTTTTTTCATAGCCACCAGTAGCTTTATAACTCTGCTTCTGAATTGGCTTTCTGACATCAAATTGTAATCCACATTCTATAATTCTGTGGCTGAGAGTACTGTTTCTGCTTCTTTCTTTTGTGGTGAGTTCTTCCTTCTAGTCATTTTACTCAGTGCAGAGTGGCTGTATGAGGGCCTGCATCAAGAATATCAACCATGACTTAAGTAATTTTCACCCTAGATGATTTTGCTGAGGTCCGAGACCAGAAATGAGGACAAAGATTGGAACAAAATAAAACAAAAGGACCAGTAAAGTGGAAAACAAATTTTAAAACAAAGTACTAAGAAATAAAAGGACAGTAATCCTAAAGAATAAGAGGGAAAAAAAAGAAAGAAAAGAGAGAAAAAGAAAAAAGGGAAAAAAAGTAGAAGACAAAATGGGGGAAGGGGGGCTGGGAGATGGTGGTGCTGAAGAGGTTGTAGTGGAGGGAGAATGTAGTCTACCTGAGTGGTTTTAGAAGGTGATCCTCTTGTTTCTGAGTATATTAAGTTCTGTGTATTAGACGATGTTCATTCCTAAATTTATAAAACAAATAATAGTTGTAAAGAGCCCCAACATTGACCACCAATACATAAATGAGATAAAAGATGTTGGCAGAATGGTAATGAGGAATCTCACAGCATGAACCAGCATGGTATACCACTTGGTTCTGGATGCATACTGGTTATGTTTTAGAAGGTATTAACTTCTGCCATTGTAGAACAAAATGTAGAACAAATGAGGCAGAGGAAACAAAACACACACACACACACACACACACAAACACACAAAACATGTCTTGTATATTTCCCAAAATTAAGTTGAGTATGTTGAAGGGGATCTAGAAGTGGAAAATATATCTAGGACCTGTAATTGTAGAAATATGAAAGTCAAAAAGGAAGAACCTTAAAAATGAAGAGGTGATAAAATATTGTAGCTAAGGTGGCAAAAGAGAAAAAAAATTAGAAAATTACAGTCTGATATAAATATGAGTTGTACTGGAAAAATGAAGAAAAAAAAAAGAGGGGTGCCCTCTGGTTCTATATACTGTAAATCCCTCGACTTCCCCTGGAGCTTTCCAGTGCTGTTTGGTCAAGAATTTGCTCTTCCCCTGTTCTTCCAGCTGGGTTCTGGGGAGGGGCCAGCTGTGCTAATTCTCAGGCATGTGTACCTCCTTAGACATGAAAACCCTTCTGTCTGTAGCATTCCAGCTGTTCTCTCTTTAAATCTCAGGTCGAATTTGTAGGTTTTCAGGATGATTTGAAAGTTACCTAGGTAAGTTTGTGGGGACAGGTTACTTGGGGACTGTACTCCTCCTTCATCTTGTCGTGCCCCCAGTAAAGCTACTTTAATTAAGGATAACATATCATCCACCCAGAAAATCCTATAGAATCTTCAAATGAGCACTAGAACTAATGAATGAATTTAGTAATTGTCAGGATAAAAGATCAATATGCATAATTCAATTGCATTTTAATATACTGGCAATAAAACAGAAATTAAAATAAAAATATCTTTGAATAACAAAAATAAATATTTTGAGGTAAATTTGACCAAAAAATGCTAGACATGTACCCTGAAACTATACATTGCCATGAGAAACTTTAAAAGAATTATGATACTCTATTTAAATTAGTCTATAGATTAAATAAATCACTATCAAAATTCCAGCAACATATTAATTTATTTATTCATCCATTCATTTATTTATTTTGTAGAAATGGACACACTATTTTTTTGGGACTTACAGGGGTTAAATTGCTAAACTAGTGAGTAACAGAAGTAGGATTTATAACAGCAGACAAGAAGAATCAGAGCATTTTACAACTGGAAGGGAATTTTTAAAGGAACTAATTTAACTTCCACAGAGTAGAAATGAGAAAAGCAAGGTCAGAAGAGAGGAAACAGCTTCCCAGGGGCTCACTGCATGTTAAATTGCTGACCTCCTGACTCCCTGATGAGTGGTCTTTCCATACCAGAGCTGAAGCTAGGCAGGCTGAGCTAGCTACTAAATAACTAGCCTTCCTTTGCTTGTCTTTTTCTAAAAAAGGTTTATTTCTAAAAATGGATGCCCCTCATTATTTTATTTTTCCCTGGGTGGGGAATTGAGATAACACAGGAAAATGATATTCCTCTCTCCCTCTCCAAATTCAAAGTGTGAATATGATAGATGAGTTGTCATTCAAGCTGAGATGGGTAGCATCAAGCTCTACTATTGAATTGTATTAAAATACTGATTTTGAAAGAGGAAATAATGTCCTGAACTAGGCAAATCCCCAGGCATATAGAAAAATGTAAAATCAGGCAATTTGGGGAAAACTGTGGCAGATTCAAGTGAACAGGCATTGACATACTGGCTGGTAAATCACAGATCTTTTAAAATTTCTGGAGACCTTTTCAGTAGGAGATCCTGTCATGGTGAGAGAGATGTTGACCAGGCTGTCTCTGTGAGTTTCCCAGCAATCCCCTATGATGTACGTCATGAAAGCTTGGAAGAGGACTTTTTAAAAAGGAAGTTTAAAATTTTAAGATCATTGCAGATTCACATGTAGCTTTGGAAATAATATAGAGAAATGCCATTTTGTTTATTCGAAGGTAACATCTTGGAAAACCATAGCACAATATCACAACCAGGACATTGACATTGATATAATCCACAGGTTTTATTTATATTTCCCATTTTTCTTGCACTTATGTGTGTGTATGTGTATATGTGTATCTGTTTATTCTTTACAGTGTTATCCCATGTAGGTTCATGTAGTCTCCACCACAGTCAAAATACAGAACAAGTTCCATTAATACAAGAATCTCTTATGTTGCCCTTTAAAAAATTAAATTATGCTGGTGGCTCAGTGGTTGATTGTCTGCCTTAGCTCGGGGTGTGATCCCAGGCCCTGGGAGAGTCCTGGGATTGAGTTCCTCATCAGGCTCCTTACAGGGAACCTGCTTCTCCCTCTGTCTCTCTCTCTCTGTGTCTCTTATGAATAAATAAATAAAATCTTTAAAAAATAAAATCAAATAAAAAAATTAAATTAAAAATTTTATTGAGGTGAAATTCATATAAAATTGAGCATCTTAAAGTGAACAATTCAGTAGCATTTAATACATCCACAATATTGTGCAATTATTATCTCTATATAGTTCCAGCACTCCAATGTAAAACTCCTTGCCTGTTAACCAATGTCTCCTCATTATATCCTCTCCTTAGAATTTGGGAAACATCAGTATGCTTTATTTCCCTATGGATTTATTTATTCTGGATATTTTATATAAATGGAGTCACAAAATATGTGAAGTCTTGTATCTAGCTTCTTTCTTTTACCATTATTATGTTTTCAAGGTTTATCAATACTGTAGCATTGTATCAGTACTCTATTTTTATGACTAAATAATATTCCATTTTATGTGTAGACCATGTTTTGTTTACCCATTTATCTGTTGACAGACTTATGAGGTGTTTTTAACTTTTGGCTATAAATAGTATTATATATATATATATATATATATATATATATATATATATATATATAGTATCTGAGTCTGAGTATCTGTTTTCAATTTTTTTTGAATATGTACTTAGCAATGGAATTGTAGGATCATATAGTAATTTAACATTTAACTTTTTCAAGAGAGGACAAACCATTTTCCACAGTGGCTAAAACATTTTACATTCCCACTAGCAATGCATGAAGGTTATAATTTTTCCAGATTCTTGGCAACACTTTGGGAGATTATTTTTATTACTGATTCAATCTCTGCCTGTTACAAGTTGTTTTAGTCTCCTAGGGCTTCTATACAAAATACCACAGGCTGAGAGGTTAAAACAAGAAAAATTTACTTTTCTCACATTTCTGGAGGCTAGGAGTCCCAGATCAAGGTAGTAGCAGTTTTGGTTTCCTCCGAGGTATCTCTTTCTGGCTAGCAGATGGACTGAATTTTTGTTCTTATTTATCTCTACATATTTCTCATTTTCCTATGATTTCTCCTTCTACTCACTAGTTCAAGAGTATATTGTTTAATTTCTACATATTTGTGAAATTGCCTGTTTGCCTTTTGTTATTGACTTCTAGCTACATTCCATTTTGTTCAGAGAAGATACTTTATATATCAATATTTCAAATTTATTAAGACTTCTTGTGTGGCTTAACATACGTGATCTGTCCTAGAAAAATGTTCCATGTGGTCTCGAGAGAAATATGTATTCTAATATTTTTGGGTGGAGTGCTTTGTGTATGTCTGTCAGGATTTGTCCATTTATAATCCTGTTCAGTCTTCTATTTCCCTATTGAGTCTTTGTCTAGATAACCTATCCAGCACTTTTATGCGAGGCACAAAGTCTTCACCAACTTTTGCATAGCTATTTCTCCCTTCCAATTCTGTTAATATTTTCTTCCTATGTTTTTGGGGGTTGTTGGTGGTGCATATGTGTTTATAGTTGTTATATTTTCCTGATTAATTATCCTTTTTATAAGTATATAATGACCTTCCTTGTCTTTTGTAAGAGTACTTGGCTTAAAGTCTACTAGTCTAATATTAACCCAGCTACCCCAGCTCTCTTTTGGTTACTGTTTTATAAATATATATATATATTATAAATAAATATATATTACATTTATTTATAATAAAATCTTAAAAATGTATATATTTAAGATTTTATTTATTTATTCATGAGAGACACACACACAGAGAGAGGCAGACACATAGGCAGAGGGAGAAGCAGGCTCTTTGCAGAGAGCCCGATGTGGGACTTGATCCTGAACCACAGGATCACTCCCTGAGGTAAAGGCAGACACTCAACTGCTGAGCCACCCAGGCATCCCTGAAATATATTTTTCTCACTTATTTTGTCTTTGGATCTAAAGTATGTCTCTTGTAGGTAGTACATAATTCATTCACATTTTTCCAAATCTATTGTGCCAATACCTGCCTTTTTATTGAAGAGTTTGATCCATTTAATTTTAAGTAATAATTGATAAAGAAGGATTTACTTCTTCCCTTTTGGTATTTCTTTACTGTATGTTTTACTATTTTGTGTCCCTCATTTACTGACTTCTTCGTGTTTCATTATTTTTTTTACTGTGTCTTTTGATTTCTGTTGTGTAATTTTATTAGATAGTGGTTACTATAGTGATTACAATTAAGATAATAAATTTACAATAATTTGTTGTTATTATTTATAAAAAAGCAATTTGAATTGATACTAACTAAACTTCAATAACACAAAAATTCTGCCTTTATATAGCTCTACCTTCCCTTTATGTAATTGTTGTCACAAATTACACCTTTATATATTGTGTCCAGCAACATAGATTTGTAATTATTTTTTATTTTGAATCATGTGAGAAATAAAAAGTGGATTTAAAAAGCAAAAATTCACTAATGCTGGCATTTATATTTGCCTATGCAGTTACCTTTACTGGAGATCTTATTTGTATAGATTTCATTTACTGTCTAGTGTACTTTTGTTTCAATCTGAAGAACTCTTTTTATCATTTTTTGCAGGGTGGGTCTAGTGGTAATTAATCCCCTCAGTTTTTGCTTATCTGGGAATGTCTTAATTTCTCCTTCAGTTTTTTGAAGGATAGTTGTGCTAGATATAGAATTCTTGATTGGCTGCACTTCTCTATCAATACTTTAAATTGTCATCCCCCTGCATCTGGTTTTCACCTTTTCTGATGAAAAACTGGATGTAAATCTTTTTGAGGAGCCGTTGTAAGTGATGAGTTACTACTCTATTGCTGTTCTCAAGATTCTTTGTCTATGTCTTTTCACATTTTGATTATAAGGCATTTCAGTGTGGTACTCTGAATTCATCTGACTGGGAATTTGTTGAGCTTCCTGGATTTTTATGTTCATGTCTTTCATCAAAATTGGTAAGTTTTCAGCCATCGTTTTTTCAAATATTTTTTCTGCTTTTCTTTTTCTCTTCCTTATCTATGTCTCCCATGGCATATATTGTCTACTTGATTGTGTCTCAAAGGTCCCTCAGGCTTTCCTAACTTTTATTCATTCTTTTGTTTCCTGCTTCTCAAATTAGACACTTTGAATTGTCTACCCTTAGGTTTGCTGATTTTCCCTCTACTTACTTGCTCAAAGTGACCGTTGATCTCCTTTAGTGATTTTTTTCCCACTCAGTATTGTACTTTTCAGTTTGGTTTTCTTATAATTCTTATCTTTTTATTGATATCCTGGTTTCTTTTAGTTCTTTTTTCATGTTTTCTTCAGCTCTTTGAGCTTATTAAAAATAGATAAATTATTCATGTAGTAAATTCAGTGTCTAGGCTTTTTAAGGGATGGTTTTCATAAATTTGTTTTCATACTGTAAATTAACCATACATTCTTGTTTCTTATGGAATTTTGTTGTTGTTGTAAATTGGACATTTGAAAATTATACCATGACAAATTTGGAACTCAGATTCTTCCCTTACCTAGAGATTTCTGTGATTAAGTGTTGAAGGCTACAGTTGACCATGTACAGTTGTTTATGAACCTTTTTCAAAACATTTTTTTTCTTTTGCAAAGACTATTCCTTTTCATGCATAGTCTCTGAAGACACTTCCATTAGTTTATGTTTAGCTAGGATTTTGAAAGCTATTTCCTTAAAATTCCAGGAGTCAAAAAAATTAAAAATACAAAACCCCCTCCCCCAAATTCAAAACAAAAACAAAACAAAACAAAAAACAATAGAACAGCAACAATAAAGACTACCACTTCTATTCTTTGCAGATTGACTCGGTAGTATGGCCCTCCTTCATAACTTAACCAGGCTCTTTACTACTCTACTTTAGCTTTCAATTACTGCCTGTATGAGAGAACAGATAGAAATGAAAGCCAAGAGTATTCTCAGGCCTTTTTAAGTCATGCAACCTGCTCTAGATATTCATATGGCTTTCTAAATTCTCCAGTATACATGAGTACTTTCTGGATGCCCCAATTTCTCAATGATACTCTTTCCAGATTATCCTACATGACTTTAGATATTTTATTGTGTATCTCAACTGTAATCTTTTGACACAGAAAGGTATAGGGTTTTCAATTGGCTTATGTTTTTAAGCAAAGGTTGTCTCTTTTCTGCACTAAGTGATTTCTGAATCAGGGGAAACAGAGACGATCATCTTGAGTCAGTCCTTCAGGTAGCCTCTAGCCTCAATTAGAACAGACAAACACAATAATTTAAAAATAAGGTCCACTCTGCTTTTTCTGAACCAGGGACCTGCATCCCACACTCAGAGTGTAGGCTGTTTTTTTTTTTTTTTTTTAAGACCACTACAAAACTTTAAGGGGAGTGGAGCATGCACAAGTAAAATGTCACAACTTTTCTCTTATTTCCAAGTTGCCTTTTATTGATTCAGCACTTACTTGATTATTCAGATTTCCTTCATTTTTACTTAATTTCTTTCTTTATTCCTGGATCTTATCCAGGATTCCATATTATATCTAGACATCTACCTCTTTTGCCTCATCTTGTCTGTGACAATTTCTTACTCTTTACTTGTTTTAGATTCTTTTGACAGTTTTGAGGAGTACTATTTATGTATTTTGTGGAATGTCTCTCAGTTGGAATTTGCCAGATGTTTTCTTCATAATTAAACTGTGGTTATGGCTTTTTGAGAAGAAGGACATAGAGGTAAAGTGCAATTTCACACATCACATCAAGGATACATTCTATCAACATGAGTTATCACATTGATGTTAACTGTTGATGTTAACATTAATCAACATCAAAGCTGAGGTAGTGTTTATCAAGTTTCTCCACTGTAAAAGTTACTTCCCTATTCTTCTCCCCTTTATATATTGTACTGTTTGGAAGAAAGTCACTATGTGCAGCCTTTGCTAAGAGATTGGAGAATTAGCTCCACCTCTTGAGAGCCGAGTATCTACATAAATGATTTGAAAATCTTCTTGGGAGATTTCTTTTTTCTCCCTATTTATTTACTATTTATCTCCCTATTTATTATTTATTTGTTTATATCAAAATGCTATTTACTTTATACTCTGGGTTATAACCTAATATTACTGTATTTTATTGTTTAAATTGTTCTTTATCCAGTAGGAACTCTTTCAGTTGATTCTTGTGACCTTTTAGAATACCCCTATCACTGTAGTTTTTTTTTTTTTAGCACAGTCTTGCTTTCTGTCACTAAAAGGTGCTCTAGGAACTACAGGACATTCTTGTCCAACTCCTAGAATCAGTCTTTACCTAAGTGTTCTCCTATATTATTGGAGAATAGCATTAGAAAGTAAGATCTAGGCACTAGGTGTGTTCATTGCTCCTGAGATGTCATTATTTATAGGTCTTCTCAGGTGACAGACCAAGGAAATGTATCCGTGTATGCTAATTTGTGTATATATATATATATATATATATATATATAATATTTCTACATATAACCTGTTTGTATTTTTTTTAAGATTTTATTTATTTATTCATGAGAAACACACACATATCACACAGAGGCAGAGACACAGGCAGAAGGAGAAGCAGGCTCCATGCAAGGAGCCCTCCATGAGATTCTATCCTGGGACTCCAGGATCATGCCCTGGGCCAAAGGGAGGCACTAAAGGGCTGAGCCACCCAGGGATCCCCATATCTGTATTTATATTAAGCCAAATATTCTGATTCTCTAGCTCTAATCCCTTACCATATTGGTCATTCTAGTCTCCTTCCTTTCCTTATCAGTGACCTCCTGCCCCAACAGTAAGAAACCTGGCTCCTACCATAGCCCAACCTTTTTTCTTAATGATTCAATTCCAGTATACATATGTAGTGATATTGGAATTATTATTCAGTACCCTTGTAAGAAAAAAAGCTTAAAAAATCTATCTACAATTTTCTTTGCCTTTAATCTTATAGATTACCTCACTTCCAAAGTTACTTAGGTCAGTATCATTTTCCCCACTCTATTCAGTGAGGTTGTTTCATACATTTGCATACAGTCAGTGTCAGTCAGTTTTTTTTTTTTTTTTTTGTCACAGTCCACATTGCATCTTGGGATCTCCGACTTCCTAAATAATTATTTTAAAAAAATTTTCCATATGTTACAGTTCAGTCTTTGTGCTGTATAGTTCTTTGGGTTTTGACAAATGCATAATGTTATGTATTCACCATTTCAATATCACACAGAATATTTCACTGTTCTAAAAAATCTCTTGTGCTCACCTATTCAACTTTGTCCTCTTCTCCAAACGCCAGGCAACCACTGATATTTATGGTATCATTATGGTCTTACCTTTTTTGCAATGACATACAATTGGAATTATATAGTATGTATCTTTTTCAAATTAGCTTCTTTCACTTATCAATATTTATTTAAGATTGAACAATGGTTTTCATGGCTGGATACCTCCTTTCTTTTTATTGCTATATAGTACTCCATTGTATGGATGTACCATTGCTTGCTTATCTATTTCATCTATTATTAAAGATCATCTTGGTTTTTCTAGCTTTGGGCCATTACGAATAAAGCTTTTATAAGCAGAGACATGTTGGTTTTGATACTGTCATGTTTTCAGTCAATTGGTAAATGCTTAGAAAAGTAAGTTCCGTATTGTGGTAAGACTGTGTTTAACTTCCTAAGAAAGTGACAAACTGTCTTCCAAAGTAGCTTTACCATTCCTCATTACCACCAGCCATGAATGAGAATTGTTAGTTAGTTAGTTTGGTTTTAGCTATTCTAACAGGCATGTAGTGGTATCTCATTGTTTATAATTCATTTTTAAAAATAGTTTTATTTATTTATTCATGAAAGACAGAGAGAGAGAGAGGCAGAGACACAGGCAGAGGGAGAAGCAGGCTCCATGCAGGGAACCTACCATGGGACTCGATCCCTGGTCTCCAGGATCACACCCTGGGCTGAAGGTGGCACTAAACCACTGAGCCACCCAGGCTGCCCTATAATTCCTTAATAACAAAATGATATTGAGCATTTTCTTCTGCTTATTTGACATGACATCTGTCATCTCTGGTGAAGTGTCTGTCCAGATTTTGCACATTTTTTATTGGGTTTTGTTTTAATTGGGTTACATTTAAAAATTAATTAATTTATCTGAGAGAAAGATTGGGAGAGAAAGAGAGAGAGCGAGTGAGTCTGAGCTGGGAGAGGAGCAGAGGGACAGAATCTCAAGGAGACTCTGCATCGAGCATGGAGCCTGAGACAGGGATCGACATCATGACACTCTTAATGATCTGACTGAAACCAAAAGTTGGATGCTGAACTGACAGCCGCCTAGATACCTCTTAATTGGGTTATATTTTAAGTGTTCTCTTGTATATATTGGATAGAAATCTCTTATCTACTATGTGCTTTGCAACTATTTTCTCCCAGCTTGTGGCTTATCTTTTGGTGTTCCTAACAGTGTCTTTCACTGAGAAGTTTTTCATCTTAATAGAGTTCAAATTATCACTTTAAAATTTTTCTTGTATTGTGCTTTGGTGGTGTATCTGAAATTTATCACCAAACCAAAGTCACTTAGATTCGGGGGCAGATTTTTGCCATGCAAACAATGAAATTTCTGATCCTTATCTTGTTTGATTTACAGGCAGAATTAGATGAAGTGGATTATTCCTTCTTGATATATTTTCTGTACTTAAATTCTAGGACACTACACTTTTCTTTCCCTCCCACATCATTAGCCATTCTTTCTCAGTCTCTTTGCTGCTTTCTCCTTATTTCTTTGATCTCTTAATGTAGGAGTGTGCCAGGGCTGTTTATGACTACTTTGCTTTTCTATATCCCTTCACACTTTTAATGGCTTTATCCAGTCCTGTGTCCTAAACACCATCTTTGTAATATTGACTCACAAATGTTTATATCCTGCTAGACTTCTTCTCTTAATTATAGATTCACATATGCCTGATTGAACCTCCACATTGATTACATCTGGAACTTAGTTGGCTTTAAGCCAAATTCTTCATTTCTGCCCCCATGCTTGCATCTCCTTGAGTCTTCTCATTTCAATATGGGAAATTGCCCAGAGATTAGCATTTTACTGGGTGGAATTTTTATTTTTAAGATTTTATTTATTTATTCATGAGAGACAAACAGAGAGAGACAAAGACATAGGCAGTGGGAGAAGCACGCTCCCCACAGGAAGCCCAATGTGGGACTCTATCCCAGGGCCCTCAGTCCACACCCTGAACCAAAGGCAGATGCTCAACCACTGAGCCATCCAGACATCCCTTTCTGGATGGAAATTAAAGATGGTAGCCATTTTATGGAAATAGTCAAGGCTTAGTATGTAGGGGAAATAAGTACTACCTCTTGTAGTTGCTTTTTGAGGTAGATGATTCGCCAAATGGCTGCTATTATTCCCTTTCTCTTTATTTTTTAAAGATTTATTTATTTGTTTGTTTATTTATTTATTTATTTATTTATTTTAGAGAGCATATATGAGTGGGAGGAGGGGCAGAGGGAGAGGGAGACAAGCAGAATCCCCACTGAACAAGGAGCCCAGTGCAGGGCTAGATCCCAGGACTCTGATATCATTACCTGAGCCAAAATAAAGAGTCAGGCACCTAACTGACTGAGCCCCCCCCCCCCCCCCCCAGGTGCTCTCATTCCCTTTCCTTTAGATATGCTCTTGTGTAGTCTCTTCCCATATGGACTTCAGACTTGGCCCTCCTGTGACTTACTGTGACCAATGAAATATGCTGTTGTATAACTTCTAAGCCCAAGCCTCAAGAGGCTTTGCACCTTCTGGTTCATTCTCTTGGATTACATCTCTGGGAGAGCCATGTGAAAAGTCTAGTCTAGCTTACTAGAGGGTGAGACATGGAGTAGAAATGAATCATCCCAGCTAAGAGCTACATCAACTAACTTCCAGGTGTGTGATTGAAAGTATCTTTGATTTTATAGTTCTAGTTGAGTCATTTGATGACTGCAGTCATATTTGTGACCTCAGGCAAGGCAAGCAGAAGAACTTTCCAGCTGAGCCCAGGCCACATACCTGATCCCAGAATTGAGCAAATGAAATAGTTTTTGTATTAAGCACTAATTTTTGGAGTGGCTTGCTATGCAGCAAAAGATGATTGAAATATGTGAATTTAAGCAAAGCTTCTTATCGTCAGCGTCACACATAGCACAGTACAGGTTTGGAGAGTTTTGGAAGATGTGTTCACTTGGATATTACCAGTTGGTCTGTGCTATGGGAACTGAGCTGTATTTTTGTTCAAGGAAAATTCATTTCACCATCTTCCTGTTTTCCCTTATGATTTGGTAAGACTTCCAAGTTGCTTCCTGTACCAATTGGGCCCAGATTCCAAAACAGCAGCTTGTGAGCCTCCTAGTGTCAATGTATCAAAGAAGGTCCCTTAGAGTCACTGTATGGTGGTGGTGGGACCAGAGGGAGAGAGTCCAAAAGACTGCCCAGAGTCTGTTCAATCAGGATCAACTTCTTTCCTTGGAGAAAGGTCAGATGGCCTTTCTTATTGATGATATCCTTTTTCTTTCTAGATATTTTTATAGTTCCCATACTGCCCTTCGAGGTGTTGCACTAATTTTTCTATTAATCTTTCACTCATTTTACAAACAGCTATTGAGCTTCTCCCTAGGGTCAGTCCCTTAAGCCAAACATCACAGAGATAAAAGACTTAATTTCAGCCCCAAGAGTAGGCAAGTAATCAGATGAGTTGAGACTGTCTGATAAATAGAGCAAAAAGTTGCATGGATTATAGTGGAGACATCAAGAGAGCAGTTAACTAAGCCAGACACTATGCAGTCAGGAAATGTTCCCAAAGGTGATGGCATATAGGGGAGCCCAGAATGGAATGGGAGAAAGAGTGGCAGTTCCCCATCCACAGGAGATGCCTGACTGATGGCAAAGACACACAGTATAGATATGGGACAACATGGGGAGGTCAGGGTCCTGATCTCAGCCCCTGGCTCTATGTCCTTTGCAGCAGTGTTTGTCCATGCCCTTGCATGGAGCTGTGGTCTGTTGGCTCTGGTTGCTGGCAGTATTTCACTGCAGGGCCACACACAATTTTTGACAGACATTTGGTTGTTTCACGTTTGGATATGCTACAGACGGTGCTGGAATGAACACATTTGAGCACATCACTTGGTGCGTGTATACACACATTTCTGTGAAATGTGTATAGCCGGGGCTGAAGTGAATCTGTTCAGTTCCAGTATATACTGCCAAACAGTCTTCCAAATGAGGTTTCATTCATTAATTCATTTATTTTGTGGAGAAGCAGTCCAATTTCCTCACTGTTTTAACTGGAATTGTGTCAAGAGTCTCAGTCCTCCAGTGGTGTCAAAGAATTTTCACCTGCTCCAACATCAGACAGATCGACATGTGCAGGACATGTGAAGGGTGGGAAGGAATGGGAAAGGGCTTTGAAGCCAGTAAGGTTTGGTGTTGAATGTTGCTTCTGTCACTGACAGGATGTGGGGCCCTGAGCAAGTCACATCACTGCCCCAAGGCTGTTTGCTCGTGATGAGGCTGGGGTTAATGATGCTCAGACTCATCGGACTGTTGAAAAGAGCTGAATGAAGTCAAGTATACTGGAGGTCAGGCAGAGTACCTAGCACATGGTGAGTGCAATGAATGGTCACTGTTAGTAATGTTGTAAATGCTTTCTGCAAGAGGTGACAGAGGAGGTGTGAAGGGCTCAAGTTAAAGTCACAGGCTGGCCAGCAGTCAAAAGTGGCTGTTATAAAGGCCATGCACTATAACTCAGGTACTTGAGTTTAAAAACCTCTAAAGTTTTCCTTATTTTACACCCAGTCCTTATTTTACACCAAGTTCTAAGACGTTTCTATTTGTGTCCTCTCCAGTTCACAAAGGATTCATAGAAGGTGTGGTGATGGTGGTGGTGGTGATGGTAGGGAGGGGCCTGCCACCCACCAACATTTAGACAAGAGGGCAACTTTATTTGTTTGTTTGTTTGTTTATTTATTTATTTATTTATTTATTTATTTATTTATTTTTATTGGAGTTCAATTTGCCAACATATAGCATAACACCAAGTGCTCATCCGGCCAAATGCCCCCCTCAGTGTCCATCACCCAGTCACCCCAACCCACTACCCACTTCCCTTTCCACTACCTAGAGGACAACTTTAGCTGAAAGTAGGCAAGAGGAAAAAGACAAAAAAAAAGAAAAAAAAAAAGAAGAAAGAAAGAAAAGAAAACTACATATGCCCATAGCCATGGCCATGCATCTGTTCCTTCAGGTACACCAAGCACATCCATGTTGATTGAGTGGAAAATCCTATAAAAGCTATGCAGCCCCTTGGCCTCAGCACACCCTTGGACTGGCTGCATCTATGATTTTCCTGGTGTTTTGCCCATCACACTCCATGTCATACCTGGTGCTTTGCCTCACACATCTTGTGCTTGTGCTGGGCTCTGAACTTACATCTCTGTACAACACTTTAGGGTTTGTCCTTTGTCTCCTCCCACAGCAGCCAAGAATCTCCGGGTGCAACCCCATCCCATTCCCAGGCTGTCCTGGTTCTCTAGGCAGGCCAGGTCATTAGACAGCCTGCTGAGAAAGGCAACAGTTAGTCTCAGTCTTATAGGGGGAAGGAGGGTGACCTCACTGCCAGAAATGTCCAGGAGTGACACATGATGGTAACCCAGAAACATGATCCCTAGTCATAGCGAGGCATGCAGTTGTGTTTAAGATGGGATGGTAGAAGGCCAGCGATACTGCTGCTAAATAAAAGTGAAAAAACAAAGAAATGTTGAATTATAAAGAAATAATTTTCTATTATTTGGCTTCTGCCCAGCCATATTTGATATTACAGAGGTATCATGATCTCTGTGTGCCATTTTAGAACCTGTAGGCTTCTCCATGGTGTGGGACCTGCCAGAGGCTGTGCAGCTGACTGCCAAGCAACATGCTCCTGCAGCCTGGATCAGAGGATCAGAGTACAAGCGTGTGTGTACATGTCTGGGTGCGGGACACCTGATATTTGGGGTCCTGCTGGTTGCAGGGTCCTTGGATCCTGAAGGAAAAAGCCTTGGATATACTAGGAGAGACAACAGCAGATGGTGGGTATGAAGACAGGGCTGGGAAGGGTTGTCAAGGAGTTCTTTATGAGAAAACCTCAGGGCACAGACTGGGGGCAGATGCACTGGGAAATGCAGAAGCCCATATTCCATCCTTAACTGTATTCAATATCCACAGGCTGGAGGTGAAGTGCATTTTCAAAGAGGTGAATAAGGTAATCAAGGCAATTGACTTCTGTTCCTTGGCAGCAAGCAGGATACTGTACCAGGATAAACAGCACTGACTGTAAGAGACAGGGAGGATTGCAAAGGTGGTTGAGCCTTCCCATAGAGCCCAGCTCGGAAGCCTGTAGGCCTTTGCTGCAGGCCACCATACTCAAGAACAGGTGCTCTGATTCTCTTCTATGACCGGTGTTTGTAGGCATACCAGAGTCCAGCCTGTCTCCGTGGCTGAAATACAAGCTGGAGCCAGTGCACTCATATAAGAAGGAACTCCAGTTGGATTAGGGTAGAGGTGTTCTAGACTTTGTGGTTTGTTTGTTTTTGTTTTTTGTTTGAGAAGGCCTGTGAAAAATAGGTAGATTAAAAGGACTTCCAACTGTAAATTTTGCCAAATTAGGTCATTACAAAAAAATCCACTATTGCTAACCATAGTTAACATTAATTCAAAGAAAGGGCATTTTAAACACCAAGAAAAAGAAAATAATATCTCAGAATAAAGCATAGTCTTTTTTGTTGACTAAACAGATTATATTTTTGATGTTTTTCCTTTTAAAAACACTTCTCCAAAGATCACTGGAAGGTTCATTGTGACCCAGGACAGCAAGAGGATTTCAGGCTGTCTCAGATTCAAACCACCTGGCCTCAGAAAATTTACCTGCCTTTGGGCCTTAAACTTTTTGAGTATCTTTGGGTTGTCCAAAGAAAACTGAAGCAACAGGGTGTGTGCGCCTGTTCATGCTATGTGTGCATGCATGTGTTCCAAAGGCAATCTGCTGGCAGAAGCCTGTCTTGATGAGATTCCAGCTTTGTTCCTGTAAAAGCCTTCAACTGATTGGATGAGGCCCACCCATACCATGCAGGACGATGTGCTTTACTCAAAGCCCACCAATTTAAATGTTAATGGCAGCTAAAAAGACACCTTTACAGAAACACTTAGAATAATATTTTGTCAAATATCTGGGCACTGTGGCCTAGCAACATGTAGCATTATCCATCACACTGATCTCAGTTTTCTTAAAAATGAAAATAATAATCCTTTTCACATAGATTGGTTAACAGGACTTGATAAAATGGCAAACCAAGGCTGCACCAGAAAGACTGACCCAGCCTCTGAGGCCCAGCTGCACGCACTGTCCCTTCTCTAGACTCCCTGAGCCCCTGCAGACAGGCACTAGCCTCTGAGCTCTGGAGAGTGGAATTGTGTCTTCCTCCCGATAAGCCCTCCCAGAGGCCTGCCCCAGGTGCCTCAGCAAGCTCTGTGCCATGACTCCCTTGTGCTGTATGGGACAGCCCAGCTTCTCCACCTGATGCCGTGCTCCTCTCTGCCAGCAAGACCTCGGTATCTGGTCAGTATGTGGAGAGTGGCTGAAGAACCAGATAAATTAGGGGATTTTAGGTGGAATTTTGGGACTCCATCTGGGGCTTTATAAGAGCTAGCCTCTTCCTTTGCACCAGCCTGTTGGTGCCTACTCCTGCCCTCACTGCAGGCAAGAGGGCTTGTGCTCTGTGTCCTGAGCAGTCACATTCACCTCTCACACGTCCCCTCCCCTGGGTCCCACAGCAGCCTCTGTCACATAAAGACACCAAGTGTTTGCTCCTGCTCACCTTCTGTAGCCACCATCGATTTCAGGAGTCCCATCCAGGCTCCTGCAGAACTGCTCAGGTCAGGCTGCTTTTGGCCTTGCAGAGGCATGGCAACCTGATTCATCTCAGGGGAATTTCCTCTGCTCCCCAGAACCTCCAGGCACCTCTTCATGATCCAAGACAGCTGCTTTGTGTTGGTCAATAACTTGGCTTTCTGTTTTACTGGAACTTCTGTTTCCCACCTGGCTTCTTTCACTGGCACCACAGCACCACAAACCCCCTCTCCATCTTCACCAAGTGTCCACATCTCACTGGGAAGCAGATGGCATCATTTCTCTCTGTTGCTGTCTCTTAGAGCCCTAAATGTCAGTGATTGTCCACTCTTCCCTCTCCATCTGGGAACAAGCAGCCTCATGTTGAAGGCAGTTCCTTCCCCTTCCCTCCCACGTGGTCCTTGCTGTTTTGCTGAGCATGGTGTGATGAAAAAGAGAATATCTGGGGTGCCTGCGTGGCTCAGTGATTGAGTGTCTGCCTTCGGCTCAGGTCTTGATCCTGGTCCTGGAATTGAGTCCTGCATCGGACTCCCCACAGGGAGCCTGGTTCTCCCTCTGCCCATGTCTCTGCCTCTCTCTCTGTGTCTCTTATGAATAAATAAATAAAATCCTAAAGAGATAGATAGATGATAGATAGATAGATAGATAGATAGATAGATAGATAGAGACAGAGAGAGAGAGAGAGAGAGGGAGAGAGAATGTCTGTGGGTTTGGATAAAGTGATTCCTGTGGGACTTTAGAAGCATTGCTTCACCTCTTTGAACCTCAGAGTCCTCCTGTCATATAGTGAAATCACTCCCGGGCGTACAGGAGCCACTGGATATTCAAGTGCTCAGCCCAAGGGCTTGGCATATGCATCTGTATCCTACCCTCCACATATACGCCAAGCATGGGACATGGCTGGCCTTTCTTCTCCTGAATGGCGAAGTTGGGTTGGGAGAGTAGCAGTGTGAAGAGCAGGTGCCTTGCCTTTCCCATGGGGTGGTGCCTGTCTTGGGATGGAGGCAGAGGCCGCACGGTGGGAGGTGAGGGGTGGGAACTGGGTTTCTGTTGCCGGAGAGTGGCCTGGGATCTCAGGGCCCAGGAGGCTGGACTGGGCCTGTCTGAAGCTGGCCAGGCTCCCTGACTTTCCTGTTCTTCTGCCCATGACTACCGCCATCCCCCTTCCTTTTCTCTGAGAATGTTCATGTAGCCCATGGCCTGCTGGCATGCTGATATAGGGCCTTGCTCCCTTGAGGTGATTATGGCTTTTACTTCCTCACTGTGGGTGGGCGCTTTGCCTCTCACATGCCTCATGGCTCACATCCTCATATGACCCTTCACCACTTTGGTCTTGTTTTACTCTGGACAGAGTAGGACAGAGTTCCTATTCCGAACAAGGACAGCCCCTCCCCTTGAGGTTCCGTGTTATTGGCTGTGAGGTATATGGGTGAGCAGGGGACTGTACAGAGGACCACCACGTGCCTGCCTGGCCCAAATGCCCCATCTTAAGCTCTTGTTGAACTGTGAAGACTGCAATATGAAATGACAACAAATTAGTCGAAAGACATCCTTGAACAGGGCAAAAAAAAAAAAAAAAAAAAAAAAAGAGAAACCAGCCAGTGGGGTGGGACACCTTGATTGTGTTACATATTCAGTTGTGGAAAGAAAAAAATGCATATGATTAAGCATTTACTGAACATCTACACTTCACTGTTGCAGCTTTTGTTTCAAGCGGAGAGCTTGCTCTAGGCTTTGGTGTGCATTAATGCCACTTGCAGGGAAGGCCTGGGATGTGGAGGAGAGGGTTATCCAGGGTGAGCTGGTGGAGGCAATGGTCACTAGGCCCTCTCAGCCAACAGCCTGAGTCTGCCTCATTTCTATAGATGGGAAAATAGGCCCCAGAAGGGGGCAGGATGGGGGTGTCCAGGCCCAATGCTTCTGCCACTGGAGAACCCCACCCCATCGCTATGGTGCACAGTGATTGTGGGGCACATCGCAAGCAATTGTATTCTTTGTCTGCAAACTTGTGACAGTCATGTCCCGGGCAGCCCCCAGTGCTGGGCCCAGCACCTAGTAGAGCAGTACTCAGTAATTGTCTTTAGGTTGACAAAGACCATTTTGAGATGGCTGGCTCACGTGTATCTCCGTGTCATTGGAGGCAGAGGCTGAGTTATATTACCCACTGTGTTCCTAGTCTGGCACATAGTTGCACCCAATGAATTGCTCTGATGTCACCATAGCTCTTCTGGGGCAAGAAAATTGAATCCAACTAGCACAGAATAGTCACCCTACAGCTATGGACCATGTACGAGGTGGCTGGAGGACCTGGAGACCTAAGGGGCAGACTTAGTTTTTCTGGCAAAATTTTTCCTGATGGCTTACTTATCATTCCACATGGCAGTTCCTGTGGCCACCGCTGGGCATGGGGTGCAGTCCCTTGACACCTGCTAGCGTGGGATGAAGTGCTTATGTTTCAAACCCTCAACCCAGCAAGTCACTGAATCACCGGTGTGATGCTCATATGAAAACTTGACTTCATATGTCTTCTTTCAGATCTGGTGGCCGCTGATGGCCATTTTGTGATATTAACCCTGATAACCTTGTATGCTACCCTCCCTCCTGCAGAGGAGAAGCAACCTACTCAGGGGCAACTGGGTAGAGTCAGGGCTGGATCCTGGAAACTGCCCACTCATGCAGGGCCTCAGATCAGCTGACATACTCAGCATCCTGTTCTTGTCCTGCTGCTGGGAAGGACGAGTGAGCCTGACTGGGAGTGACATCTGTCCTGGCACTGCTCAGTTATGCCATATCTTCCAGCCCTCCCACCTTCCTGGCTCCAAGCTTGCATATTTGGTGATCCCTGTGTACCTAAGGAAGCTCCCACGCCTCAGCCTGGAGCCTGGGCCTTCCGATTTGTTGAGTTTTCCTGCTCTGCCATGAGCCCATCTCTAGTGTACTAGCCTGATGCAGGCAGTGGTTCTTACTTTGGAGCTGCCTCCAGCTCCAAAATTACCCAGAGGTTCTAATTCAGGATGCGTTGCTTCACACCAGACACTGCTTTTCTCACAGCACTTATCCCATGTCCCTAAACGTAAGATCTGTTAGAGCAGAGATCCCTTATTCACTGTTGCATCTTCAGAATCCAGTACAGGGCTTGACACCAGATGGCATTTTTCATAAACAAAATATTTTTAAATGAACATAGCTACCTGCAGGGACTGTGTTGGGGAATCAGGTCCTGAAGCCCCGCTAGGTGTAGCCATGGGGCTCTCCTGAAATAAGCTGGCAGAGGCCTGACTTCAGGCTCACAGAGACTGCTGCCAGCCCAGAAGCAGAGAGTCAGGCAAGCCAGAAGGGGGGATGTCAGGCTGGACAGGCTGATGCCCAGGAGGACAGAGAGAATGGAGCCAGCAGCTGCTCCTCAAGTCGGCACCCTTCCTGAAGGCATCCACTGCTTGGAACCCCTTCCTCTTTCTTTTGAACTTCAGATTTTGGGGGCGGGTGGTGAGATAAGCTGCCCCTACTGAAAGTGGAAAAGTTACAGTTTTACTTATTGATTCGATTTCTCACTTTATAGTAGGGAAATTTTTCAACATCTACAAAAGTAAAGACTAAGCATAATGAACTCCTGTATGCCCATCAGTAACCTTTTAATGATTTTTGATGTTTATCAGTGTCCTTTTATCTATTTCCTTCCACTTTCATCCTGAACTGTGGTAAAGCAGACCCCTCACATGATGTCATTTCATTTCTAAACGTGTGGATGTGCATCTCTTACTGATAAGGATGTTTTCTTTTTAAACACAGGGACCATAAGCCTGCAGTTATCTGGCTGGGGAGACACTCTCCAGAGCCAGCCACTGGCATCCTTCCATTTCCATATGGAAACACCCCCCACCTCAGAGGGGGTTCATTTCCCATCCTTCCAATCTGGACTGGTCTTGTGACTTGCTTTCACCACAGAATGTGGTGGAAGTGACACTCACTGTGAAACGTCCAAAGCCAGGTTTCATAGGCCTTGTAACTTCTGCTTTTTCTTTCATGGGACCTAGTTGCCATGTGGGGAATCTCAGGCCAGGATATACATGCTGAGACCATCCATGCTCTCCATGGATGGAGAGAGAAACCCAAACACCTATGAGAGCTCTAGCCATCCCAGGAGAGGCACAAGCCATGTGAACGAAGCCTTCTAGAATGGTCCAGCCCAGCTGGGCTCCCAGCTGAGTTGAGCTACATGAATGACCCCAGCCAACACCATATTCAACAGGAGAACCACTCCATTGAGCCAAGCTCCAAGTGCAGAATAAATGGTTCTTCTGTCTGAAGCTCCATCATTAAGGCCCTGGCCATCGCCCCTGATGTGAGCTGTTCATAGTAACCATAGTAGCTTTGGCAAGGAGGGATTCTAAGCTATGAGGAAGCAATGATGAGGAGGGGGCATGGCAGGGCCTGTATGTGAGCCCACCTCCCAGAGCACCAGGGGCGCAGTGGGGCCCAACTGGACAAGGTTGGCTCTGGCTTCTGCAGAGTGGGTGCCAGGGCCTCACAGCCTGGCCCACTAGAACCACCTGCCAGCATTGGCTGAGCCACTTGGCCCAGTGATGACTTGGTCCCTGGCGCTATGCTGAAGAGGGGATGAGAATGTGGATATAGGTCCTACACCAGTTGAAAGGTCCTTGTACATCCTGTACTTAACGCCTTTTGAAATTAAAGCAACACTTACCTCCATCTCCTTCTCTAATTTTAATGTATATATTTCTGTTATTGAAAGGATGCCCCTGGATAGCTAACTTTCATGAGTTTCCGTTTTCCCCTGTTCAGGCCATGGAACCGAGGCCTCCTCTATTCCTGCTTCTGGGAGGCATGTCTCTGGCGTGGCTGCCAGGCTGGGCTGGGCTGAATGCAGGACACCACCCAGGTGGCTCTGACTCCAGGGCCTCTCCTTGAAGGGAGGAGGAGGAGAAGCGTACACCGTAAGGAGCTCCTTAGGGCCTGGAGAAGGGGGGACCACCTCTCTGCTGGCCAGAGCGAGGGTCAAGAGCCCTTGTCCATATACATAGGCAGTCACTGCATGGTATTTACAGGGAACATGTGGGTCCCTTGTCCCCTTTTCTGGAGCTCTGAACTTTCTTCTGGTCACCTTTGTTCTCTGGCCACTGTGGCCAGCACCCTGACCCTCCCCTTACTTCTCGTCCCTAAGCATGGAAACAAGCCCTTCATTTGTGTCCCCAGAGCATCAGCAACACTGTGACTGATATTTTGCAAAACTTTTCTAGGCTTGGGCCTGGTCTGGGAGACTACAATGGCAGAGGAAAGTGTCACACTGTGTTTCATGCATGTGCACAGAACATCCGAGGAAGGACACACAAGTCTTGTGTAGCCTGGAGAGGTGAGGACAAGGAGGAAAGAGGGACTTGCTTTTTGATCTAAATTGTTTGAATTGTGTGCTTGGGATTTGGAACCATGTGCATGTCTATTTTCCCAACTCAACCAATTGATCAAATAAGCAAACAAACAATAAACAAACAGGCATTACTATTTCTCATGGTGGTGGTGGTGGGGTCTTCTTATATCCCCAGCTTGCTGCTACAGAGAGTCCCCATGGCTCTGAGTTTCCACAGAACACTCACGTGGTGTCCAGATGGCAGGATGAGAAAGCCATGGCATCCCGTCCTGTCCTCCAGGCCTGGCTCCACTCATGCATCCTCTGGTCCTCCCCTAGGATTTTCTCAACCCCTGGGCAGATGGCTTGTGTCACTATGCAGTACACCTCTTATTTCTCCATCTCTTCTTTTTAAGAAGAGGATTCAGGCTTTACCTGCATGACCACAAGTCCCACTGAAGACTTTGCTTCTGCTTACAGAGGCCCACTGCTGAAAGCCAACTAAAGACAGTGCTGGCAGCCCCAAAGCTGTATTTTTTCACACTTTACATAGGATTAAGGAGATGGGGGTACCTGGGAGACCAGGTGTGCAATCAATTCATCTGACAGATGAAGATACTGAGGGTCAGAGAGGAGAAGGGACTCAAACCTGCCTTCCACTCCACTCAGAAAGCTCTGGTGGTTGTGCCATGGGTGGGGCACTGACTCTGTCCTCCTTGCCCTCTGATTCTTCCTCCAGGCTCCCCTGGAGCATGTAGCTGAGCCTGGAGTGCGGTCCCCTCAGCACAAGCCACTGCAGAGTATCAGAGTATTCTTGAGGCAGGTAGGGAGAGGGTAAGATCAAAGTCTGACCCAGGTAGAGATGTGACAGTTGGAAGGTATCGCAGCCCTAAAGACATGGATTGCAGGGCCTAGGGGAGGAGGAGTCTCTCCCCACAGGGAACATCGTACTGATGATTGTGATTGGTGCCCATGCTGTAGGTACAAAAGCAAGGGTTCCTAGAAGTGGGAGGATGGAGCTGATGGCTAGTCCCACAGGCTTGCCAGCAGCAGCACTCAGATGAAGCCTGCAGTGCCACAAGGAACTGGCGTCAGCCAGAGAGTCTGGAAGTCATGCTGGTGGTCCTTGCCAAGGCTGAAATACTGCACAGTCTGAGTCTGGATGATGATCTTAGAATCAAGGGTGATGACCACCAACACGGCATCCTGGGACGTCATCTATTTATCTGGTTCTGTTTTGTTTTGTTTTTGTTTGGCTTTTCTATGCCCCTTGGGGGCAGTTATTAATCATGGGTGTTTTTGGAATCACCCACAGAGTTGTTTTCCCCAACATTGACCTATGGAAACCCACTTCAGGGGTTCTGATGACAATTCTGAAATTCTCCCTGAGTGATTCAGTACATGACAAACTGATCCTCAAACTGTCTCCTTCACACACATGTCGGCACCTGGGTGTCAGCGTGAGTGGGCTAAGTGCTGGCTCAGAGCTCAGGGTGCAGAATCTCCCTCTTCATCTCCACACCTCCCATCAGAGCTCCAGCTGCTCCCAAGGTCCTGCTTGAGCCTGTTGCATTTACCTCCAATACACTCTGCTCACTTCTGTGTTCTTCCTTTGCCTATAACATTCTTCCAGCTGCAAAGCTTGATGCTTTTCATTCTCAGGAAGCCTCCCTGGT
The DNA here is from genome assembly GCF_011100685.1 of Canis lupus familiaris. NCBI lineage: Eukaryota > Metazoa > Chordata > Mammalia > Carnivora > Canidae > Canis > Canis lupus. The sequence goes on from NC_049240.1 coordinate 25,269,917, forward strand.
GACTTCATCTAATCCTCTGACTTCCTGATACTGTGACAAACCATGACCCTTGGTGGACGTTTGCCACATCCTCCTTCACCATTAAGTCAGGTGACTCTCACCTCTTATCAGGTTCTGCTTTCATTTCCTAGAGTACCTAGCCAAGTGTTAAGTCTACTGAGCAAATGAAACAGAAAAAATGAATATGAATAACATGAGCAGAAAGAAGAAATAAATTAAAGCAGAAATAAATGATTACAGGCCCCCTGAAAAGAGTCACACTTGCATCTGCCTTCCTACGCCTCTTCCCTCTTCATGAAGTGGCTGAGACTGGGAGTCACTTGATTTGATTTATTTAACCTGCTCAGTGCTTCCTGACTGATTTAAGCCAGCTCAGATAGGCCTCCTGAAGCCCCCCCATTTTGCCATGTTTGCCCCCCTCTGTTGCTCAGCAGTTACCCCTCTTCTATATCAGGCATTTTCTGCTCTCAGAGCACTTTGGGTGACACTCTCAGGCCGGAGGCTCCACAGCCAGATTATCAACGACTTCTGCCTGCTTTTTCCGGCCGACTGTTGCCAGTGCTAGCAGAGCTATTTATACTTTGTCGGTCAGCTGCCTTGGAACAATGCATAGTAAGCAGTTTCATCCCTTGGCTGACTTCTCTACACACTGTGTGGTGGAAGGGAGCCTGATAGGAGGTGGTGTTGACAGAGCCCTGGGGGGCTGGCACTTGGATCTGTAAAGCTATAGATATACCAGCACCTGACTCTCCAGAAAATCAGGTTTTATATCTAAATTCTATGTGTGTGTTCCTGGACACATACATCCTGAGTCATTTCACTGAGGTGATTTACAAGGACTTGGAATTGGGGTATCTCGGGGTTATCCCAATGGGGTAATGAGCTAGGTGAAAACCTGGCAGTGGGGAGAGCCAGGTAGCTTTGTCAGCTCAATGACCTGAGAGGTTAGATGCTAGCAGTTCAAATGTGATGTCCTCCATCTTTGTCACTCCCATCCCCGTCCCCACTGCCACCAAACACTGCCATCACATCAGTACCTATCCAACTCCCACAGCTACCACTGTTAGCACTATCATTTATAGCTCACTCAGTTGCAAGCCTAGTAAGTCACCACCCCAATTCCAGCACAGCTGTCACCCTGCTCCCATGTCCCTATCCCCTCAGCTATCCTTACTGCATCCCCCATGACTAGTACTTGGATAAAGAGCTGAAAGATCCTTTCCCCATATCACATACCTGCTTAGGATCCATTCTCCTTTCTAAACTGCCCATGAGGTGTATTTATTTATTTATTTTTATTTATTTTTTTAAAGATTTTATTTATTTATTCATGATAGTCAAACAGAGAGAGAGAGAGGCAGAGACATAGGCAGAGGGAGAAGCAGGCTCCATGCAGGGAGCCCGATGTGGGATTCGATCCGGGGTCTCCAGGATCGCGCCCTGGGCCAAAGGCAGGCGCCAAACCGCTGCACCACCCAGGGATCCCCCATGAGGTGTATTTAAAGCCAATCTGATTTGTGTAATGGAGTGGGAGTGAAGGTTGCTGGGATGGTTGATGACACTGGAAGGGTATATTGGCCCTAGACAATGGGATGCCTCGAAAGCTGTATGTGTCATTGTGAACTTAATGTCTGGGTTATATTTATGAGCCTAGAGCAGAAAGTTTCTGAGCAGAAAGTTACAGGAAAAGAACTATAAGAGATTGAAAGCTAATGGTCATTCACCCAATGAACACTCATGCCTAGGAAGGAACAACATAGTGACGCAATGGAAGTCTAGACAGGGGAAGGCAGACAGTGTTAGAACAGACTGCTGAGGGGGTGACATTTGGGTAAGAAGGAGCCAGTTATCTGAAGATCAGGGAAAGGAGTGCTCCTGGGAAAGGACTGAGCAGATGCAAGGGCTCTGCGATGAGAAAGAGTTTGGCTTACTCGAGGAGTAAGGAGGAGGTAATGTGCGTCTGTGAGCCACTGCTTCCTTGCTTACTAATGAGTAAATACAACCCTCAAACAGTTATTATTAGGGTTAAGTTGGATAATGTGTCTTTGGCACGTGCCATCATATCTCAGACATATTTTGCACATAGTAAGCATTGAATAAAGAACTGCTATGACATTTTGCCTTTTAGAAACCTTTACTTCTCTGCCTCCTTCACCTCCTCTAGAAGTTTATGGCTGGTAAGGGGCATGTAGTGACTTTTATGAAATAGTTGAGTGGGACTGAAAAAACACGATGGCAGGTGAAAAGCAGATTAGTAAATTCTAATTTTTATGAGAAGCAGTGAAGAGTCACATTTGAGGTGAGGAGACCAACACTGCTAGATGAACAGGACATGTGAATTTGCATTTATGCCCTACTACTAATGAAAATGTACCTCTTGGATATTCACTAACTATTTCCTGAAAGATTCTATTTCTACCTCTTGGAGACTTTTTTTGTTGTTGTTCTAAGAATGAGAAATTTGACTTTCCTGGTCACAAACCTCCAAGGGACACAAAGCAGAATCTCTCCCTTTCATAACAAATTCTTGTGTTTTATTTCTTCCAATGCAGCATATAGATCCCAGAGTCCACCATCTGCAAGTAACACAGAATCCTGCCCTTTGGGTACTAACTGCTGACCTTACGTTTGAATTATTGGTGCTTAGGATGATTTATATTCTAGAGCAGTTCTTGCAGGACCAAATACCAGAAGGGTACACTGAGTAAACTGGGCACAGTGTGAAAACTAACAACTATTTACTTCATAACAGTGCCTTCAGCTGTATTCTTTTGGCACCAACTTTATTTTTTATTTTATTTTTTTGGCACCAATTTTATTTGCTTGATAATCATGTAAAAGCACTATTTTCTTCCATAAGGTAACGTATTCTCTCCCAAACTTCTTGAAATGCATGGATTCCTGGTCTAGCTCTTTATATTCCATAAAGAAGCAGTGGAGAGGCAGTGATAAATGGCAGCTGACACAGGGCATTGGGTAAGGAAGTGATGGGGAGAAGGGAGGCTGGGGTCAGACAGGAGAATGTACCACCTGCAGTGAGCAGCCATCATTTGCTTCCAGAAAGCCAAGAGGGACAAAAGCCCAATGTTTCTGGCTGTCCTAATTTTTCAAGAGAACCCAGACATCCAGATATTTATGGGATGTCTCCTGATTTGTAAAAGTGGGCAAGTAATTCAATATTTTTAAAAAGTGCTATGCAGGGCCACACTGTGAGATCCACCAGTGAAATGTGGAACTCTATTCTGGAGGGTTAGAGCCCAAAGCTTGCCAATTACCTCTCCAAGCTTCTCCAAGTGCTATCCATGAGGATGCAGTATATGATGCCTATGTACATGGGTCAGATTACTCTGATCCTTCATAGAATTTCATTTACAAAACAGACTTTTCTCCACTTGGTCCAAGGTGGGGGACTGCCTGCCTTTGTGCCATGTTGCCTGCATCACCTTGCCTTGCTCACTATCTTAGGAGGACTGAAGCATGTCTTCTCTGGGATCACTCCAAAATTTCATAGAAGGCCTCAGAGTTAGCTCAACTAGAGCCAAATTTGCTCATCTATAAAGTGTGTGTGTGTGTGTGTGTGTGTGTGTGGTGTGTGGTGGGGGCATTTGTGATGTCCTGTGATTGACCCCATTTGTGTCATGTGCTTCGTCTGGACCAATCAACTGTGGCCAGATTCTGCCTGCAGGTGGAGGATTACCTGTAAATTACAGGGAAAGGGCTGGAGGCGGCTGGTCTTTGAAGAAGGGTGATGTGCTGGGCAGGCAGATCTGAAATATTCCTGATAGTAAGAAACAGACCCTGCCTGTCATGACCTGGACATTTGTGTCCTCCCCAAGTCCATATGTTGAAGCCATAAGCTCCAATGGGGTGGTATCTGGAGATGGGGTGTTTAGGAGGAAATTAGAGTTAGATGAGGTTGTAGGGGAAGAAGGAGTTACCCTCTCTCCTCCTAGGTTTGACAACAGCATCTATAAAATAAACTTACAACAGGCAAATCAATAAGAGAAAAGGTACACAATATATTAATTTTTAATATCATGTGCATGAAAGCATCACAGGAAAGAAGGTAAATACTCAAAAAAGTGGTGATACTTGGAAGCTTATGTAGCATCTTAATAGGGAGTGTGAGGGAGGCTGGAAGCCACCAACAAGACAGTAAATGATTTTGAGGAAGGATGGGCCTACGGAATGGCCCTTAGAGGAAGAGATAGGAGGTGTGATAGTCTGTGACAAAGTCTCTGTGGCTGAGGTATAGACCTTTAGTCTTGTTTTCTGTGATAAGAGTCCCAGCACTTCTCTGGCTGATACTAACTCTCCTCCTCAGGAGATGTCAGAGAGTTGCCACTGAGTTCCTTTTGGAGGAGGATCTGTCCTTATATAGATAAAGAGTTCACAGGAAGCTTCCTTCTGCATTTACTCTTCTCTAAGTGCCTTCAGCTCAAAATAATTAATATAGCAATGTGCATGTCCTGAACTCTTTCAAGATCTGGAGGGTGGGGCCCTTAGGATGGAGTTAGTGCCCTTATAAGAAGAGATCAGAGCTTCCTGCATTTCCCTTTCTCCCTCTCACTGTCCCTGTTTCTACCAGGTGAGGACACAGCCAGAACCCAACCATCCCTAAGCCTTGTCTTTACCCAGACCTGTCCCTGCTGGCACCATGATCTCTGGCCTCCCAGCCTCCAGAACTGTGAAGATTAAACACAGTTTAAGCCTCTCTGTCTGTAGTATTTTTTTCAAGCAGCCCAAGTTGACTAATACACTGCCCCAGGAAAACTAGACCTGCTAGGACATTCAGTTCTTCAATAGGAACTAACTGCTAAAAATACTGTTTCCTAATGCAAGGCCTTGCCACTTACTGGCTCTGTCATCTTGGGTAGTTTTTTGTTTTGTTTTGTTATTTACGTTCTGAATGTCAGAGCTTTAATTTCTTTAGTGAAGGTAACTGTATTTATCTCCTTTCTCCTTACCTTTAATTCTCCTGGAGAACTAAATGAGATAATGCTTATGGAGTGCCCAGTACAGCTCTTAGCACATTAAATAATCGCTTGCCCCTGATTCTGTTATAATTATTACTGCTATGGCTTTTTTTTTTGGCATTTTTTTTCTTCTGTCTTCATGTCTTGGGGGATGATAACAGAGAGCTGGTGTGTGGGTTCTATAAATGGTGTCAACAACCACTGTAATTCACTTCTTTGGCTTGCTTTTGCCTCTTTTGCTGATTCAGCATTATTTTGGAGCAAATGTGGTATGGCTCATTGTGTCAAAGGTCCCATAGCTCTTTGGGGGGATGGACAGCAGGGTGTACAGAACTTGGTGGAACCATATTTGACAGTGATGGGGTGCCGTGATTGACTAGTGTCAGAAGTCTTGTCCTCCTGTACTCCAGAGCAAAGCCCATGCTGTCATTCAGCCCAGGTTAGCTGAAGCCCATTTTAATATTAAGTCTGCAGCCCCTCACTTGAACCTCTGAGTCCTGGTAGTTTGCTCCCAGCCTGCCGATGTTCCAGGGCTCCCTCTACCTGTCTTGAGAAGGCAAAGGCTGATGGACGTGGGGAATGTCCAGAGCCAAGCACCAGAGATGTCTGGAGAAGGAATTACAAGCAGGCTGAGGCCATCCTAGGAAGGGGGTGATAATTTGGCTTTTATTTTTAAAAATGAGCAGGACGGTGATGGGACATAAATGAGAGGGACTCAACCCCATACCCCTGGGGCTCTTTAGTTTCTGTTTAACACCATGCTCTGGCTTCTCAGCTCCATCTGTCCATCTGTAATCTACTTTGTCATGCTGAGTTTGGGACTCTGCAGACCCTGGTTTTACTTTACCAGCTTCTGCCTGTGAGGGTCTGCCAATCAGGGCTGCTACAGGGCAGAGGTAGGGAGAAGGAGCTCACTCCTTGTTTTCTGTCAATGCCCTGTGTCTGCTACCCTTTCTGGAGAACATCTCCTGGTAGTACTTGTAGCCACAGAACAGAAGTAATTCCTTCATGGGCAGCAGCCATGGCCAGTGTGCAGTTTCCCACCATCCTCATTATTCTCTTAGACTCACCACACCACCAAACAGCACACTTCCTTAGATCTGGGCTAGGGCTGTCCTGCAGGTGCAGAGACACCAGCACCAGTGGTAGAGATTAGGAAGTTCAGATCGAGATGCATAGAAACTGTCTTCTTTAGTCTTCATAAAAGTGCAGTGTTAGTTCTGTCATAAATTAGGTTTCATGTATGAGTGGGTCTGCTTCTTGGCTCTCTATTCATTTTCATTTGTCTCTTCCCCCTGTCCTGCACCAATACCTGATTGTCTAATTACTTGAAATTTATAATGATCCTTAGGATCTAATAGGGTAAGTCTTCTCACTTAATTTTTCTTCTTCAGGAATATCTCTTGGTTATTCATACTCTTTGTTCTCCTTTCTAAATATTAGAAATAGCATAGCAGATCAAGATACATAACCACTCATAACAAACACAAATCCTCACCACTTCTGTGTATTTTGATTGGAATGCATTGAAGACGTAGATAACTGGGATTTTTTAAAATTGAAGAATAATTAACAGACAATGTCATATTAGCTTCAGGTGTACAACATTGACTTGATATTTATATATGTTTTACAATGGTTGTCACAATAAAGTCTAGTTATGATCTGTAATTGCACACAATTATTATAATATTATTGACTATTCCTTATTCTTTACATTACATCCCTGTGTTTTATGTATTTTATGACTGAAAGACTATACCTCTTAACCCCTTTCATCTATTTCATCCATATCCCCACTCCTGTCTTCTCTGGCAACCACCAACTTGTTCTCTGCATCTATGAGTCTGTTTCTCTTTTGTTCGTTTGTTTTGTTTTTCAGATTCCACTTGTAAGTGAGATCAAATGGTGTTCAATGTAAGTGATGCAAGAGGTCCTTTACCTATCAACTTGTCACTGTTATATAAGATGTCTTTCTTTGTCTGATTTATTTCACTTAGCACAGTGCCCTCTAGGTCCATCCATGGTTGTTGCAAATAGCAAGATTTCATTACTTTTTTTTTTTTTAGAGTTAAGTAATATTCCGTGTGTGTGTGTGTGTGTGTGTGTGTGTGTACACATACCACATCTTCTTCTTCATTTATTTATCTATGGGCATTTAGGTTTCTTCCATATCTTAACTACTGTAAATAATGCTGCAATGAACATAGGGGTACATATGCCTTTTCGAATTAGTGTTTTCATTTTTTTTATAAATTCTTAGAAGTGGAATTGTTGGACATATAATAGCTCTATTTTTAATTTTTTGAGAATCCTCCATCCTCTTTTCCACAGTGACTACACCAATTTACATTCCCAGCAACGGTGCTTGAGGGTTCCTTTTCTCCACATCCTCACCAACACTTGTTATTTTTGTCTTTTTGATACTAGCATTTTGGACAGGTGTAAGTTATATCATTATGTGTTTTTTTTTTCTCATTGTGGTTTTAATTTGGATTTCCCTGATGGTGAATGATGTTGAGCATCTTTTCATGTGTCTCTTGGCCACCTGGATGTTTTCTGTGGAAAAATGTTTGTTCAGATCCTCTACCTACTTTTTAATAGGATTATTTTTTAAAATATTTTTAAAGGAATTATTTGTATATTTTGGAGGCTAACCCCTTATTGATTATATCATTTGCAAGTAACTTTTCCCATTCAGTAGGTTGCCTTTTTGTTTTGTTTCTGCTTTCCTTAGCTGTACAAAAGATTTTTAGTTTGCTGTGATCCCACTTGTTTCTGTTGTCCTTGCCTAAAGAGGCAGAACCAAAACATATCACTAAGATCAATGTCAATGAACTTACTGCTTATGTTTTCTTCTAAAAGATTTATGGCTTTGGGTTTTATATTTTAGTCTTTAATTCATTTTGAAATTATTTTTGTATATGGGATAAGAAAGTGGTTCAGTTTCATTCTTTTGCATGTAGCTGATCAGTTTTCCCAGTACCATTTATTGAAGAGCCTGTCTTTTCCCCATTGTGTATTCATGCCTCCTGTGTCATAGATTAATTTACCATATAAGTGTGGTTTTATTTCTGGGCTCTCTGTTCTATTGTATTGATCTATTTTTGTACCAGGACCATACTGTTTTGATTACTATAGTTTTGTAACATAGTTTGAAATCTGTAATGTGATACCTCCAGCTTTGTTCTTTTTTAAGATTGCATTGGCTATTTGAGATCTTTTGTGGTACTCTACAAATTTTGGGATTATTTGTTCTAGTTATGTGAAAAGTGCCATTGATATTTTGGTAGTGATTGCACTGAATCTGTAAACTGCTTTAGATTAGTGAGAACATTTTGACAACATTAGTTCTTTCAGTCTATGAGCACAATATATGTAACTGGGATTCTTTAATGTTTTTAATGAACTTTCTAATTTTGTCCATATAGTTCTTCTACATCCTCTGTTAGATTTATTCCTGTGGACTTTATATTCTTGAGATAATTTTGAATGATATTTACAAAAGTGACATTTAAAATCATTTGTTGGTAGTATGTAGAAATGCATTTTTAAAACTGGGTATTCAATAATCTTGCTAAACTCTTTTATTAATGCAATCGTTCAGGTTTTGTACATGGACAGTAAAATTATCTGCAAGTAATGACTGTCTTGGTTCTTCTTCATTAAAAAAAATATTTTATTTATTTATTCATGAGAGACACACAGAGAGAGGCAGAGACATAGGCAGAGGGAGAAACAGGATCCTCATGGGAAGTCCAATGTAGGACTTGATCCCAAGACCCTGCGATCATGACCTAAGCAGAAGGTAGATGCTCAAACGCTGAGCCACCCAAGTGTCCCTGTTTCGGTTCTTCTTGTCCAGTCTTTATAACATTTGTTTCCTTGCCTTTCTATGCCACCTGGAAGCTCCAGTATGGTGTTCAATGTAAGTGATGCCAGTGGACCCTTTAGCTAGTCTTAATCTTAAGGAAACACTTAAAAAATGTATTTAAATTCAATTTAATTAACATATACTATATTATTAGTTTCAGAGGTAGAATTCAGTAATTCATCAGCTGCATACAACAACTAGTGCTTATTACTTCAAATGCCCTCCTCAATACTTATCACCCAGTTACCCCATGCCTCCACCTACCTCCTCTCCAGCAACCCTCAGTGTGTTTCCTATAGTTAAGAGTCTCTTATGGTTGGCCTCCCTTTGTTTTCCTCTTATTTTATTTTTCCTTCTCTTACCCTATGTTCATATCTGTTTTGTTTCTTAAATTCCAACTTGTCACTGTTATGTATGATGTTTTCATATCAGGTTGAGGAATTTCCTTCTATTTCTAGCTTGCTGAAGATTTTTATCATGAATATATGCTAAATGTTATTAAGTGCTCTTTCTGTACCTAATAGATTAAGTCCATGATGTTTTCCCTTTGATATGCTAATGGATGATTTCTATTCATTGATGTTTTTTAAGTTAAAGTAACCACACATTTCCTAGAATAAATCCAATGTGGTTGTGATATATAAGTTTTTTTATATATTGCTGGACTCAGGTTGCTAATACATTTTTAAGGATTTCTTATATCTATATTCATAAAAAACAGATAGCCTAGGATTTATATAAGAAAATACTTATACTGTTGTGGTTGGATTTTGGTATTTAGTTTAGGCTGGCCTAACAATAAGTCCATTGCATTTTCTCTGGAAGAGCCTGTGTAAAATTAGAACTGTGTATCTTTTAGGTATTTGGGATAGGTCTTGTTGGAACTCCATGGATCAGATGGTCTCTCTGTGGGGAAGTTTTAACTATTGGTCAGGTATTTTTAATGATTATAGGACCACATAGAATTTCTGTTTTTAAATTTTTCCTGTATTAGTTACATTTTTTCATAAATCTGCACATTTCATCTAGGTTTTTAACTTCATTGGTATAATGTTCCTCATAAAGTCCTTGTATTGCCTTTTTAATATCTGCAGCATTTAGAGTTATGCTTTCTGTTTTATTCCTAAATTATTTATTCATTCCTTCTCTCATGTTTTTCTTGATTACTTGTGCCTGAAGTTTTAATATTAGCCTTTTCAAACAACCGGTCTTTGGCATTATTTTTCTCTGTATTTTATGTGCTTATTTTTTCCATTAATTTTTTTTCAATAAGCAGGAAGTGTTTTTTATTTATTCATTCTTTTTTTTAAAAGATTTTATTTATTTATTCATGAAAGACAGAGAGAGAGAGAGAGAGAGAGAGAGATTGAGAGAGAGGCAGAGAGAGAAGCAGGTTCCACGCAAGGAGCCCGACGTGGGACTCGATCCCACGTTGCCAGGATCACGCCCTGGACTGAAGGCGGCGCTGAACCTCTGAGTCACCTGAGCTGCCCTCTTTTTAAGTTTTTTTTTTTTTTTTTAATTTGAGTGTAACATTAGTTTCAGGTGTACAATATAGTGATTCATCACTTATGTCCAACACCCAATGCTCATCATAAGTGCACTCAATTCCCATCACCTATTTCACCCATCCCCTACCTACCTCCCCTCCAGGGACCATCAGATTGTTCTTTATAGTTAACAGTCTATTTCTTGGTTTGCCTCTCTCTTCTTTTCCCCTATTTGCTCATTTGTTTTGTTTCTTAAATTACACATATGAGTGAAATTATATGGTATTTGTCTTTTTCTGACTGATTTCACTTAGTGTAATATTCTCTAGTTCCGTATGTCATTGCAAATGGCAAGGTTTCATGCTTTTTTATAACTAATATTCCATTGTGTGTGTATACATATATGTACATGTGTGTCCAATCCTATATATATAATATATAATATATATGTGTGTATAATATATATAATATAGACTATATAGAATATATGTGTGTATATATATATATAGGCTTCATCCTATATATAGGATGAATATATATTTTATTTATATAAATTTTTATATTTAAATATTAATATTAATATAAAATTTTTATATATTTAAAATTTAAACATATATTTATATATAATATATATGTATTCTATATATAGGATGAATATTGATTTATATACATAAATAATATATAATATATATATATAATCACTTCTTTATCTATACATCTATCAATGGACTCTTGAGCTGCTTCCACAATTTGGCTAACATAGATAATGATGTCATAAACATAGAGATGCATGTATCCCTTTAAATGAGTATTTCTGTGTCCTTTAGGTAAATGCCTAGTAGTGCAATTGCTAGATAGTAGGATAGTTCCATTTCTTCACTTTTTGAGGAGCCTGTGTACTGTTTTCCAGAGTGGCTGCATCATTTTGCATTCCCACCAACTGTGCAAGAGGGTTCCCCTTTCTCTGCATCCTTGTCAACATGTGTTGTTGATTTTAGCCATTCTGACAGGTGTGAGGTGATATCTCATTATAGATTTGATTTGCATTTTCTCTGATGATCAGTGATACTGAGCATCTTTCCATATGTCTGCTGGCCATCTGGATGTCTTCTTTGGAGAGATGTCTGTTTGTGTCTTCTGCCCATTTTTAATTGGATTGTTTGTTTTCTAGGTGTTGAGTTTGATTGGTTCTTTATATATTTTGGATACTAATGCTTTATCAGATACGTCATTTGCAAATATCTTCTCCCATTCTGTACGTTGCCTTTTAGTTTTGTTGTTTCCTTCACTGTGCAGTAGCTTTTTATTTTAATAAAGTCTCAATAGTTTATTTTTGCTTGTGGTTCTCTTGCCTCAGGAGATATCTAGAAAGAAGTTGTTATAGCTGATGTCAATAACATTACTATCTGTATTTTCTTCTAGAATTTTTATGGATTCGGGTCTTACATTTAGGTCTTACATTTAGGTCCATTTTGAATTTGTTTTTCTGTATGGTATAAGAAAGTGGCCCAGTTTCACTCTTTTCCATGTTGTTGTCCTGTTTTCCCAGCACCATATGTGGAAGAGACTATCTTTTTCCCATGGATATTCTTTCCTGATTTGTCAAAGATTAATTGACCATATAACTGTGGGTTCATTTCTGGGTTTTCTATTCTGTTCCTTTGATCTATGTGTCTATTTTTGTGCCAGTACTATATGTTTGATTATTTTTCATTAATTTTGCATTTATCTTTAATACACTCTTCTTTCTATGTTCTTTAGGTATGTTTCTTTATTCTTTTTAAGTCATATGTTTAGGTCACTAAATTAATATCTTGCTTGCTCTTAATATGAATATTTAAAACCATAGATTTTTGTCTATCAAATTAGCATTCCATTCCATTTGATGTGCAGTCTTTTATTATATTCCAGTTTGAAATGTTTTCTAATATCCAGTGGTATTTTCTCATTTGTGCTATTCAGAAATATGTCCTTGAATTTATATACAATAATTATCTTTATTATTCATCTCTAACTTAATTACATGGTAGTGAGAGAATATAGTTTGAAGATACCCTGGTACAAATCCCTTACAAATATTTGAGACATTTGTTTTGTTTGCTTTTAGTCTTAATATGTGAAGAACTTTGTAAACATTCCACGTATGATTGAATAGAATGTGTATTTCTTAACTGTTGAATGCTATGAATATTGTCTATCTATAATCAATCTGATTATCTATCTAATATGTTATATCAAGATTTGTGTGTTTTTCAAATCTTTATGTCTCTGATTTTTAGTTTTTGCTTTATTTTTTGCTTGTTTAATCTAGCTTTTCCCAAGACAGTTGTGTCAATATCTCCTAAAATAGTGCTGTATTTGTCTTTCTTGCAGTTCCAAGACTTTTGGGTTTTATATTTAGAGACCATATTTTTATATACATACAAATTTCTAAATGTTATATTAGCTGTTGGAATCAATTATTTATGTGTGTGTGTGTGCTTACTGTTTTACTTTTGTGTGTTTATAGCTACTTTACTTTTCTATTTTGACAATCTTTTTTTAAAAAGATTTATTTACTTTTTCATGAGAGACACAGAGAGAGAGAGGCAGGGACATAGGCAGAGAGAGAAGCAGGATGCCCACAGTGAGCCCCATGCAGGGCTCCATCCTGTATCCTGGGATCATGCTCTGAGCAGAGGGCAGATGTTTAACTGCTGAGCCACCCAGGCATCCTGGCAATCTATTTTTTAAATGGAGAATTTAATAAATTTAGACTTATTGTATTTTTGATAGAATTAGATTGATTTCCAATAACCTCCTTTGTACTCTTCTATACTTTTCTATGTATTTCTTCCTTTATTTTTGGAATTCATTGAGTATTTTTTTCTCATTCCATTTTTTTTTGCTTCCAGTTTAGAATTTATACATTTTTGTGTAATGTTATATAATATGTATATTTAACTTATCAAAGTCAGAATTTAATATCATTGTCATTTTCCCAAACAATAAAAGACTGAATAACATTTTAATTTTAACTTCTCTTTCTAAATATGGTATTGATGTCCAGTATTTTAGCCAAACCATTTCTAACCTCACAAGACATTGTTATTATTGTTTTATAAAGTATGCATTTGTTTAGATTTACTTATATATTTGCCAACTATTATTGCTTGTTATTTTAGTTTGCGTCTTATACTTTCCATCTGAGATTCTGTCCTCCTCCTGAATGTTTTTAGGGGAGGGCAGGGACAGAAGGAGGGGGGAGAGAGAATCCTAAACAGGCTCCATGAGTAGAGCCTGACTGGGGGCTTGCTCTCATGATCCTGAGATCATGACCTTAGCCAAAATCAAGAGTTGAACGCTTAACCAGAGTCTTCCTGAATTATTTTAGAATGTCTTTTAGTGAGAGTTTCTTGTTCATCTGAAAATATCTTTCTTTCATCATATTCTTGAAGGGTAGTTTTGGTAAGTATCCAATTCTGACAGTTTTATCTACTTTTTCTTTGAAATTATTAATTCAGTTTTTATGGCTGCTTTGTTTTTTGTTTTTTTTTTTACTGTTGAGAGGTTATTTGTCAAAATAATTGTTGACCTTTTAGAATTTAACCTCTTTTTTTCTATTATTATTTCTAATATATTCTTGTCTTCACTGCTTAGCAATTGATGTGCCTAGTTGCGGGTTTCTTGTATTTTCCTACATGAGAATCTTTGGGATTCCTATATTCTGAAGATTGGTATCTTTTAATAATTTTGAAAAATTACTTCTCTCTGTTTCTCTCCTCTCTTTCTAGAAATTTGATTAGATGTATATTAGATCTCCTTAATGAATCCTTTATATATCTTTCATCTCTTCTTTTTCCATTTTTTTGTATCTATTTTTCATTTCCTGGATAATTTTCACTCAGTACATTGTAGGTAATTCATTGCTTTCTGATTTTCTTAGCTGTTGTTAAGATATCATCTGTTAGCCCAATTGTTATTCTTTCAGAGGCAATCTCTTCTACCCCTGTTCTCTGTGGTTTCACCAGGATGTGTCAACTTGTGAACTTACTTTTGCTCATCCTTCCTGGTTCTCAGAGGGCCAGTTTTCTCTGAAAGTCAGACTTTCTAAACTCTGTGTCTCTCTCTATCCAGGTGAATACTTTTACTTTCTGTTGCCCGGCCAGATTCATCACTGAGCCAACAAGATGGTGCCTCTCTGCACCTCTATTCCTCTTCTGACTCCACAGAAATGTCTTCCTTGTTTTTGAGGCTGCTCCCTTTTTGGGGGCTTTACTTCATATTACTATATGATGGATCTAAAAAGGGAATTAACCCGTACCATCTTGACTAGAGCCATGACTTCTGAAAGTACATAAAAATAATAGTAAAATAAATTAAATGAACTTTCTATTCATTTATTTATTTTTTAAATAAATTATTTTTTTATTGGTGTTCAATTTGCCAACATATAGAATAACACCCAGTGCTCATCCCGCCAAGTGCCCCCCTCTGTGCCCGTCACCCAGTCACCCACACCCCCCACCCACCCCCTTTCTACCACCCCTAGTTAGTTTCCCAGAATTAGGAGTCTCTCATGTTCTGTCTCCCTTTCTGATATTTCCCACTCATTTTTTCTCCTTTCCCCTTTATTCCCTTTCACTATTTTTTATATTTCCCAAATGAATGAGTCCATATAATGTTTGTCCTTCTCTGATTGACTTACTTCACTCAGCATAATACCCTCCAGTTCCATCCACGTCGAAGCAAATGGTGGGTATTTGTTGTTTCTAACAGCTGAGGAATATTCCATTGTATATGTAGACCACATCTTTATCCATTCATCTCTCGATGGACACCGAGGCTCCTTCCACAGTTTAGCTATTCTGACCATTGCTGCTAGAAACATCGGGGTGCAGGTGTCCCAGCGTTTCACTGCATCTGTATCTTTGGGGTAAATCCCCAGCAGTGCAATTGCTGGGTCATAGGGCAGATCTATTTTTAACTCTTTGAGGAACCTCCACACAGTTTTCCAGAGTGGCTGCACCAGTTCACATTCCCACCAACAGTGTAGGAGGGTTCCCCTTTCTCCACATCCTCGCCAACATTTGTTGTTTCCTGCCTTGTTAATTTTCCCCATTCTCACTGGTGTGAGGCGGGATCTCATTGTGGTTTTGATTTGTATTTCCCTGATGGCCAGTGATGTGGAGCATTTTCTTTCTTTTTTTTTATAAATTTATTTTTTATTGGTGTTCAATTTGCCAACATATAGAATAACACCCAGTGCTCATCCTATCAAGTGCCCCCCTCAGTGCCCGTCACCCAGTCACCCACACCCCCCGTCACCTCCCCTTCCACCCCCCCTAGTTCGTTTCCCAGAGTTAGGAGTCTTTCATGTTCTGTCTCCCTTTCTGATATTTCCCACTCATTTTCTCTCCTTTCCCCTTTATTCCCTTTCACTATTTTTTATATTCCCCAAATGAATGAGACCATATAATGTTTGTCCTTCTCCGATTGACTTATTTCACTCAGCATAATATCCTCCAGTTCCATTCATGTCGAAGCATTTAGATTTGCCTTGTCACTTAATCTGAAAAAGGGATCCAGGTTAATATGCTATATGTGTTTTTTGTACTGGTGGTTCTACTGTAGGAGTAGGTGAGTGTTAAGAAATTACCCAGGAAGATACAGTGAAACATCCAGGGAACATATTTGCATGCTACTAACCTCTTTTCTGGAGATAAATATTCTCAATTTGAGATTTTAAAAAGCAGTGGGAATTTTCATGACTTTAGCCTGTGGAAGGGGAAGAGTCTGTCTTGCTCTTCTGCCATCCACTAAAAGTAATGTTTCTGAATTTCAAATCTGATTGGGCCTCTCCCTGCTCAGAGTCCTCCAGCAGGTTCCACGGATTATTGAGCAAAATGCACACTTTTTAGCTTGGCCATCAAGGCTATTAATTAACATTCTTCTAGGACCCTGAGCACACCAGATCCATTTCTACCTGTCATCACCTCTTTGTGAGATTCTCTTTTGTTAATTCAAATGATGGTTAACTCAGTAATTCCTACTTATTTTTTCAGACTGACAAGCATAGTTCTTCCTCCAGGAAACTTCACTGGACCAATTCCTCTCTTCTCTTCTACCCCAACCATTTCCTTCCCCTTGCTTCTCTCCCCCATCTCACTCTCCTGGGTCACATATGAAGACATTCTAGGATCCCTTCTGTCTCTGTATTTAGTGAGCTGTGTTGACACTTTTAAGTTTTAAGTCCTTTCTATCACTATTTTTGTGACCTCCCTCATTCATTGATGTAGACCAAGTGTACACGTAAGAGCAGGCACATAAAAGTTTCTCTGTATATACTCTGTGATTCAGATGAAGGCACATTCTTCTATCATGGTAAACAAGTGGCTATCTGCCCTCCCCCAGGGTTTTGTGCTGTGGCCAATAACAAAGTTTCCTGACTTGGCTCCTGGACAACATCATCTTCAGGGTTTTCCATTATTGTGAGAATCGAGTGTCTGTATCCACGTAGAATGTTTCTGAAAGGCAGCACCTTTCCCTCCTCCAGTGCCCCGCTCAGACAGACATCCCTGGGGAAACAGGGATATCCTGAAGGAACAGATATCTTGTGGGATATCTCTGAGAATATATTTGCCTGGCCTCTGGGAGTTTGCTTGGGAAAACACTTAACATCAGTTGGAATAAATTCTAGTTCAGTGGATAGAGCTGCTGGTTTGGCTGGGTCAAGGTTGCAGATGAGCCCACTTACCTCATGCCAGATAGAGAGGGTATCTAGGCTAGAATAATTCTCCTGCAGGCCCACAAATCCTAGGTTCCTAGAAACTCAGGGCAGTTCTTCCATTTCAGAATCAGCACTTTCTGAAAAACTGTGTGGTGATTAAGTGCATGGGCTGAAGCCTGAGTTCAAATCCTGGCTTTATGCTATATCATGCTATGCAATCTGGATGGCCTTCCTAATGTCCCTGTACTCAGTTTCCTCACCTGTAAAATGGAGTCCTACCTAAAAGGACTGTTGTGAGGATTAAATGAGTTAATGGGTCATATCTAGTACACACTCAGTGACTAGGAAACTTAGAAAGGTTAGTTATAGCTCAGTTCCAATGCATTGTATTATATCCAACAAGCCCTTACCCCATCTCTGCTTGGTGTCTCCATCTGTTCAGTGAGAGAGCTGGGCTATATAACCTCATCTGTGCCTTCTAGCAGCAGGAGCCCCTAATCATATTCCATCTTGTCAGCTCCATGCCCTGTGCTTCCGAACATGGATGTATGTCCATGGAGTAGTGTGGCTGGGCATAGGTCTAAATCACTTTTTACATGGATGGCCTTATTTGTGGTTTAAACAATACTCTTGCACTGTTTCTCTGTTTGGCTGTAGAGACCATCCCTTCTGGGTAGGTAACCTTCACTAGGGGAATTCACACCAGGATTTGCAGCCTTGGGGAGGAGGAGTAGGATGCAGAATATTCTGAGTTTTACAGCAGAGCCAATTTTTGGGTGAGGTTTGTTTAATTTCCACTGCTTTTTTTCTGGCCATATATTTTTTTGTAGAAGACCTGAAGGAAATAGCAGAAAATGATGACTCATACCTCTGCTTCTCCAGAGGAGCTAAGCTCCCTTGCAATTGCTGGGACAGAGAGAGAGACTTCTGGTTTGTAGTCTCTCAGTGTGGACTCACAATGCCACAGTGTAGACCCCTTGACAAGAGATATACAGTAGGGCAAAGAAGCCCATGAAAGTGCTGAGGGTAAAGAGGGAACAGGCCACAGTGAAGCTCTGGTATCAGTCTCCAAAGGGTGAGGAGTCTCAGAAAAGCTTCCTTGATTCCCATGGAAACTTCTCTCAATGGTCTTAGCACCCTGAGTGGTTACTGTTAATGTGCAGGTGGGGTTTCCAATCTTTTCTGTGCCTTTTTAGCATGCCTGAGTTTGCACTGGATATATTGTGTATTTTAATGCTTTTCACTTAACATTATATCACAAGCATTTCCTGAACTTATTAACAATTCTCTGAAACATCATTTTATTGCTGAGAACATCTAATTGCAAGCCCACATCATAATTTTCTTAACATTCTCTTAATGATAAACACTTAAGCAGTTTTATATTTTTCTTACTGTAAATAGAGCTATTATGGATGCTTTTTAACTGAAGTCCTGGTCTGCATTTCAGGTTATCTTCTCAGCATAGACTTCTAGAGGTAGAATTTCAGGGTCGAGGAATGTGAACATTTACGAGATTCTTGGCACACTGCCAAACGGACTGCCAAGCCTGCTCCTGCCAGCATGTGGCCATTGCACACTTAGTGGCTTTGGGTAAGTTCCTTTTAGATAACCTCTGCTTAATTAGTAAAATAAAATGGATATACATATTTCTTTGATTAGTAATTCAGCAGTGCATTTTTTCCTCTTAGAATCATTTTTCAATGGCAGGTAATTAATAATAAGTGGGATAAACAAGCTAGAGAACTTCCTTCTACCTCCCTGGGGGGAAGCTGCTGTTAGCTGCCAAGAATTCCAATTCAGCTTGTCTGTTGAAACTAGACTCTAGCTTTTTTATTTTGAAAATCGAAATGCCTGTGTGTGTGTGTGTGTGTGTGAGAGAGAGAGAGAGAGAGAGAGAGACCCTCCATATAAGCAACACAAACACATTTTTGACACGGTACATTTCAACAAGATATTGAAAGGGATGGGAAAACTCATGGTGGAGGCTTTCCAGCCATCACACATTAGCACCTATGTCTCAACATCAGCCAATTCTGACAGCTCCATGAAGAAGGGACGTTAGGACTTTTCTCCCCTTTTTACTAATGAGGAAATGAAAGCTCAAAGAGGAGAGCTTCCTGACTCTGTCAATGTCAATTCCCAGGAATCAACTCATCTCCCTCAGCTAGTGAAAAGCAACTACAAGATGCCAATGATTCACTTCAATTGTCAGACCACATCTGGATCTGGCTTAGGCTGCCGGGAGTTAAGTTTGGGGGAAAAGGTGAAGCCCAGCCTGGCTCCAGTGGGAGAGCAGTGTAATCAATTAGTAATACATGCCAGGAACACAGGGAATGGGAGGACTTCACATGTGCCCACTACTGCTCAGGTGTCCACTACTGCCCAGATATCAGTATTACCCAGGTGCTGCTATTGTGTAGTTGCTAGTATGGCATATTTTACAAAACATGTGGAGCCTATCCTCTTTGGAGTCTCCAAGACCCCATTTTTCCTCTTCCAGGGAAATTAGAAGGTTGAACATAAGTATACACATTTGCGTCTGTGACCTTGGCATATGTGTAGTTATTGTGCCTGACTTCAAGAATAGACTCTTTTCTGTATCATGGTCCTATGTGGGCCAGAATGGGGTTCTGACCTGAGTAACGTTTCAGAGCTGAGCCTTTGTAAAGTAATGAAGTTAGAAATGTCTTCTTTTCCTGCCTTGCATGGTGGAATTTCTGACTTACTTGGGGTTAGAAGTTTGGTTAGAATGCCTTTCCTGGGCATCTCAAATGCCATATAGTCAGGTTTTAAGAGGTAGCCCCTTCTGAGTCCCTTGTTGTCTCTTCTGGGGTTGTAGTCAGGTATTTTTAGTCCCAGGGGAGCTACAAATGTGACTAAAGGGTGCTGAAGACTTTGGTTCATTCTGTGCAGATTTTAGTGATAAAGGCTGATGAAGAGTCTACCTCCACAAACTCAACAAATCTAGTATGAACTTCTGCTCCAGGGGCTGGAGTGCTCTGCATGCATGGCATCCCATCACCAGTGCAGAGTCAGGTGAATTCACAATTGTGTCAAAAGAGGATTTTGACAAAGGATCTGTTACAAGGGGCTTTTCCCTATTCAGGCCTCACAAATTTCCAGGCTATCTTTCTTTCCAGAGTACACCTCTAATTCATCTTCAACACTGCCTGTCAATGTGACTTGCAAACTGGACTGCATCTGTGCCCCATTCCCACCTGTATGTTCCCCTCCCCCAAGAGCTCTCCACCACCCCCCACAGCATGACAGCCAGGCCCTTCATTACCTGGTTCTTTGTAGTCCATGGAACTAGCCTCATCCTTCTTCACTTCTGCACAGACCACATGCCCCAGGAATGACAGAACCCTGGAAGTTTCCAGACTCACTTTTACTTCTCTGCATTTCTTACCCTTGTGACTGGCTGAGTCCTTCAAGAACCAGGCTCAGAGTTCTTTTTCCAAGAATCCTTCCCTGGCCTCCTTTAGGCTCTTCAGTATTTCTCCACTGTGGGCTCTGTGCAACTTGAGCTGTTTTAACACATTTCCTATTATGGTGAGTGTCCCCAGAGTAGTGGCAGGGCCTTGCTCATCCTGTCTCTGGCATTGTGCCTACCATGTGGGATAAGCTCAGAGAACATTTGTGTACTGAATGGAGGTGTATTACTGCCTAGATGCTGAGGTCTGGATGCTCACCATCATTTTGTTCTAATGTCTCCACCTGTGACTGTTAGAGGACAGTCTGATGAACAACAACTGTGAACTAAATAGTTCTCCCCTGGAGGAAGAGGAAAGGGTGGTCTGCCCCTGAGCCATCTTAGGAGGCTCACAGAGTACTTTATCTTCAGAGAACTGAATGTAGAACTCTTTCTCACTTTTTGACTTGGAGAGAAAAATAAGAATTTCAGCTATTTGAAAAAAAAAAAAAGGTGGCCAAAATGTTTGGTTTAAAGTTAAAGACAGGATGGGGGGGGGGGGGGGAAGGGTCTGCCTATTTTAAGCATCCTCTGAGATCTATAATGTTGGTAAGAGAGACCTCTTGATCACTGGATGACCTTAGAAATAGGGGCTGGAGAATTCCATCTAGCCTCGTTGTCAGGGCTCTAGATTTATGAGTTCACTCATGAACTGAGAGATTCCCATAGTGTATACCTCTATTTGTTCCTGTCTTTGTGAACCAAAACACCAGAGAATCTGCAGCCATATCTCTTGAGATCAGGAAAAGAATGGGGAAAAGTTTTCTCCTTTAAACTCCCCCATGTACCTTAGGAAGCAGAATATGCTTTTTGGTTGGCTGGTGACAAGGTAGGGATACTTTAATAGGCTCTGAGCCCAGCTACTTAGCACATTGCTAAGGTTTAATGTATGTACACACTTATTCAACAAGTGCTGAGCACTCATGAGCACCAGGCAGTGAGGCAGTGCTTACCATGTTGAGGGGACAATGCTCTGCACGTGTCTCAGAGTGAGGAGTGAACTGGTTATTCTAGGCTATCTTTGCAAGGATGTTTGTTTAGCAAGCAGGTTTGGAAGACGGAGATAGTGCCTTTCTCCAGAGCAGAGGGCAGGCTTGCTTACTGCCCATCGAAAGAGACTTTGGTTTTCTTAGCTTAGGGCTCTTCTTTTGGAACTCAACCTACCTGTGGACAAGCATCCATTGGGGACCATCCACATTGTCCACATGGGGCTAGGGGAAAAGAAGTGCTGACGTAAGTATGCTGATGTTCATACCCTAGCTGTGAGTAACTGAGCTCTCTATCCTGTGTCTTCTGTCAGTATCCATGGAACTGTAAGGCTTGACTTACCTCATAAGCGGGTAAAATCTCAGCACCTTTATAGTTTCTGACCAGCTTATATCCTCATTGAATTTCATATTCAAAATACTCTAAAATTAAAACATCTTTATCTTCATTTTGTGGATTAGGACTGAAGTAGAGAAGAAGAGATCCATTTCCCCACAGGCAGGATGGGCTGAGTCATGTGAATTTCAGACAAAATAAAATGTTGCTGGAGTAATGGGTTTGCTCCAAGATGACAGAGGTCTCCAGGCCCTTGACAGGCCTGTAGAAGCCCCCTTGTACATTTCCACAGTACATTTTCATCTGTGTCCTATTTAATTTGATCATCGCCTTATCATTATGATAAAGAATGACCTGTTTCTCTAGTGCCTCCATATGGTCTGTGGCGCAAAGCCTCAGTTCTTAGCCTGGGGCCCAAAACCCTCTGTGGTCCAGTCCTAGTCTACTGTGTGGCCAAACCAAGCTTTCCCTCTTGCCTGAAGGCTTCCTAGTCCATCTTGTCCTTAGGTGGAACTGGTGTCTTCTTTCATTGGTCTTCCAAGTTTATCTGTATCCCTTCTCTCACAGCATCTGTAACACTTTAGGGCTGTATACATTGACATGTTCATCTTCTCCACCAAGCCATGAGCCCTTGAGGCGAGGCCTGCTATATCCAGCTACCCCACCCATGTTTGTGGATTGTAGCTATATCCTCAGACACCACACTTAGACACACAGACACACACATGCATACTGTTTATCTCGGGGTCTGAAATTTCATCATTAAATACTCTTCTTTTGGGGTTAAACACCTTTTAAAACCACAAATCATCCAAGCAGGATTAGTACAGATGTTACATGGATGTTTTGACATGATGGAAGCTGCCTCATCATTGTCCTCTTCCATAAGACCTGGGTGGCAAGATTCTTGGGTGCTTGCATGTGAATCAGGTGTAATCAACCTGAAAGCACTTGCTGTCTGTATCTTGTTGATCATCCTGCAGAGGGCTGACAGTTCAGGACTCCATTTGGTCATTGACTCCCATGCAGAGCTGCCTCTATCCCAGGCTAGCCCTCGCCAGGGATGGAAATGTTGGTGTAACAGCCCAGGGCATTGCTGGCGGAGATGGGGCCTGGGGTCCTCTGACCCCAGCACTGGGTCATTTTGGGGTCCCTAGGTCTTGATGCCACCTGTTCTGCTCCCATGAAGAGCTTTCACTGATTCACCTCAGCCTGCAGAAAGAAGGCGCCTCCTCTTTCCAGACCACTGGTCAGACAGGCCTGGGTTCAAATGCCCCCATAGCCTTTAAAAGCTATGTGACCTCCAGCAATTCTTCCAAACTTTCTGAGCCTCAGTTTCTACAGGGCTAAAGGGTGGATGAGGCCACTGGCCTGTGAGGATTCTGGTGAGGATAAGAGGAACACGCGCAAAGCAGCTGGCATTGCATACAGTGTGTGCTAGCTCCCCTTCCCTTTTCTTCCAGCCATCCTCTTCACCTCTCCTATTTCTCTCTCCTTTCTGCTTTTCCTCGCCACTTCTTTTTTTCCTTCTTAAAAGCTTTTGGAGAACTAGTGTGTACATATTTGTGCACATTTGCTCCCATCCACATTCATGGCACACATGCTACATAGTGACTCTATGTATCATTGGGGGAGGGATCAAAGATGAAGTGTGCTAAGTGTGGTAAGGTACCAGACAGAGCACTATTTATTTGCACACCAGCATGTACTAGGTGCCTGTGGGGATATGTGCTCACTGTTGTGGCTCTCTTGCTTCTACAGTTAGCCTGTGACAACTCCCTCCTGGGGGCATCTGGATAGGCCACTTTGGATGACCCAACCTGGCAGCATCCATGTCTGATTCTGGCTGGGCCTGAGGGCTGGGAGTAGACTGTGCTTTATTACACTTTGCTAGGACATTGGATGGGCACAGAGGGCAAAGGCCAGGGGAGGAAGGGGCCAGTTCTCAGAGATCAGTCAGTACAGGTTGCTGTGGGGCTGGGGCAGGGGGAGTGTGGAGGGGCATCTTTTTCTAGCACAGACACCTGTGGAGGCATGGGTGGGGGGATATCCTGGGCTTATCCTTTCCCTGGAGACTTTTTTTTTATAGCAAGGCATGCCTGTGTGGGGGTTCTGGGTGCTTCCTCTGTGCCCACTGGACAGTGATCTGTGCTCACAATCCTTGAAGACGAGGCCATATGCCCCCAGATTCTCAAAACCCTGAAGTGATGTTATAACAGGTAGGGATGTTGGCTAATTGGTTAGTTCAGTGTTTCCCAAACATGTTTTGGGGACTCTTGGCATTCAGGTTTCTAAAAAGTATTCTGGGAAGAAATAGAGTCTCTGGAAAAATGTATTTGAGAGATGCAGCATTCATCCCCTTATACCCCCCACTCTCCAAGAGTTATCGTACACATTGGAACCCTAAAGATGCCTGGAAGCCTCGCACGGCTTTAACTTTGCTTAACACATCATTTTACACATTTATTTGCACATGGAACACCCTTTTTGATTGGGCTGTTTATCACTATTTTGCCAGGCTGGTATTATTTAGGTCACAGTTTGGGACATACGGATGTAGCCAAACCCTTGATTTGATAGATGAAAAGGTAGTAGGCCAGAGAACTCGGGTTACTCAGGGAAAAGTCTCACCTTTTGACTATCACCAGCTTCTTTTCTTCTATTTCTCTCCCCACACCCATGACAACCCTATAACTTCCAGCTCTTTTGCACAGTGGCCATTCCTGGCAGAGCTTGGATCCCATTATTCCCCTAGGGAGAATGATGGGACACCTTTATGACTCCCAGGTGTAGATGGTGCAGCCTCAAGACACCTGAGTCATAGGGAGTTCCTGGCTGCCTGGGCTGCAGTCTTAAACCTGGGCCTGCTGGTCTCTGAGTGATTGCTGAGCTGCTGGGAATCTTAGAAAGACTCTTACAAAGGAAGTTATTCAGTAAGTTCATCTTCTCTCCCTATTATTCATTTTAAATGACAATCACTCCTCCTCAGAAAGTGCTGAGAAATGGTGCAATGAGCAACTTTCATTAACTAATCCATATGTGCTGCATTTCTGGTGCCAATTATTGACACTAGAAGACAGCACTGAGCACCTGCCACATTTGTTCCTGCCATCAACCCTGAGACTTTGTACTGTAGGGATTCAGAATGAGTCCCTCAGGATGGGCCCACTTTGGCATGTAGATTATTTTGAGCTGGAAACAATCAAGGCCCCAAAGGCTTAGGAAGAAACTCTGACCTTCCCCTTAACTGCGGAAAAGAATTTACACAAAGGACCTGCTTCAGAAAAGGAACTATCACCATAGATAACTACATTATAATATAACCAGAGGAGGTAGACAGGGAGGGGTTCAGGAAAGTCTGTGTTAAGATTCCTTTCCATGTCCCATTGTTCCTAAAGGGCCCAACAAACATTTGTTTACTAAACATTTACTCTTTTTCACCATCCTGGGAATGAGCTTTCCTTTCCTTCCAAGTCCCAGACCCCTACCCTTTTCTACTTAGTCAGGATGGCATATATACCTCATTTTGCCTGTTTTTGGAATTCCATGTTTAGTACTTAGGATATTAAATTTGATTTTTCCTGCCAATCTGTTTCATGTCAACTTGATTCTTAGACCAGCCAGAAGGATCTTGGAGAGTAGAGGAAAATTTTCCTCCTCAACACTACCATGGAGTCATGTCCACTCTAGGGATGAGAAGACTGATGCCAGAAAGGTCAAGTGAGTTGCCCAAGGTCCCAGGACCAGGAAATGGGAATCCAAGGCCCAAACCCAGAGCAATGGCACTCTGCAGTCTGTGCTGTAGTCATTGTTATTGCAGGAAGGATGGGTTCACTCATAGTTATTTAACATGTGTAGTTTTTCTAATACCATGCTTAGATAATCAGTGCTTCAGCCAGTGCCCTGGCAGCTAGGACAGCCTATTTTTAGAAGAACATTCCACTCTTATATTTGTTTCATGAAGTTTGTGCCTACATAGGGAAAAAAGAAATCTGGTCACTAGGCCCTCCTTCCCTGGTCCTGAGCCCCCCTCTGTGCAGTCTATGCTGAGACAAGCCAATGGGGATGGAAGTAGATGATCCCAGTCCCACTCATGCAGACTGTACCAGAGAACACAAAGTCACACTGGTGAAAAGCAAGGCCTGAGTGGTAGTTATCTTTCTCTAGACAATTACAGTAATGCTGTTTGACTCTGAATGCTTGGTTACATTTCAAATTTATTTCTAATCATTTAGAGCTGGATCAATGGGAGACTAAGGTGCCTTTTAGCTTTGGCACCTGCTGTTCCCCCCAAATGTCAAGGACTGACATTTGATGCCATTATCCCCAGTCAGCTTACAGATGACTCACTTCCTTGCTGCCCCAGCCCTCAGACCCACCCACCTAGTAAGGACTTTCACATCATGCTGATGACAAATTGTACCGCCCAGGAGGACCAAGACTTTCTCCCTCTGGCAGAACAAAGGCAGGCCTCCTGGGTAGCCACTGCAGCTCTGGGTGCCTGGGACAGTCCTCTTGTGGCTCAGTTCCTCCTTCTTTCCTCTCTCTACCCAGGATGACACCTAGTGTTCCCGACCAGGTGCATATCTTGGGGATGAGGTGGGTGCTCTTATTGTCCTCCTGGTAGTGCAGAGAAGGGTGGGGTTGTGGGGTGCATCTTCTCTCATGGAGTTGAAGGAGGCATTGGGGGAGGTGAGGCCTGGTGCCCTTCAGATAAAGTACTCCTTTCTGCTGTTGTCACCTGTGTCCTGGAGGGAAGGATCGTCCTGCAGGGCTGTGTCTGCACTTTCGGCAAATTCTGTGCCCTTGGCCTCGTTCGTGTAGTATGTGCCCTTGTGCCGGTACATGTAGCGTAGCATGAAGATCAGGAGGCAGATCAGGACAAAGGCTATAGCGGCGATCACACCTGCAGGAGGGAAGCAATGCATGGCTCTGTCTGGAGAAGGTATCTGGAACTAGGGACAGGGGGTCAGGATGCACAGGGCTTGGGGCAGGACAGATACTTTGCTATAATAAACACCAACCCCAGACAGACTGGTTTGTTCTTGCCCTTCTTCCTCCTGCCCAGAGTGTGCTCACCCTTATTTGTGCCCATCTGAGTTGCCCCTCTCTCTCCTTCTGCTCCCCCTACCTCCACTCAGCCTGGTGCAGGCTGAGGCTGGAATAGGATCCCAGAAGGGAACTTTGCTCAGGGGCACTTGGTCTACTGAGGAAGACAGGTCTCTATGCAAAACTTGCAGAATGAGCTGCATGCATTTACCTAAAACTAAGGGGTTCATGGGCCC
Source organism: Canis lupus familiaris (assembly GCF_011100685.1). Classification (NCBI taxonomy): domain Eukaryota; kingdom Metazoa; phylum Chordata; class Mammalia; order Carnivora; family Canidae; genus Canis; species Canis lupus. Next base: position 25,297,049 of record NC_049240.1, read on the forward strand.
TTCCTTGGGACTTTCAGTTTTAAAACCAGAGTAATCCCAACTGAGAAGTTTCCTGGGACACAAGATTTGGTGCTAAAGCCCTGAAAGTGCCCAGAAGGCTAGGCCCTGGTGACTGCCCTCTTTGCACTATTGGGGAAACAAGACAGGGCCATGGGAAGCACTTAAGACAAGTTGGGTGGAGTGTGATTCACTGCTCATCATCCTACCTTAGTTCCAGCACACTTTCTGAAGGTGAGGGCTGCATGAATCTGGCAGGGAAGCAGGGATCAACCAAAAAAGAGTTGAAGAGGGAGAGGATTCTGGAGGATGCTGTGCAAATGCATGGGATATGGGCAGACGTCAGCCTTTCATTTCTGTTTGGACTCATGAGCAGTTAGAAGAGGTTTGAAGTCTGGGCAATAGGGGGTGGGTCACTTGGAGCCTGGGAGTAATGGGGGAAGGGAATACTTATGAGTTTTAGAGGGGCTTACATATAGGCCCCCATGCAGCCTCATTCTCATTCAGGCATTTGCTTTGAAGGCGGGTTCTACCCTGGGCATTCCATCTGACCCTCCTGGCTTGGAGGCCCAGGATAGCTTACCTGCAATGATGGCAATGTTTGCCCCCAATGACATGAAAAATGTGCCAGTGTCGAGTTCTGTGAACAGAAGAGAAGAGCCTAAGTGGGGAGAAAAAGTTTCCCATATTTAGCAGCACCCCAGCTGTGCCTGCACCCCCTGCTCACAGGTGCACGGCTCTACAAACACACTGAGTGGACAGGAGGCAGTGTGAGCATGGACAGGCTTCTGGCTCTGCCTGGCCACTGGCCAGTCTGGCGAGAACATGTGAACCACAGTGGAGGCAGACTCAGGTCTGGCATCTCTGAAACAGTGCAAGTGGGGTGAGGGACAGGCTCCAGCACTGGGCAGACATTGGGGAGACATGCTTGGTGGTGAGCATGAAGGTGGGCAGTAATGCACCTGTTGCCAGCACCACCTGCCTTTGGACTTCAGCATTTCTCACGAGAATGGTAAAAACAGACTATTTGTGAGGTGTCCCCACACGTGGAGGGTCTGTACATGCCACGTATTGGTTTAGTTACCTTTCTCCCGTCATATCAGGTGGTCTTTGCCACAGTTTGATGAGGCGTGTGGTATTACCAGTCCATTTTATAGGTGTGACACTGAGCATCAGAGAGTGACCTGCCCAAGGTCACACAGCTTGCCCAATGGTGGGCCCTGATTTTGCTCACACTCACTTCTGTGGAGTACTTTCTCTTTTCTCTCTTGAAGATGTCCTTCCCAGGATGGCTCCTGTCTGGAGGCTCCTCCCCCAGGCCCCTCTGTGATCTCTGAATGGCTCTCCTGTGGGAAGGGCCACCCTGGGGCACTACCAAATTACTGAGTGTTTTTCCAAGGTGCTATGGTCTGGCCACAGGGCTAGCATCTCAAGGAGAGCAGGAACCTGCACATCACTTCCAGCACAATGTCTTCTCTCTCCTCTGGGAGATAAGTGAGAGGAAGGATTTATTAGACCACAGAAATATCAGTGTTAACATGGAAATCCCATGTTCCCGTTACAATGGCTATGCATATTAAAACAGAGAAGACTTCTTCATAATAGCCCTTTCTGCTCAGATAATCACTTTAATTATAGTGGGATGAGGTCATTCTCCCCAGCGCAGCTTTCAGATGCCTTTTTCTGATAAGAAACCAGCTGTGGTGCCAGGAAGGACAGTGCAGGGAGCCGAGGAAAGGTTGGAGGCAGAGGAGGAGAAGAACCAGCCTAGAGCCTGGAGGTGAGGAAGAGGTTAAAAGAGGTCCTCAAGTCAGTAAAGAGACAAAGCAGGCACACAGCAGGAGTCAGCACAGGGAGAGAAGGGGAGGCAGGGGGAGCAGTCAGATCAGCTTCTAAGTGCTTCATAGCCTCCACCTGAGGCCGGAAGGGCAGGAAGTTCAAGTGGCATCTGCTTTGAGATCCAGGGTGAATGAGAGCAACCTGGAATTTAGCCACCTAGTACACAGTAGGTGCTCAATAAATATTTGCTGAATAATACTTCATAAAGAAATGCATGTAGGCATGTATACGTGTATACATTGGTGAGTGTATTCAGACACTGGCATTGTAGACCTTCCTCAATCATTAAGTGATCGCACGATTCAGTAAGAAAAAAGAGTGGCCCCTTCCTTAAGTCTGCATGGATGGTCACAGAAGTTCAAATATCCAGAATTGCCACTTAGAATGGTCCAGGTAAAGGCCAGCATTTCTTATGCCAGTTTGTCCAACCCAGTCAGGGTTAGAAAGGACTGCTGTTTCCTTTTCTTTTAAAAACAACTGCTCGAAGCCTGTGCTTTCAGCTCTCACCTCTGGAGATGGTGGGGTGAGCACTGTCTTCAGCTATCCTCCCTTGCCCTGCTTCCCTTTAGCCAGCAGTAATGATAGGAGATATTTGGAAAGGCTGGCTGGAGTGAGCTCCATCTGCCCAGGAAGTTGATGGGTTAGTGTGCAAGCAGATTGGGACCCTGGAATGAAAGCTCACCCCTAGTGGGGTTGAAGGGTGGGTATGTGATTGGAATCAGCATCATTCTGAGCTCAAGAATTGGGGTAGAGGGATTGATGGACAATCCTAGGGGGTACATTTATGGCAGAACAAGGTGTTATTTACAGCTGGGTGTAGGTCTGAGGTCAGAAATAAGCCACTGTGTAGCCTTCATGGACAGGGATGGGAGGCCTCAACTCTTTCATAGAGATCCAAGGTATTCTGTGATTTCCCTTCTTGGCTCCCCTCAAGATTGCAATGCCCCCACCAGAGAGAAAGCTCTACAAATCCCGGAACATGTTAGCCCACTCATAGCTCTATGCCCAGAATCGGGCTATGTGCCTGGCACCCAAGAACAGTTGTTGAATGTTATTTGAAAGCCTGGTCCCTTTGGGAGAACTGAGAATCAAACTGTACTTTGCATTGTCCACATTGTTGTGGACAGCTTTTGGTTCAAGTCTTGGCACAGAATTTCACAGTGGTGTATCAGCAAAATATTTAATGTTGACTGACTTTAGTTTCTGTGTATGTAAAACAAGATGAACAACCCCCCCCCGCCCCGTGGTAGGGATTAGAAGTGACATGACCACACATGATAAATATTTTCTATATATTATGGAGACAATACCTAATGGCACATAGCTCAGAATAGGTGTTTACTGAGTTGTCACCACTTTTTTTTTTTTTAAAGAAAGGCAGACTGCCACATACAGAGCCTCATTTGGATGTGTCTGGAGTCTTGGAAGCTTGACCACCCTACATTCTCCTACAGATGGACTTAAGAACTTATTTGGAGATTTTAGCAGGAGAGCTCTGTTACTCAAATATCCTTGTCCAAAGAACCATCCTTCTCTATCAGGGAAGGTCGTCCTCTGACTGAGGGAGCGGCTTTGGGAGGGACACACATGGAGTGGTGAGGAAGGAAGGAAGGATACCCCCTAGATAGCCAGATCTGCTGAATCAACCCTGGTGATCAGTGGGGTGACAGATATCATAGCCAGACCATCCTCACATCCTGTCACCACTAGTTTGATTTCACTCTTATTGTCACTCTGGTTTGCACATAATTCAATGTCAGTCACCTAAGTGACCCACTAACAGATGTTGGGAGTCCTTGCAGAGGATGGATGCTCGTCATGGATTCCCACCACAGTCTTGGCTGACAGTGAATCAACATCTGGATGCTGAGTGTCTCTGTGTTCCCAGCATTACCATAGGGACAGAGGAGCTTTCAGGAAATAGAGAATGAGTCTCTAACCTCAGGGGGCTTATGGTTTCACTGGGAGATGTGATTATGACATACAACTTATTTAGGGCAGTGTTTGTCAAATGGTAAATCCCAACCACTGGTGGGACCCAACTAGAGAGAGAGAGGAAGGGAGAGGGAGAGAAGCAAAAGAAGAAGAAGAAGAGAGGGGAGGGGAGAGAGAGACACACAGAGAGAGGTATTCAGAAATCATCAGGCCCCATCATAGGCAGCCAGAGTAAATACTGTTTGGTGGGGCTTAGATTTCATTTGTGCACACACCAGTAGCATTCACCAAGCTGTTTGGAGGGCCTGGCTCAAACCACAGCACTGTAAGAGAGAATGCCTAGTCCTTCAGTGTTGGGTTCAAGGGAGCGCAACTATGAGCAGGCAGATGGTGAAGAAAGCATGGCCTCACTCCAAACAAAAGCTAGTATGGGTCATGGCGGCAAGGTGGCCATGTTGTGTGACAGCTCTGGGCTTCCAAATCCCCAGTGTGGCTAGCCACAGGCATCGCCACAAGGCCAGGGCCTGGGCCATGTGCCAAGGACAGGGATAACAGATGCTTCCTGTGAGCTGAACTGATGAGTTTCCAGAAGGAGAGGAAGGGGGAGGGCTGTTACTACCCGAAACTCTCTTTAGGGAAGCTGCCCTGTAACAGGGGTAGGGGTGCGATGGCAAGTGGGAAGAATGACCCCTGATCGTGGAGATGAGGCCATGTATCCTGGGGGTTCAGGCTTCTGAGGCTCTGGAGGAGGAGGAGCACTGCATAGGTTCTCTGTGTATTTACTAGGCTTAGGCACTGGGCAAGATTTCTATGGAAGCTCTCTCATTTAAGGTGACATTCCCAGTTCCAGCTGGCAGCTTGGACATAGCCAACAGGATGCAGGACTTTAGCAGCAGCTGGGCCCTGGGGGTTGGGAGGTGAGGGTATTTTCCGATGTTGACAGAGAGCAGTGGTTAGGCACTGGCTCCAGGGACATAGGTCAACCCCTTGTTGCCACTAAGGACCTCCCATCTTTTGTGTTGTCTGTCTGATGAAGCTGTGCCAGGAGTTCTCTTCTTTCCTGCGAGGTGTTGTCTTCACACCTCCTGCCCATCTCTAACAGATTTTCCTTGTGCCTCACGAGTTATGTCGGAAGTGCCTGCTCCCTGCTTCCCATGTCCGCCTGGCCCAGCAAAGGGGCAAGAATTTCGGCCAGGGCTGAGGCCTCTGGGGATTGAGTTCCTTTTAATCAAGAGGGAGAATGCCTTTGGAAAAGGAGACCTAAGTGTTCTGGGAAGAGGAAGATTATTTCATTATTTAAAACCATGAAGGGGAACACAGGTTTGTCATGGAGTCCTTGGGAGAATTCCTGCCATGACAACCCTGTCTATGACAGCAATGCAGAGGCAACCACACCACCGCCTGGCAATTTGCCGAGCTCTGTGCCACTTACCCAGAGCATTCTGCTTCAAGGGGACTACAGATCTGGTTAGAAAAGTCAACTCTCCCACAGCAATGACTTTGCATGAATATGATTTGGGTTCAGGGGGAGGGCAGCTATTGGGGAAGGGACAGGAAACTTTGTGGCCCTAGAAAGTTCTTCACTCCCACTGGAGTTTCTTCTTCCTGTGCTAGATTATTGCCTATTGGCATAAGAAATCTGGCAATTTCTTATGCCAGTTAAGCAGAAAGCAGTTGACAACTGAAGTTTATTATCTGACTTTTATATTTTGGTAGGAAAAATGTCGACCACATTTCCTATTCTTTGATGGTTTGTTGTTATCATACCCTGAAAGGATATAACAGTTAAGCTACAACTGGGGAAGAGTTGATCTCAGGATAGTAGTGCTACAAAGTAATAAACGAACAGCTTATTATTTGCTGTCTGTCCATCTCTCTTGCAAGCCAGAAATGTTGGCTAAGCAGGTAGCATTTGCCCAGCCCCAGGGATGTGGAGAGGATGGGGTGTACCCCCAGGGAGCTTATGACTTGATTGAGGAGATTCAACATATTTATGTGAAAAGAGACTGCCAACACTGTTTGGTAGAGTGTCAAAATGAGCAATAAAGATATGCCTGGGGGTTTTGCAGAGGGGACTCACCCATCAGACTCAGCCCCAGGCCTCCCAGTGTCTTTGACATGATAGTGCAGACGCTCATGATTTTGTTTCTTCTTCCTTTCCTCAGCAACATTTCTTTAGCACCTACTATTTTGCATGATGTCATCTCTAGCGAAGCAAGGGCCTTACCTTTAAGGAGCCTACTGTGTAACAGACAGAGACAAATGCCTGTGGGTAAGTTTAGGAAGGGTAGCTGTCTGACTTTCTCAGGAAGGGCTTTCTGGAGGAAGAAGAGGCCCCCCACGGCTGACCTATGGAGATGGCAGGGTAGGCGATGCAGGCAGGGGGAACTGGGTGCAGTGGTGAGAGGGCATGGGGGGGCAAGTTCATAGTGGAGAAGTCACAATTTCTGGGTGGGGCCAGAGGACCTCTGTGTGGGCCTGTTGTGGTACCACATCATCATTATGTCAGGTACAAAGCCCCATGAGGTAGGACTACACCTATGCTGGAGCGCAGAACTTCTCAGGCAAGTTAGCTCACCTCTAGGAGCCTCCTTTCCATTTCTGTAAAGTAGAGAGTAAAACCTCTTTCTGATAGGATTAGTGGGGGCTGATAGGCATGGGTTCTCAATCTGAGTGTGCATCAGGATTTCCTGGTGGATTTGTGATTCCACAGATCTCTGCACCCACCTCCGATTCTGACGCAGCATGCTTAGAATGGGCCGGAAAATTTACATTGCTAAATATGTTCCCAGGGGCTGCTGATGTGCTGGTCCAGGAGCCTGTCTTTGAAAACCACTGAGCTCCTGACAGAGTGGCTTATAGACCACGTGCTCAGTTACAATGCTATCACACACCTCCTCTCTGCAAGGAGGTGATATAAAGCTTTGGTAAATGGAAGTCGTGGGGGGATGGTACACTCTTAGCAATGAAAATAAGAAGTCACAGTCCCCGCTGTCCTCATCACAACCTGAGCTTAGTGTCCTTCCTTTAAGGAGCCAGCTGATGTAGTTTCAGACTTGGCATGGTGGTAACTGTGAGAATCTGTCACCTGTGTTGGCTCCCTTGCCTGCCCCCGTGACTGGAGCTGAGTGAGAGGACTGAGGGCCCTGTGCCAGCATCTCGCAGGTACACTTGGTCTCTGATCAATGTCTGATCATTGAGACTGTAGTCTCCTTTGCCTTGTTCTTTGGAAACTCTGAAAGTCTCAGCTGCCCCCTGGATGTCCATCTGCATGCTGAGTGTCTGCAGTGAGACCTCTGGAAGGGCAAACAACCTTTGCTGATTTATTTCAGTATTCCTGGGCTCTGATGATGCAGCAGGGAAGTGGTTCTCCAAAGAAAGGTGTCTGGGGCACCAAAATGGCAAAGGGAATGGATGCTTAGGGATATTTTGAGGAGCTAGGAGGGGACAATAGTATCCTAATCAACATTTTCTTGGCTTCTAGCTCTGAGCTCCAGCAGAAGTGACTGAAGTACAGATGGCCCTGGATACACAGCTCCATCTAGACTAGAATAGAGTGAGGGTGCAGAAAGCCTCCACCTGCCAGGCTCAGGGCTGAGTGCCTGCATACCTATGAGGTGTGCACACTGGCTGTGTCAACCAGGCTCAGGGGTGAACAGGTGAAGGAGTGAGGTCCACAGCAAAAGGCAGTCCCACAGTACGACTGAGCTCCTGCCTAGACCACACCTGGACCATCCTGGGAAGTGCTGTGTCCTTTCTTTTCTCTCTCTCTCTTTTTTTAGATTTATTTATTTATTTATTTATTTATTTATTTATTTATTCATTCATTCGAGAGAGAGAGAGAGAGAGGCAGAGACACAGGCAGAGCAAGAAGCAGGCTGTATGCAGGGCATGGGGCTTGATCCTGGGACTCCAGGATCACACCCTGGGCTGAAGGCAGATGCTCAACCGCTGAGCCACCCAGGTGTCCCCTGCTGTGGCCTTTCTAGCCTCAGCTTCCTCACATTTGAAATGTGATGGCACAGCTGCATAGGCTCCTTGTGAGTTAGTGTGTGGTGAGCACCTAGCACAGTGGCCAGCACAAGTTGGCTGTTTCATTATCATCATTGTCACCATTATCGCCATTGTCAACAATATCAAAATAGCCTCAAAGTGAGATTTTTCAAAAATGGCCACCTTTAATTCTCTCATACAGTATTTGGCAAATGTGTCACCCTAAGAATCAAAAATTCCACTTCTAGTAATTGATCCTAGAGAAATAATCTGAAAAGGAAACAAAAATTCATGCTCAGGAAAGTATACTGCAATTTGGTTTAAAATGGGAAATAAAAGAAAGAGAACAATCTAAACATTCCACATTAGGGAGTTGGTTATGTAAATTCTGATACGCTTATATAATAGAATATTATGCAGCTATTGAAGTGATGCATGGAAATTCTTAGTGACAGGAGGAAATGCTTACAGTATGATTTAAGAAGAAAAAACAGGACCCTATAAATATAAATTATGTTAAGTATTCAAAAAAATACCTATGAGAAAGGAATAAAAGGAAATAGCATGTTGAGGTAGTAGCTTTTGAGTGGTGGCTGGGTAGTGGTTAGAGGTGGTATTATTTTCTCCAAACATACATTTATTTTTCTGCACTTTCCAAATTATCTATGATAAACATGTTTTCTTAAAGTCAAGAAATGGGAGTGGATCTCCAGAAAGGGCTATCATCAAAGAATCTTCGAAGCTGACTAAAAGGTCTACAAAGTTCCCTCCTAGCTCCCCCACCCCTGCTTGCACTGCCCCACCCTCTGTGGGGTGTTTGCATCCCTTCTGCAGTGTTTCCCATAAAAGCCACCATGGGCCGTCACTGGACAGTGGGACTATGGATGCACTTTCTCAATGACTGAGTCTTGTGTTCACATACCTTTTGTCTGACCCAGTAGACATTCTCCCTTCCAATAAAGAAGCCCTCACAGGGGAAAACCGCAAGTGCATTCAATGCCCCTAGCTCATCTTGCCTTTTCCCTGGGCTGCAGATGTGGATGGAGGAGTTCCAGATGTGGCTTGAGTCCAAAGTCCTCACAGACACCCTTGTTTCTGCAGGTGGGAACAAAGGCGAGTTCTGGCCATCACAGGGGATGAGTCAGAGCCTGGATATTAGAAATCCTGCAGCTGCTAGATGACAGGTTTTGCTCCTTAAGTCATTGTGGGTGTTCTACTCAGCTGGCCACTTAGGGATCCCTGGATTTGAGCATCTTCCTAAAGACACTGGAAGGATCCCTCTCACTTCCTAGACTGGTGGAGAGCCCTCTAGGCAGGATTCTTTGAAAGGAGGCTCAATTGTCCCTCTAATTTCAGTCTCAGGGGAAGGGACCTTATAATGGAAATGCACAGACTCAGTTTCCCCTCTTGGCCTCCTCTTCTCTCCATCTCTTCCTTTCTTCCTTATCTCTGTCGCCATCTTCAGTCACTTCATGCTCATCCATATCTCTTGCTTCTTTTTTTCAAGTATAGTGATTTTTCCATCAATGATTTCTGCCCCCCCACCCCCACACTTTCAGAGTCTGTATCTGTTCTTGTATTTATAAAGGAGTGATGGGGTTTAGGTCTGGAAGCAATGACTATAGTTTGCTTTGAAAAGTGCTAGCTGTGCGGGTGCCACAGACCTCAATCGGGGAAGATCCTTGTATTCCCTGAAATCCAACCATTGTAACTTTAAGAGAGTGTGATTGCACCTCAAGGTCACAGAATGTCTCATCTTTCAAAATGTCTGTGGGAAGGGTGTTGGAGGAGTTACTATGATCTATTGTACACATTGTAGTAAGCATGTACTTATCAGTTGCTGGGGTCACAGCAGCTCTGGGTTGGAAATGACCTTGACTGTTCATCCTGGTCATTGTTGTCTGGTTCTTCCGTTACTCTACAGCCTCCCTGACCACAATGCCTACACTGCATCCACAGCTTCCCAGGGTTATCAACCCAGCCATGGATTCCTTTTCTTTCCACCTGAGCTGGGTGGCTCCAGGGCCCCAGGACACAGCTGTCCATCTGGCCCTTGTCTTGCTACCTGATCAGTTCAGGAGAGCTCCTCGAGCTGGCAAGGGGCTGCCACCCCTACTTCATGTTTTGTGGGGAAAACACATATGGAGTATGGCAATGTTTGTTAGCAAGTTTACACATTCTCTCACCCAGTTAAGCAAATTGGTATTCAAAGCAATTACTCATTCACAATATAATTTTAATTCTGGTCTCCTACAGGTAATGCCTGCAGCCAGGAGGCCCTGAGTTGAGCAGGCATGGGAGGAGGGCCTTTGGTGTAGGAGAGACAGGCAGGGAAGATGATGGGGCCCTGCAATGGGGACACAGCTTCTGCCCTCCCTTTGCATTGTCAGAATGTACTTTGTGTATCTCCTCTTGACCTGGGACTGCATTGTGGGCCAATTCTATAACTTTTTAGTCCCTTCTGGGAAAAGTCTAGTCCACAACAAAAGCTTTGGTCTTATATCCATTTTAAAGGTCCTAAGTGAAATAAGCTAGTCACAGAAGCACAAATGCTGCATGATTCCATTTATATGAAGAATCTAAAATAGTCAAATTCATAGAATCCACGGGTGGAATAGTGGTTGCTAGGGGCTGGGGGTAAGTGGGGACTAGCTAATCAATGAGCAGTTTCAGAAAATGAAGGTGGAAAGCCCTAGAGAGGTGTCCACAGTCAACTGTATGGTACCCTGGAACACTGGTTAAGAGGGTAGATCTCATGGTAAGTGTTCATACCACAATGAGATAAAATGTTTTTTAAAAAACTCCCACTTGTGCTCAGCCAGGTCAACAGGGGAAAGAGGGCCTGGTCGCTCACTCTCCTTAATTCTTCTCTCTCTATCAATTCTGATTCTGGCCTCTCCAGAGTTGCAGTGGAAAGGAGATTCGAGACCAGGGGGAACTGTCTTTTTACCTAATGGGTGACATGGTTGTTTGGTCTTGGTGGGGGTGGTAGTCCTCGACTGGGCAGTCTCTTTCTGCGGGCAGGGTGATGGCCTCTGGGAAGAGCTGAGGCAGGTGTGCCCACCTTGCCCTGCCCCTGACCCCAGTGGGCCTTGAGCTGACTGACCCCCTCAGTGGCTCCCTATTTAGCCTGGATGATGCTCTTCTGAGTGGGCTGCTTGAAGGTGGTTCATACCCAGGCCCTCTGAGCCTGACCCTGCAGACCAAGGAAGGTTTAGGATCTGCTGCTGCTGCTTCTACTGCACAGAGGGATGGAGAGCCAGCAACCCAGTGGCACTGGCCCTGCATGCTCTGGGGGCTCTCTCAGGCCTTCTCATTTGGCCAGAGGTAGAGAGGCTGAAGGCCACTTAGAGAGACAAGGACAACGTGGTATTGTAGTCTCCCAAAACTGCCCTCAGGGATGCCCTCTGGGCAGCTATCTAGCCTTTCTGAGACTATAACTTATGGGTGACTGTGCCTGCCCCAGTGTGGACTCCATTTAGGATGTGTCCAGTGTCTGTTTAGAATGTGAGTGTGCTTATTGTTTCCTCAGCTTTGGGTCTTCATGGGAATTCCCATATTATATCACACACACAAGTGCACAGGCACACACACATGCACACACACATGGTGTTCTAGGACCTGTGGCCCTGTAGCGCCCTTCCTTGGGCTGATGCAACTGCTTCTCTGAGACAAGGTCCCTATCACTGGTTGCCAGGCTGTCAGCTTCCCAGCTATGTGACTATTCCTGCCCAAGGTCAAACACATGGATGGTGAATGAGATCCACAATGGGGAAGATAATTCTCTAAGGAGCCAGTGTGCCTCTCAATGAGGTGTGAGGCTCAGCACACCAGTGCTCACCCAGGAAGTGGGCCAGTGGTACTCTGGCCAATCAGGCATGGACCTAGGGAGGGCTTGATCTCTTCAGCTTAGGAAAGAACAGAGGCTGGGATTATAAAGCCTCTCCCTGTAGTGACCCTACAGTCCTCCCTGTAGCCCCTGTAGTGCCTGCCTCTGAAGCTTTTCTGAAGACGTCATCTTCTCAGACTTACCCAAGCCCCCATAGGCCTATGTGGCCTTTGTTTGCTCTCCCTTTCACACCCTGAGGCCTGGGCTGCCCACTGGCCTCCACTTCCCCACAGATCCAGGTTGCCTGAGGCTGTCTTTTCCTACTTGAAACCTTCCTTTCCTGATGTGTATAATGATGCCATTGCCACCATTTTGGGAGCTCATTTTATAATTGCATGTATTGTTCCAATTTTTCACAAGAATCACTGAGGTGAATATTATAACGTCTATCACTTTACAGCTGAAGAAACTGACACTCAGAGAGATTGAGTAACTTGCCTGAGGTCACATAATGGATAAGAGTGGGATTGGAATCTAAGTCTGTCTAATCTCAAAGCTAATTCCAGAATCATCCATCCAACAAAAGTCTCTGAATGGCTACTGTGTTCCTGTTTTAGAGACTGAGGATCTCATAGTGCACAGCACAAAGCCCTGTCCTCAGGGTCTTCCATTCTAGAGGAGGAAAGTAGCCATTAGCTCACAAAAAATGTGGATCCATGCTATAAGGCCAGGTGGTTGTAGACACTATAAGACAAAGAAAGGAGAAGAGCGAGTGATCAGGGAGGCTCTCAGAGGAGGTGCTTTTGGGCTGTGCTACAGCTGTGCTGTTTGTGTCCTACCAAAATTTCAAAATTCATATGTTGAAATGCCTCACTGTGATGGTATTGGGAGGTGGAGCTCTCATGAATGGAGTTAGTACCTTTATATAAAGACCCTGAGAGCTCCTTTACCTCTTCTGCCATGTAAGGACCCAGACAGAAGATGGTCATCTATGAAGCAGAAAACAGGCTCTCACAAGATACAGGATATCTCAGTGCTTTGATCTGGGGCTACTAGCCTCCAGAAACACACATAAATGTCTGCTGTTGAAGTCTTCCAGGCCACAGTACAGTACCCTGGGTAGCAGCCTAAGCTGCTTCGTATAGGGTGAAGCAGAGGGAGAAAGAGCCCTGATCATTCTGAATCCAAAAGAGGAGTGTTCCAGATGGACACTGGCCAGTATGAAGGCCAGAGCAGGAATGCTTGATGAGCTCTGGAGTGAGGCAGAGATCGTGGGGCTAGAAGGTGCAGCACTCAACAGGAAAGAAGTATGGCTTCCATCTGAGAGGGATGGAAGGCCAGGGAGGGTCTCCCACGGGAGCTGTTCATGTTGTTTCTATCTAAGCAGCATCACTGTGGCTGCCATGCTGAGGACAGACTCAAGGGTGAGGATGGGAGCCACTACAGCCATGGTCCGTGCAAGTGCTTAGGCCTGCACAATGGTGGTGCTGGTGATGAAGAACAGAGGTATTTTGGACATGTCTGGAATAGGGGCTGATAGGAGTGCTATTGGATTAGGGTGAGCAAATTTTAAAAAATAAGAAAAAAGAAAATAGAGACAGGAAAGAGTCAAGATTTTGGACTGAGTGGGAAGGCTGGGGCTATGTTTACTAGGAGGGGTGGGCAATCTGTTCAAGGGGAGGTGAAGACCTGCTATGCCCAGAGAGCCTCCAGATGTGAAGCACAGTTTCAGTGTAGGCCACTGTGCGTAGGGTCTCGGGGCTCAGGGGAGAGGTGCAGGCTGCAGTCCCAGCTAGGGCCTCCAGTGTTTCAATGGCATTAACAGTCAAGGGTAGGAGAAGAGGAGCGAGGGTTGAGCCAGGGGTCTTCCACAGGGCATCCCAACAGGGAGCAGGCAAAGGACCAGGAGGAAAGCAGGGAATGCTGTGTCAAGTTCTCGGCTTTCCCTTTGCTGCTGTCCACAGTGTCTGTGCTCCTAACCTCTGAGTGTATATTAGATCCATCTTGCACATCACCTAGACTCTGTTGAGATCCTCCCCTCTCCCCTCCCTCACTGAATTGCCTTCCTCCATTGGATTAGCTCTGGCAGCATAACCATCCCCAAACTTATGAAAAGGAAACCTCCCATGATACCCTGCCTCCCTCCTGCTCCTGGAGGAGCAGCAAAGTTCCCCAAAAGATTTCTATACATGTTTTTAGTATTTGAAGTGCTTCTTTTTATTTCTTTCCCAGAGAGGTAAACTGAAATGGAGATTCTACAGTATATGGGAGGCTTGGAGAGAGTGGAGGCAGGGAAACATGGTGGTTTGCTGGACAACGCACTGGGGCTGTGGTCATGGTGCTGAGGTAGGGCTGGTCCATGTGAGTGTGCATGAGTGTGAGACCGTACAACATGTATTTGTATGTGAGTGAGTGGGGTGTACTTGCAGCCATGGCCATGTTTAGGTGCAGGCATGCAGCAGGGAGGAGTTGGATATATCTAGACTGAGTGAACAGGTGAGAATGAGAAAAGACGAAGAGAGCATTCAACCTAAACCAGTTGGGTTATAGAAGTAGACAAAGCCCAGAGGTTTCATCCTCCTGGAGTTCATATCCTAGGGAAGAGATACAGATAATGCAAAGGGGAGATAAATTAGTGTGCTAATGGTGATAAGAGAAAAAAATGGAGCAGAAAGGAAAGTGGGGCTCCGGGTGGGAGCTACAAGTTTAAACAGTGCAGCTGAGAGGGCTCAGGAAGGTGGCAGCTGAGTAAGGCCTGAACCAGGCAATGGGGGAGGATGGAGGCATCTGGGAAACAGTGTAACACACAGAGGAACAACAAGTGCAAAGGCAATGAAGTGGGAACAGCTCTGCGTGATTCAGGAACACCCAGAAGGCCAGTGTAGCCATAATAAAATGAGTTGTAGAAGACAGTGTTGGAGTATGAACTGGGGGGATGGGGTCAGGGGGGAGACTATGTAGGGCCTTGAGAGCTCTGTATGGGCATCAGCTCTCACTCTGAGGTAGACAGGAGCCATGGGAGGATTCTGAGCAGAAGAGTGACATAAACTGAGACACTGACAGGATGACACTCTGCAAGGGAAGGGGACAATGAGGGCGCTGTGGTAAAATCCAGGGTGGAGAGGATGGTAGCTTGGACTCTGGTGGAAGAGGTGAGAAATCGTGGCCCTGCATATATTTTCTAGGGATTACTGGCAGGAGTTGAGGACTTCCAACAAAGGACCACAACAATGGGCTACAGAATCTGAGCACCATAAGGGAAGAGGTGAGAAAGGAAGGGAGGTGGCCAGGCTGCGGAGGGCGGAGTGCCCTGGGCTGATGAACTGAGTGGAGATATGGAATGGACATTGGCACGAGCTAGGAGTGCTGGGGTCCACTGGAGGGCAAGATGACTGAAATGGAGACTGGGGTCACTAGTAGTGTCCCATGCCAGGAGTGACTATAGGAGCTAGTGGCTGATGCCAATTGCAGGAGTTGAAGGAAGTCACCTGTACATATGCACAGCACGAAGAATGATGGTGGCAGTGTGTGAGAGAGGCAGCAGAGGGAAGGGCCTTACCCTAGGGAACAGGATGTGTGCTTTTTAGAAGGAAGGGGCTCTTAGGGAGGAAGGAGTAATAGTGCCTGGGAAGTAACCTCTGTCTTACACAGCGCCCAATGGCACAAGGGCATGGGAGAGAAATGCAGTGTCTTCTGAGAGCCAGGCTTCCTCTCCCATGGGAGAAGAGGCTGAGGGAAGGGGGTGATGCAATCTGGGGGCCTAGGGATAGAGACACCAGGCAGCGCTGAGGGTCTGGTCAGCAAGGGAAGTACTGAGCCATAGGGGGGAGGGCTGGGGCATCCCATGTCCTTGGCGTCTGTGTGGGAGGCCTGGAGCACTCTTGGAGTTGTCTGCGTGTGCCTGTCTCTTCTCTCCCTGGTCATTCAATCCCCAGAGGGACTCTCTGATGATTCAAGGGCTACAGTCAGTGGCATCTAGGCCGTAAGGGCTCTGAGAAGCTGAGTCATCTGTCCCTTCCCTTTGATTGATGATGGGGGCCAGGCTGGTGTCTCTGGCCAGATTCCTGTTGGTTCTCCAGCTGAAGATCTACTCCAAGTGCCACTGCCTGACATTTCAGAACTTCTGAATGCCTACAGCCCTTATTTCAGGTACAAATAAATCCTCTAAGTTTGCCTTTATCCTTGCTTTTCATGTTCAGGCCGCCTGGCTGGAAAGAAGCTCCTGGAAGGCTTGTGCTGCACTGTGCCATCATGACTCTGGGCCTTTGCAAACTCCTGTTCTGCCAACAAGTTTAGATCATGTCACCTCCTCTGGGAAGCCTTCCCTGACTTCTGCAAAGGGCCTGTGTGCTCCCTCTATCCCAGCAGAAGGCAGCAAGCTTTCTAATATTCCTTTTTTTTAAGGATTTTACTCATTCATTCATTCATTCATTCATGAGAGACAGAGAGAGAGAGAGAGAGAGAGAGAGGCAAAGACACGGGCAGAGGGAGAAGCAGGTTCCATGTAGGGAGCCTGACATGGGATATGATCTGGGCCTCCAGGATCACGCCCTGGGCTGAAGGTGGCACCAAACCGCTGAGCCACCCGGGCTGCCCAGAAGCAAGCTTTCTCACAAATATTTTAGGCTTTATAGACCACATACAGTTTCTGTTGCATAAAACAGAGACTCTGCCATATAGATGACATGGTATGATTTTATATGCATAAAACAAAGTCTCTTCTTTGTTTTATCTTTTTTTTTTTTCTTTTTTAGATTTTATTTATTTATTCGAGAAACAGAGAGAAAGGCAGAGACACAGGCAGAAGGAGAAGCAGAAGCCTGACGTGAGACTCGATCCTGGGTCTCCAGGATCACATCCTGGGCTGAAGGTAGCGCTAAACTGCTGAGCCACCTGGGCTGCCCTATCTTATTCCTTCTTCCTTCTTCTCCTTCTTCTTTTCTTCTTCTCCTTCTTCTCCTTCTTCTTTTCTTCTTTTTTTTTTTTTTTAACAATACTTTAAAAATGTAAAAATCATGACTCTACCAAAACAGGCCAGAGGCTGAGTTTGGCCAGAAAGCTGCAGTTTGCTGAACAACTTGTTCAAATCACCATTAAAAAGCTTTGCAGTTGTCTGTCTCCTGTGCTGATTTTTAATACTGGAGGGCAAGGACTGTATTTTACATACCTCAAATCTGACACAATGCTATGTGAACGAATAAGTGATGTTGTATAAACTATCCTCTGACATGCATGTCACAGTTGACTCTTTTATCATTTTTCTGCACACCTGCCTTTCACAAGTTAAATAAATAACCTCCTTAAGAGTCTCCACGCCAGCCACGAAACAGCCCTTTCACAGATGCGCACTAAGCTTTCAATGATATTAATGGATGTCATTTATTAAGCTTCTGGTATGCAGCAGGCCAATGTAGGGTCCTGGGGACACAGATTTAAAGCCAATAGCCCATGTGCGTATGTGCTCACACATGTGACTCAAGTCCAGGTCACTCGGTTTCTGTGCAGCCCAGGGTCACACTGACATGCCCTCTACAGTTCCTGCTCTTCAGCTGGATCACATGTGCTAATCCTTACCACTTCTCTGGAGGACTTAATTCACTTAAAAAATCATATAATTGCATTTTCAGCATAATTAGGTACCTAATTACTGACTAAATGTCCTCGATCAGGCTGCATGTGTAAATAATAATGATTTAGTTAGCCATGCTTTGTTATTGGCTTTCCAGAAGGCTTATCAGTTGGTGAACAGGATGCAGAAAATGTTTTTCTCCTTCCTTCACTGAATTTGACAGGAAGGAGTGGCAGAGCCCTTTCCTGTCGGGAGAAGAGCAGAGTGGGGAGGAGAACAGGAAGTGGAGGGGACTCCTATTGCCTGGGGACCTTGATTGAAAGCCTCAAGTAGAGCCTGTCAGATGAAGGCATGAGTGCCCAGGTCCTAAAGACAGACAAGATCACTTCCTCCCCAGGATGTGCTAAGGGAGGCCAAAGTGGCCCTGAGACAGCTGAACCTCTAGGTAATGGACCAGAAGGGTAGAGATGTGGTGAGTATCCTGGAAGGTCACAGGAGTAGGAGGCATGTGTGGCTCCTCTTCCATTTCCTGGAATGTTTCTCTTCCTCCCAAGCCAGTGAGAGCACCCACACTGAGGGATGCTGCTTTCTCTCCACCGGGTAAAGGCATGCTGAGGCTCACTGTTCTTACACATGCAATGGGATTATGAGAGAACCTTGGAGGGCAGTTGTAAGGATGACATGAGCTGATGCATATAGATGGCATGGTATGATTTTATATGCAATACCTGTTAGCTAGTATTGTGAAAGATACTTCTGTGGTTTTTTAAGCTGGATCAGCATTTGAAAGGGAGGGTACATTTTGACCTACATATTGGGAGTGTATTGTTTGGGGCAATGATGAAGAGAAGGGCAAATGCACATCAACACACTCTTCTAAGAAATAATCTTAAAGTGATTGAGGAAGGCATTGTGATGCACAGCACAGGGAGTATGGATTATGGTACCAGAGAGGTATGGCCATAGGTCTTGGCCCCTGAGTCCCACATGCAAATAACCCTCTCTAACCCTCAGCTAACTCGCCAATATAGAAGGATGCACCTGCATAGATCCAAGAAAGGCAGTGTGAACACATGCAAGCTCTTCTTACCATTCCCATTTATTTATGCGAGCATAGCTCCTGCACACATGTGTGCACACATATATGGCCCCTGGATCCAGGGCCCCTATGGGGGAAGCAGAGGGAGACAGTTCCAGTGACTTGAGAGGTAAGGAGTACTTGTTTATCTCCTGGGATAGTTGGGCGTCCAGACACCTCTCACTCCCTGTTAGCCCTCCTTTGTCGTCTGGGTATCAGGGCAGGAAAGGGGCTTTAGGAAGTCACCAATTTACCTCATTTTGCATCCAGCACCAGAACCAGGAAGCTGGCTGCCCAGAATCAAGCCCTTGTGCTGTCTTTGTGCTTGGGGAGGAAAAGCCATTTTTCTTCACTGCTCCCACCCCACCACCCCTTCACCCCATCTTCCCACTGTGTTTCTGGCTGATGAAGACACTCTATAATACATCTCAATCCATCACCTTGGCACACTCCTGGTCTGTCTTCCCAGACCCCCGTTCAGGTCTTGTGATTTATATTTCCCCAACATTAATCTTTTAAAAGCAAAGAAGCTATAAACACATACATAACTCTTCCTCCTGTCAGTTGAAATCCCATGACACAAATCAACTGCCATCTAAATTAAATGTTTCTTTCACAGAAAGTGATAAATGCCCTGGAGACCAATCAAGAAAGCCAACAAACTTAGACTTTGTTTCACTTTGGAATTTTGCAGGTAGTGTGGTTAAAGTCCAATAAAGGGTTATATCTCATGACCAGCAGAAAAGGTGAATTGGATGTTTTAGTACAACTGATATGGACAGGGGACTTTGTGTATCTTTCCTCATTGGGGATTTTAGCATTTCAAATGCAGGGTTGAAATCTAACACATAATCTTAAGGGAAAAGGGTAAGTACAGACAAAATCTACTATTCTATCAGACTGATATACTACTTTCTTAAGCAAACCAAATAACAGAATGAAAACAGAGTTACCAAAAGAGACATCAACCTGTTATAGAGTTGGATCTGTTTAAGGAGTTAGGATTAGGGCTCCCACATATGCCAGATAGTCTAAGTGTAGATTTCAAATAATTTTATCCTTTTTAGTACAGATGGCTTCATATTTTTAAAAATGCAATTTTTAATTCTATGTCTACTAAATAGATGTTTTTAATATTTTTTGGGAAATATAAAAGCTATGTTTTTAGGAGAAGGAAGGAGAGATACGAATGGCTAAATCCAGTACATATCTTGAGTTTATTTTCCTCTCTTCCTTTTCCATGTCTTATTACTTCTTCCACCATCACTGTCATATTCAACATCATTAATAAACTTAATTATTCATCTCATTATGGGAAGTAGAGACTCCTTTTTGAGAGAGAGAGAGAGAGAGAGAGAGAGAGAGCAGAGAGCATGAGTGGGGGTTGGGGGGCAGAAGGAGATGGAGAGAGAGACAGTGGTGGAGCCTGACACTGGCTCCACTTCATGATCCTGAGATCAGGACCTGAGCCAAAACCAAGAGTTGGATGCTTAAAATCACCTGAGCCACCTAGTTGCCTCCAGGAAGCAGAGTCTTAAAGGTCAGGCTGTGTCTTCTACTGTAGGCCATGAGCAGGTGAGAGATTAGGGAAAAGGAGATTCCTAAAAATTCTCAAGTAGTATAGGGATGGAGAGGAGAGTGTTTTCTAAGTTTAGAAGAGCACCTGGAAGCCACTGAGAAAAGATCAGAGTGACACAATGAGAGACAGACAGCAGAGTTGTATGGGTGTGCGGTGGGGGGGGGGGGGGGGGGGGGTGGTCCAGCAAGTCATACTTGACAAGTTGAGGGTTAGAGAGTTTCAGGTTCTGACAGGAGTGTGATTAGAAGTGAATGAGATAGTGTGATAGAAAAGGTAGGAAGGTAATGAAAAACGATTCATTATATTGTATTAAAATATATATAGTTAATGAATAACTTCCATAATTATACAATTGTTATAATTATGTAAAATAAATTATTATAAAATAAATACATCACTTAAAGTGTAAGATGTGTTTCAGATTTTCAAATTTATGTAAAAAAATAGCTTTTTAGCTATTGTGGGAGGTATCCGTGTATGGATGGAATGAAGGAGTAAGAAGGTGATCTTGAAAATGCTTGAGGGCAGGCCCAGTGGCTTAGCAGTTTAGCGCTGCCTTCTGCCCAGAGCGTGATCCTGGAGACCCGGGATCGAATCCCACATCAAGCTCCCTGCATGGAGCCTGCTTCTCCCTCTGCCTGTTTCTCTCTCTCTCTCTCTCTCTCCCTCTCTCTCTTTCTGTCTCTGATGAATAAACAAAAATCTTTAAAAAAAAGAAAAAAGAAAAAAAGAAAATGCTTGAAATAAGGATGTTTTTTTGAAACTAGGAGTCCTCCATCTATACAGAGAGCTTTGCACCCAGGCACCTGGCCTGGGAGTTACGGCATTGAATATGTGGGCTCCTTCAAAGCAGGAGCCTCTTGTGTGTGGTTCTCAACTCTGGTTGCAGATCAGAATCACATGCAACCCTTTAAAAAACACCCATGTCCATGTCCCGTCTTCCTAGGGTTGCCAGATAAAACTGGTTGCCAGTTAGGAACCAGTTACATTTGAATTTTTAGACAAACAACAACAAATTTCTTGGTATAAAAGTATGTCCCAAATTTTGCACATCAGCTCCATGGACTGTTTGGTTCTTTGTGAACTCATCAGATAGACTGGGAGTGTTCTAAGGGAGATACACCTGGAGGAGAGCTCTAGGATCTCCTGGGCCCAAGCCCAGAGCCATGCACAAGCTATGAATTCTCATATTATTATCTCACATGTTCACATGTCTTCTGCTTGTCCCATGTGGGCCCATTTTATGTCACAAGGATTCTATTTCACACATCCAGGCTTTGGCTCATGCTGTTCCCTGAGATATCCACTTCACCTGGCCTACCTGGTGAACAATGTCTACATGTCAAGGAGGGTATCTGTCCTGACCTCCTTGCGGAAGGGACCTCCTGTTACTAGGTACAAACTCACCAAGTATGTCAAAACAATTCTGGGAGCGAAGGGAGGGCCATGGAATCTTCACCTCAGTATCCTAGCATTTTTGCAAGATGGCCTGCACATAGTAAGTCAGTGGCCATCAAAGCTTACTGAGAGAAAGTTCTTCTCAGCAGACCAGATTGAAATGCAGAAGGAAAAATCATCCAGAAGAGAGGTTATGAAAGCAGGAGTTTGCAGTGATTGCTAACCCAACTAAACTGAGCACCTATTAGGTGCTAGGTGGTAAAACTATCTTTTGCATTTATCTTTCCACCAGGCATAGAACTTTTGCTTACACTAATCCTTTGGCTAATCATTACAGAATGATTATCAGTGATGGTTTGGCTGATTCCAGGAAGGAGATGGGAGGCGTCCACCTTTGTTTCCTCCCAGCCCTGGGTACCCTCCTGCCCTTCCCTTGAACTGTCCTTTATCTAGCTCATCAGGTTTTGTCAGCCATGAGATCTGAGAGTTGTTCATTTCTCAATAACTCCAGTGATAATCACAGGCTTTGAGCTCAGTCTCCATGTCAGGGCACACCACCAGCACAGTCCCAAGCTGGGGATTTGAGTCAGGAACTGCAACTTTCCCTCAGGTCTGCTCTGATGGAGCCACCCTGGAATATTTTCTGGAGGCTCAGGCCTCACTCCTGGGCATTCATCCTCCTGGCCAACTTTAGGTGGCCACTACCTCTATAGAAGCCTCTAGTCCTTAGGCCAGCTTGCTAGGAGGCCCTGTCTGACCCGCCTGCCAGAGGCTACTGTGTCTGCCTTGTCTTGGAGAGCCTTTCAGATTCTGTTTGCATCCATGTGCCTCAGAGTCTGGGACGGGGGGCAGCTGGAAGTAAGTGGGGCCCATGCCACTGCTTTTTATGGTGTGTTCCGTACTGGGAATTCACTTGCATCATCGTCTACTCATGATGCTTCTCTCATTCAAAACCCACTGTCATGGGACAGACACAAATCATGAGTACTTCTCATTAGCTGAAATCCCCCAAACAACATTGCCAATAGCCATTTCCAATCCTGTTTTATATATATGAAAAGACTGAGTCTCAGAGACATGATCAGTTGCCAAGGACAGAGCCAGGGTTCAAACCCAGACCTGAGCTCAAGGGCCTAGTGCTGGTCACTCCCTCCAGCCTGTGGCCTTGTCCCCCAGTGCAGTGCTGAGTCTGGTGGTGGAACGCTAGTGACCAGTGATGGTGATATGCCCTCCATCCATGAAGCTCGTGTGCTCCTGGCAGGGTACTGGACACTGAGGCTCAGTGAGGTGGGAATGACCAGCCTACCTTAGAGACAGAACAACTAAGTCTAGAGAGACAATTGCTCAAAATCAGTCTGCTAACCCAGTCGTTCCTACCCTAAAGATGAGAAGTTTAACAGCTTAGAGGAAAAGTAGTTAACTTTTGAAGGTAAAATTGGCTGCCCTCCAAAAGGAGTGTGTGTGTGTGTGTGTGTGAGAGAGAGAGAGAGAGAGAGAGAGAGAGAGGTGGTGGGATAAGTCTTTGATCTTCAGTTTGGAACTCACAGGATGGAAGGAAGAAGGCAGCCTGAATTTTGGGGGCAGCAAACCTGACTTCAAACCTGACCACACCACAGGAAATAAAATACCTTAACACCTTCCCTCTCCTCAGTGTCTGATCAAAAAAATGGGGACAGCTGTATGCCTCCCAGGGGAGTCTGAGTGGTCTCAAACCACAGATGTACTCCTGATATGTCCATGGGAGGTGCCAGCTCCCACCACCATGTCCAAGTACCCCAAACTCCCTATCAACCCCTTCTCCATCAACCCTCCCTGTCAAACCTTTCCCCCAATTGTTCCCCATTAGCTCCTGTTGCCTGTGGCCACTGGAAATTTGTTTGGTGCTTAAGAATGGAAAGAAGCTTCCTGGGTCTCACTGCTCCTGTTTCTGAGGGGTGGGTCCTGGGGATAGGTCTGAGAACGCAGCTGGTGAGTGGCTGGGCCCAGACCCACTTTATCAGCCCCAGGCCCACCAGGCAAGGCACCAGATCTCCCTGCAGCTGTCTGATAAAAGGTTCAGCTCTGCTTTCTTACCGCTTACAGCCTTATCAGAGGCGGGCCTGGGTGAAAGTTCCATTCCCCTCAGCGTGAATAAAGGGGAGGGAAACAGGCCCCCAGAAGAAATATAATGTCCTTGCATTCAGACACAGTCAAGTCGGCTACCTGCCTGAGTCTGCAGGACAAGGCACCACAGGCTCCCCTATGCAAGAGCGAGGTGGGACCCTCGTGCCCACTAGGTCTGAAGCTTATAGAGACAGCTCAGTGAGGGTGTGTGCTGCATCTCAGGTCTCCTGACTTGTGTGTGTGTGTGTGTGTGTGTGTGTGTGTGTGTGTGTGTGTGTGTGTGTTCGGGGGAGCAGGCAGGGCTTATGCATAAAGCATTGGTCTCCTTAGAACCGTAGCACATAAAGCGCATGGTGCCATAAAGAGGAGCAAGCTGCCGGCCTGTGCGTGAGCCTGGCAAGTTGCAGAGGTTGTGGGATCAAGTAACACATGAATCGTACTGCGGGCTCTGCCATGTGCTATTGTGTGCCTCTGAGACAGACTATATCTTTCCCAGGAACACTCAGGATACTACGTTGTAGGAGGACCCTAGGCTCCTCTGCTAAGCATGTGCTAACAGCACAGTTCTTCCTGGTGGGCACATGAACAGCCCACCCTGGCACCGTGGCATAGAGAGAGCTCGATAAATGCCAATGCCCTCTCCGCTCTCCTCCGTACCAGGCTGCGAGAGGACGGAGTGAGACAGGGAATGTGAAGAGCTTCACTGTGTGCCGGTGATTCCAAGCACAAACAGTTGCCCAGGTGGCTTCCAACAGGGTCCTCAGGTGGAGAGAAGTCAGTCACTTCCTTAGAAGCTGGATTCTCATGCCGGGATCATATTACCTGAGGGGAGAAGGCACACAGGATGAACTCCTGTGTCTGTGTTTAAGTGGCTTTGGTCACTTAACTGACCTGCTGACTGGACTGCTTTATCAGACTAACAGCAAAGTGTGCAAATATAAAGCAGAGGCAAATAACCTCTCAACATCTTTCCCATTCTTAAGAACCTGGCTGCTAGTGCGACCTGCATGGGCAGGGGGAGTCCCGTTAATTGCTATCTTGCACATGGTGGTGGGAATGGCGTGCGGAGGGCCTGAGGAGGTGGAATCCTGGGCTCGAACCTGAGCCTGTCTCTTCAGTTCTCTGATTTCCAGGAGAAGGAGCCTGCGTTTCTGGGCTGTGCCTTCATTCTGCCATGAAAGACTGGGTAAGGCCGAACATGGTATGAAGTCCTCCTTGCCCAGCAAGGTGGCAGCGTGGACCCCGGGAGCAGCAGGACAGCCACCCTTGTCCACACTCTTTCCCAGTTCTCTTCTCCACCTCCTTCTAGGCCAGACCTTTCACCTCAGGGGACAAGGTTGCTGCTCTGTGCTCTCTGTTGGGTTGGTACCCTCAGGGCTTCCGTGGATGCAGAGACACAAGTGACGGGCTGATCCACATCCTTTTGCTCTGAGTTGCTTCAACTGAATGCCTGAGTGCCCTGTGAACTGCAGATGCTTGGGGCTCCAGGGCCCTGCACTCATACACAGTCCTTTCAGAAAACCTTCAGACCCAGAAGATGCAACTAGCAATTTCTGAGAGGCTTCCAGAAGCTGGCCTCTGCGTGTGCACACATCTGTGCACTCAACTGAAGCATCACCTACCTTCTTCTCGCCTCCCACTCGTTCTCTCCACATGCCATGGCTTACCCAGGGCTTCCCTCTTAGTCTTTTCCTGGAGCATTAGCTGGGATGCTCAGGGGCTCGTCTCTCAGGGTCAGGAGCATTGTATGAGGAGGTTTGGCGGCCCCAAGACTCAGGAGGGATGGTAGAACTCCAGCTGCTACAACAGGTGCTGGGAGATAGTCCCATTGTCTATCTCACCTGTCTGGCTTCATCTCCTTCTTACCATTTCCAACCCTCCTCCCCCAGTCACACTGCCTCTTGGCTGTTCCTTGATCGGGCCAGGCCTCCTCCTACCTCAGGGCCTTTCTACTTGCAGTGCTCTCTGCCTATTTTGTCTTCTCTCAGATATTCCCATTTGACTCCCTGGCTTTCTTTGGGTCTTTCTCAAACATCATCTCTCCCAGTGAAGACTTCTCCAGCCATGCTCTTTAAAATGGTGCCTCCCTCATCCCTTGGCCTTCCTTATCTCCTTTCTTGACTTGATTTTTTTCTCTAACACTCAGCACCATCTGATTTACTGAGCATTATCCCCATGTGTCTACTGTCTGTCTGTCTAAGCTTCATAGAATATAAGCTTCCTTCTGTGATTACTGATTTTTTTTTTATTACTGCTGTTTTGTTCACTGTCATATCCCCAGAACTTCCAACAGGGCCTGATACACAGTTGGTCCTCAATATGTGGTTATGCAATGTGATTCCTGGTCTACTATGGTATAAGTGGCACAGGCAAAGAACATGGATATAGACTCAGGATGCCTGAACTTGGATCCACCATTTTATAACTGGTCAAATGTGGTCATACCTTTCAGTATCCAGCTCTAATCTGAAAAGAGAGGTGACAATGTCTCAAGGGATTAAGAGGTTTCAGTAAGGTCTGGGGCAATGCACCTGGCCCAACACTTGCCATGTGGAGAGGTATCCCTCTTCCTTGCCTCGGCTATGGGTGAGAAGTACTGAACTCAAGAGGTGAGCTGGCTGGCCCCTTAGCTGTAGATACCAGGGGGAGCCTGTCTCATGTCCTGCCTTCCCTCTCACCCTGTCAAGGTGAGGTGAAGATTTTCCGCAGGGCGGCAGCAGAGTCCTGAGTGCCTGACAGAGGGGTGATTGGAGGACAAGAGACAGTGAAGACTATGAGGGGCCTCTCTCCTTGGTGGTGGTGGTGTGGGCATTGGAAGATTAAGTGATGGGGACCAGGGCACTTTGTGTGATCCCAGTGTGGCCCCCACACTGGGCTGATTTCTGATGTCTAGTCCCTGACCTTGACTGCAGGTCTTTCTTCCATGGCCTCTTATCCATCAGTGGGGTGGTTATAACCCCAGAGAGAGGGGCAATGGGGTCCAGGTGGGCTCAAGGCCTGGAATTTGAGCCATTAGAGATTCTCCTGTTGGTTTAATTCTAGAGCTGGCAAACTTTTTTGATAAAGTGCTCCATGGTAAACAGTTTAGGCTTGGAGGCCTGGTTCTATGGTCTCTGTTACAAAAAAAGCAGTATGGACGCTATATAAATGAATGGGTACAGCTGCATTCCAATAAAACTTTACTTATAAAAACAGGTGGCAGGCTGGATTTGAGCCATGGGCCTTAGTTTGTGGGCTCCTGGTTTAAGACTCTGTATCCTTGAGTCTCTCTCCTCCTGCTCAGGCTAATATTTACTGAGTATCTGCCCCACGCTAGGCCTGGACCTTTATCTACATCTTCTCATTTAAGGTGCCCACAGGGAGGGAGCCACTGAGTAGCCACATTGCATCTTGAACAAGGTCTGTCACACTGGAGGACGGAACTTTCACCTGTGCAATGCTTCGTTGTTTGAATGCAGGCACGCTGTCTGCTGCCATGGCCACTTTCTACAGATTGCAGAATCTGGTGGCACCTGGGGCTCACTGCATCCTGGACATCCCGTGGGTGGGGGAGTACACAAGCATCAGGGACACAGGGGCCAAAGGGGGTGAGATCACTATCCCAAGGTGGTTCTCATGGCTTAGTGGTGGAGCCAGTCGCTGGCAAGGTTGCATGGATGGGGTGCAGTCCTGTCTCTTGAGTTAAACCTTGCACAGGTCAAAGCCTTCTGTGCCTCTGAGGACAGTGGACTGGGCCTCTCTGACTTGGTTCTGGGTACCTTCTCTGGCCAATTGCACTGATTGTCCAGGCCTTTGTCACAGAGGGACGTTCCAGGGACTCCTGAGTCCCTGGGGCATGGGTTCCCAGAGCAGGATAAACGGCCACAGCTGGCTACACGGTAAGGGTTTGGTGCAGGGAGGCCAGAGGAGGGGTGGGCAGTGTTCTGGCGCAGTCCAAGTGTCCCAGAGAGAGGGGTTGTCGGCTCAGGAGGAGATAATCATAAACTGAGACAGAGGAGAATACCACCCTGCATTCCCTCCCTCTTGGGGAGAGCCCTCTCACGGGAGCTCAAAGGAGAACCATCAGGGACCCTGGAGGCAGGAGGCAGGGCAGTGAGAGGTCAGCCTTTTATCTGCCCAGTCAGACTTCTGTTCCCACAGCCCCTGGACAAGGAAGGCAAGATAAGGCCAGGAACTCAGATAATTGTGCCTCCAAGGCAGTGCAACCTCACAGTTCACTTATCCCAAAAGCACCACCCTAGAAACAGAGGGAAGAAAGAACAGTGAAGATGGGCAGGCAGAGACCAAAGCAGCAGGAAATAAATGGCCCAGAAGTGCTCTTGAATGGGAAACACAGCCTCAGGGTGTCTGAACTTTGAAGGAAAACTGTGGATTCAGTTCCCCACTAACTGCCCTGTCTTCTGAGATGAATTTTGACTTTTTCCAGCATTGTTTTCTCAGTGAATGACAAACATCTTTCACTCAAACGAGTCCTTTAAAAATAGCATGTTCCAAGAGGTCTTTTCAGAAGCTCCATGATTCTTAAATAGGAAATGTCCTAGGGGTAATTACCAGAGCCTA
Organism: Canis lupus familiaris; assembly: GCF_011100685.1. Classification (NCBI taxonomy): domain Eukaryota; kingdom Metazoa; phylum Chordata; class Mammalia; order Carnivora; family Canidae; genus Canis; species Canis lupus. The sequence goes on from NC_049240.1 coordinate 25,324,929, forward strand.
ATATAAGGAAATGTACTTAAACAGTCCATTTGAACCAACTTTCTTCCCTTCTTCCTGTGAAAGAAAACTTTGTTCTCCTAGGAAACTCCCATTTTCTGCACATAGGAATACTGGTAGTGTGCAGGGGTTAAAAGACAACCCAGGGGTTGGACGCCTTGGGCGAAAATCACAGCCCTGCCACTCATAGCAATGTCCTGTGTCCTGAAGATCTGAGGGCTACCTACAGCACCCCCCTCACAGTGACAGATGGTGCCTAATGCTGAGTATGACCAGCAAATATTTGTTCAGCTCTTCAGACAGGCCAGATACCCTGGCATAGCAGGGTACCTCATACATTTACATGATATTTTTCCTTTTTACCTTCTGCAATTCATCTTTACTGAAGTAATTCCCCATAGTTGGGACATTCTCAACAATCAACATTGATCGCTGGCAACTTGTTTTTTCAAGCACAAAATCTTAATCCAAGATAAAATTATCTCTAGTTAAGTAGAAATTCACCATAATTTAATACTACCTACCAATATTAACTAATATTAGGTCATAATTTGCATTTGGGGAGCTGCATTACTTTAAGTTATTCTTTAGATATCCAGATACCTATTTAGCTATTTCAGTGAATAATCACAAGACATAGGCAATTTGATCTGCAACCTGAATTCATGTGATAAGAAGTTTCTCCATAGGAGGATTGGTTGCTTTTGTTGTTGTTGTTAAAAATGTGTGTCTTGCAGCTCCAAGAAGCCCAACAATGCTTTGAGGGCAGGGATCTTGTCTTATGCTTTATTTGTCTCCTCCTTAATTCCCAGGACAGATGATAGGATGTGTGTTTCTACTGATGAACCAGGAATGTATATGGTAGTTAATAAAAATTTGTGCATGAATTGCTTTCATAATGGACTCTTCTGTCCAGTTTCCTTTCCCACTTTTCAGAGTTTCTTCATGGAGTCTGAGAATAAGGGTTCTGAAGTTTGATAAGAACTGTCCTCATGGAATTAATTGGTAAAGTGACTGACAGCTGGGCATACATTACCGTCTGGCTATAGGCAAACAGCCACAGTGAGAATATTTTATGGCTTCATGTAATGGGAACATCTATGATGGAAAGGTCCTCTGAGATCCAAGCTCTCAGGTATCATCATTGACAACCAACAGTGACTGGATGTCAATAAACCACTCTGGCTTAGGCACCAGGTACTGGGCAGTAGGGAGTTTGCACACTGGTTACATGAAGCCCTCAGTGTCCAGCGATAGCTTGAGAGTGAACCATCACAAGGAGCCCTTAGAGTGTGGTCACCTGCATCTTATCCTCAACTCGACTACATCAGATAGGCTTTCATATGTTTTATATTTCCAGACTTCATCCAAGAATTTGTTTTATGGAAATGTCATTTCTGCTGAAAGAAAGTGCAATGGAGATTTATAGCTGTGACACCACTTTGTGGTGTTTGTATGTTTGGGGTGGAGACCCCAGGTGAAAATTACTTCTTTTAGAATTTCAGGGATACACGACCTTTATTCCAGAGGGGACCTGCAAAGTTGCATGCACCTGAGCCAGGTGTGACCAGAGCCTGAGGCGTGTTTTGAATTCCTTTGCCCTCTGATGTTTTTGGGTTTTGCTCCCCAACTAGGCTAAAGATCTTTTGAAGACAGGATCCGTGTCCCCTATATCTCCTGTGTGGTCCTTTGCACACAGGTGGTGCTTGGTGGATCAAAATCAAAGTGCATCAGATTGAATTATGGTAATCTGAAGGTGGTGCTCTGGACTGGATTCACCAGCAATGGATAGAAAGCTCAAGGTGCATGGCTTGTGTCACCTGCTTCCCAAGGGATCCCTGAAGACTTGGGACTTACAAAGAGATGCCAGATGAGGGGATAGGCTGGGAATGAAGAGGGGGTTTACAGGGGTCAAATCTGGAAACTGGTCCTGAATTTAACCACTGGAACATATATGTGCTGCATGGATAACCTGCCAGAGGGAAGCCTGCCTTTATTAATGGACTTATTAATAGATTGTTGTCTTTGTTGATAGACTCTGGATGGGCTCAAGGGGCAGGGGAGGCAAGAGAGAGGCTATGCTGAGACCAAACCCCAAATAACCAAAACAAAACTTGTTGACTTCTTCAGACCTGTGTGGCCCTGTCTGCCACATGAGGGGGGTGGTTAAGGGGATCTGGCCTGAACATTGCACTGACCTCAGATGAGATCACAGACAGAAGAGGCTTTGAGAAGCAGAACACACTGCCGATATGCAGGTGTACTGCAGAGATACCAGACTGAGGCAAAGACATGGGAACGGGGTCTGAAAACTGGTGGCATAAGAAAGTTTCAAAAGCATACCCAAAGCCAAAGATGCTGAGGGCAGCACTTCTCACATCTGTTTCCAGCTATCTCTGTGAGATCAGTAGGACCCATAGACTAAATGCCTACTCACCCTGCCTCACGCCAAATGAGGTAGCACCCAGGAGAGCTTCTCCTTGCCTTGAACCTTGCTGTGACATGAGTCTATTGCTGAGGACTGCAAGGAAGTGGTAAGGGGCTTATGTGTGTGCATGCTGTGTGCACCTGTGCATGTATATGTGCATGTGTGTGTGTGCACATGAGTGTATGTCAAGGTACAGGAGAATGTAGGGCCAGTGTCAAAGTTTCTTCCTTTTGGTGGCCCTGCAGTCCCAGCATCAGCTCCTCAGCATCACCCCCATTCTGTCCCCCACTTAAGAACCCGAGGAATGAGTTTCTGTGGAATAAACAGTACACTCCCAAAGGAATCAGACCTGTGTCCCAGTCTTACTCCATCTACTACCCTGGCTGTATGAATTCTTTTTGTTTTTGTATGTGTGTATGTATGTATGTATGTATTTAGGCTGTATGAATTCTTGTTAGTCGCTTAGCTTCTCTGAGCTTTATTTCCTTTCAAAGAGAGAGAGAGAGTAGTCTCTCTTGAATGGCGATGGGGAAGAGAATGAACATGCCTGGCAAACTGTAATACACAATGCAGTAATAGTCCTGTGGTTTGAAATATTTTAACAAATGATAAGATTGCCAGCCCAGGGGTGGTTCTGTGGTGGAGGCATGCTAGGAATTGGTGGGTTCTTTATTCTCTCCCAGTGCCCTTGCAGTGAACCTGAGAGGCAGCTGCCCATTGCTTCTCAGGGGAAAGTGAGACCTGTGTGTGGGTTGGCCTGGGCAGGCAGGGCTCTCACAGTCACAACCTGGCCCTTGTGTGCCACTATAGGCATTTCACTAGCAGCTGCTGGGCCAGCAGGTGTGGGCTTGCGGAGGAGGGTAGAGCTCACCACAAGTGGCCTGGGGTGGGTGGATAAAGAAAGGCTTTTTCTTCTGAGGCAGGAGAGTGACCTCAGGGCTGCACAGAGCCAAGCACAAGGGCATGGGGTCCTGGGCCACCCCTTCCCTGCATCCCAGAGGTGGAGGGAGATACACCTAACTCAAGGCTGGACAGTGCCAGTGGTACACAGTGAGGACCCAGGCACACAATCTCCTGACCCTCAGTTTCCATCTTTTTAACCTGGAATCTACATCTGTGCAACTTCTTCAGGATAAAACAAGGTATCCATGTATATCCTTGCTGGGTATGGAGTAGAACAGAGCGGGCACTCAGCAAGTGCTCTTCACCACCCACCCACCACACACCACAAGTGCCGTGAAGATCCACACCATCTGGAATGATTGGTGCGGCCCCAGCTGGCTCTTCTTGCCCCCACTCTGCCTTCCACCAGCCCCTTACTGCCCTGACTCCATCTTTATCTCTGCTCAGATCTCTCTCCCCACTGCCTTCCAGCTGCCACCTGGCTGCCCCATGAATATCTCAAAGTTACCTCAGCTCTACAGAGAATCTTCCTACACCTTTCTTCTTGGTCTTACATATATAATTCTACAGTGAACATGAATTGTTTCTGTAATAATGAAACAGGGTAAAGAAAACTTACTTTTTAAAAAAATCTTTAAGTGAAGATCAACCTTAAAAAGCCAAGAGAGTAAGAGAAAAAGAGAGAGAGAGAGAGAGAGAGAGAGAGAGGGGTGGGGAGGGAGAGAGAGTGAGTCCTGGCTCCCCTCAAGCATTTACCTTTGAGAGATTCTCCCGAGAGCAGAGGTAAAGGGCAGGCACAAAGCAGTCACTGCAGCTGCGCAGTCCAGGGGCCCTGCTGGGTTAGGCAGGACTGCCAGGGGAGGGGTGTGAGGAATCCAGGTAGGCAATGATGTAAAAGTGGTCAGACTGCCAGGAGCAGGACAGAATCTAGTAGGGAGAATGGCAGCACAGGAGCCAGTGGGTACCCAGCCCCTTGGCCTCAGGTGTCCTGAGCCAGGCAGAGATGATGCAGGGTGACCCATTTGGGTCTTGAATGCTTTACCTTATGGATCCCCTCTCCGCCAAAATATTAAAAGTTGTATTTTATATCAGCATCAGTCTAAAGACAAATGTAATATTTAGTATGAAAAGTTTGTTTTTTTCCTTTTGATTTTAAAAGAAGCACTCATTTTTGTGCATCTTGAAAAGCAGCATGGATCTTAAGCACTTGCCTACTGTACATGTTAGCCCTGGCTGATCCCTTCCTAGAAAAACCCGCTATCGGTGAGCGGGAGTGTGAGGCGTCGGCTGTGGCTCTCTGCAAGTCACGTTGGTTGCCTCTTGGGTTTCAGTATCATCATATGCAAAACAGAGATAAAAATACCTCCTGTGGCGCAGCTAGAGGGTGAAATGAGATAACTTATAGGAAGTGAAGCCTACTTCCATCCTTTGAGTCAGGGAGACAGTCACCATAAGAGGAGAGTAGGTCAGGATAATGTACAGATTTTGTACAAAAGGGAAAAAGAGATTGTGAAATTAAAAAAAAATTAAAAGATTACTCAGGATTTTCAGCCATAGCTGAAATTAATTCACTAAAATGAGAATTTGGGTAGAAGCTGATGGAGGGCAATTCAAATGACGAGTCAGTCCCAGGGCCCAATCAGAGAAGCAAGGCCCAGGTTCCCTGTAGGAGTTCAGGCGTGGGGTGTAGGCTGGAAAAGGGGGTGGAGGGAGTCCTCCCAGGAGAGAGGAGAGCCCAGGCTTTAAGAAGCACCTTGGCAGAGTCCTGGCTGTGGACCTGGATGAATGGCCAGATTGAGGAAAAGAAAGAAATGAGCAGCGAGGGAAGGCACTGAAAGGTGGCGGGTGAGTCATGAAGTGGGTTCCACGTGCTACAGGTCACAGTGAACAAGGAGCGCAGGGCACTAGGGGCAGAGGCCAGTGGGCTGACCCAAGAGGGGCTCTGAGGCCAGGGGTGGGGGGAAGGCAGAGGATGTGAGTACGGGGACCCACAGTACTCTGTGTAAATCAGACATGGGCTGCATTGGTGGGACCTTCACTTTCACGCACTCATTCAATCATTCATTCACTCACTCACTCATTCAGTGTTTTTAAAGAGCCTATCTTCTCCATGGGTTTAGCCAGCTGAATCCCACATGTTCAGCAGGGGCTGGTGTTCAGATGAGGGTAGGGGAACATGGATGGTCCCCCCAAGTACCATGTAAGGAAACTGACTGCAGAGGGTAAGAAGTTTGCTGGAGCCACAACTGGTACGAGAGGTCACAATGGCCCACATATGTTCTCTGGGCTGCCTTCCCCCTCACTGCACCCCCCTCTGATAGAAGCATGAAGGAGCCCACATATTAGGGGTGGCACCCACAGCTCAGAAGGGAGCAGCTTGACAGCTATTGCAGAGGGCCTTGCCCTGGCTCTACAGACCTAGGCAGACTGTGCCATCTTGTCCTCAGGTGCTGTGTTCAACAAACAAAGACAGAGACTGAGGAACAAGGAGGGAGCTGGACAGGGCGAGAGTGAGGCAGCAAAATCACTTAGAACACAGTCGGGTACTCAGTAAGTGGTAGAGATTAACATGTACCAGTACTATACTAGGAGTTTTATCTAGGATAATACATTTAATCCTCAGAACAAACCCCTGAGGTAGAAATGATTATGATCCCCATTTAATGGATCAAGACTAGTTATAGAATTTGTGGGGCCCAGGGCAAAATGAAAACAGGGGCTCCTTTACAAAAATTAAGAATTTCAAGACATGGATTGCAATGCATGTGGGGCCCTCCGAGGTTGCGGGCTGGGGGAGGGGGGGGACATTTCCCTGCATGATTTCCACGGACAAAGCCAGCCCTGTCCTGGAGGATGAACTGAATCGTAGGAGGCCTAGCAACACGTTTAAGGCCACAGGCAGGTCAGAAAAGTTGCAGACTCACCCAAATCTTTGAATTGTGAAGCTGGTGGTCTGACCTCTTCATCACTAGCAAACTGGTGCAAAGTGAATTTGAACTAAATGATTTTAAAAAGTGCAGAAGGAGAACCTGAACCTGAACCTGAAGCCTCTGCTCACTGAAGGTGGTGTGCATGGTTCTACCATTTGGCAAGCCCCTCAAGGAAAAGTATCATTTCATAGCCAGTGGACTTTGCTGCCTGCTGAAGACCGAAGTCACAGACTGGGGCCCCAAATAAAAGGCAAGCAGGCATAACTGCAGTATCTGATTTTGATGTAGCAAGATATAATGTCCTTCACTTTATGACTCTGGTGAGAATGTATGTGGCCACAGCTAAAATGTGAAGTTTCTCCATTCCAGGAGAACATTTTTCCAAGGGGCAGAAGTGGGAATGCTGGGGCATGGAGACAGTTGGCATAAGCACACCTGAACACCTCTTAAAAATGTGCATTGTACGTAGAAGTGGGGGCAAGGGGCTCTGGCTGGCTGTGTTCTCCGTAAGTGATGTGCTAGTTGGGAGCATCACATTTGAAGTGGAGACAAAAGGCCTCCATCAGGGTATGAGGGGTGCAGTAAGGTGACTTGGTAGCCTTGCCCAGGGCCTGCTCCCATGAGCACCCTGGAGTGCCAGCTTCCCTCTTAGGGACCCAGAATGGTTCTGGGGTGTGTCCACTGAGCCCCACATAGTGTGCCGCCCACAATGTTTTGGCAATAAGAGAAAGAAGGTGTGGCTTTAACTACAGAAGGACTTGGCTAGAAAAGCAGAAATAAGAGAGAATATAATAAAGTGTCATGAAGAGTTATTAATTGTAGTTGTTTTCAATTTCCAGTCTGGTAATTCCAACATCTCTGCCACGGCTGGTTCTGATATTTGCTCTGACTCTTCAAATTGTATTTTTTGCTTTTAGTGTGCTTTGTATAGCTTTGTTGACAGCCAGACAGGATGCAGTAAGTAAGAGGTACTGCAGTGACGTGGCAGTGGGGTGGGGGAAGGGGAGGCATCCTGCAGCCCTGTGACAGTAGGTCTCTGTCTCTGGTGAGCCTGTACCTTTTGACTGTGAACTTCATGAGTTTCTGTTCTTTTTTCATCCCTTAGGTGGGATGGGATGGATAGAGTGGGCTAGAGTTGGGTAGATCCCTTCCTTCAGGTGAGATGGGTTCTGATAATACCCCAGCAGGTTTGGGTCTGGTTGACTACAGTTGACCTTTGAACAAAGTAGGAGGTTAGAGGTCCGATCCCCCAAACAGCTGAAAATCCATGTAGAACTTGTGATTCCCCCCAGAACTTAACTAATAGCCTACTGTGGACCGGAAGCCTTATCAGTAACACAAACAGTCCATTAACGTATTTTGTGTATTATATGTATTATATACTATCTCCTTACAATAAAGTGAGGTAGAGCAAAGAAAATGTTATTAAGAAAATCATTGGTAAGAGAAAATTAATTTATGGCACTGTACTGTATTTATTAAAAAAAAAATCTATGTATAAGTGGATCCACTCGGTTCACCCCCGTTGTTCAAGGGTCAACTGTAGCTTGCACTGAGGCAGGCCTCATTAAGGACAGGTGCTCTGGTCTTTTTCAAGATGCATCCTTTTCCCTTCCTTCCTCTGATGGAAGCTTGAGGGGATTTTTCTCTGCTCTATACTGTGGGAACCAGGTGGAACTCTAGAAGGTAAACCTCACAGTATTGAGGACCCATGACTGGGTCTCCCAGCTTCTAATTCTCAGAGTTCACCACGCTGAGCCTCCAGCAATTCAGTCAGTCTCAGAGTCACTAATGAGAGAGGGATTAAGATGTCAGGCCACGAGTAAGGAAGGGCATGTGGCACTGCCAGGTAAGTGGGCCTTGAGTCCTGCTCTGCTGCTGTCACCCAGGCAACAGGGGCTGTCTATGGGGTAGTGACAACCCCACACGTTTTTTAATCCGGGAGAGTCATGCAAGGGCCTGACCGAGCCCACCCAGACTATGATGGAATCTAGTGTCTTGGCTTTGGCTCCTACTGGCACAAGAGGAAACCCATTCTTGTCAACATCTGCCATTGGCTAAGATTTTGCACATTATTTGTTCCGGAAGAATGTACAAAAATGAAAATGCTTAATAACTAAGGGCAGGAGCCAGCACTTCCTCAGAAGTTCAGATTACATGGAGAGCTCAAGAAAACCCCAGGCAAAGATGTTGGGGTGCTGGAGGAGAATATGAAATAAGAAACAGGGCGGGAATGGCAAAGAGTGAGGTGGTAAGTGCTGGGGCCAGGAGCCCTGTTCTTAGAGTTTGTTTCATTTTGACTTTCTGTCCATTTTAACTTCACTGACCTTCATGTATATACCAAGTTTTGGACTATGAGCTACTGAGTGTATGTTTAAAAGTTGTTTCCAGTGTGTGGAATGGACACAGGCCTGGAAGCATTCACCTCTCTGTGTCAGATCCCAAGGAGAGGGCAGTTGGGTCCTTTGGGAGGTCAGGATTTCCAGGAAAGGGACAAATCCAGGAATTTGTTGGGGCTGCAGTGTTCCTGGGGCCATGGTGGGTGGTTTCCTAGTATTCAGGGAGGGGCCAGGGAGCTTAGGAGGAGGAATACCCCATCCTTATGGGATGAGCAGGAGTGAAACAGGCAGGCTGTGTGTGTGTGTGTGTGTGTGTATGTGGGTGTGAACATGTATGTACATGTATATGTGTGTGCAGGGGTACCCAGAGAGCACTGGAGGTGAAGGTGGAGAGACTGAGCAGTCCAGGCATCAGGAAAGGCCATAAGAGAATGCTCTAGGGGACAGCCTTAGCAGGATGTGGAAGGCAGGGTGAAGGGCAGCAGCTGGCCTGGCAGGCTCAACCACAGAACGGCGGGCAGTGATAGGTTGGAACACAGGCCCTGCTCAGGAATCGTGGGTTGGTTGGTAGGTTCTGAGCATTTGTGCCAAACACAGTTCCTCTGTGTGCAGAGCTACCGCTGTGTTTCCCAGGCACAGCCCCCATGGTGCTGGGGGGTGGATTGCCCTGCTCACATGCACCTCAGGGCCTCCCAGCTGACTCCTGCTGGCTGGGGAGTCTGACAGCCTATGTCCACAGCCTGGCTGTGCCCTCCATGCCTGGGAGCCCTGGGGTAAGCCATCAGCCATCACCTGGGCCTCCAGTGTTTCTGCTGCAAAATAGTTAAGGCTGTGGAGAGGTGACCCACACAAGGCCCTATTAAAGGGCTCAGCATGTAGTTACTGATATTCTTGTTATATTATCAAGAACAAAAACAGCACCCATCTGTAAGGGAGACTCTGGAGATTAGCAGCACCCGCAGGCCAGGTTTGCTTTGATAAATTCCGTTAACAACAACAGCCACAGATACCACTATTCCTGGGCATGATGCCAAAGCCCTTAGTCTCGTGTTCATGACGTGGCTCCTGGAAAGTGGCTGTTATGATTCCCACTTGCAGATGAGAGAACTGAGACTCTGACATATTGTGTACCTCCTCAAAGCCTGGAAGTGTTGGAGGTGGGACCAAACCCAGGTGTGACTCCATAGCTCTGACTGTGGGGCTCAGGCTGTGCTCTGCCTCCAGGTCACTATAAGAGAGAGGACATGTCATAAACTTCTTCACTGGGGGGTGGGGACCTCATTGGAAATGGGCAAATGCCCTGAACAAGTACTTCTCAGAAAAAGAAATGCAATATGTTGTGGAGGTATGAAAACATACACAATCTCCTCTCTCTCTCAGTCTCTCTCTCTCTTTCTCTCTCTAATAGATAAATAAATAAAATATTTTTTAAAAATGGGGGCACCTGAGTGGCTCTGTGGGTTAAGTGTCTGACTCTTGATTTCAACTCAGGTCATGATCTTAAGGTCCTGAGATCGAGCCCGGCATCGATCTCTGTACTCTACACCGAGTCTACTTGTCCGTCTCCCTTTATTCCTCTTCCTGCTTATGCACAGACTCTCTCTCTCTCTCTCAAACAAATAGATAAATAAAATATTTAAAAAATAAACAAACAAAAACCATGCACAACGTCACTTATAATTACAGAGGCACATTCAGAAGTGACAACATGTTTTACTTATCAGATTTGCTAAGATGTAAACTGCACAGTGTGAATGATGATGTGGGGGAAAAAAGAGTTTCACTGGATACTTAGGTGGATGTTAGAAATCCAGATGACCTCTAAGCAGGCAATTTTTTAGTATTGACCACCATTTTAAATGTTCATACTCTGTTTCCCAGAATTAAATGTGTGTGTGTGTGTGTGTGTGTGTGGTTTATCCTAATCATATACAAACACATATATTTACACACATACGTGTAAATGCATCAACCCCACTTACAGGGTTGTAATGGCAGCACTGTGTCTTGTTTTAAAAAAAATCAAATAAAGACTTCACGATCTAAATGTCCATAACCAATTCATTCATATATTCACACAATTCATACTATGCATACAGCCCTGAGAAGAATGAGTTAGTCTATGTGATGATAAACTATAGTCTTCAGCATATCTTCTTATGAAAAAAAGCAAGATGAAATAAAATATATAAATAAGTTTCATTTTGTAAAGCAAAAAGTAATTGTATGTAGCTATGATACTTTTAGAAAGATTCTCCTAAGTCCATAAAGTGCTCTGGAGTTGGGATGGTATCTCTTTCCGATTATTAACTCTTGATTCATTGCTTAAATTTGTTTTTAGCTAACGCTTGTAGGGCCCATTGCACTCACACAGTCTCTGAAAGGCGTTTGGGTTGGGGCCGCAGAAGGCCGTTGGATATAGGTATATCTGCTACCCAAAGAGGGAAACCGATTCGGCTTGCCAACCTCCCCCTGCTGCCTCTTCCTTCTCATTGAAGATGGGCTGGTGTGCTTCCACTGTAAGCACAGAGTGCCTCTCATCCCACACCCCTCTGTTTCCCAGAGCGTGCTTCAAGTCCCCAGAAATAATTGCCCAACCACGGGCACCCTTGGAAAGGTCCAGCTGCTGACTATGCCAATGCCATGTGATTCCTACCGCCCTGGATATCTGGAGAGGTTGAGCAATGGTTGAGATGGAATTTCATTTGGCACTTAATGCAATCCTTTTGGCTTCTGCCAGAGGCAGTGAATTCTATATAAAGTTGACAAACCTGACCATCTCCTTACTGAACATTGACCCCTTCCATCCAAGGGCAAGACAGTGGATTTCTGCACATGACTCATTTGCAGTACCTGTGGCACTGGGGCTTATGGGAGTTGGCTGAGGCCAGAGGGATAGGGCAGGCTTGGTGAAGCAGGAGCAGAGGGTCCTTTCTATTCTAACCTCTGGTTCTGAGAAGCAGTGATAAAAACCGAGACCGGATATAGACACATCCTGCCTGAGTTAGCAGCAAGAAAGAGGGCCCCAAGGTTCTCTTACAGCAGAGAGCCTGTGGTAAATCAAGTCCTAAGGGTAATCTAGAATGGTATGCAAGTGAGGGTTGCATCCCTAGGAGCTCCAGAAGGGCAGTGTGGCCATTGGTCAAGGTCTGAAACTTGAATCCTAGAGAACTTTTTAAGAGAGGGGGCAGGGGCAGGGGCAGGGGCAGGGCTCCTGGTGAGCAAGCCTGTCCTCTCCAGCCCCTAAATGACAGCAGACCTTCACTTCCTCAGTGCCTGTACTGAGGTGATTACAGTGGCTTTGCCCTTCAACCCTGGCCAGGACACACACATATAAGTTCACTAGTGTCTGACTCCCACACACTCACAGAAACACACATGCAAACGCTAATGCACACAGGCTTCCAGATCCAGTCTAGTGTAAAATGAAAACAAAGATGCCTGACATTTATTGAGGCCTGGGTATGTGCCAATGTCTGTGCTGAGCCGTTTACAGACTCGTAATTCTCACAACCCAGAGGAATACCCCATTTCTCTCATTTTGTGGATAGTAAAGCTGGAGCTGAGTAAGAGAGGGGGCGGCTTGCCGTAAGCCAACGGCTGGTAAGTGGCACACCTGATCCCAAAGCAGGCAGCGCGGCCTTCGCCGGGGGCCTCTCGTGTGCACGCCGGCTAGCTGAGCACGCTCACAGGCCCGCCGGTGGCCACGCGCACAGGCTCGGAGGGCCCCAGCCCCGCACCTAGCCACAGTCCGCTGTGCTCAAGTTCCACTGGTGAGGCCACACAGCCAGTTGTGTTTTAGAAACCCTGCAAAGGGGGGTCCCTGGGTGGCGCAGCGGTTTGGCGCCTGCCTCTGGCCCAGGGCGGAGCGGTTTGGCGCCTGCCTCTGGCCCAGGGCGCGATCCTGGAGACCCGGGATCGAATCCCACGTCAGGCTCCCGGTGCATGGAGCCTGCTTCTCCCTCTGCCTGTGTCTCTGCCTCTCTCTCCTCTATGTGACTATCATAAAAAAAAAAAAAAGAAAAATTTTAAGAAACCCTGCAAAGGGGTGGGTGGCTCCAGTTCTCAGATCATTACCACATTCATCACTTAACAGGCTTACTCCATGGACGCAGAAGGTCCCCTCTCTTGGCAGTTTCCAATGATCAGATCCAGCCAGGGTGGGGATAAGAGGGATAAACATTCACGGTTTTAAAATGGAAATTGTCGTCGTTTCGGTTTGTCTTTAAATTGCGAAAGCCCCCTGGCAGCGAAGGGGTGGGGTGCGGCGGGGCGGGAGGGCGGCAAAGTTTCCCGGCGCGGCCGGAGACGCTCAGGGTCGGCGGTGCCCCCGGCAGGAAGGCGTGTGCCGCGGCCTCAAAACCAAGGAAGAACCCCAGGTCCCCGCGGGGTCGCGGCGGGCCCGGGCCTCGGCGGGGGGGGCTCGGGCCGGGCCGGGCCGGGAGCAGTCGGGCAGGGCGGGCTCCCCGGGAAGTTGGCTCCGGGGCGCCCCCGCCCTCCCCGGCCGCGGCACCGAGACGCCGAGCGCGGGCGGCCCTTCCCGGCCCCGGGCGCGACCCGACCCGACCCGACCCGACCCGACCCCGCGGGGGGCAGCGGCGCGGACTCACCGAAGCGCGGCGGCGACGTGCCGTTGAGGCCGCTCATCGCCGACGGGAGCGGGGCGGGCGCGGGCGGAGCGGGCGGAGCGGGCGGCGGAGCGGGGCGCAGCGCGGGAGGATCCGGACCTGCCTCTGACCCGCAGCCCGGGGGGGCGGCACCTGTGTCACGCTGCTCCGGCGCGGGCCGAGGGGAGGGGCTCCGGCCCCAGACAGGCCGACTGCATTTCTTTCTTTCTTTTTTTTTTTCCTGCAGACTTGGCTGATGGGGTTTCCACGCTTCTCTTTCTTTCCTTCTTTTTTTTTAAACACACACACCCGCCCACGTCTGAATTCTTCTCTGCTCCAACTTTTCTGCGCAAGAATCACGTTTTTCTAACTACGTGTGAGTTTCCACCTGCAGCTGCCATACCCAGAGGTTGTTGCAGAGCCCCCAGTGCATGGGCTGAGAAACCCCCAGATGTGACAGGACGGCCCGCCAGGCCCTGTCAGGGCGGGTGACCGAACAGGGACAGACCTGCGTTTGAATCTCGGTGGCTGCTCCGCCGCCACTTACAGCCCGTGGCCTCCAGGGCGGAGGGGCACTGTCCGCGCAAGGCCGGGCCCTCAAGGGCGCTGTCCCAGTTCCAGGGCTTATGCTTGGAAGAGACTCTTAGAAGAGGGATTGCCTGGACAAAGGCCATGGGACTGATTTGGATGACTTTTGTCTGAGGCTTCCAGACATAGTGGAGTTTGCAATGGATTCGCTTTGCTTAAGCAATTAGAAACTTGACGCGGATTTTGACACTCTGCTTAGTTAAATCAAGTCTACCTACATCACCCAGAAAGAATGTTATGTTATGTGTGACATTTTATCTCTCCCCTCTCCCCACCAGAGAGAAGGGCAGGGAACTTGAGACCATGTCACCCTTGTTTTAAATCTCGGATCCAAGAGACATCTTGTGCTCCTCCTGTCTGATGGCCACTCTTTCCTATGGGGCTTTTCATTGTTGTTTACTAGAAAGTCCTCCGGTGCACTGCTGTGACACCCTTCCTGCTCCTGCCATTAAAATTGCTCTGCTGCTGCCCCTGGGCACCATTCCAATGTCTGTCTATACAGTGCTTGTGTCCTTGGGAGTGCCACCCAGGTGGAACACAATGTAGGGCTGCCCCCTGGAGGTGTGTGGTGCAAACATCTTTCCCAATTCTGGGCTGGACCAACTCCAGAGATTATTATTAGGACTGTTTGACACAGTGAGCAAATGTTCATAATTCTCTTCAGTTAGTTAATAAAGAAACTCACGCCGGTTATAAATCTTTATTGAAACTCCTATGCTGGACATATATAAGTTGATGTGAGGGGAACTATTCACAAAATGCTTTTGGCCAGACGTGGAAACTTTTGAGTCTCCATTTCTTCGTCTAAAAAATGGGGACAAGAATACTTGCATTCCAGAATTTTGCAGAAGCCATGTCTATAAAATAACAGTGGGACAAACAAGCATTTACTAGAAACCAGCAATAGTTTAGTATTTTGTTTTGTAATACATATAGGTTCATGTTGGCTAAGAGTATTCCCGTATTCAGAGTTCATAAATTAAACAACCTCAATTATCTGAAATTCAGCTGGAAAGCTGGAAAGAAGTCAAAAGAGCCAATAGGTAACCAAAGAATGAGCCCCCAGGTCACTGCGTTTCACTTATAGGAAGACTTCTCAAGGCTCACTGACAGCCAGCTGGCCTTTAGACATAATCAATATGTTTGCTTATGTCATTTCCAAAGAGGACAGGTTAAAAGCACTAGAATGTAACAAGAATTCCTTACAAGGAGGAAGCCAAAAAACTACCCCCAAAAAGATTGAAAGCTCCACAAACTATAAGGTCCGTACAAAAGCAGAGTAGCATTTATTATATAACTAATGCTTCTTGGATCCAGCCATAAGTGGAGGATGTGACTACCCTGGGCTGTCAAGGAACCAAGGCTTTGGGTCTCCGTCTGGGTTTGAGTCTTCACTGCCTTCTGTGTGGCTGACCATCGGCCTTTTGCTTCACTCTTCTGAGCCTCAATTTTCTCATCCGTGAAATTGGAGCAATTTGCAAAGTTAGCTTGCTGCTACTGATACATTAGATAATGATGTGATAGTACAGTGTCTTACTCAGCAAATAGGTTAAAGATATTGAGTTTAAGTTACTGAAGACATGAGTTCCCTTCCCTGACAGGCACACTTAGAATAAAGACCCCGAGCCATTCTAAAAAGAAGGTTAAAGATATGAGTTTAAGTTACTGAAGGCATGAGTTCCCTTCCCTGACAGGCACACTTAGAATAAAGACCCCGAGCCATTCTAAAAAGAAGACAAATAGTGTTTAATGGTGATAGTTCTTTAGCTAGCAGGAAAATACTTGACATATTTTAGAAGATTTAACCATGGGTGTGTCTGATTTTAAAGAAATGAGGAATACTTTAAGAAGGTAAAACAATTATATGAAAAATTAGATTATAGGGTAAGGATGTGACATTAAGTCACAGAAGTTCAATGGGTCTTTCTTTGATGGATATTTATTAATGGAGGAGCAAGAACTCAGCTTTATCTTATGACAATAACACTGTTATCTCATTTAATTCCCATAAATACCATTAAAGAGAATATTGACAAGGGTCCATTTTAAAAGTGAGAAGACAGAGGTGAGGAGCAGTGACAAGAATTTATCTGCAGCCAGGACCAGGACTCAGTCCTGGCAGCTCTATAATGTGTGCAGGACCTGGCTGGTATAAGCTGCTGAGCTCCCCACAGAGGGAGAGGGTGTAAGGGAGTTCCAGAGGGGATTTTTTTGCTTCCTTCCCAGAACTACATAGAACAGGAGTTGCCCATGTGAGGGGGATCCCTGCCTGCTTTATCCCCACCGAAATGAAAACACACTCAGCGCTGGTTCCTTCTTGGAGGAGCACTACTGCAGTCCCTGTCTGTGAGCACTTACAGATAGAGGCAGGCAGATTTTACCTGGGTCCTTTAAAACTTCTAATTAAAAGTTGTGCCCTTTATCAAAGTAGTAGATGCTCTTTGTGTAAAAAAAGAAAAAAACAAGTAAGGGGGAGAAAAAAAAATCCCAAACTCTAAAAACTGCTCATATTATCTCGCACATTTGGGTATATTTATTTCTTGTCTCTTTTACACATTTGTGGACATTTGCTTTATAATACTGAGATGTTACTGAATATGTGATTTTAAGTGCTGACTTTTCATATCGAACATTATGCGATGACCATTTTCCTCTATAAAAGTACAAAAGCTCTTCAATTTTTTTTACTTACTAAGTTGTTTCCTTTTCTTTGCTGCGATAAACCATATGAACATAAATATCTGCCTCTCATATTTTTTTCCTTAGTTTGTATTCCAGTAGTGGAACGACAGGATCAGAGCTTAGGACCATGTTTTAGGCTTTTGATACATTCCTAAATTGTGGCTGAAACAATTTATATTCTCCCCAATCAAGTGTTTATCTCAGAGCCTCTTGCCTGAATCAAGCATTAGATTTTAAATACTGATAATTCTGTAGATGAGAAATATCTAATTATTTGACTTTGCATTTTCTTGATTACTAGTGGGGTTGAATATACTGTCATGTTTATTTAGAAATTGCATGTTCTTTGGGTGAATATTTTGTTCATCTTCTTTTTCATTCAGAAGAGTGGTTAATGTTTTTCTTATTGATTTGTTTGAGCTCTTTATACACAAAAGACAAAAACACCTTTTCATGTGTATTGCAAATATTTCTCCATGGGCCTTTTTCTGGTTCTTCTTCTTTAACACAAATAACATGGCTTCACTTATCTGATTGGCAAGTTGGCAGCTTTTAAGAAAACCAAACTGTGGCTCTGCATATTTTAAGAGGAGAGGAGAGAGGAGGCTGAGGTTCCATTGGTTAAGGCTGCCACAAGCTGTGAGTAATGAGGAACATGGGGTGGGAGTGGGGAAGATGGGGTCCAGAGAAGCACAGGGAGATCAGTGGCACAGCAGACTCTGCAGCTTTGACCAGGGGCCTCTCCCATTTCCCAGCAGCACACAGATGTTTCTGAGAAGAATCTATAAATGAGGAGGTTTGAAGGCTGAGAGAGAGGAGGCCCAGTGCTGCCTGCTAAGACAGAGCTGCTAGGTCCTCTTCTGTCTAGAATTTGCTAAAGTCTGGCTCTTGGCATACCAGGCAAAGAAGAGCATTCAAGGTCAGTGAGGCTGTGGAACTCTTTTCAGACCCAGAGCTGCAGCCTTGGCCCCTAATTTATAGTGTCACTTCATCCAGGGGTAGATCTTAAAGATCCAGAATGAGTTGCCTCTGGAAGCTTTCCAAAAGTATCTTTAAGAGAAGATGTGACAACACAGAACCCCAGCAGGAACACCAAGTGGTTTGGGATAGTTTGAAGTGACCATAAGCAAAATCTCATGTGTTTGTAACAACTCTGAAATTCCACCTATATGGACCAAAGTTAAGAAAAATGAGAAAGCTTCAGATTGGTATTGAGGGGGAGAAGAAAGGAAGGAGGGAAGGAAGGAAGGAAGGAAGGAAGGAAGGAAGGAAGGAAGGAGAAAAAGAAAAGAAAGAAAAGAAAAGAAAGAAAAAAAAGAAAAGAGAAAAGAAAGAAAAGAAAAGAAAGAAAAGAGAAGAGAAGAGAAGAGAAGAGAAGAGAAGAGAAGAAAAGAAAAGAAAAGAAAAGAAAAAAGAAAAGAAAAGAAAAGAAAAGAAAAGAAAAGAAAAGAAAAGAAAAGAAAAGAAAAGAAAAGAAAAGAAAACCTACAGAGATGTCAGGATGGGGTCTGCTTGAATCTCAGGCAGAGAAGAGTCGCTGATAAAGACACAGCACATAAATCAACCTGGGTGGTTCTGACACTTTAGTAGATTTAGTGATTTTCCAGAGAAACGTATCCCAGCAGACGTAGGAATATACAGATAGTAACCATATTCTGAACACCTAGAATGTGCCAGGCCTGGTACTGTGTTGGGCTTTCCTATGTGAGGTTACTGCTATGTCACAGCATCCTTACAGGGTAAGTGGTACTTTGATTTTATCTTCTTTTCCCTTTTCCCTTTTCTTCATTTTACAGAAATGGAAACTGAGGACCAGAGAGATGAGATAACTCCTCATGTTCACATAGCTACTCAGTGACAGTTAAATTGGAATGAGGACTATCCAACCCTAAAGCTCTGCTGTGGGGGAAATGCTATCAGTTCAGTCTCCTTTGCACCCCTCCTTTGCAGCCTATTGTCCCTGGAGGATCCCAGTGTCTCTGGTGGACTCTTTAGTGTTACTGCTCAACTTGATGAGGCTCTTTTTGCTGGAGGCCCGGAGGCACAAGAAAAGGAAGCAGGGAGTTGTTGAACATGTTTCCAATAGTTCCCATCAGAACATAAGGAGATTAGTATCCCCCAGCAAGAGGAGAGTGAATTACTAATGTTCAGAGAGCCCTGTTTGGGTCACAGCCCTTTCCCTTCATGTGTAAGTTGTTGATGTGAACCTGAACTAAAAAATTGCAACTCCAGCTGCTCCCAGTTGATGTCTGGGGCCCTCTAAGTTTCTTCCTTAGACCCCTTGTTGTCTTTGCCCAAGAGGAGGGAGGGATTTGGAATATGTAGCTGTGACTAAGAAGGGGGAACAGAATGCTAATTACATTTGCCAAACTTTTGCTGAGTTCTACATATTTTATTTCATTTAATCTTCAGAACAATCTCATGAAGCAAAGAAACAACAGGATTTGGAATGTGGCAGACATGGCTTCTCATTCCTGCCTCACCAATTGCAACTTTGCTAAGTGACTTTGCCTCCAAATTTTCTCATGTGCCAAATAGGGTTAAAAACACCTACATCTGGGGCAGCCCGGGTGGCTCAGCGCCTCCTTCAGCTCTGGGCGTGATCCTGGAGACCCAGGATGGAGTCCTGCATCGGGCTTCCTGCATGGAGACTGCTTCTCCCTCTGCCTTTGTCTCTGCCTCTCTCTCTCTCTCTCTCTGTGTAATTCTCTCTCTCTGTGAATAAGTAAATAAAAATAAAAGACACCTACATCTTATGTGCTCTGAAAGAGTTGGTATAGGTTCCTTCTGAAGGCTTACATATTTAACAAGATAGTAAACACAAAGATTTCATAGCACTACAAAGTTAAAATATCTTGTGTAATACAGAGAGAGACATAGATATAACTATCCCACCCACAGATGGGAACGGTCATGCCAAGGCCACAGGGACACGGGTGATTGTAGATCTATTTATCTCATAAGTTCCTTCAAGTGCATGGCTCAAGAAATAGTGTATTTTGTACTATTTTGACAGCTCATTACAATTACATTAAAGGAATAATAAAATAAATAAGCTCACAAAGTAAAGAGGTTCAAGGGGATCCTTCAGCTTGTGTAAGATTTTAAGAATTCCAGGAAGATAGGTAGGTGTGGAATGTGTTGGATGAGGAAATAGAGAGATGGAGACTCCAGTCCAGGGAGCCTGCAGGGTGACTGGAGTGTGTGTGTGGGGGGGTGGGGGGGTGGGGAGGGCATGGGAGTTAGATGAAGCCTGTCAGAGCTACAGGGGCCTGGCTTGTAGGTGGCAGGTTGGAATGCGGGGGTTGGAAATAATGAAGACAAGGAGATTGGTTAAAGCTTTATTTGGAGCAGAAGCAACTTCTCCCCAGTTCCTCACCTTTGGTTATAAAACGTCAGGCCTGTCAGAGAAGTTTGTCCCTGTAGATGAAAATGTGTGAAGGTCTTCTAAGGAAATTAATTGTGTGGGTCAAGGCTACTGGTATGAGAAGGAGCCTCTTTGGTGAAACCCTCCACTTGACTTCAAGAAAGCAAAGGGACAAGGCAGTACTTTAATATGCACATAAATTTGGGAAAATAATAAAAATATAAAATAAGAGTGGTGTGCTATGTAAAAGGAAAAGCAAATAATAAGAAAATTATTTTTTTGTTTTTGGTTATTTTTTTTATTGGAGTTCGATTTGCCAACATAACACCCAGTGCTCATCCCATCAAGTGCCCCCCTCAGTTCCCATCACCCAGTCACCCCAAACCCCCCACCTCCCTTTCCACTACCCCTTGTTTATTTCCCAGTTAGGAGTCTCTCATGTTCTGTCTCCCTCACTGATATTACCCACTCATTTTCTCTCCTTTTCCCTTTATTCCCTTTCACTATTTTTTATATTCCCCAAATGAATGAAACCATTTAATATTTGTCATTCTCTGATTGATTTACTTCACTCAGCATAATACCATCCAGTTCCAACCATGTCACAGCAAATGGTGGGTATTTGTCGTTTCTAATGGCTGAGGAATATTCCATTGTATACATAGACCACATCTTCTTTATCCATTCATCTTTCGATAGACACCGAGGCTCCTTCCACAGTTTGGCTATTGTGGATATTGTTGCTATAAACATCGGGGTGCAGGTGTCCCGGCCTTTCATTGCATCTGAATCTTTGGGGCAAATAACCAGTAGTGCAATTACTGGGTCGTAGGGCAGCTCTATTTTTAATTCTTTGAGGACCCTCCACACAGTTTTCCAGAGTGGCTGCACCAGTTCACATTCCCACCAACAGTGCAGGAGGGTTCCCCTTTCTCCACATCCTCTCCAACATTTGTTGTTTCCTGTCTTATTAATTTTCCCCATTCTGACTGGTGTCAGGTATTATCTCATTGTGGTTTTGATTTGTATATCCCTGATGGCAAGTGATGCGGAGCATTTCCTCATGTGCGTGTTGGCCATGTCTGTGTCTTCCTCTGTGAGATTTCTCTTCATGTCTTTTGCCCGTTTCATGATTGGATTGTTTGTTTCTTTGCTGTTGAGTTTAAGAAGTTCTTTATAGATTTTGGATACTGGCCCTTTATCTGATACGTCATTTGCAAATATCTTCTCCCATTCTGTAGGTTGTCTTTAGTTTTGTTGACTGTATCCTTTGCCATGCAGAAGCTTTTTATCTTGATGAAGTCCCAATAGTTCATTTTTGCTTTTGTTTCCCTTGCCTTCATGGATGTATCTTGCAAGAAGTCGCTGTGGCCAAGTTTAAAAAGAGTGTTGCCTGTGATCTCCTCTAGGATTTTGATGGATTCTTGTCTCACATTTAGATATTTCATCCATTTTAAGTTTATCTTTGTGTCTGGTGTAAGAGAATGGTCTAGTTTCATTCTTCTGCATGTGGCTGTCCAATTTTCCCAGCACCATTTATTGAAGAGACTGTCTTTTTTCCAGTGGATAGCTTTTCCTACTTTGTCGAATATTAGTTGACCATTGAGGGCCCATTTCTGGGTTCTCTATTCTGTTCCATTGATCTATGTGTCTGGTTTTGTGCCAGTACCACACTGTCTTGATGATCACAACTTTGTAGTACAGCTTGAAATTTGGCATTGTGATACCCCAGGTTCTGGTTTTCTTTTTTGATATTCCCCTGGCTATTCAGGGTTTTTTCTGATTCCACACAAAACTTAAGATGATGTGTTCCAACTCTCTGAAGAAAGTCCATGGTATTTTGATAGGGATTGCATTAAACGTGTACACTGCCCTGGGTAACATTGACATTTTCACAATATTAATTCTGCCAATCCATGAGCATGGATTTCCATCTCTTTGTGTCTTCCTCAACTTCTTTCAGAAGTGTTCTGTAGTTTTTAGGGTATAGGTCCTTTACCTCTTTGGTTAGGTTTATTCCTAGGTATCTTCTGCCTTTGGGTGCAATTGTAAATGGGATTGACTCCTTAATTTCTCTTTCTTCAGTCTCATTGTTAGTGTATAGAAATGCCACTGATTTCTGGGCATTGATTTTGTATCCTACCACATTGCTGAATTGCTGTATGAGTTCTAGCAATCTTGGGGTGGAGGTCTTTGTGTTTTCTAAGTACATTATCATGTCATCTGCAAAGAGGGAGAGTTTGACTTCTTCTTTGCCAATTTGAATGGCTTTGATTTCTTTTGTTGCCTGATTGCCGAGGCTAGGACTTCCAGTACTATGTTGAATAGCAGTGGTGAGAGTGGACATCCCTGCCTTGTTCCTGATCTTAGGGGAAAGGCTCCCAGTGCTTCCCCATATTTGCTGTGGGCTTTTCGTAGATGGCTTTTAAGATGCTGAGGAATGTTCCCTCTATCCCTACACTCTGGAGGGTTTTGATCAGGAATGGATGCTGTATTTTGTCAAATGCTTTCTCTGCATCTATTGAGAGTATCATATGGTTCTTATTTTTTTTCTCTTGCTGATATGATGAATCACATTGATTGTTTTATGAGTGTTGAACCAGCCTTGCATCCTGGGGATAAATCCCACTTGGTCATGGTGAATAATCTTCTTAATGTACTGTTGGATCCTATTGGCTAGTATCTTGTTGAGAATTTTTGCATCTGTGTTCATCAGGGATATTGGTCTATAATTCTTTTTTTTGGTGGGGTCTTTGTCTGGTTTTGGAATTAAGGTGATCCTGGCCTCATAAAATGATTTGGAAGTATTCCATCCCTTTCTATCTTTTGGAACAGCTTTAGTAGAATAGGTATTGTTTCTTCTTTAAACATTTGATACAATTCCCCTGGGAAGCCATCTGGCCCTGGACTTTTGTGTCTTGGGAGGTTTTTGATGACTGCCTCAATTTTCTCCATGGTAATTGACCTGTTCAGGTTTTCTATTTCTTCCTGTTCCAGTTTGGTAATTTGTGGTTTTCCAGAAATGCATCCATTTCTTCCCAGTTGCCTAATATATTGGTGTATAGCTGCTCATAATAAAATCATTTGTATTTCCTCGGCATTGGTTGTGATCTCTCCTTTCTTTCATTTGTGATTTTATTGAGTCTTTTCTCTTTTCTTTTTAATAAGGCTGGCTATTGGTTTATCTATCTTATTAATTTTTTCAAGGAGCCAGATACTGGTTTTGTTGATATGTTCTACAGTTCTTCTTTCTCTATTTCATTGAGTTCTGCCTGAATCTTTATTATTTCTTTTCTCTTTCTGGATATAGGTTTTATTTGCTGTTCTTTCTCCAGTTCCTTTAGGTGTGAGGTTAGCTTGTATATTTGAGTGTATATCCTCCGTTTTTTGAGGGATGCTTGTATTGCTATGTATTTCCCCATTAGGACTGCTTATGCTGCATCCCAAAAATTTTGAACAGTTATATCTTGATTTTCATTAGTTTCCATGGGTCTTTTTAATTCTTCTCTCATTTCCTGGTTGACCCACTCATCTTTCAGCAGGATGCCCTTTAACCTCCACGTATTTGAGTTTCTTCCAAAGTTCTTCTTGTGACTGAGTTCTAGTTTCAAAGCATTGTGTGATCTGAAAATATGCAGAAGATAATCCCAGTCATTTGGTAGCAGTTGAGACCTGATTTGTGACCCAGTATTTGGTCTATCCTGGAGAAAGTACCATGTGCACTTGAGAAGAATGTGTATTCAGTTGCATGTGGATGCAAAGTTCTGTAGATATCTGTGAAATCCACCTGGTCCAGTGTATCATTTGAAGCTCTTGTGTTTCTTTGGAGATGTTGTGCTTAGAAGATCTGTCATTTGCAGAAAGTGCTGTGTAAAAGTCTCCTACTATTAGTGTATTATTATCTAAGTATGTCTTTACTTTGGTTTTTAATTGATTGATATATTTGGCAGCTCTTACAGTAGGGGCATAAATATTCATGATTGTTAGGTCCTCTTGTTGGATAGACCCTTTAAGTATGACATAGTGTCCCTCTTCATCTCTTACTACAGTCTTTGGGATAAACTTTAATTTATCTGATATGAGGATTGCTACCCCTGCTTTCTTTTGAGGACCATTTGAATGGTAAATTGTTCTTCAACCTTCTATTTTCAGGCTGTAGGTGTCCTTTGGTCTAAAATGAGTCTCTTCTAGACAGCAAATAGATGGGTCTTGCTTTTTTATCCAGTCTGAAACCCTGCGCCTTTTGATGGGATCATTAAACCCATTCACGTTCAGAGTTACTATTGAAAGATATGAATTTAGTGTCATCATAATACCTATTCAGTCCCTGTTTTTGTGGATTGTTTCTTTGGACTTCCTCTTTCTTTTACAGAGTCCCCCTTAACATTTCTTGCAGAGCTGGTTTGTTGGTCACATATTCTTCCAGTTTCTGCCTATTTTGGAAGCTCATTATCTCTCCTTCTATTCTGAATGAAAGCCTTGCTGGATAAAGTATTCTTGGCTGCATGTTCTTCTCATTTAGGACCCTGAATAGATCCTGCCAGCACTGTCTGGCCTGCCACGCCTCTGTGGAGAGGTCTGCTGTTAATCTCATATTTCTCCCCAAATAAGTTAGGGATCTCTTGTCTCTTTGTTGCTTTAAGGATTTTCTCTTTATCTTTGGAATTTGCAAGTTTCACTATTAAATTTTGGGGTGTTGAATAATGGTTCTTATTGATTTTAGGGGGGACCTCTCTATCTTCTGAATCTGAATGCCTGTTTCCCTCCCCAAATTAAGGAAGTTCTCAGCTATGATTTGTTCAAATATCCTTTCCTGCCCTCTGGCCATCTCGGCACCCTCTGGAACCCCAATTATACGTAGATTTTTCCTTCTGAGGCTGTAATTTATTTCCCTTAACCTTTCCTCAGGGTCTTTTAATTGTTTTTCTCTTTTTTTCTCATCATCCTTCCTTGCCATCAACTTGTCTTCTATGTCACTCACTCATTCTTCTACCTCACTAACTCTTCCTTAGGACTTCTAGTTTGGATTCTATCTCATTTAATTGATTTTTAATTTCAGTATGATTAGATGCAAAGTCTGCAGTTATGAAGTCTCTTGAATCCTTTATGCTTTTTTCCAGAGCCACTAGTAGCTTTATAATTGTGCTTCTGAATGGGCTTTCTGACATCATATTGTAATCCAAATTCTGTAACTCTGTGGCAGAGGGTATTGTTTCTGATTCTTTTGTGGTGATTTCTTCGTTCTAGTCATTTTGCTCAGTGCATAGTGGCTGTATGGGCAGGCTGAATCAAGAATATCAACTGCAACCTAAGTAAATTTCACCTTAGATGATTCTGCCAAGGTCAGAGACCAGAAATTGAAAACAAATATCAGAATGAAATAAAACAAAAGGACCACTACAGTGAAAAACAAATTTAAAAACAAAGTAGTAAAAAATAAAAGGCCAGGAATCCCAAAGAAGAGAAAAAAAAAAAAAAAAAAAGAACGAAAAGGAGAAGAAAAAAAAGGGGGGTACTGGGATTTTGTGGTGTGATGACGTTGTAGTGGAGGGAGAATGTAGTCTACTTGAAGGGTTTTAGAGGGTTACCCTCTTGTTTCTGATTATTAAGTTCTGTATTTTAGAAGATGCTCAGTCTCAAATTTATATAAACCAGAAATACTTGTAGAGAGCCTCATCATTGACCACAAAAACTGAAATGAGATAAAAGACTGGGGCAGAATGGGAATGAGAAATCTCATAGAATGAACCAGCACAGTATAGCACTTGGTTCTGGGTGAATGCGGGTCATGTTTTATAAGGTATTAACTTCTGCCATTGTAGAACAAAATGAGGCAGATAAAACAAAAAACACAAAAGAAACAAAAAAAAACATATCCTGTATATCTCCCAAAATTAAGTTGAGTATGTTGAAGGGAATTTAGAAGTGGAAAATATATCTAGGACTTGTAATTGTAGAAATATGAAAGTCAAAAAGGAAGAATCTTAAAAATTTAGAGGTGGTAAAATATTTTAGTTAAGGTGGGGAAAGAAAAAAAATGGAAATTTACAGTCTGATATATAAATGAGTTGTACTGGAAAAAGGAAGAAAAACAAATAGGAGGGTTACCTTCTGGTTTTATATACTGTAATCCCTCGACTTCCAGCGCTGGTGGGTCAAGAACTTGCTCTTCCCCTGTCCTTCCAGCTGGTCTTCTAGGGGAGGGGCCTGCTGTGCTGATTCTCAGTGTGTGCACCTGGGGGAGCTGCCCTGACCCCTGCCAGGTGCTGTTGACCCCATGAGGCCTCTGTCCCCTGGTGGCCCCGCCTCTCCCAGGCACCCGGTGACACCAGGAGGAGCGACACTGGCGGTGGCCAGGTCTCTGGCCCTGGAGTCAGCTCCCATAGTAACCATCGCAGACTCCCAGTCCGCAGGGGCCTGGGTGCTCCCGGGACGGGGGCGCTGATCTGCACAGCTCGGGGGCGCCCGGGGCAGGAGCATCCTCACTCTCCTGTGCCCTCCCGCCTCCGCCTGTCCCGGGGCAGCGCAGGATCCTGGCTGCGTCCGCTGGGCGCCCTGGGCTCCGGGGCCTGCGCTGCCGGAATCTGCTCCCGGGGGGCGGCCTCGAAGGCAGCAGGTGCAGCCCCCTCCTCCGGAGCCGCCGCCTGACCCCCGGCTCCTCCCCGAGGCCCCGCGGGCGCCCCAGGCCTGTTCCGAGATTGGCCCGCGGTGCGCGGCGCAGCCCCGGGGCTCACTTCTCTGCTAGTGACCCCGGGAGACTGGAGGCTCCACCGCCCCTCCTGGGATCCTGCCCGAGTTCCCTGCTAAGCGCGTTTCTGTCCCGGAAGAACCCAGGATTTTTTAAAGCTCCTGCCTCTCTGGGGCTGGGCTTTCTTGTCCCAGAGGGTTTTGCTGCCCGGCCTCAGCCTGGCTCTTCGCGGGGCCCCTCCCCCACTTGATTCTTTTTTATTTTTTATTTTTCCCGCCTTCCTACCTTGTTAGAAGGAAACCCCTTCTCTTTGTAGCGTTCCAGCTGTTCTCTCTTTAAATCTCAGGTCGAATTCGTAGGTTTTTCAGGATGGTTTGAATATTATCTAGGTAAGTTGGTGGGACCAGGTGAGGTGAGGACCCTACTCCACCAGGTGAGGTGAGGACCCTACTCCTCTGCCATCTTTCCCTGCCCCGGATATCAAGAAAATTATTTTTGACAATGACAATAACAACATACAAATGAATTATACAGACAATTAACAGTATATAGATCTTCCCCAATTTAACAAACCCATTGTAAGATGAAAATATACATCATCAATGCATTTAATCCACCGAACCTTCCAAAGATCATAACTTAGTGTATGCTGAGACCATTTATATTAGCCTACAGCTAGGCAAAATCATCTAACACAAAGCCTATTTTTATCGTAAAGTTTTGATTATCTCATAGAATTTGTCAATGCTGTACAGAATGCGAGAAATAGAATAGTTGTATGAGGACAGAATGGTTGTATTTGTGTGGGTTGTTTGCCCCCGTGATCATGTGGACCAGGAAGTGCTACTGCTCAGAATCATGAAAAAGGATGAATCCCACATATTGCTAGCCATGGAAAAGATCAAAATTCAAAATTCCAAGTACAATTTCTACTGAATATGTATTGCTTTCATACCACTGTAAAGTCTAAAAATCCTAAATTGAGCAGTCCTAAATTGAGACCATCTGTATTGGTTAAAATGAAAATCCAGTTAAAGAGGTGAAAGTCAAAGCTGAAGGAATGAATGATAATTTGTTTTTGCTTTTATTTCCCTTGACTCAGGAGACGTATCTAGAAAGATGTTGCTATATCCTATGTCAGAGAAATTACTGCTTATGCTCTCTTCTGAGCTTTTTTTTTTATGGTTTCTGTTCTCACATTTAGGTCTTTAATCCATTTTGAGTTTAGTTTTTTGTAGGATGTAATAAAGTGGTCCTGTTTCATTCTTTTGCATGAAGCCATCCTGTTTTCCCAACACCATTTGTTGAAGATACTGTCTTTTTTCCGATTTTATATTCTTGCCTCCTTTTGTAGATTAATTGGCCATGTAAGTATGTTTTTTTTTTTTTTCTGGGCTCTTTATTCTGTTCCATTCACCTATATATCTATTTTTGTGCAGATACCAGACTGTTTTAATTGCTACAGTTTTGTAGTATAGTTTGGAATCTGAAATTGTGTTATCTCCAGGTTTGTTTTTCCTTTTCAAGATAGCTTTGGCTATTTTCTCATTACACACACATTTTTGTATCATTCTTGTTCTGTGAAAGCACTGTTGGCATTTTGATAGGGATTACATTGACTCTGTATACTGCTTTGGGTAGTATGGACATTTTAGCAATATTTGTTCTTCCAATCCATGAACATGGAATCTTTCTAGTTATTTGTGTCCTCTTCAATTTCTTTCATCAGTGTTTTATAGTTTTGACAGTACAAGTCTTCCACCTCCTTGCTTAAATTTATTCCTGGATATTGTATTCTTTTTGGTGCAATTGTAATCCCAGGCTAAAAGCAAAATGAGAAAATAAGAGAAAAAAATGAGTGATGAGATAGGAAGCCCAATTAATACACATTTCTCAAAGAAGAGCAGAGAAAATGGATGAGAGGAATTTACACGTAAATATATATGAGGAAGACAAGAAGAACAAGTGGACAAGGAGGAGGGATTTATTAAGAGCTAAATTTTGAAACAGATTTATTTATTTTAAAGATTTTATTTATTTAATTTGACAGAGAGAGAGAGAGCACTCACACAAGTAGGGGGACCAGCAGAGAGAAAGGGAGAAGCAGGCTCTCTACTGAGCAGGGAGCTAGATGCAGGGCTTGATCCCAGGACCCTGGGGTCATAACTTGAATTGAAGGCAGATGCTTAACTGATGGAGCCACCCAGGTGCCATGAAAGGATTGAATCAAAAAATACATATAAATGCATGTTATTTAATTTTAGAACAAAAGTAATAAGGAGAAGAAATCTAAAAGCTTTCAGAGACAAGTGGTTTAGTGAGGGTAGCAGGTGCTTTCTATGGAAGACTCAAGTCAGACTGGCATCAGGACTCACATCAATAATACAGAATGTAGAAGACAACAGAGCAATGCTGTCAAGCTCAGGGGTAAACATGACTTTCACCTTTTCTTCTTATACCTGGCCGAAGATCAGTTGTCTTGAGAGAAGAATAAACACATCTTTGGATATGTAAGGACTCAACAGTTTTAGTTCTTATGCAGCAGAAAGCTGTTGGAGAATAAAATCTGTCAGAACATAGGAAAATGGCTAGGCAGAGGAGCCCCAGATGCAGGCGACAGTGGGTGTGGAGGGCAGGACAGAGAGGTTCCAGTGCTTTCATTGCGTTCTGGAGGATGGTGAACTTCAGGAGGGATAATACTACAGGAGACAAGATGATTGAGCAGCTGGATATAACTGAAAATGTGGTAAGAATCCATACATTGCTTCCCCACAGAGGAAAAAATGCTGACTAAAAACCCAGAAAAACAAACAAAAAGCTGTAAAAATAAGACAAATTCGAGGCTTACTAAAATATGGCATTATTTTGGACCATTGATGGAGTATGAGAAAAGATCATTCATTTCCCCCTAAGTCCTTCCCCCAGGGAGAAGTAGGGGAGAATGGGACTGGGAGGCAGGCAAATGGAGAGTCACCAGTACAGAAGTCAGGGCATATTGCTTGCAGTTGGCAAGTCAAAAACTAGATAAAAAGCATTATCTAGAAAAATTATGTAACTAACTGGAGATCTACTGTTCACGATGGTATAAAGGGCATTTGGAGAGCAGACTGTAGATGGGAGGATAGGGTGGAAGAGGGTTACTTTTAAAACAAAGGCCCCCTATGATATTCGAATTGCCCCCTTTTTTAATTTTTGAAGGACACTTGTAAACCACAGGGAAAACCTAAAATATCAAATCAACCAACAAAACCCCCAAAACAAAACAAAACAAAACAAAACAAAACAACAACAACAAAAAAAACCTTTCAGCTGCCTGAGAAAATGGGCTTGATCTGGCAAGATGAAATTGAGGAACAAATTCATTTAATTACCTTAGCTCAGTCCCCAGTCTCAACTCCACTTGCAGCATGATTTAGGGTCTGTGTGGCAAGAGAGGTGTCTCAGTCTCTACCATACCCTTAAAAGACTGGCCCTAAGCCCCCACCCCCACACTCCAATCAATTCCAGCTAAGTCTCCAAGCAGAAACAATAATCCACTTTCTCCCAGTATACCATCCAGATCAGTACCATCATGCATTACCATTTCAAGTCACTACTGAAGTTCAAGGTTCACAGGCTCTTCATCCCACCCAACTCTTAAATCCTCAGTGGGAGCCCATCACCCATTCCCCTGACTCTCCAACCCCTTCTACAGGCACTCCAATGCTCACATTCCTACCAACAAATCTATGTATGTGTTGATATATCTAAATATTACAACTGTACTTAGGAGGAATAGATGCATTAATAATATAGTATGAATTTGAGTCTAATAGATAATGTCAAACTGTTCCCCAAATTGCCAATTTCCATTGCCACTGGCAGTGGAGGGAGCTGTCAATATTCCACCTCTTCCAAGCACTTGGTATTTTGAGTCTTTGAAATTTACTTGCTCTCAGTTTAGTGTGTAGGAGTATTTCATTGTGGTCTTAATTGGCACAAATAAATACATCAGATAAGATGATCAGTGAGGTTGAGCACTCCAAGAAATTAGAAAGAGACCATGAGCAGTGAGTGGGCTGCTAGAATGATCCCCATGTCTATCTCTGGCATGCACTTAGTGCCAATGGATAAGATACTTTCTTTCTTAGATTTGTAGCTTTCTTGTATGTGATATGCCTAACATATGTGTAACAACAACTTTCTTTGTAGATCTGTGGTGAGAATTACAAATGATACAAATAATGTGGCTGAAGCATAATGGGCACTCCATAAATACTCTTTTAATTATCTTTATTCACTGGGTATTAAAAGCCACCAAAGCATAAGAAGCAGACAGAGCTCCAGGAAACTGCGAGGAAGTAGCAGGGGCCTTGGGCGTCAACTTAAAAAAAAAAAAAATTTATTTATTTATTTATTTATTTAAGAGAGAGAGAGAGAGAGAGAAAGAGAGAGAGAGAGAATGAGCAGAGGGAAAGAACAGAGGGAGAGGAACAAGCAGACTCTGGGCTGAGCATGGAGCCTTATGTGGGTTTTGATTCCATGGCCCTGAGATCTTGACCTAAGCTAAAACCAGGAGTCTGCCCCTCAGCCAACTAAGCCACCCAGGTGTTCTGAGAGTTAACTTTTGAGTGACTCCCTGTGATAGTTTGTATTATTATAAATATTTATGCTTCACTTCCCAAGCAAAAGCCAGTATAGTGCCCTGCTGTATGGATGTTGGGCTTGGCCATGAGATTTATTTTGGCCAATGGAAGCTGAGTGGACATGACCTAAGCCACATCCCAGGGGAGGCTTGGAATGTGTTTGCATTGTTTAGCCTGACTTCTTGTCCTCTAGCCCTCCACCCTGGGAAGAGCATGCCCCTGGTGGCTGCTGCTTCATCAGCTGTGTAAGGCTTTGGAAGCCTCACTGGCTCGTACTATGCCATTTTGATGCCTTGATTCAGCTGTGAATGCCTGTGTTGAGAATTGCTGGCAATGATGACAGTCTGAGACATATCAGAATTTCATTGTGTATAGCAAGAATGAAAAATAATAAACATGAAATAGATTTTTCTTTGCAGAGAGGAATTAATATGACAGTAGACAGATATCTAATATTCATCCCTGAAGATGTTAGTGCTTGTTTTCTCAGAAACACGAAACAATAAAACAAAGATCTTTCTGCTTTGAAAAGAGAAAAAAAACAGCTAAAGGAAACAGCATCAATTTAATTATAGTTTTCTCTGTGCTGATGAAACTTACAGGGTGGAAATAAATTCCACAAAACTGGAATATTTAAGCATGGAAAAAAGTTATATCAGAATATAGAACTATTTTCTGAACAGTAGACTTTAGACATTGTCTGGTATAACCCTTTTATCTATTTGTCATGAGGGAAAGGGTTGATCCTTGGTATGAGGTATTCACTTACCCTCCCATCCACCTATCTACTCAGCTATTTGTCTACCCATCCATGGACCCAATCTTTCATTTATTGAACTGATGGCCCAGTGTGTGCCAGATACTGTGCTAGGTGTAGAAGATATTGAGAGGAGTCAGGCATACAGTTGCAGAGCATTGGAGAAAGACACCTGATAGAAAATCCCCAGAGAGTGCTGTAGATGCTGCTGGATATCCAGGCAGGGTTCCTTCTCTGGGAGGCTGGAGCAGAGTGCAGTGTTCCCACATCACGTCCAGACTCTTCGAGACAAGTCTTGTTATTCTTTCATAAGTCCCACAGCAGTTGGCACAGTGGAGCACACAGAGACAGCAGGTGGTTGACATTATGTGGTGCGAAGGTAGTGGACTCTTCTCCCACAGTTACCAAATTTTGGGGATCTGGCTAGCCCAACCTTGTAGCTTTATTCACCTGGCTCCATGTCTTTGCCCAATACCCATGTGGGCAACACTCTAATCTATGCCTGATATCCTCCACTCAGCTATTCCTTTTAAAATGTTTGTCTCTTCTACCTAGTGTTTGAGGCAAAAACAAGCACTATATTCCCTTTTTAGCTTTAGTGTCCTACTTCAACTACCATTCAGACTGGGAAATATCTATTGCCTCTATGTCATCTTGACAATTATATGAGTTAATACACATAAAGCACTAAGAATAGTATCTAGCAAATAGTGAGCTCTCAAAAATGTATTGATATTATTATTGATATTATTATTAGCTAATATATCTTTTTGTGCTTCCATGAAAATTTCTGAATGACTTATCAAAAACTAAATAAATTTGAAACACAGAGAGCTATCTTTCAACTGAGAATTGTCATTTCCAATTCCCTAAGATATGAAAGTCTCAGCTTTACCATCATAGATTAATGATATATTAATTTGTTACTTTTAATGCAATGTTTGAAAAATAGCATCTTATTGCTCTTTTAATTTGAATTTTTTATTGAAAGTGAGACTGCACATTTTTTCAGATTTATTCTTGCATAGCCTATTTGTGTTCTCTTTGTGAACTGCCTGTTTAGGACTTTTGTCCATTTGATCCTTGTGGGATTCTCTCTAATCTCATTGATTTGGTAGAACTTTTTATATATTGTTAATAACTATGGTACCTCAATCTGGTAGGGGTTACTGAAGATATACATATGTTAGCACCATTAGAATGTACATTCAAGATTAGTGCATTTTACTGCATGTTAGTTATAATCCAGTGAAACATTTTTAAAGATAGGAAATGAGACAATACAAACATACCCACAGAAAACTCAGGTATCGCATTTATTACACATAAACACTATAATATGTACAAAGAGCTAACAAAATGAAGAATTTTATCAGGAAACTATAAAAAACGTCTATATGAACATTCTAGAAATAAAAATGCAATAATAACCTATATTAATTAAGAACTCAATAGATGAGTTTCACAACAGATTGGATAGACTTACAACAGAATTAGTAAATTGGAAATCTGGTCAGTAGAAAATAAATAGATTGAAGCATGGAGAGAAAAAAACATGCAAAATACAGTAGAAGAATATGAGACAGATGGAGCATGGTGAAAATATATAACACAGAATTACTGGAGTGCCAGGAGAGGTGAAGAGAATGACATGGGGTAGAAGCTATACTTGAAAAAAATCATGGTTAATATTTTTCCCCAAATGACAAAAAACATCAAGTCACAGTTTCAATAAGCGCTTTAAACTTCAAGCAAAATAAGTGCAATAAATAAACCTATGTTTAAACACATCACAGGAAAAGTGGTGAGAAACAAGACAGAGAGAGTCCTAAAGGCAGCTAGAGAGAAAGGACATGTTACCTTCAAAGGAGGAATGCTTAGATTGAAAACTGACTACTCTTTTCTATTGGCAATGCGGTTGAACTAGATTTTCTTTTTGTACATATTTAAAATGATACGCAGAAAAATAATATGAAGGTATTTGCATTTAGGGGAAACTCCAGATATAGAGGTTATAGCTATATTTCAGGGATGTGGCCCTTTGAAGTTATTTTCCACCTCATCTCAACTTTGCAAATTGTCTGTAGATTTAATCAGGCCTATTTTGCTTTAAAAACAAACAAAAATATGTTCAATCACCTATGTGATTTGTTAGTTTTGGTTCAGAAAACCAGTTGGCTGCTCTCTCAAGTCAGAGCTTTCTAGGGAAAGGAGACCTGTCAAGTTTGACAGCAGCTCATGTGAACAGTAGAATAAGTGCCAGGCTTCAAAGGCAACTATTTTAAAGGGGGAAAAAAAAAAAGCTTAAATGCTTACTAGACAAAAATATTATAAAATGTGAGATGAAAAAAGTGACTTTAAAGATTAAAAAACTTTATTTTTTTAAAGCAGTTATAGATTAACCAAAAAATTGAGTTGATAGTATAGCAAATTCTATATATACATCTCTCCTTAAACAGTTTCCCTTATTAGCAACATCTTGCATGAGTATGGTACATTTGTTGTAATCAACGAACCAATATTGGTATATATTAATTAAGTCTGTAGTTTATATAAAGTTTCACTCTTTCTGTATGGGTTTTGACAAATGAATAATGTTATATATTACAACTATTATACAGAATAGTTTCATTGCCTTAAAAAATCCTAGTGGTCCATCTATTCATCATCCCCAAATACTTGACAACTACTGATAATTTTTGTTTCTGTAGTTATTACCTCTTCCAGAATGTCAGATACTTGGAATCATACAGTATATGTCGCCTTTTCAGATTGGTTTCTTTCATTTAGCAATATGCGCTTAAGCTCCCATCATGTCATATCATGGCTTGATAGCTCATTATTTTAAATTGTTGACTAATAAATATTCCACTGTATGGATTACCATATTGAAGAATAACTACGTTACTTCTAGGTTTTGGAAATTATAAATATAATTATAAACATTTGGATGCAGTTTGTCCAGGTATGAGTTTTGAACTCAAATGGTAAATACGTGGGAGAGCTGGATTACGTGGTAAGAGCATGTTTAGTTTTATAGGAAACTGGTAAACTATCTTGCAAATTGGTTGTATAATTTTGCATTGTCAGCAGCAGTGAATGAGAATCCTTTTGCTTCTCATTTTTGCCAGCATTTGGTACTTTAACATTTTTTTGGATTTTAGTAATCTTAAGTATTTCATTGTTTCAATGTTGAGCATTGTTTCATATACATATTTGCTACCTGTCTACTTTTGTTAGTGAGATGTCTGTCTAGATTATTTGCCTATTTTTAATAGGGTTGTTTGTTTTGTTGCTGTTGAATTTTTAGAGCACTTTGTATTTTGGGTAAAAGTCCTTTATCAGATATGTTTTTCAAAGATTTTCTCCCAGTCCGTGGGTTAACAGAAGTTTTTATTTTTTATAGAGTCCAATTTAGCATTTTTTTTCTCTTATTAGTCATGAGCCTAAAAACTCATCTCTAAACCAGGAGAACTTTGAATTTCTCGTATGATGCCTTCTAGAAGTTTTATAGTTTGGATTTTAAATCGGGTCTGTGATCCATTTTGATTATTATTGTTATTATTATTATTATTATTGAAGATATAAGGCTTGGAGCTAGACTTATTTATTTATTTAGCATATGGATGTTCACTTCTTCCAACACCATTTGTTGAATAAAGTTGTCTTCTCCATTGAGTTGTCTTTGTTCCATCAAAGACCATTTGACTATATTTGTGTGGCTCTATTTCTGAACTTGCTAATCTGTTTGGTTGATGTATATGTCTGTTTTTCCACCAATACACATAGTCTCATTTGCCTAAGCTTTATAGTAAGTCTTAAAGTTGGGTACTGTACATTTGCCAAGTTTGTTCTTCTCCTTCAGTATTGTGTTATTTTGAATCTTTTGTCTCTCCATATAAACTTTGGAATCAGTTTGTCAATATGTATTACGTAATGTGTTGGGACTTTTATTAGGATTGCTTTGAATTACTAGATCAAGTTGGGAAGAATTAGCATCCTAACAATATCAAGTCTTCCTTTCCATGAACATAGATTATCCCTCCACTTATAAAGATATTCTTTGATTTATTTCATGACAGTTTCGTCATTTCCCACATACAGATTCCTTACATAGTGTTTTTCCTTATATTTATACCAAATTATTTATTTTTGGGGGTATAATATAAATGGTATTAAAAAATTTCAAACTCCAGTTGTTCAACACTGATATGTAGGAAAGCAATTGAATTTGTATATTAACCATGCATCCTACAAACTTTCTATATTCACTTAGTTTCAGGAATTTTTTATTGAGTTTTGGGGATTTTCTACATAGATAATCATGTCATCTGCCAACAAAGACAGTTTTATTCTTCTTAATTTGTATTCCTTTTCCTTTCCTTTCTTCTTTGTCTTATTGCATTAGCTACCAGTCTTAGGTAGATGTTTCTCAACATTAAGTATAATGCTATGAGTAGGTTTTTAGTTTTATTTTGTTTTGTTTTGCTTTTTTTTAGATTTTCTTAATCAGACTGAAGGAGTTTCCTCAAAGTAAGAAGTTAGGCTTTTGTTGTTGTTGTTTATTTGCTTGTTTGTTTTTATCACAAAAGAGTGTTATGGTTTCAAAAAAGCTTTTCTAAGATATGATCACATGGTTTTCTTTAGCCCATTGCTATTATGGATTGCATTAATTGATGTTTTTGAATGTTGACCATCCTCCCATACATAGAGTAAATCCTACTTGGTTGAGGTGTATAATTTTGTTTATACATTGTTAAATTTGATTTGTTAGTATTTTGTTGAGAATTTTATTGAATTTATGTTTATGAAAACTTTCTTATAAGATCTCTATCTGGTTTCAGTACTAATGACCTTATAGCTTCTATGTTTTTGGAAGATATAGCAGAGAATTTGTATTATTTCTTCCTTTAATGTTTGGTAGAATTCATAAATAGAACCATCTGGGCCTGGCACTGTCTTTTATGGAAGTTTAGTAATATTGATTCAATTTTTTAATATATATAGGCTTATTCACATTATATATATATAAATATATATAAATTATATATATACACATACATTTTTTATTGAATATGGATAAGTTGTACCTTTCAATGATTTGACTTATTTCATTTGTTATCAAATTTATAATTAATCATAATATTCCTTTACTATCCTTTTAATATCCATGGGATCAGTAGTAATAGCTTCTCTTTCATTTCTCATATTACTAATTTATGTGTTCTCTTTCCACTACTCCCTTAGATAGCCTAGTTAGAAGCTTGTCTATTTCTTTTTTGAGAAAACAGATTTTGATTATATTGATTTTTCTCTATTATTTCCAATTCTCAATTCCTCGATTTCTGCCCTGATTTTATTATTTATTTTCTTATACTTGCTTTAGGTTTACATTGCTCTTATTTTCTATAGTTTCCTAATGTGGAAAATTAGATTACAGATTTTAGGGTTTTTTTTTTCCTTTTCTAATACATACCTTTAATGCCAATAATTTCTTTTTAAGAACTTTTTTCCACAAATTTTGATAAGCTGCATTTTCATTTTCATGCTGCATGAATTTCAATTCCAATTTTCATTTTTGATGAGCTGCATTTCATTTTCACATTTTCAAAATATTTAGTTCAAAATATTTTAAAGCTTCTCTTGAGACATCTTCTTTAACTCATGTGTTTAGAAGTGTGTTGTTTAATCTCCAAGTATT
Source organism: Canis lupus familiaris (assembly GCF_011100685.1). NCBI lineage: Eukaryota > Metazoa > Chordata > Mammalia > Carnivora > Canidae > Canis > Canis lupus. The sequence continues at coordinate 25,362,541 of NC_049240.1, forward strand.
TTGAGATTTTCCAGCTATCTATGCCATTATTGATTCCTAATTTAATTTCATTATGGTCTAAGAGCAGACATTGTATGATATAATTCTTTTGAATTTGTTAAGGTGTGTGTTTTATATCTCAACATATGATCTATCTTGAAGAATGTTCCACTTGAGCTGTAGAAGAATGTGTATTCTGTGTTGAATGAAATGTATAAATGTCAATTAGATCCAGTAGATCAATAGTGCTGTTCAGTTCAATTATGTCCTTACTGATTTTCTGTCTGCTGGATCTGTCAGTTAATGATGGAAGGATGCTGGGGTCTTGAACTGCAACAGCAGATTTTCTCTTTCTTTCTGCAGTTCTATCAACTTTTCACCCAGAAATTTTGATGCTCTATTTTCAAGTATATAGTTGCTAAGAATTATTATGTATTCTTGGAGAATTAATCTTTTTATCATTATGTGATGCTTCTCTTCATGACAATTTTCTGTTCTGAAGTCTACTCTGTCTGAAATTAATATAGCTACTCTAGCATTCTTTTGATTAGTGTTAGCTTGGTATAGCTAACTCTAACCCTTTACTTTTAATTTATTTGTGTCTTCATATTTAAATTAGGTTTCTTACAGACAATATACAACTGAGTTTTCAAAAAGATTTCTCTTTGGAAATTTTTTCATTTGTACATTCAGAATATTTATATTTAAAGTAATTATTGACATAGTTTGCCTACCATCTCTGTTTTTATTTGTTGCCCTTATTCTATGTTTCTATTTTTGTCTTCTATTCTTTTTCCGGCATTTTAGGTTTTAATTGAGGATTTTTATTGTTCCATTTATTTTTTCTCTTGCCATATAAATTATGTTTATTAAATTTTGTTTTACTGGTTTCTCTAAGGTTTTTAATTAGAATTACAACTAATCCAAGTTGACTTTCAAATAAAATTGAACTGCTTCCTAGGCAGTACAGGTAACTTATAACAGAGCATCCCCAATGCCTTTCTGCCTTCTCCTATGACACTGCTGTCATTCATCTCACTTACCTATAAGCTATCATCACCCAATATATTATTGCTATTGTTATTTGTAACAGTTACCTATTAGACCAGTTAAGAATAAGAAAAATAATGGATTTTATTTTAACCTACCTTTTCTAAAATTATTTAGTCCTATATATAAATTCATATTTCTGACCTATATGATTTTCCTTTTTTCAAAGAATTTCTTTTAACATTTCTTGCAAGGCATAACTATTGGTGACATATTGTCTAGCTTTTTCTGAAGGTATGTTTATTTCTTCTTCACATTTAAAGGATAATTTTATTGGGTTTTGAGTTTTGGATTGGTGTCCTTTTTTCTTTTGATAACTTTAAATATTTCACTCTATTCCTTTTTTGCTTCCATGGTTTTTGGAGAGAGGATCGATGTAATCCTTATTTTTGGTCCTCTGAAGGTAACGTGTTTCCCCCAACTCTCCTGGCTTCTTTCAAGATCTCTTTGTGTGTGAATGGTTTTGTTGTTTTTTTTGTTTTTCAGTTGGAATATGATGACCTGGGTATGTTATTGGCTTATTTCTGGAATTTTTCCTGCTTGATGTTCTCTGATCTTCCTGGATTTGTGGTTTCTTGCCTGCCATTGATTCTGGAGAATTCCCTGCCAGCATTACTAAAAACATTTATTTTGCTCCTTTTTTTTTCTGCTTCTGGTATCCCTATCATGCAATGTCACACCTTTTGTGATTGTCTCACAGTTCTTCGAAATTCTGATCCTTCCCCCCTCCCCCATTCTTTATTTCTCTTTGTCTATCAGCCTGAGAAGTTCCTCTGACACATTTTCAAGCTCACTGGTTCTTTCCTCAACCCAGTGCAGTCTACTACTATAGCATTCAGTTTGTCCCAATTGAGTTCCTTTCAGGAAATGTTGTGTTGGAATCTTGAGAGAATGGGCAACGCTGAACTGGTAATGTGAAGACTGGAAATGTCATATTACCACAGTTGACTGTGCAAATTAGCCACAGAAGGAACTTGTATGTAGAAAGGGAGATTGAAGCAGTTATGAAGACTCAAGGGGAAGAGAAGGAAGAGAAATCATGAAACACCAGGACCAATAGAGCCATCTTGCAATCAGAGGGGGATCTAGCTTGATGGCAAAATCAATGTACCAACAACAGAAAGGTGAGAAAAAATGGTTCCCTGTAGACTTCTCTGAGTTGGCCAATTAATCCTGAAGATCATTCTATCAATAGATTTCCTGTTTTATAAGCTAATAAATCTCTTTATTCTATAAGCTATTTTGGTTGGATTTTCCCATTACTTAGAGACTATAGCATCACATCTGATTCAAAGAGAGTAGTTTTCATTCTATGTGACCATTTTATTATTTTTTAATTTTTTTTCACACAAAAGTCTTTTTATTTCTCCCAACAGAGACATTCAAAGGCAGAACCATTTCCTTTTCATAATAAAGCAATTCTCAATTAGCAATCAAGTTATATTTTTTTTAAGCCAAAATGGTGTTAACCCTATGGAACATGTGACCAAAAATAATTAAAGGCCCATGGGTGATATCTACAAGTACTACTACTAGACATAGATTACTTACAAAAAGAGCAATTTTCAATAGAAAAACTGAACATTTCCCTTGGGAAACAAATTTAATCTTTTATGGTTAAACAAGTGGGGCAAAGGACCAGATTTTCTACAAGTGCAATAGAACTGAGGCAAAAGGCTTCCCTGGAGGCCTGAAGAGGACAAGGATGAGATCTTTTTGATGGTTTTATGATGGCAATTATAACCTGCTAGCTATCTGAACTCTATGAAAAAGATGTTCAATGAAAAGACTATATCACACAAACCACTTACTTTTTTCAGTTGCCCAACAACAAAATTTGAAAACAAGAAATCCATAGCATTGAATCATGTTCATAAAACGCTTGAACAAGCTACATTAAGAAATGCTACAATAGAGCAGCTTACTGGTATACTATGGTACTCTGCACTACTACAAAAATAGTTGTGAAAACCTTATTTTGCTCAATGTAAGGATAATGTTTTACTTTTTGCAAGCCATGTATCTCTCGGTTACATTCTCTCAGTTGATTACATTCCAAATAGCTTTTAGATAATCCGGTCTGACATTTTTATACTGAAGGTAATAAGCATGCTCCCACACATCGATCCCCAGTATTGGAATAAGACCTGTTGTTCCTTGCAGGGGATCCTGGTTAAAGCAAGCAGCAATCTGCAAGCGTCCCTGCTCCTTATTGAAACCAAGCCAACCCCAACCTGAGCCTTGGACACCGCCCGGATACAGTGCTCAACTTCTCCTTAAATTTGTCGAAGGAACCAAAATCACGTTTGATGCTTCCAGCAATTCCCCTTTTGGTTCTCCACCACCCGTAGGGCTCAGGTTTGTCCAGAAGATGGAATGATTGCTATGACCTCCTCCATTGAACTTGAGCCCAGGCTGAAGAGCTATCTGAGCTGTAACGGCACCCTTCCCCAGCGCCTCCAGATACTTCTCCTCGCGTAGGTGGCGTGGTGCTTGCTGTGGTGCAGCTGCATGATCTGGGCGTTGATGTGAGGCTCCAGGGCGCCGTAATCTACGGCAGGGCAGGTCGGGGAGGCTGTGCTTCTGCCTGCCAGGACCCCGGACGCCCCAGCGCCTGCACCAGCGTCCTCCTGCTCGTAGTCGGCGTTCGGAGACCCAGGGTCGCGCCCACCGCCAGCCGGACATTCCATGTGACCATTTTATTGAGTGACAGCATTTTCTCCTTAGATGCTTGGTGGGGAGATTTCTTCTATCCTGAGAAATCACTTTCGGTTGTCTCTGAAGTAAAGGTAAGGCAACTGGCCACCTGAGCTTTAAGTCCTAATATCTTAAGTCCCCTATTTGAGATTTTCTCACTTCTCTTTTCTTCATTCTGTGAAATTTTACTCCTCCTTCAGACCCTCAGTCAGCTTCCTCCTCCTTGTAAAGCTTTTTCTTATGACTTTAAGTGACAATGAACTATTTTAATAAAGTTACTGGTAGAATTGCAGTCTGCAAAATGACCTTTATTAATAAATGTAGACGTCATATGCTCATGGTATATACATATACTTTTCGTTGTCAAGGCTGAGTGCAGTTAAAATGCTCTCAGCTGCAAGTAACACAATACACAACTAACTCAGAAGTTTATTGTGTATTTAAGAGGAGTCTAGGGGACTTCAGGTGAGACTTTAGGCATCTCAATAATGATATTAAAAAGCCAAGCTCTTTTTGTTTTCTTTTTGTTCTAACATCGTTTGCACATTTCCTTTTTGTTTGCATGCTTATGGCCTCATGGCAAGAGGACAACTACAGCTGTAGTCAACTCCTATGCTTCTCTCATAAGAACTTCAGAAGAAGGGTTCCAGTTTGTTTGATGCCATCATGGACCCATGTTATGTTTTCTTTGCTCTGCCTTTGCAGCATGTTGCCTTTGACCTTGAGCTTGTCCCTTCATGGTTGAAAGATGACTGCAGCTGCTCCAAGATTTTCAGGTCAAATGTCAATGTTGAGAGGCCAGAAAAAAGAATGTTCCTTCCCTAATTCCCCTTTCAGAATATGGAACACTTCTCTAGAAGCCCTACACGAGGCTTTTCTTTGTATATTCTTGGCTAGATGTCCTAAATCACTAATAAGAGGAATAGAATTATAAGCATTGGATTGGATAAATAAAATATCACTCTGGTGAAAAGGGACCTCACCTTCCCTGAAGTATATGGCCATCTGTTAGTAAAAGGAATAAGGAGATAAATAGGAAAAAAAATTCAGCCGTAGAAAACTTCCCTTATCCTAGATACTAAGCAAAGAGGGACATTGAAGTAGCAGAGTCTTGATTTTTTTTTAAAGTTTTAAAAATTAAAATACCCAAACATTGCAAATACTTTACAATAAATGTTTATAAATCCATCATGGAGGATCTGCCTTTGCATTTTACTATTGTGGCTTTATGACAGTCTAATTATGTACCCTTTCCTTTATCCATCCGGGTCATTTCATTTTAGTTTTTGGTACATTCAAAGTAAACTGCAGATAATAATACACTTCATCCTAAAAGCTTCAGCATGCATATCATTAGAGTTCAGTCTCTTGTTTGTGTTTTTTTTTTCCTCTTGGAACGCAATTTATATACAATGAAATGCACATATTTTCAGTGTATATTTACTGCGTGTTGGTAAATGCATAAACATATAACCTGTGTAACACAAACACCTATTGAAATATAGACCATAAACATCCCTTGTGATCCTTTCAAGTCCATCCCCATCTCTAGGCTTTTAAAGGTAATCAGTCTTCTGATTTTTTTCCCATATAGATTAGATTTTTCTATTCTATAACTTCATATGACTAAAATAATAGAATATTTTCTCTTTTGTGTAAAGATTCTTTCAAGCAGTATAATGCTTTGGAGATTTATCTGTAGTTTTTGTGTAGTAGTAGCTCATTCATTGTTACTCATGAATAATAATGCATTGCATGAATATACCACATTTTATGTTTCTACTATCCTGTCAATGGATATGTGGAGTATTTCTAGTTTTTGAAAGTTATGAATAAAGCTAATCTGAAGATTCTTATCTAATTCATTGGAATTGGTATAGCTAGAACCAGAATTTGGTGGCTCATAAGGCAGGAATATGTTTAATTTTGTAAGAAATTGTTGGAATTTTTTTTCCCAAATTGATTGTGTATTTTATAATTCCACTAATAATGTATTACAGTTTCAACTTTTGGCACTGTTGTAGAAATCAGATATCCTTAGATAATGTGAATTTATTTCTGATTCTCTATTCTGTTCCATTGATCCATTTGTCGTTCCTTATGCAGATAGCACATTTTCTTGAATAGTACTTTTTAATAGAAAATCTTCACATCAGAGAATATTAATCCTCTGAATTTCTTCTTTTTTGATATGCTTTGGGTATTCTATGTTCTTTGCATATTCATACATATATAAGAATTAACTTATCAATCAATGCCTCCAAAAAGCCTGGTAAGATTTTCATTCGGATTGCTTTAAATCTATTAATCGATTTGAGAGGAAATAAATTAAAAACATTGAATGTTTTAAAAAAGAGGCTTTTAAATCCCTTAATATGGTACATCTCTCCCATTTATTTAGTCTTTAATATCTTTTAGGTTTGCTTTGCAGTTTCCAGTGTGGAGGGATTAAATATCTTTCATTAACTTTATTTTTAAGTATTTGATTGATTTTAATGTTCCTGTAAAAGGAGTTTAAAAATTTTCTTCTCTCATTGCTTATTGCTAATTACAGAAACTAGATTATTTTTGCGTATGATCTTTTTTCTTTTTGTGTATGATCTTTTATCCTACAATATTGCTAAATACATTTGTCAGGTGTATACGTTTTTTATACTTTTTGTTTTATGGTTTCACTATTTTTTTTTTTACATAAACAATCATGCTGTCTCTAAATAAAGGCAGTTTTACTTTTTCCTTTCTAATTATATGGATTTTATTTCTTTTTATTGCTTTATTGCACTGGCTAGGATCTCCAGTAAAATGTTAAGTGTTATGATGAGAACTAATGTCTATGCTTTGCTCCAGATGTCATGTAGAAAGCATTGAACTTTTCACAATTGTGTATGAAGTTAACTGCAGGGCTTTACAGGTTCTTAAAAGAAGTTTTCTTTTATTCAGTTTTTTGATTTTTTTTTTTTCTAAGCAATGGAAGTTGAGTTTGGTCAATTTCTTTTTTTTTCCTGCACCTATTGAAACAATCACAAATTTTCCTCTGTTATTCCACCATTCTCATCCTCATGGTTATCTGGGCCTAGTGTCTCCAGGTTTCTGATCACAAGAAGGGGGACAAATACAGAGGATGACACTTGCAATGAAATGGCAAAGGTCTACTTTCTTTCAGTGACCCCTTATCAGATGTCCACACCCAGCTACTACCAGGGAACCTGGGAAAAGTGGTCCCATATCTCCCCTTTTACTCAATTAGCAGAAAGAAAGAACAGCAGAAGCTGATGAGTAATAGGCAAGAGAAAAACCGAGCTTCTGTTTGAATCTCTCCAGTGATGGGAAACTCACTAATGACTATAGCAGCCAACTTTCTCCTTACAAGATTCTTTTTTTTTTCTCCTTACAAAATTCTGAAATGAAGTTTTCCCTTTGAGTAGGCCTGTCTTCTTATAGCTTCCCCCAGTTCTTTTGAGTTTTCTACCAAGAGAGTTTATGTTATTTACATCAAATAGGTTCTAAATAATAATTTCTTTCGAAAATAAAGTGATGATATTAGTCCACCACTCACAAGACCTCAAGAGCCTTCTGTTCCCCACCTCAGTTAGACCAAGCCCTTTGGCCTGGTGGCTGTTATCTCCATATCAGAGGGAGAGGAATGCCCAGAGCCAGGCATAATACTTCATATTATCCCAAGAGCAGGCATAGAGACCTCATAAAGCAGCAGTGAAATTGGCTACTGACAAGCTCACGTCCCAAGGTCTATATCTGTCATAGAAATTTCTGCCTCCTTTAATTACATCAGTTTTGTCTTCAAGCTGGTTTTCATTTGGTCCTAAGATAGATGCAGTAGTTCCAGGAAAAACAGTAGTACTCTCCACTCCGGAGTATCTCTTTCGCCAGTTTGCTATGCTTCCTGAAATGCCATCATTCACCTTTCATTCCTCTGGGTTAAGGTGAGGCTCCTTCCAATGTGCAAATCAAAATTTAGATAGGACTAATAAATGTTCACATTGATTAATTAGCTGGGGGAATTGCATACAAGCAGAGCCGTATTAGGTAATTCTCAGTAATTATAACCTTAGTGTGATTAATTTTCTTTAAAAAAATGAATGTTAGAGACTTTAAGAGATATGACTAATGCCACTCAGCAATTTGGTAACAGAGGAGTGCAATCTGTGTTCCTCAACTTGAATACTGTGCTTGTATGTGCACCTTTGTTCATTTGTGCTTTCCTTTAGGTGTGTGGTTAACGTCGTAGCTTTAGAACATGCTAAGAACCGGCCATGCAAATATCTCTTTGCTAGATGCGGGGAATTCCCCATGACTTAAACACCAACATCCTCAATTTTACTATGGAGTTGTGAGGTCAGACAGACCTCAAGGTTAGTCCTACTTTCTTCACTTACTGATCTATGGGAAGTGATTTAGTATCTCTGGGCCTCAGTTTCCCCATCTGGACACTGCAGTGTTTCATAAGCCAGGTTTTCTCAATATTGATATTATTGACATTTTGGATGAGATAATTCTTTGTTGTGGGGCAAGCTGTGCTGTACTAAACCTCCTGTGTAGATGTTTAGCAGAGCATCCCTATCCGTTAAATGTCAGTAGCACACACCCACCTACAAATCATGACAACACAGAATAGTTCCAAGTATTGCCTAATGTCCCCTGAGAACACCACAGGAAGTATTAACTAACACATGTACAAAGTCTTCACACAGTGTCTGGCTCAGTGCAACTATTCAGCAATGTTAATGTTACTATCTCTTCCCTGTTCCCCTCACCATTCGCCCTTGATCAATTCCATCTACCATCATTCATCTATTTAGAGACCCTGTACTCAAGTCTGTGAGAGAAGAGATTTGCTGGGTTTGGAACAGACAATGGATCAGCTCTTTGATTCTGCTTCTTAGTCATCAAAATGGATGAAAATTGAAAGCACACCTGATGGTATCATTTTCAAGGCTGCCTCAAATGCTGCATTTCCCTTCACAATTTAATAGACTCATTCACAAATTGCAGGTACAGCTAAAAAATTACATGTATTATGCTTGATAGCTATGATTTTATTTGTAGGGGAAGGCAGTGAAGCTTTTTAAACCCAGAAGCAAATGCATGGTTAAAATACGGATTTTGGGTGCAACCAGCAGATTTGGGATATATTGCAGAGAAAACTGAGCCACTATAGGATTTCTGAGTGTAGAATAAAAGGCCTGCTGTGAAAGGATTTCAAAGCTTCTGATAAAAATGCAGTATCCACATGTTCACATACAGGTACTGGTTTTAATTTTCAGTAGTGGTGGAAGAAAGACCCACACTCACGAGTGAATGATTGAATGAAGTAAGAAGTGAATAGTGTGGTGGTCAGAGCTCTCAAGGTTCAACCAGAAACTCTGAGGGTCAGCCTGCCTGGAAAATGGGTTTGGGGCCTGGGTGGGCATCTGGCTCTGGTCATCAAAGCAGAGATCTAGGTCTGAGCTCATCTATCATATTCTACCCAGGCAGGGGCAGATCTGGGGTGTGGTTTAGAAATCACAGTTGTGATGATAAAACTAGAAACCAGCTTGTAGGAAAAGCCTCAGGCACTGGGCACCTGGTTCAAATCTGGACATCTCTGTTTTTTAATAAATCTTCTCAAAGTCTCTGATGGGTGCAGTCTGCATAAATCTCAGAAATGTCATTAACATTGGGAGGGCTGTGTACTGAATAGCTACTTGGTGCTGGATTCAGTCAGCAGAAGGCCTTAAGGACAACTACATTGTCATGCTTCAAATATTTAGTTCCAGCCGTAAAATGCCTAGGAGGTATATATTTCTGTACTCATATCACAGATAAGAAAATTGAGTCTCAAAAAAGCCAATGGAGATAAGCTACAAAGAGTAGATTCAAGCTTAGTTCTGTTTGACTTTGAAATTTATGCTGTTTTCCCTCAACCACACAAAGACTGTGCTAGGGCCGTCTGGCTGGGTGAGAAAGCCCAGTTACAACTAGATTTTAAGTAAGGAGAAACTTGTTGCATCGAGATAATAGAAGTAGGACATTGTTACATCTACACACCCAATGCCTCTCCATCCTGAGCCACTGAGAGTTTGCTCACAGGGTCTACTGAGGTTGTCCAAACTCTGCTCACACTTTAAGCATTAACCGTAAAAAGTTCCTATGATTCCCAAATCTCAGTGATGGCTGACTGTGCACAAACTACCTAAGGCATTTATTCAAATGTAGATCCCAGGACTCTACCCTGGAGCTTCTGACCTTGTGGGCATGGGAACAGGGCACCTCTGGACAACTGCGTCTATGAAAAGTTTCCAGACAGATTGGATTCACCACCAGCTCCCACTCACATCCTTTTCTCTTTGTGTGGGACACCTTTTGCCACCCTCTTATCCCGGCTGAGTCCTCCTCATCCTCAGTTCAGCTTACTCTTCCAGTTGACTCAGCGGATTGAGCTCAGACCCCCTCCCTGTTCTCTCAGGGGCCCTCACCTCAAGTTCTAGTTTCCATTTTGGGATGCCACCAGGGTGGCTTAGTGGTTGAGCCTCTGCCTTCATCTCAGGGCGTGATCCCGGTCAGGGGATTGAGTCCCACATTGGGCTCCCTTTGAGGAACCTGTTTCTCCTTCTTTCTATGTCTCTGCCTCTCTCTGTGTCTCTCATGAATAAATCAATAAAATCTTTTTAAAAAATTCTAAAAAAAAAAAAAACAATTCTAGTTTCCATCTCAGCAGGTAGTAAACTGGATATTGAAATCATGTCTTTTTGTTGATCTCTGCTACTTTCTAGGAGAGTGGCTCTCCACTTGGGCTGATTCTGTCCTTCATGGGACATTTGACAATGTCTGGAGACATTTTTGATTGTTACAACTCATAAAGAGGTCTTGTTGGCATCTGTTGGTGGAAGCCAGGGATGCTGCTAATCATCTTGTAATGCACAGAAAAGCCCAGCAACAAAAAATGACCCATTCCCAAATGTCAATAATGCTGCAGTGGAAAAGCTTTAATATCAAACTCCTCTTTCTCTTTACTAGCTGTGTACCTCGAGTAGGTTTCTTACCTTCTCTGTGGCTGGCACCTCCATCTATAACGTGGGTTCACTGAGAGCACATGCCTCATGGCTATGGGAGGCTGAAATGAGTTAGTACATGCAAAGTACTTAGAACAATACCTGGCAGGCAGCAGGTCAGTAACTGTTCACTGGACACACAGCACCATTCCCAGTGGAGTTTAAGGCCTTTGGGGAGTCACAGCCCTGCTAACTACACTGCATGCAACATTCACCCTACTGGACTCCAGTCTCACTTCCTGGCCTCCTGATTCCCAGGCCTCCTGGCCTCCTGGTCTCCAGGACACAGCTCTGCTCGACCCTGTGAGGATCCCTTTCCTCTGTCCCACATTTACATTTCAAACTCACCTGACCAGTTGGGAATTGGCCTTCAGTGGGTTTAACCTTGACCTACTGGTTAACTCCCTTCCAGAAAGCGAGGCAGGTAGGTGCTTAATCACTTCAGAGAACTCTCCATGGAAGGATTTATTTAGGTTATGCAGGATCCTCCTTCCCACTCCAGGCCTTTTTGGAGGCAGTTGTTCTGTGACCTCTTCCCTGGGTTGGGTGCCATGGGTTGCCTCCAGGCCTCTTCAAATGTGCCCTGAGGCCCTACTGGTCAGGACCTTTGCTATACCCTTGTGATACAAAGCAAAATAAGATGTACCCCGTGTTTGCCCATAGGAAACTTGCAGACAAGCATGAACACACTGAATAGATGTCAATGTTCACAACAGGAGGCCTTCTCAGCCATCAAACTTCTAGAATCTGGACCTGAAATTCTGGAGCTGAGTCTGGCCTGGACAAGAGGATGTCAGCTCATATGCACTACATACTGTGTTGGCTATAACACTGAGCTTCTTCATAAATATCACATTCACAACAGCTCTGGTGACAGTTGTAATTGTCCTCCCTTCACCACTGAGAAACTAGAGCTCAGCAAGGTTAAGAAACATGCCCAAGGGAGAGGGACATGGGAGTATCTGCCTTTCCACACATGACTGTAATAAGTGATCCCCAACTCACTGCCTACGTGTTTCTGCTCTTGTTTTTGGGCATCTTGAGGCCCTCCCAGGGAGGAACTGGTTCCCACCTGTCCTTCTCTGTGCCCAGGATCACCTATGAGCCCGTGCACATGTGCGTCTAAAGGAACACATCATGTGCCTCCACCACACTGACTTGGTCATTTTGCTTGGAAGGCAGTCTGGCCCTTGCCTCCAGAGGTAAACTAATTCCCTCCAGCCACCGATGCTGTTGATCTGGCTGGGTTGTTCAGCGCTCTCAACCTTGCAAATCATTGCCCAGGGTTGTCCTCAGCGCTGTCAAACCCGCTTATCTGTCTAGGAAGGCTGGAGGAGCCAGGCCATAAAATTAAATGAAATTACTGCAGAAACTAGGGTGTTAGTGACAATGAGGTGGAATTATAACTTGGAAAATGGCAAGGGAGGTTTATGATGCCCCAATGCCTATCTGCAAAGTCATTATTCAAAAGGCTCCTGTTTTCTCTAATGTCCAGGCTTAATATTGTCCTTTGCCAGCTACAGGGGGGCTAGCTGGCCTCTGCATAATGTTCTTCTCAGGTGAATAGAATTTAAACATTGGAAAGGTCTCTGTTTCAACTAGCTCAACCCTCTCATTATATGGATGGAGACGCTGAGGCTCAGAGAAGTGTTGAAGTCACCTCACTGTTTCAGAATATGTGAGTGACAGAAGTAATGTTTAAACTCTGATCCCTTGGCTCATAGTCTAGTGACCCTTTTCTGACCATTTTGGAGCATTTTGTAATTTTTAAAAATTGTATCCACACACCGCTGAGATACAGTACTTAAATATAGGTAGGGCTAGGCAACAAGGAGTGAGACACTAGGGACTACAGAGCTGCAATGAGATCAATGACATAAGGTTACAACCATGTTCACTGTGTCACTTCCTCTCCCTCAGCAAGGAACTCGCAGCCCGAGCCAGACCTCGGAAACCTGCCCTCACTACCCAAATCTCACACCAATAAACACTTCTTTTCTGGTGCCAATTTTTTGCTGGATCTTAGGAGAACAGAAAGCATAAGTCCCAGTGTCTGCCCTCAGTGAGTTCTGAGTCCACTGAGAAAACAGGCAAATAAGCAAATTATTTCCTAAACTGATGCCATGTGCAAAGACAGAAATGTGCAGAGAATTGGGAGGACAAAAGTACTCACAAGAGTAGTTGTTACCTGTAGCTTTCTGGGAAGGCTTCCTGGGAGAGGTGTTTCCTGACCAGGAAAGCATTCTAGCCTGGTGTGACATAGACAGTTCATTACCCTGAACTGTGACTTTTCTTGCATAGTGTATTATTGCTTCTTTCCTTGATGTGATGGCCAGCATCTTGAGGAGTAGGACAATAACTTTCCTTGTATATTTTTGGGTCTTTATCAGCTCACAGCTTACGTTCATATAACTTTAGGTGCATAAAATAGACATCAATTGTGCATCATGTAGAACATGGGCTTGGGCTCATCGTATGTCAAATGGAGATAACCATGCTTACCCTGAAGGGTCATGGGGCTTTAAATCCTATGAAGCCCCTGGAATAGTTCTTGGTATAGAAATAGCAAGTCTGGAACCCTCTCACAAAGCTGTCCTGGATTAATAGGAACAGCATGGGGAGAAGCTATCTGTACTGGATGTCCCTGGTGGCACTCCTTGCAGAGGAGGTGGAAGAGCAACCTCTGTCCTCTTCCAGGCAATGAAATCCTACTATGTGACAGGGTGCAGTTAACCTCCACCAAGCCTTCTGGTTTTGGGGGATCTACTGTGAGATTTCAATCCGGTGAGCTGTCAAACTTAGCTGGAACTTACAGAAAATGCTGTGGATGAAATTTAATTCATGATGGCTTGGAACAGCTCTGACCACATCAATGTCTGTGAAAGGAGGACTTATGAGAAAAACATGGATTTTAGAATTGCACTGGGTGGATTTAAATTCTAAGCCAATCACACAGAGATAGAGAGATCTTGGCAATTCCTTAAGCTCTGAATCTCACACTCCTCATCTGCAAAATCAGGCTATAAACTGTGCAATTGTATGTGTGGATTATATGAGTTTGTGTGTGTACTTGGCTCATAATACCGATGGCCCCACTTCCTGTGTCCTCACTCACAAGGCTTGTCATTTCCTTACACCACTAACAATCAGTCCCTCCACACATTGGCTAGCGGAGGATTGTCCCCGAGCCCAGTCTTGTACTAGGCATTCTCTCACATGTCACAGATGTGCTCTGATCTTAAGCTCTGGATGAGAGGGAGCACTGGGCAAGGAGTCTGCCAGCCTGGATTTGCAGTCCCTTTCAGCCTCCTCCACTTTGGCAGGAGGACTTGGACTCGACCTGTGCTCCTGGCTGCCCAGATATATACTAACACATATCAACACCTCTAGGTTATTCTAGTCTTTTGCAGTGGAAAGGCACCAGTTAAAAGGCATTTTTAGGCAATATCACAATTAGCTTTGAAAATGATTAGGCCATTCCATTGCAAGAAATTCTTAAAAAGCTAAACATCAAAACACAAGAACTTAATTGCCCTCTTCATTTTGAGAGTACCTTTGCTTTTGGGACACAAAATGGATGGTTCTTTTGCCCTCGGCCACTTCTCGGAGTTCAAGAAACCCCTTCAAATGAACATCTATTTTTTCCCCAGTGACTCTTCTAATTATTCTTTGAATCTGCCTTCAAGGGTTTTATGGTGTCAAGAGAGAGATAAGCAGGTGTAACTGAGCTACAACAGAGGAAGGCACCAGCTTGGGTGCCTTCCCAAGTTCCCTTCCCTTCTATGATCACACTTTAGAGAAAAATACCACTGAACAACCAGAGAATTACAAACTTATTAATTTAAGCACCTTGGAGATGCCATATGTGACATTCCAACACAGTTTTTCAGGCAAAAACTAGTCCTACAAATAGGTGGTGAATGTGTGAATAAGAACAAATGGTATGCCCCAAATGTAGAAGCTCCTTTCCAATCTTTCCTCTAACACAAGTGCCCTCACCTCACAGAACTTGTCTTTCACAAGTGGATTTTTTAGATTTCAGAAAGTCCTTAAAAAGATCAGGTTTTCATTCCTTCAGTTATAACTGTGAATAACAGGAAAAAAAAAAAAACTTCTAGGAGAGGGAGAAGTAGAATCTGAGCTCTCTGTAGATTTCTTAAGGATAGTTGTGTGTTGAAGCAGGAATAATTCTCATTTGGGAATTATGTTATATGGATGGCAGTTCCTGTCCTGCCCCCTTTCTGGCTGGGGAAATGGGACATCTTTTCTGGACTTCACACTCTTCATATAGGAATGAGGATATTTTTCACCTAGTCATATATCACAGAGATTTTCTATGTCAAGACATTGTCTATCTTACTCACTTTAGTGACTATTAATGTATTTCCAAGTATCCATGTACCATAATTTAACAATTCTGATAGCTGTTTTTCTTTTTTTATCCAAAGCAATGCTCCAATGACCTAGGTTGAATATAAATCTATGGAAAGTTTGGAAAGCATTTTTCTAGAATAGATTAAAAGTAATTGATTTGCTGGTTAACTGACAGGGGCATTTAATATTTTAATAGTTTCTACAAATTATTAACCAACAATGCTGTATCTAATTTATGCTTTATCTGCTTATATGGTTCAACTTCCACAACATAGCATTGCATGCTCTATGTTATCATGTCCATTTTAAAGATGAGGAGAACTGGAGTCAGGGAGGTTAAGTAAGGATCCCAAGGCATTAAATTCTCCAACAGGAATTTGACCGAGGTCAGCGTCTGTTTGTTTCCCTGTCCTTACTATATAGCTTTTCTCTGGGTCACTGGTTTTCATGACCCATAGAAAGTAAGAGTTCACTCATGATGGAGTGAGAGAAGGCATCCAGAATTCTGGAGAACACGCATTAGGATCGGAAAAAGTACCATCATGGGGTCTGTGTAAGGCCACAACTATTCGGGTCTTATTTTCTTTTATTACATATTAGATACAAAATAATAATATTTATGGAATATAAGTAATAAATATAAAACAATAATATAATCAATGCCAATATATCCCCCACACAGTTTAAGAAACAGAACATCACTATGATCCTGGAAGCCCAGTGAGTATCTCTTTCTAACTCCATCTACTCTTTACCTAGAGGTAGCCACTACACAGAATGTGTCTTTTTTCTTGCATCTCTTCAGTTTTAACGACTATGGCTGTGTCTGTAGCAGTGCCACCCCAAAATGCTTTGGAGCACATGCACCATACGCTGCTAGAGCTTATCTGCTGTATTGGTGCAGTACAGGACTGGCTCAGCTTTGACACGCAGCCCTCAAAATAAAATAGTGCTTAGTGCTGTGAATTTTAAGCTTTACTTAGATGGAATTGTACCATATGTATTCATCTGCAGCTTGCTTTATACTGCACAGTGTACTCTTCTGAGAGTGAGTCACCAGATGCTCATGGCTGTAGTTCATTTATTTCCACTCTGTACAGTACCATGTGGTACCAATGTACCAGTCTCTATGCATTCTCCTATCTTTGGGCATTTGGCTTCATTCTGAGTTTTGCTATTATACAGTGCTGAGATGAACATTTTGTAGATATTTCCCAAAGCATATGTACACAAGTGCTTCCATTCAACCCTAGGAAAGGAATGCCTGTATCTTGAGAGTATACAACTTCAATTTTACTAGATAATAGCAGATTGTTACCCCACAGCAGTAGGTTTTTCTGAACATCCCTGCCAAAACTTGATTTTGTGAGACTTGGAAAATTCTGCTATCTGATGAGTGTAAAAAGGCATCTAATTGTGTTTTTTTTTTATTTGAATTCTCCTGATTAATCATGAGTTGAGCATTTTTTGATATTTGATATTTTCATTAGCCATTGGAGTTTTTTCCTGAAGTATTATTTCAAGTCTTTTGCACATATTTTTAATTTAAATTTTTTTATTTTTTTATTTTTATTGGAGTTCAACTTGCCAACATATAGCATAACACCCAGTGCTCATCCCATCAAGTGCCCCCCTCACTGCCCATCACCCAGTCACCCCTCCCTCCACCCACCTCCCTATGCACTACCTCTGTTCATTTCCCAGAGTTAGGAGTGTCTCATGTTCTGTCACCCTCACTGATATTTCCCACTCATTTTCTCTCCTTTTCCCTTTATTCCCTTTCTCCATTTTTTATATTCCCCAAATGAATGAGACCATACAAAGTTTGTCCTTCTCCGACCGACTTACTTCACTCAGCATAATACCCTCCAGTTCCATCCACATTGAAGCAAATGGTGGGTATTTGTCATTTCTAATGGCTGAGTAATATTCCATTGTTTCGATGGACACCGAGGCTCCTTCCATAGTTTGGCTATTGTGGACATTGCTGCTATAAACATTGGGGTGCAGGTGTCCTGGGGTTTCACTGCATCTGTATCTTTGGGGTAAATCCCCAGCAGTGCAATTGCTGGGTCTTAGGGGAGTTCTATTTTTTAACTCTTTGAGGAACCTCCACACAGTTTTCCAGAGTAGCTACACCAGTTTGCATTACCACCAACAGTGCAAGAGGGTTCCCCTTTCTCCACATCCTCTCCAATATTTGTTGTTTCCTGTTTTGTTCATTTTCCCCATTTTCACTGGTGTGAGGCTGTATCTCATTGTGGTTTTGATGTGTATTTCCCTGATGGCAGGTTATGTGGAACATTTTCTCATGTGCATGTTGGCCATGTCTGTGTCTTCCTCTGTGAAATTTCTGT
Source organism: Canis lupus familiaris (assembly GCF_011100685.1). Classification (NCBI taxonomy): domain Eukaryota; kingdom Metazoa; phylum Chordata; class Mammalia; order Carnivora; family Canidae; genus Canis; species Canis lupus. Next base: position 25,380,047 of record NC_049240.1, read on the forward strand.
TCATGTCTTTTGCCCATTTCATGATTGGATTGTTTGTTTCATTGCTGTTGAGTTTAATAAGTTCTTTATAGATCTTGGAAACTAGCCCTTTATCTGATACGTCATTTGCAAATATCTTCTCCCATTCTGTAGGTTGTCTTTTAGTTTTGTTGACTGTTTCTTTTGCTGTGCACAAGCTTCTTATCTTCATTAAGTCCCAGTAATTCATTTTTGCTTTTGTTTCCCTTGCCATCATGGATGTATCTTGGAAGAAGTCGTTGCGGCCAAGTTCAAAAAGCGTGTTGCCTGTGTTCTCCTCTAGGATTTTGATGGGTTCTTGTGTCACATTTAGATCTTTCATTCATTTTGAGCTTATCTTTGTGTATGGTGAAAGAGAGTGGTCTAGTTTCATTCTTCTGCACGTGGCTGTCCAATTTTCCCAGCACCATTTATTGAAGAGACTGTCCTTTTTCCAGTGGATAGTCTTTCCTGCTTTGCCAAATATTAGTTGAGGGCCCATTTCTGGATCCTCAATTCTGTTCCATTGATCTATGTGTCTGGTTTTGTGCCAGTACCACACTGACTTGATGATCACAGCTTTGTAGCACAGCTTGAAATCTGGCATTGTGATGCCCCCAGGTATGGTTTTCTTTTTTGATATTCCCCTGGCTATTTGGGGTCTTTTCTGATTCCACACAAATCTTAAGATGATTTGTTCCAACTCTCTGAAGAAAGTCCATGGTATTTTGATAAGGATTGCTTTAAATGTGTAAATTGTCCTGGGTAGCATAGACATTTTCACAATATTAAATCTTCCAATCCGTGAGCATGGAATATTTTTCCATCTCTTTGTGTCTTCCTCAATTTCCTTCAGAAGTGTTCTGTAGTCTTTAGGGTATAGATCCTTTACCTCTTTGGTTAGGTTTATTCCTAGGTATCTTCTGCTTTTGGGTGCAATTGTAAATGGGATTGATTCCTTAATTTCTCTTCAGTCTCAGTGATTAGAAATGCCACTAACTTCTGGGCATTGATTTTGTATCCTGCCACACTGCCGAATTGCTGTATGAGTTCTAGAAATCTTGGGGTGGAATCTTTTGGGTTTTCTAAGTACATTATCATGTCATCTGCAAAGAGGGAGATTTTGACTTCTTTTTTTGCCAATTTGAATGCCTTTTATTTCTTTTTGCTGCCTGATTGCTGAGGCTAGGACTTCTAGGACTATGTTGAATAGCAGTGGTGAGAGTGGACATCCCTGTCTTGTTCCTGATCTTAGAGGAAAGGCTCCCAGTGTTTCCCCATTGAGAATGATATTTGCTGTGGGCTTTTTGTAGATGGATTTTAAGATACTGAGGAATGTTCCCTCTATCCCTATACTCTGAAGGGTTTTGATCAGGAATGGATGCTGTATTTGTCAAATGCTTTCTCTGCATCTATTGAGAGGATCATATGGTTCTTATTTTTTCTCTTGTTTATATGATCTATCATGTTGATTGCTTTATGAGTGCTGAACCAGCCTTGCATCCCCGGGATAAATCCCAGTTGGTCATGGTGAATAATCTTCTTAATGTATTGTTGGATCCTATTGGCTAGTATCTTGTTGAGAATTTTTGCATCTGTGTTCATCAGGGATGTTGGTCTATAATTCTCCTTTTTGGTGGGGTCTTTGTCTGGTTTTGGAATTAAGGTGATGCTGGCCTCATAGAACGAGTTTGGAAGTACTCCATCCCTTTCTATCTTTCGGAACAGCTTTAGTAGAATAGGTACTGTTTCTTTTAAAATATTTGATAGAATTCCCCAGGGAAGCCATCTGGCCCTGGACTTTTGTGTCTTGGGAGGTTTTTGGTGGCTGCTTCAATTTCCTCCCTGGTTATCGGCCTGTTCAGGTTTTCTATTTCTTTTTGTTCCAGTTTTGGTAGTTTGTGGTTTTCCAGAAATGCGTCCATTTCTTCTAGATTGCCTAATTTATTGGCATATAGTTGCTCATAATATTTTTTCAAAAATCGTTTGTATTACCTTGGTATTGGTTGCGATCTTTTTTTTCATTCGTGATTTTATTAATTTTTGTCTTTTCTCTTTTGTTTCTTAATAAGGCTGGCTAATGGTTTATCTATCCTATTAATTCTTTCGAGGAGCCAACTCCTGGTTTTGTTGATGTGTTCCACAGTTCTTCTTTCTCTATTTCATTGAGTTCTGCTTGAATCTTTATTAACTCTCTTCTTCTGCTGGGTGTAGGTTTTATTTGCTGTTCTCTCTACAGTCCCTTTAGGTGTAAGGCTAGCTTGTGTATTTGAGTTCTTTCCAGTTTTTTGAGGGATGCTTGTATTGCAATGTAATTCCCTCTCAGGACTGCTTTTGCTGTATCCCAAAGATTTTAAATGATTGTATCTTCATTCTCATTAGTTTGCATGAATCTTTTAAATTCTTCTTTAATTTCCTGGTTGACCCTTTCATCTTTTAGCAGGATGGTCCTTAACCTCCACGTGTTTCAAATCCTTCCAAACTTCTTATTGTGATTTAGTTCTAGTTTCAAAGCATTATGGTCTGAAAATATGAAGGCGATGATCCCATTCTTTTGGTATCAGTTAAGACCTGATTTGTGACCCACTATGTGGTCTCTTCTGGAGAAATTTCCATGTGCACTTGAGATAAATGTGTATTCAGTTGCATTTGGATGTAAAGTTCTGTAAATATCTGTGAAATCCATCTGGTCCAGTGTATCATTTAAAGCTCTTGTGTTTCTTTGGAGATGTTGTGCTTAGAAGATCTTTCATTTACAGAAAGCGCTGTGTTGAAGTCTCACAGTATAAGTATATTATTCTCTTAGTATGTCTTAACTTTGGTTATTAATTGATTGATATACTTGGCAGCTCCCACATTAGGGGCATAAATATTCATGATTGTCAGGTCCTCTTGTTGGATAGATCCTTTAAGTATGACATAGTGTCCCTCTTCATCTCTTATCCTTTGAGGACCATTTGAATGGCAAATTGTTCTAAAACCTTTTATTTTCAGGCTGTAGGTGTCCTGAAATGTCCCATTTGGTCTAAAATGAGTCTCTTCTAGACAGAAAATAGATGGGTCTTGCTTTTTTATCCCGTCCGAAACCCTGCGCCTTTTGATGGGATCATTAAGCCCATTCATGTTCAGACTTAATAGTGAAAGATATGAATTTAGTGTCATCATAATACCTATTCAGTCCTTGTTTTTGTGGACTGTTTCTTTGGACTTCCTCTTTCTTTTACGGAGTCCCCCTTAATATTTCTTGCAAAGCAGTTTGGTGGTCACATATTCTTTCTGTTTCTGCCTATCTTGGAAGCTCTTTATCTCTCCTTCTATTCCGAATGAGAACCTTGCTGGATAGAGTATTCTTGGCTGCATGTTCTTCTCATTTAGGACCCTGAATATATCCTGCCAGCCCTTTCTGGCCTGCCCAGGTCTCTGTGGAGAGGTCTGCTGTTAACCTAATATTTCTCCCCATATAGGTTAGGGTTCTCTTGTCTCTTACTGCTTTAGGGATCTTCTCTTTATCTTTGGAATTTACAAGTTTCACTAGTAAATGCGAGGGTTGAACGGTTTTTATTGATTTTAGCGGGGGAATCTATCTCCTGGATCTGAATGCCTGTTTCTCTCCCCACGTTAGAGAATTTCTCAGCTGTGATTTGTTCAAATACACCTTCTGGTCCTCTGTCTCCTCTGTCTCTTTCAGTGCCCTCTGGGACCCCAATTAAATGTAGATTTTTCCTTCTGAGGCTGTCATTTATTTCCCTTATCATTTCCTCAGGATCTTTTAATTGTTTTTCTGTTTTTTTCCTCAGCTTCCTTCCTTGCCATCAACTTGTCTTCTATGTCACTCACTCGTTCTTCTACCTCATTAACCGTCATCTCTAGTTTGGATTGCATCTCATTTAATTGATTTTTAATTTCGGCCTGATTAGATATAAATTCTGCAGTCATGACATCTCTTGATTCCTTTATGCTTTTTTCCAGAGCCACCAGTAGCTTTATAGTGTGCTTCTGAATTGTCTTTCTGACATCCTATTGTAATCCAAATTCTGTAACTCTGTGGCAGAGAGTACTATTTCTGATTCTTTCTTTTGTGGTGGGTTCTTTCTAGTCATTTTCCTCAGTGCAGTGTCTTAAAACAAGTTGTACTGGAAAAAGGAAAAAAAAAAGAGGAAAAAAAATCCATAAGAACAAAGAACAAAAAACAAAAACAAACAAACAAACAAAAAAACAAATAAGGAGGGGTATCCTCTGGTTCTATATACTGTAAACCCCCCGACTCCCCCTGGAGATTTCCAGTGCTGCTCAGTCCAGAAGTTGCTCTTCCTCTGTCTTTCCAGCTGGTTCTGCGGGAGGGGCTGCTGTGCTGATTCTCAGTGCGTGCACCTGGGGGAGCTGCCCTGCCCCTTGCCAGGTGCATGGCTCAGTGGGAGCTGTTTATCCCTTGAGGTCCCTGTTCCCTGTTGGTCCCACTCTGTCCCAGGCACAGGGTGACACCAGGAGGAACAACAACAGTGGCGGTGGCCAGCTCTCCATCCCTGGAGTCAGCTCTCGCAATAACTACACAGCTCCCAGTCTGCACTGGCCTGGATGCTCTGGGGTAAGGGGTCGCTGAGCTGCACAGCTCAGGCATGCTCCGTGGCAGGCGCGTCCTCACTGTCCTGCGTCTTCCTGACATCCGCCTGTCCCACGGGTGAGTGCGGGATCCTGGGCTGTGTCTCCCGGCGCCCTGGGATTCGGGGCCTGCGCCACTGGAATCTCCCTCCTGGGGCCTCCGCAGCCCACTCTGCGTGGAGCCACCGCCTGAGCTGCTCCCAAGGCCCTGCCTGGCGCATGCTCCAGCCCTTTATTGGGTTCGTCCAGCGGGGTGTCGCGTTCTCCTCTGATGCGCACTTAGTTCCTCTGTTACTGACCCTGGGAACCTGGAGGCTCCCCTGCCCCTCCTGGGATACTGCCTGAGTTCCCTGAGAGCGCCTTTCCATCCATCCGGGAAGATTGTTAAAGTTCCGGCTTCTCCGGGGGCTGGGCTCTCCTGTCCTGGAGGCTCTTGCCGCGGGGCCCTAGCCTGCTCCTCGTGGGGGCCCCTTCCCCACTGGATTCTTTTTTATTTTTATTTTTTCCCTCTTTCTACCTTGTTAGAAGCACGAACTCTTCTCTCTGTAGCATTCCAGCTGTTCTCTCTTTAAATCTCATCCGAATTCGTAGGTTTTCAGGATAATTTGAAAGTTATCTAGGTAAGTTGGCGGGGACCCTACTTTTCTGCCTTCTTGCCCCGCCCCCTGTACATTTCTCTTTTGTAAGTAACTCTGTGGCAGAGCGAACTATTTCTGAGTACAATCTCTTTTGGATTATTTTTTTCCTGCTGATTTATAGCTGTTTTCTAAGTAATTTGTATTCTAGTTCTTTGTCAGTTATATATCTTGCAAATATGTTTCCCAATTTGTGGCTTATGTACATTTTTACAATGGTTTCTTATGATGAAGAGGAGTTCTTATTTTCACGTGTTTACATTTATTTTTTTCTTTGTGATTTGAGTTTTTGGAATCTTAAAAATCCATTCCTATCCTGCAGTCATAAAGATAGTCTTCCATATGGTATTCTAAGATGTTTACAGCCTCATACTATATATACATTTACATCTTTAAAGCATCTGGAATTAATTTTTACGTATAATATGAGGTAATACTCCAATTTCTTTGTTTTCTCTTTATGTGAATAACTGATTGTCTTAGGGAAGATTATTGAAAAGCTCATGTTTTCCCCTTGTTATACATCATATTTTCATATATTAAGATCTGTGTGTGGGCTTTCTCTCCTGCTTAGTGTGTTTACTAAGGCATCCCTGCACCAGTGCCATACATTGTTCATAGTTATCATGACTTTTTAATAGGTCAAGTGAGGTAGGACACCTTAACTGGGTTCTTCTTTAGGGGTATCTTACTGATTCTTCCTCCTTTGGTCTTCCATATACATTTTAGAAACTGCTTCTTGAGGACCACAATATAACTGAAGATTTGAATTGGATTTGCACTGAACTGTGTATTGTCTTGGAAATAATTGATATCTTTAAGCACTGCCATTTTCTGAGCCATGAAAATGGTTTATTCTTTCATTTCTTTGGATCTTCTTTTATGTATTTTAATATAGTTTTAAAATTTAATTTTCAGAAAGCTTAAGATCTTGAGCTAAATTTAATCATAGGAGTTTTATAATTTCAAGGTATTTAAATAGAATTTTACTTAATTATACTTTTAAAATATTTCCTGCTCTTGTGTATATATTTAAATAATCCTACTATGTTAAACATATCTTTAATTCTAATAATTTGTCTGTCTACTTTAACAATCACATTATCTATAGTTTCCTCCTTCCCTCCCTTCTCTCTTTCCTCCCTCCTTCCCTCCCTTTCTTTCTTCCTTCTTTTCCTCCTTTCTCCCCTTCTCCCTTTCTTTCATTCCATTCCTGCCGTCTGTGTCTCTCTCTCTCTCTCTGTCCTTATTCTTTGTACTTCTTTATCTTATTGCATGGTAAATCACCAGTGTGTGTTGAGTAGAAATGGTGATAATAGGCAGCTTTTCATTTTCTGTTCATAAAGAAAATTATTTCAGCATTTTTTTTGTTTAGTATGATGCTTGTTTGAAGGTGTTTGTGACTATATTGTGCCAGCTTCAGAAAATTCACTCCTAATTTTTTCAGTTTGCTATTAATTTTAAAAACATAAATGGAATTTTTTCACTAAACAAAAATTCTTTGTTCTCTTTAAAAATGTTAACATAGAACTTACCTAAAATGATTTCTATGTTAAATCCCCTTGCATTCTTACTGGCATATTGTATTACTTTTTCCATACATCTTGGATTCAGTTTGCTAATATTTATTTGACTTTTTTTGCATAGATTCATGAAATGATCCTATAATTTTATTTTCTGATAAAATGAGTTGTAAAGTATTTCCACTATCCTATCTCCATAATATTTGTTTAAGATTATTTGTTCCTTGCAGGACTAATAGGGACAAACCATTGGAAGCCTATATTTTCTTTGTGGAAAGATATCTAACTGCTGATTTAATTTATCAAATATTTATAGGATTATTTACATTTTCTATTTTATCTGGTGTTGACTTTTATGTTGTACTTTCAAGTAATTTGTCCAGTTGATGTGTCTTCAAATTTATCAGCATAAAGTTAGTCATGAAATGTTTTTACTTTGTCCAAATCTGCAGGTATATGCATTTGTTATTTCTAACACTATTTCTTCCCATTAATGTTACATACTGTCAGTTTTTAATTGGATTACTCTCTGCTCTATATTTCCTTCTTTCTATTTATGTTGTAAGCTCTCAATCTGGATTCTTAGCACACTAATTTCTTTTTTATTAAGTTTTTAAATATAAATGACTAGGTTATATATTTCCCTTTTTTGTTAAGCTGTAGTTTCATTATTGAATCCATGTATTTAATGTATTTTAACATAACTATGACTTATTTGATCCATAAATTATTTAAACTGTATTTTAAAAATAATTTTTGTTTGTTTTATTGCTTTCTAATTTGTAAGAGTATAAAGATATGAGAAATTCTAATTAAAAATTATTTATTTATTTGAGAGAGAGAGCACACGGGAGAGAGAGCAAGAGGGGACAAGAGCAGGGGCAGAGGGAGAGGGAGAAACAGACTTCCTGCTGAGCCATGAGACTAATGCCAGTCTCAATCCTCAGACCCCAGGATCATGACCTGAGCCAACGGCAGATGCTTAACCAACTGAGTTACCCAGGGACCCTGAGAAATTCTAATTTTGAGGGATCTCAGGAATTTCTAAGTTTTCTTTCTAGTTTCTTACATCTAGTTAATTGCATTAATTTTTTGATGTTTGAATTATAGTCCTCTTGATCAACTTTTGTGTATTATATAGTTACCTAATAAAGATTTATATTCTTGGGATGCCTGGGTGGCTCAATGCTTGACCATCTGCCTTCAGCTCAGGGCATGATCCCAGGGTCCTGGAATCTAGTCGTGCATCAGGCTCCCTGCAGGGACCCTGCTCCTCCCTATGCCTATGTCTTTGCCTCTCTCTGTATCTCTCATGAATAAATAAATAAAACCTTTTAAAAAAAGATTTATATTCTATACTGGTTGTGTTAATATGCTAGCTAAGTGTGTTTAAATTTGCTAGTTGCATTATTCGAATTCTGTTTATGAATACTGATTTTTTTCCTGATTAATCTATTATTAACTGTGAAAATTGTGTTAAAATAACTCACTACATTTTGTTGTTGTTGATGATGATGATGATGGTGATGGTGAGTTTTTTTCCATATAATCCTTTCAATTTCTGCTTATTATATATTTTAGGATATGTTGTTGTATGCATACAATTTTACAATTATTATATCTTCCTTGAAAATTAGACCTTTAATTATTTAGTAGTGATTATCTGTTAGTGCTTTATGCCTTAAAGTCAGACTTTTGTTATTATTGTACCTATGTATTTGTTTTGTTTAGTACTCACCTGGTATAATTTTCTGCATTTTTTTACTATTATTCTTTCTAATACTTATGAGATAGAAATGTTTCTTACAAATAGCATAACACTAGATTTTATTTATCTAGTTTGGAAATATTTTTTAATTCTTAATTTTTGTTTCATGTGTTCTAATTATTATTATAATTATACATATATCTAATATCTTTTTGTGTATTATACATTTCCTATGATTTTTTCTTTCCTTTTTCCCTCTTCTTTTGATTTTTTTTAAAGCATATTTTCTCTTTTTTAAGATTTTATTTATTCATGAGAGACAGAGAGAATGGCAGAGACATAGGCAGAGACAAGCAGGCTCTGTGCAGGGAGCCTGACGTGGACTTGATCCCGGGACTCCAGGATCACTCCCTGAGCTGAAGGCAGACACTCAACTGCTGAGCCACCCAGGCATCTCTAAGCATATTTTCTTATTGCACTGTTACTTTACTACTATTTTGTAACTGATTAATTCTATTTATTTCTTGTTCTGTCAATGGTTACCTTACCAAATGAAGATACTTACTATCTTTACTTTTCTACTGGATAATACAAGAACTGAATTATAAATTAACTGTAATCTTACTTTTTCCTAATGACATATTATTGGACAAGTGTTTTAGATCTGTTTTATTATCCCTCTACACTTAATAGACAATATTATTTTTGTCTTATTTAGTCAATATCTGAATAGATTTAATTTCATATTTACTATTTTCCTTACTCTTCATTTATTCTTATGTCTCAGAACTTCCATCTGATTGCTTTAATTTTGTTAATTGAATAGCCTTTGGAATATCATAAGTGAAGGTCTTTTAAGTACAGTGCTTGGTTTTTGTCTGAATATCTTTTTCTTTCTTTCTTTCTGGCAGGAGTTGGCTTTCGTTTTTTTGTGTGGTGAGGTGGGGGAGGTAGTGGGTTTTTTTAGGGATGGAGAGTAGTCTAGCGGAGGAGGTTATTTAGTGGATCTTCGGAGTTAGTCTGTCTTTTCTTCTTATTCTCTTATTCTTTTCTTCTTCTTCTTCTTCTTTTTTCCTTCCTTCCTTCCTTCCTTCCTTCCTTCCTTCCTTCCTTCCTTCCTTCCTTCTTCCTCTTTGAAAGATATTTTCACTGGGTAAAGTTGTTTTTCTCTTGGCACATTTAAGATATTATTCTACTGTTTTATGACTTTCACTTGCTTTTTGTCATTCCTTTATTGAAAATCTGTCTTTTCTCTCTGAAGATTTTTAAAATAGTCTCTTGCTCCCTTTGGTATTATAGTATTTCTGTGTGGATTTTCTTTTTTAATTTTTATTCTGCTTGAGATACACTTGCTTTTATAATATAAGCAATAATGCCTTTTATCAGTTCTGAAATATTTCACTCATAGTTTTTTTGAATATCACTCCCTATCTCTCATGGCCTTATTCTATGCTTCCAGACAAACATTAGACTTCTTTGCTCTATTCTCCATGTCTTCTCATTCTCTGTTGTTATTTTCTGACCATGATTCTATATAGTATTATAGAAAATGGCTTTAGATCTAGTTTTTGTTTTATTAAATATCTCTTCAGTTTCAAAATTCTTTCTGTTAAAACGATCCATTAGGCTCTTTAATTGTTATTCTTTGACACCCTGGTTTTTTGTCAAATGGTTTGGACATTTTAATGTCTCTCAATCTCTCATTATCTGTTCATCTTCTCAAATATTTTTTCTTTAAATGCATTAAATATACATATTTTATATTCTTGCTGGTAATTCTGAAGATGGTATAAATGCATCATCTTCTGTTATACTGCTGATTCTTACTCAGGATGCCTGTTTTCCTTGTGCATTTTTTTTTTCTTTTTTTAGACTGTGAAATCAGAATCCTTGACAGCTCATCTGGGGGGACTCTACCAAGCTTTTGTTTAATATTTGCTTCTACTAGTTATCTGGAATTGTTATTTTAAACCTAGCTTTCAGCTTGAGTTTTTTCAAACCTTTCAGGTAGTGTTGATTTATGCGGCAATTTGAGTGAGAACAAAATTTTGTTAACAATTCTCAGGGTAGATTTGTTTTTCCTTCACTCAGTACTGTGACAGACAGGTGTGTTTCATCATTTTCCTTTCAGTAAATGTGGGCCTGAGTAAGTGGCAATGAATGCAGAATATATGTTTACTTCTTGTTCACACTTATACTGAAGGTGTAGCGCTTCAGGTTCCAGCTTCACGGAATTAGGCTTCTTGGCATACTCTAGGCTTTGTATCTTGATCCCTGAATCCTGCAATGTCATTAATGGACACTTAATGTCCTCAAGGAGAAAGGTCACTTCTATCAGTTAAAGAACAGCATAAGGCAGACTGAAATTAATTTCTGAAGCTTGCACAAGTGAATGTGAACACTATCAGGGTTCAGAAGAGGGGCAGAAGTCTCTAGAGGCTAAGCTAGAGGAAATGAGTTGAAGCATGGGGAATATCTCTATAGGCAGAATAGCAAGAAGAGAAAATATTCTTTATTTGAACAAAGCTGATGTGGAAGGCATTAGGAAGGTAAAATTTGCATGACAGCCTGGCTTTGGTAGTGGTGTGTTGAATGGTAGATGCCAAATATAGTTGCTGATGGGCATAAGCCTGGACATAAGGCCAATGTGTGATAAGAAGTATAGTTGATGTTCAGGATGGAGAGTTCTGGGTCTCTCTTGCAGGCTGTCGGGACACCCCCGGACTTCCTAGGACAATTTGATTAGAGAAAATGCCCATCAACATTTGGAGAAGGGAAGGAAACCTGGCAAGAAGGAGATTCTGGGCAAATCTCTGTGGATGAGTCCCCTAAAAGGTAAAAGTACATACTTGAAAGTGGATTATCTCTGGAAGGTGTCACAAGCTTGGAAACAGGACTCCATTAGAAAAGAGGAGTTAGGATGAGGTTTTTCCTCCACTCAATTTGAACAAGAATGACAGAAGTGATTGCTGTGTTCAAGATACAGTTAAAAAAAAAAAAGACAGTTTTTCTATGGGTAAGGACAAGAAAGGAAAGTGCATTCATTGAGTGCCACATGCTCCATTTAATTTGTGCCACAGCCTTGGCAGTGACTACAGCTGTCATCCCACTGGACAGACAAGGGCAGGGCTGGGTAGGACTCTGCAAACACAGCCCACCTAGATGGGACTTCTGCGACCCCAAACCCATCCACTTTCCCCTTCCACACCCTGCCTGCCAGGGGATCTGCAGACCAAACTCAGGGTTTGAAAAGTTGTTAGACAATTTGACTTACTTGTGAGGACTGATTGAGTCAATTGTTCTACTATGAAAGAAATGCCCCAAACTGCTGAGAATTGCCCTTTCCTCATTTTTTAAATTCAGTTTTTTTAAAGCCATGTGGCATACATTGAACATAGATATTTACTTTTTAGAAGACTGTCCTTGGAGGAGAGAAGAGGAGAGAAAGGGAGAGTGAAAGGCATAAATGAAAATGAACTATATTTAATAGGAAACTAATAATTTAATTGGTGTTTTTTACTTGGAGACTCTTCTCATTTATAAATATGTTGTTCAGGAGCCCAGGGAAAGCCTCATGACTGGGCTCCTGCAAGCTTATGGGACACATTTCACAAAGAACAAATGTCTTTAATTAGGAGTGTGAATGTTAACAGAGTCCATAATTAGCTATTTGCAATAAACATGCTCTGTTAATGACGGTCTCAGGAAATCCAAGGAAGCAACATTGCCACCTCGTGTTTGCGTGTATATTTATTTTGTGGAATGAGAGATGAATCCCAGAGGAAGATTCTTTCTTTCAGAGGCTCAGCCGACTAGTGAACACATTTGTTTGTTCTTTCCTAGTTTTGAATGTCTCATTCTTTCTCTATCCCATATGTTCATGGAGAACTTTCCCTTTGGTCACTGGAACTGGTCATTCTTAGCTGGTAAGGGCTAGCAGGAGGAAGGGAGTGTGCATCAATTGGATACTTACTGATTGCAAGTCACTGCGCAGAGCTCAGCACAAATTAAACATCTGTTCAAATATTTTGATCATTTTTATAGGGTTGTTTCTATTCCTATTATTGAGTGTTAAGAGTCTTTATATGTCCTACACACAGGCCATTGTCAATTATGAATTTTGTGAACACTTCTTCCCATTTTGTGATTTGTCTTTTCATTTTCTTAACTATGCAGGTCTTTTGAATATATATCTTTTTTTTCTTTTATAGTTTTCATTTTCATGTCCTTTCTAAAAAGTCCATCTTTACCCCTACATTTTTTTTTCCCAGAAGCTTCAGTCTTTTTTAACATTTACATTTAAGGCAATGATTCTTGAAAAAAATTTGTAGAAAATGGATTAGTGTGTGGTTTTATTCCTCGACTCTCTTCTATTGGAACTCTGTACTCTATTCCATCGACAATATTGCCTATTCTTATATTAATAATACACTGTCATATTATTGTATCTTTAGAATAAGTTTTGAATTCAAAGGGTATGTCTTCTACTTCGCCCTTTTTTCAAGATTGTTTTGTCTTTTATAAATTGTTTAGCTTTCCATATAAATTTTATAGTCAGCTTTTCAACTACTACAGAATAGCCTATGAGGATTTCAATTGGGATTACGTTGAATCTATATCAAGTTGTAGAGAATTGACATACTAACAATATTAAATCTTATAATTCATGGCCATGTCATGCCTTTCTTTCCATTTAGGTCATCTTTAATATGCTTTAGCAATGTTGCATGTTTTACAGTGCATGGCTGTTGTACTTTTACTAAATTTATTCCTAAATATTTTGTGATTTTGATGCAAAGTAAATGACATATTTTAAAATTTCATTTTTCATCATGTAATGGTATGTAACAGCCAGGGTTCAATCAGAGGAGCAGAATCAAAAGTAATGTTGAATGAGGGATTAATTACAGTTACTGGATTTTATATAGTTATAGGAGGTTGTTAAGCAGTGTATAGAGCTGTTACCTCTGTCTGGTACAGAGCTTCAAGTATTCAGTGCTGGTGGTTGAAAATGGAAAATATACATGGAGTAGGAGAAGCTGGGGATGATCCAGAACCTGTCATAAAAAAAAAATGGAACTGTCTGCCTCTCACTCCTGGACTGAAATGTGTCACCTCAAAATTCATATGTTGAAACCTTAATCCCCAGTGTGACCATATTTGGAGATAGGTTTTTTACAGGATAATTAAGATTAAATAAGGTCATAAGTGTGGGGTCCTAATTCAATAAGACTGGTGGCCTTACAAAAAAAAAAAAAAGGTCAGAGAGGGAGACAGAACATGAGAGACTCCTAACTCTGGGAAACCAACAGGGGGTGGTGGAAAGGGAGGTGGTGGTGGGGGTGACTGGGTGACAGGCACTGAGGGGGGCACTTGATGGGAGGAGCACTGGATGTTATGCTAAATGTTGGCAAATTGAACTCCAATTAAAAACAAAACAAAAAAAAAAAAGAGAGAGAGATGTCTCTTTTTTGTCATGTGAAGATACAGTGGGAAGGCCATCATCTATCAACCAGGATGAGAGCTCTTATCAGGAACTGACCATGCTGTCAACCTGACCTTGGACCTCCCAGACTCCATAACTGTGAGAAAGAAATTTATGTTGATTAAGCCACTCAGTCTGTGGTATTTTGTTATGGGTTCCTGAGTAGACTAAAACAACCTCCCATCTTTATGATTCAAATGACTTGCAGGATAAGCTTATGTTCTTCACTATGTAGGTGCTCACTCAATGGCCCAGGATTAGTAGAAGTTTTGTAAAGATTGAGGAAGCTGCAGAAGGTTAGGTCCAGCTGTGGCTTCCTTCAACTGAAGTAGGCCAGCTGATGAATAGCAGCATGTGTGAGCTCTGACAGCGCCTTCTTTCTGTTATATTTCTGGGTATCAGAGTGGTACTCTTTTACTTCCATCTTCAAGATACATAAAATTACCTTGTAGTCCTTTAATCAGCTTAGCTAATTTGACGTAGTACAAAGCCAACACATCATTTAATGCTAGTAGATAGAAGTACAATTTAGGGTCTTATACTGACATTTTATCCTATGACTTTTGAACTTGATTTATCTAAATTTTTAGTTTTTGTTGGTTCCTTTGGACTTCACATGCACAACCATCACAACCATCTCTTCTGTTAAAAAAGAAAATGTCACTTATTTTTAGTAAGTGTGACCTTTATTTTTTTGCCATATTGAGCTGAGTAGAACCCCCTCACCTGGCCCCAGGCAGTATTAAATGGAAGTGGTGAGAATAGATGTCCTTATTTGTTTTTGAACATATAGGGATATTATTTGGTCTTTTACCATCAAGCATAAAGCTTACTGTAGGCTTCACATGATGTCCTTTATTAGATTAAAAAGTTCCTTTCCATTTCTACTTTGCTGATAGTTTCTGTCATGGGAAATTATTGAATTTTATCAATTTTTTCCACTTATCAAATTTTACTTTTTCTCATTATTTATTATATTTTATTCTCATTTGTTAATATAAAGAATAACATTGATTAATTTCAGAATATTAAATCACCTTACATTCCTGGGATAACCTCAAATCAATCATATTGTGTTATGCTTCTTAAATATCATGAGATTCTATTTGCTATTATTTTATTAAAGGTTTTTGTATTTATTTTTGTGAACATAATTGGGCATTTTTTTTTTGTTCCTGTTTTTAGTGGTATAATAACTCTGTTAGATGTTGTGGGTTTATGCTGCCCTAATACATTTGGAAAGTGTTCTTTCCTCCCTTGCTTTCTGAAAGCCTCCATGCAAAGTTGCTATAATTTCTTCCTTAAATATTTGATCAATTCACTAATGAACTCATTGAGGCCTGGACATTTTGACTATGAATTCATTTTCCTAATGTATATGTTTACTTATATTTTTATTTTTTTAAAGATTTATTTATTTAATCATGAGACACACACACACACACACACACACAGAGGCGGAGACATAGGCAGAGGGAGAAGCAAGCTCTTCACAGGAGCCCGATGCGGGACTCATTCCTAGATCCCAGAATCATGACCTGAGCCAAAGACAGCTGCCCAACCGCTGAGTCACCCAGGTGTCTCTACTTATGTTTTTAATAAATACTTTCTAGATTTCTGTGCAAATATGTCACATATATCTCCATAAATGTATTTGTTTGCATATATGTTATAAATGTCTTAATAAATTGTCTATTACTACTTCTTTAGTCAGGTAAACTGTGTTTTTAAAAAATGCCAAATTTATTGGAATAGTGTTAACCATAATATTCCTTTATTATATTTTAAGTGTCTTTGCAATAGGTAGTTATATGCCTTTTTTTATTGCCCAAATTTATAATTTGTGCTTTTTCTCTTATTTTTTTCTGGATAATTGTTTAAGGATTTTATCAATATTATTGATTATTTTTAAAAACCTTTTAAGAGTTACTTTTATCTATTTTTTGTCTCTATTTATTTTTTATTGTGTTTTCAATAGTTACTTATTTTTGACAAACAAAATTATATATATATTTAAGGTATACAACATGGTGTTTTGATATTTATATATTATAAAATGAGCATAATGATCAAGCTAATACATCCATCATCTCACACAGCTACCTTTTGTGTGTGTGTGTGTGTGTGTGTGACGAAAACAATTGAAATTTACTCTCAGAAACTTTCGTGTATAAAATGTTACTGCTAACTATAGTCATCATACTGTACAATAGGTCATCAAACTTATTCATCTTATAACAGAAAGTTTATTCTCTTTGATCAATGTCTTTCCTCCTTCTACCACCCCAGCCTCTAATATCGACTATTCTATTCTCTCTTACTATGAATGTGGCTTTTGCCCTCTACCCCCTTTTTTTAAGCTTGAGAGGTAGACTTTAGTGATTCATCAGTTGCATAATACACCCAGTGCTCATTAAGGAGGCACTGATGTAATGATACAATGAGAACCAAGTGTGGCTTTAAAAAATATATATATATTTTTAGATTCAACATATATGTAGATCTGTGATATTTGTCTTTCTGTGTCTCGCTTATTTCCCTTACTATAACATCCTCCAGGTTTATTCATGTTGTTAAAAATGGCACAATTTCTTTCTTTTTTAAGGTTGAATAACATTCCATTGTATACTTATATATCACATTTTCTTTAACCATTCATTTCTTGACAATACTTAGGTTGTTTACATATCTTGGCTATTGTAAATAATGTAGTGAACATTGGAGTGCATATAACTCTTAGTGATTTTATTTCTTTTGGATGTATACCCAGAAAGTAGATTGCTGGATCATATGGTGGTTCCTTTTTTTTTTTTTTTTTTTTTGAGGAATTTTATATTCTTTTATAATGGCTGTAGCAATTTACATTCCTACCAACTGCATAAGAAAGTTCCCTTTACTCCAAATTCTTACAAACACTTACTTTTTTGCCTTTTTGATAATAGTCATGCCAAACAGGTAGGAGGTGATCTCATTTGTGGTTTTGATTGCATCTCCTTGATGATTAGTAATATTGAGTATCTTTCCATTTACCTTTGGCGTTCTGTATGTCTTCCTTGGATGAATATCTATTCAGGCCCTTTGCCCATATTTTGTGTTATTTTTTGCTACTGAGTTGTATGAGTCACTTATTTATTTTGCATATTAAATCCTTATGAGATATATAGTTTGTAAATATTGTCACTTTTTACATAGGTTGCCTTTTCATTTTGTTGATTGTTTTCTTTGCTGGGGAGAAACTAGCTTTATGTAGCCCACTTATTTATTTTTGCTTCTGTTTCCTGTGCTTTTTTATCAATTCCAAAAATCAATGCCAAGACTAATGTTAAGGAGCTAACCTTCCATTTTCTTGTATAAGTTTTATGTTATGTTTAAGTCTTTAATCCATTTCGAGCTGATTTTTTTTGTGCAACATATTAATTGGGGATCCATTTTCATATTTTGCATGTGGATATTCAATATACTCAACATCATTTGTCGAAGAGACTATGCTTTCCCCATTGTGTATTTTTGGTACCTTTTTCAGAATTAGTTGACTGTATATGCATAGGTTTACTTCTAGGTACTTTGTTTTATTCCATTGGCATATATATATATATATGCCAATATATATAAAATATATATATATATATATTTATATATGTATATATATATTTTAAGGCCAGTACTGTACTGTTTTGATTCTTATAGCTTTGTAATTTATAGTTTGAAGTCAGGAAGTATGATGCCTCCGGTTTTGCTCTTCTTTTCTCAAGATTGCTTTAGCTATTTTGGGTCTTCTGTGGTTCCATAAAAATTTTAGAACTTTTCCCCCCATTTCTGTGAATAATGCAGTTAGAATTTTGATTGAGATTGCATTGAATCTGTATATTATATTGTATAGAATGGACATTCTAACAATATGAATTCTTCCAATCTACAAAATAGGATATTATTTGTTTTTGTTTTTCAGTTTCTTTCATCTATGTTTTATGGTTTTCAGTGTACAAATTTTTCACTCCCTTGGTTAAATTTACTCTTAAGTATTTTATTCCTTTGGTACTACTGCAAATGGGATTGTTTCCTTAATGTCTTTTTTTTTTTTTTGATAACTCATTGCTAAAGTATAGACATACAGCTGGTTTTTATATATTGATTTCTTTGTCCTGTAACTTTATTAAATTTATTAGTTTTAACAAGGTTTTAGGGTGGAGTCTTTAGTGCTTTCTATGTAGAATATCATGCCATCTGCTAGCAGAGATAATTTTACTTCTTTTTTTCCAATTTAGAGCTATTTTTTTCCTTCCCTAATTTCTCTGGTTAAGACTTCCAGTATTATGATGAATAAAAGACTTAAGAGTAGACATCATTGTCTTGCTCCTGATTTAATAAGAAGAGCTTTTGACTTTTCACCACTGAATGGTATAAAATTGGTTATGGGTTTGACATGCAGGGCTTTTATTATATTGAGGTACATTCCTTTCAAACCTAATTTGTTGAGAGTTTTTATCATGAAAAAATATTAAATTTTGTCAAATTGTTTTTCTGCATTTATTGAAAGGATCATAAGATTTTCAACATTTATCTTGTTGATATGGTATATAACATATATTGATTTGTTTATCTTGAACCATCCTTGCAACCTAGGGATGAAGCACACATGATTATATTATATAATTCTTTAATGTGCTGCTGAATTTAGTTTGTCTACACTTTATTGGCGATATTTATAACTGTACTCATCAGGGATATTGACCTTAATTTTTCATTCTTGTAATGTCCTTGTCTGGCTTTGGTATCCAGTAGTGCTGGCCTCATGAAATGAACCTATATGTGTTTCTTCTTCTTCAAAGTTTTGGAAGAGTTTGAGAAGGATTAGTACTAACTCCTCTTGAAATGTTTGGTAGAATTCACCAATGAAATCATCTGGTTCTATACTGATTTAATCTAACTCATATTGGTCGATTCAATATTTCTATTTCTTCATGATTCAGTCCTGTAAGATTGTATGTTTCTAGGATTATATCCATTTCTTCTGAGGAATTCAATTTATTGGCATATGATTATTCATAGCATTCTCTTAATTATCCTCTGTACTTCTGTGTTCTTAGTTTTAGTCTCCTCTTTCCTGATTTTATGTTTGCTTTTTTCTGAGTCTAGCTAATCAACTTTGTCTATTCTTTTAAAAATCAGCTCTTACATTCATTGATCTTTTTTATTTTTCTAGTCTCTACTTCATTTATTTCTATTCTGATCTTTGTCATTTCCATTTTATTATTAACTTTGGGCTTAGTTCTTTTTTTTTTTTTTTTTTTTTTAGTTTCTTAAGGTATAAATTCAGGTTGTTTATTTGATCTTCTTTTCCCTCTTTTTCCCTGTTAACATTTTAATTTTTTCAAGGTAACAGGAATTGTATAAAATAACAGTGGATCTTTGCTTCTTTATTTTTTATTTATTTTTATTTTATTTTATTTTTTTTATTTTTAAAGGATTTTATTTATTTATTCATGAGAAACACAGAGAGGGAGAGAGAGAGAGAGTCAGAGATGCAGGCATGGGGAGAAGCAGACTCCATGCTGGGAGCCTGATGTGGGACTTGATCCCAGGTCTCCAGGATCACACCCTGAGCTGAAGGTGATGCCAAACCTCTGAGCCACCAGGGCTTCCCTGCTTCTTTATTTTTATCTAAATAAAAGATAACTCAAGATGAATTCTCAAGAAAAAAAAAAGCTCTTTACATAAGAGACTATATCTTCATCATCTACTTGGAACCAATAGTTGTGTCACTGTCATACAATCAGGGAAGAGGTTGTGATAAGTTGGAAGAGATACACATGCTGCTGTTATTTTACCAGAAAATCACCTGCCAAATTGGAGGGGATACAGAGATTGAGGATGATATTATTGAAGAATGTAATAAACATGGAAGAGTTATGCATATTTATGTTGAGATCTTTTGTTTTCTTACATTTATTGCTATGAATTTCCCTCTTAGGTCTGCTTTTGCTGTATCCTATATATTTTGGTACTTTGTATTTTCATGTTTGTTTGTCTCAAGACATGTTTATGATTTTCCCTTTTATTTCCTCTTTGACTTAGGAGCATGTTGCTCAATTTCCATATATTTGTGAATTTTCCAGCTTTCCTCCTGTTATTGATTTCTAGTTGCATACTGTTATGGTAAGGAAAGAGATAGTTGGTAGGATTTCAAGTTTTTCATATTTGTTTAGATTTATTTTGTGGCCTAAATATGACATATCCTGGAAAATGTTCCATGTGTGCTTAAGAAATGTGTGTATCCTACTGCTATTGAATGGTATGTTTGTTAGGTCCATTCGGTCTAAAACTTAATTCAAATCCAAGATTTCCTTATTGATTTTTTTTAACTGAGGCTGTTGCTGTGCATTCCTGCAGCTGCAGGGATTAGTCATGTGTGTAATGCTGTGACAGCCAGCTGCATGCATTTGTGTGGTCATGGGGGCCTGGGATGGCAATGAGTACAGTGGCTGTGATGAGTCCCGAGGTTCAGGGTATTCACAGCTAAGATGGCTGTGTCACTTTGGCAGGTTGGGGGAAACTCAAGTTTCTGGAATCTGCAAATGCAAAAAACCTGTGGGGTCCTCAGTGGCAAAAGCTGCAAGAGATCCTTAGCAGTTCTGCTGGCTGTTGGTTTCTTTGGCAGCAGAAGCTGCTGGGATCTTTTGTGGAGTGTTCCTCTGAGTCTGTGATGGAGTCCTCAGTTTTGAAAGCTTTGTGGATTGCTCCTACTGCTTGGCTGATATTGATAATCCCTTTCATTCTTTGTTGCTGCCTCCAGAAATCCTAGCTATGACAGTCTCCTCTGTGTTCTGGATGGGGTGAAACTCAAGTTGTTTGTTCCTTTGTGCAATGATTCCATAAGCTAGGGAAACTGGTCACTCACCCAGTAAACAGAACACTCTTGGGCCAGGGAGTACCCTCTTGGCATTGAGCAGAACCAGCCTGAGGAATGAGATGATGTGAGCAAAATGAAATCATCTTTCCTACCCTATTTGTGAGGATTCTCAGGTTCACTACTGCACTGTGTTCATGAAGCTTCATTAAGTGGGCCCCTGAGCTTTCTCAGAACTATTTTCAGGAAGAAAAATATAGTATTCATTCAATATTATTCATAGTGTCTAATTGTTCTTTGTGGGGGCACAGAGGCTAGGATCTCCTGCTCCACCATGTTGCTATGTCATCGCTTCTATTTGATTAATTTCTGATTTTATCTTTGTTATTTCCCTCCTTCTATTTAATTTGGGTATAATTTACTGTTTTTCCACCAGCTTATAATAAGAGAATTTAGATTATTGACAATTAAACTTTCTTCTATAACAAAACAATTTAAAAGTGCAACTTTTTTCTATGTACTGCTCAACCTGTAACCCACAGGTTTGGGTGTATTCTTTAACCATTAATTTGATATATTTTCTATTTTTCCTTTGATTCAAGAATAATTTATTATTGCTGCTTATTTTTAAGTATTTAGTGATTAAATATATACATATATATGAATTGTTATTTATTATAATTCTTTTCTGGTTAGAGAGAATATTCTGCAAGATTTCATTTTTTAACTACTGAAACTATTACATATACTATCATATGAGAGGGAGTACTTCGTGTGCACTTGAAAATACTTCTAATTCTGCAGTTTTTAGGTGTATCTTTCTAATAGTCAAATTGATTGGTATGTTGTTTCAGTTCTCTATGTCCTTATTGATTTTATGTCTGCTTGTTCTACCATTTTTTTTGTTTGAAAGAGAAGAGTGGTCAAATATCTAATTTATAATTGTGGCTATATCTACTTTCAGTTCTGTCAAATTATGCCTCATGTATTTTAAAACCTTGTAATTAGAAATTTGCAATTTTTATATTACCTTGTGAATTAACCCTTTTTATTATCATGACTGGGAAGCCATTCCAGTACCTTCTCTCACTTCTCTTTTAAGAATTATCTGATTTATGCATCAGTGGAAGCATGACTGTAAACTCTAATGAATAATCTAATACCCATATTTCTTTTTCTCTGATAATAATCCTATCTTAACATATACATTTCTGATAGTAATATAGCCATACCAACTTTTTTATCCTTATTATTTTCATGACGTATCTTTTTTTCCCCCATTCTTTTACTTTCAGTTCATCTCTGCCTTTACATTTAAAGTTTATTTCTTGTGGATACTATATGTGTTTTGTTTTTATGTATATATATCAGTCTGCCTCTTGATTGTATTGTTTCATCTATGTATGTTTTATGTAATTATTTAATGAGTTGAATTTAAGTTCACTTCCTTGCTATTTATTTTCATTTGTTACATATGAGTTTTTGTTCTTCTCTCTTTTTAATTATATATTTTCTTCAAATATTCAAATATGTTAAATATTTTTTAACATAGTGAAAATTTTCAAGTATTTCTTTCAAATAATTTTTATTCTATCTTCCACTTATAATGGCTTTTTAGCTACATTTGTTTTATATTATTAACTAATTACTTCAGGAATTCTGGTATATAATGTAATCTTATCAAGGTCTCCTTAGATTTAATGTTATATCTTTTCCCTAAGGGGCAAGGTGGCGGAGGAGTAGGGTCCCCAAGTCACCTGTCCCCACCAACTTACCTAGATAACCTTCAAATCATCCTGAAAACCTGTGAATTTGACATGAGATTTAAAGAGAGAACAGCTGGCGGGATCCCTGGGTGGCGCAGCGGTTTGGCGCCTGCCTTTGGCCCAGGGCGCGATCCTGGAGACCCGGGATCGAATCCCACGTCGGGCTCCCGGTGCATGGAGCCTGCTTCTCCCTCTGCCTGTGTCTCTGCCTCTCTCTCTCTCTGGGACTATCATAAATAAATAAAAATTAAAAAAAAAAAAGAGAGAGAGAGAGAACAGCTGGAATGCTACAGAGAAGAAGAGTTTGCGCTAACAAGGTAGGAAGACGGAAAGAAAAATAAAATAAAAAAGAATCAAGCAGGGGTAGGGGCCCGCGAGGAGCCAGGCTAAAGCCTCCAGATCAGGAGAGCCCAGCCCTGGAAGCAGGAACTTTAAAAATCCGCACCAGATTCTTCCCGGATGAAAGGTGCTTAGCAGGAGACTTGGGCAGCTCCGCAGGAGGGCGGTGGGGCCTCCAGACTGGGGGTCGCCGGCAGAGGAGGTGCGCCCTGGGGCGGGGGGAGGGCGCCACACCCTGTGGGCGGAGCTGGGGCGGGCCTCAGGGGAAGCTCAGGCCGCTCCGGCTCGGTGCAGGGGGCTGAGCCCTGCTACCTTTGGAGGCTGAGTCCTGGGAGCGCAATTCCAGCCCTGGATCGCAGGGTGTGGGGGACACAGCCCACAGTCTGCACTCACGGCCGGGGACAGGCAGAGGCGGGGAAGGCACAGGGCAGCGAGGACCCTCCTGCCATCGGGCGCCCCATAGCTGTGCAGTTCAGCACCCCCATGCCCGGGAGCATCCAGGCCAGTGGAGACTAGGAGTGGTAGTTACTGTGGGGAGCTGCCGCCAGAGCTAGAGAGCTGACTGCCACCACTGTTGTCTCTCCTGGTGTCACCCTGTGCCTGGGATGGAGCAGGGCCACCAGGGAACAGAGACCTCAAGTGATAAACAGCTCCCACGAGGCGTGCACCTGGCAGGGGGCGAGGTAGCGCCCCCAGATGCACACACCTGAGAATCAGCACAGCAGCCCCTCCCCCAGAAGACCAGCTGGAAGGACAGGGGAAGAGCAAGTTCTGGACCGAGCAGCACTGGAAAGCTCCAGGGGGAGTCGAGGGATTTACAGTATATAGAACCAGAAGATACCCCTCCGGGTTTTTTTGTTTTTCTTTTTTTTCTTTCTTTTTTCTTCTTCCATTTTCCAACACAACTCATTTTAGCCACTCTGCACTGAGTAAAATGACTAGGAAGAAGAACTCACCACAAAAGAAAGAATCAGGAACAGTCCTTTCTGCCGCAGAGTTACATAATTTGGAATACAATTCAATGTCAGAAAACCAATTCAGAAGCACAATTATAAAGCTACTAGTGGCTCTGGAAAAAAGCATAAAGGATTCAAGAGACTTCATGACTGCAGAATTTAGATCTAATCAGGCCAAAATTAAATATCAATTAAATGAGATGCAATCCAAACTGGAGGTCCTAATGATGAGGCTTAATGAGGTAGAAGAATGAGTGAGTAACATAGAAGACAAGTTGAAGGCAGGGAAGGAAACGGAGGAGAAAAGAGAAAAACAATTAAAAGATCATGAGGAAAGGTTAAAGGAAATAAATGACAGCCTCAGAAGGAAAAACCTATGTTTAATTGGGGTTTCAGAGGGTGCCGAAAGGGACAGAGGACCAGAAAGCATATTTGAACAACTCACAGCTGAGAACTTCTCTAACGTAGGGAGAGAGACAGGCATTCAGATCCAGGAAATAGAGAGATTCCCCCCCTAAAATCAATAAAAACTGTTAAACAACTTGACATTTAGTAGTGGAACTTGAAAATTCAAAAGATAAAGAGAAAATCCTTAAAGCAACAAAGAGACAAGAGATCCCTCACTAATATGGGGAGAAATATGAGATTAATAGCAGACCTCTCCACAGAGACCTGGCAGGCTAGAAAGGGCTGGCAGGAAATATTCAGGGTCCTAAATGAGAAGAACAAGCAGCCAAGAATACTATATCCAGTAAGGCTCTCATTCAGAATAGAAGGAGAGATAACGAGCTTCCAAAATAGGCAGAAACTGAAAGAGTATGTGACCATCAAACCAGCTCTGCAAGAAATATTAAGGGGGACTTTGTAAAAGAAAGAGGAAGTCCAAAGAAATATGCCACAAGAAACAGGGACTGAAGAGATATTATGATGACACTAAATTCATATCTTTCAATAGTAACTCTGAATGTGAATGGGCTTAATGATCCCATCAAAAGGCGAAGGGTTTCACACTGGATAAAAAAGCAAGACCCATCTATTTGCTGTCTACTAGAGACTCATTTGAGATGCAAGGACACCTACAGCCTGCAAATGAAAGGTTGGAGAACCATTTACCATTCAAATGGTCCTCAAAAGAAAGGAGGGATAGCAATCCTTATATCAGATAAATTAAAGTTTATCCCAAAGACTGTAGTAAGAGATGAAGAGGGACACTATTTCATACTTAAAGGATCTATCCAACAAGAGGACCTGACAATCATGAATATTTATGCCCCTAATGTGGGAGCTGCCAAGTATATCGATCAAGTAATAACCAAAGTTAAGACATACTTAGATAATAATACACTTATCTGGGAGACTTCAACACGGTGCGTTCTGCAAATGACAGATCTTCTAAGCACAACATCTCCAAAGAAACAAGAACTTTAATGATACACTTGACCAGATGGATTTCACAGTTATTTACAGAACTTTACATCCAAACGCAACTGAATACACAGTCTTCTCAAGTGGCATGGAACTTTCTCCTGAATAGTCTGCATACTGGGTCACAAATAAGGTCCTAACCACTACCAAACAATTGGGATTGTCCCCTACATATTTTCAGACCATAATGCTTTGAAACTAGAACTAAATCACAATAAGAAGTTTGGAAGAAATTCAAACATATGGAGGTTAAAAAGCATCCTGCTAAAAGATGAAAGGGTCAACCAGGAAATTAGAGAAGAATTAAAATGATTGATGGAAACTAATGAGAATGAAGATAAAACTGTTCGAAATATTTGGGATACAGCAAAGGCAGTCCTGAGAGGGAACTACATCGCAATACAAGCATCCCTCAAAAAACTGGAAAGTACTCAAATACACAAGCTAACCTTACACTTAAAGGAACTGCAGAGAGAACAGCAAATAAAACCTACACCCAACAGAAGAAGAGAGTTAATAAAGATTCAAAAAGAACTCAATGAAATAGAGACCAGAAGAACTGTGGAACAGATCAACAAAACCAGGAGTTGGTTCTTTGAAAGAATTAATAAGATAGATAAACCATTAGCCAGCCTTATTAAAAAAAAAGAGAAGACTCAAATTAATAAAATCATGAATGAGAAAGGAGAGATCACTACCAACACCAAGGAAATACAAACGATTTTAAAAACATATTATGAACAGCTATACGCCAATAAATTAGGCAATCTAGAAGAAATGGATGCATTTCTGGAAAACCACAAACTACCAAAACTGGAACAAAAAGAAATAGAAAACCTGAACAGGCCAATAACCAGGGAGGAAATTGAAGCAGTCATCACAAACCCCCCAAGACACAAAAGTCCAGGGCCAGGTGGCTTCACAGGAGAATTCTATCAAACGTTTAAAGAAGAAGCAATACCTATTCTACTAAAGCTGTTTGGAAAGATAGAAAGAGATGGATACTTCCAAACTCATTCTATGAGGCCAGGATCACATTAATTCCAAAACCAGACAAAGACCCCACCAAAAAGGAGAATTATAGACCAGTATCCTTGATGAATACAGATGCAAAAATTCTCAACAAGATACTAGGCAATAGGATCCAACAGTACATTAAGAAGGTTATTCATCATGACCAAGTGGGATTTATCCTGGGATGCAAGGCTGGTTCAACACTTGTATAGCAATCAGTGTGATAGATCACATCAACAAGAGAAGAAACAAGAACCATATGATCCTCTCAATAGATGCAGAGAAAGCATTTGACAAAATACAGCATCCATTCCTGATCAAAACTCTTCAGAGTATAGGGATAGAGGGAACATTCTTCAGCATCTTAAAAGCCATCTGCAAAAAGCCCATAGCAAATATCATTCTCAATGGGGAAACATTGGGAGCCTTTCCCCTAAGATCAGGAACAAGGCAGGGATGTCCACTCTCACCACTGCTACTCAACATAGTCCTAAAAGTCCTAGCCGCAGGAATCAGGCAGCAAAAAGAAATAAAAGGCATTCAAATTAGCAAAGAAGTCAATCTCTCCCTCTTTGCAGATGACATGATAATGTACTTAGAAAACCCAAAAGACTCCATCCCAAGATTGCTAGAACTCATACAGCAATTCGGCAGTGTGGCAGGATACAAAATCAATGCCCAGAAGTCAGTGGCATTTCTATACACTAACAATGAGACTGAAGAAAGAGAAATTAATAGTCAATCCCATTTACAATAGCACCCAAAAGCATAAGATACCTAGGAATAAACCTAACCAAAGAGGTAAAGGATCTATACCCTAAAACTATAGAACACTTCTAAAAGAAATTGAGGAAGACACAAAGAGATAGAAAAATATTCCATGCTCATGGATTGGCAGAATTAATATTGTGAAAATGTCAATGTTACCCAGGACAATTTACACATTTAATGCAATCCCTATCAAAATACCATGGGCTTTCTTCAGAGAGTTGGAACAAATCATCTTAAGATTTGTGTGGAATCAGAAAAGATCCTGAAAAGAAATCCAGAGCCGACGGCATCACAATGCCAGATTTCAGGTGGTACTATAAAGCTGTTATCATCAAGATAGTGTGGTACTGGCAGAAAACCAGACACATAGATCAATGAAACAGTATAGAGAACCCAGAAATGGGCCCTCAACTATATTTGACAAAGCAGGAAAGACCATCCACTGGAGAAAGGACAGTCTCTTCAATAAATGGTGCTTGGAAAATTGGACATCCACATGCAGAAGAATGAAACTAGACCACTCTCTTAAGACAGACACCAAGATAAACTCAAAATGGATGAAAGATCTAAATGTGAGACAAGAATCCATCAAAATCTTAGAGGAGAACACAGGCAACACCCTTTTTGAACTTGGCCACAGCAACTTCTTGCAAGATACCTCCACGAAGGCAAAAGAAACAAAAGCAAAAATGAACTATTGGGACTTCATCAAGATAAGAAGCTTCTGCACAGCAAAGGATACAGTCAACAGAACTAAAAGACAACCTACAGAATGGGAGAGGATATATGCAAATGACGTATCAGATAAAGGGCTAGTTTCCAAGATCTATAAAGAACTTCTTAAACTCAACACCAAAGAAACAAACAATCCAATCATGAAATGGGCAAAGGACATGAACAGAAATCTCACAGAGGAAGACACAGACATGGCCAACAAGCACATAAGAAAATGCTCCGCATCACTTGCCATCAGGGAAATACAAATCAAAACCACAATGAGATACCACCTCACACCAGTGAAAATGGGGAAAATTAACAAGGCAGGAAAGAACAAATGTTGGAGAGGATGCGGAGAAAAGGGAACCCTCCTGCACTGTTGGTGGGAATGTGAACTGGTGCAGCCACTCTGGAAAACTGTGTGGAGGTTCCTCAGAGTTAAAAATAGATTTGCCCTATGACCCATCAATTGCACTGTTGGGGATTTACCCCAAAGATACAGATGCAGTGAAACGCCGGGACACCTGCACCCCGATGTTTCTAGCAGCAATGGCCACAATAGCCAAACTATGGAAGGAGCCTTGGTGTCCATCGAAAGATGAATGGATAAAGAAGATGTGGTCTATGTATACAATGGGCTATTATTTAGCCATGAGAAATGACAAATACCCATTATTTGCTTCAACGTGGGTGGAACTGAAGGGTATTATGCTGAGTGAAATTAGTCAATTGGAGAAGGACAAACATTATATGATCTCATCCATTTGGTAAATATAAAATATAGTGAAAGGGAATAAAGGGGAAAGGAGAGAAAATGAGTGGGAAATATCAGTGAGGGTGACAGAACATGAGAGACTCCAAACTCTGAGAAATGAACAAGGGGTGTTGGAAAGGGAGGTCGGTCGGTGGGGGGTTGTGGCGATTGGGTGATGGGCACTGAAGGGGTGTACTTGATGGGAGGAGCACTGGGTGTTATGCTATATGTTGGCAAATGAACTCCAATAAAAAATATGCAAAAAAAAAAAAAAGACCTTATACCACTGCTCTTCCATTTACTTCTTATATTTTGTATTTCGTTATATATTTAACATATACATACGCTCTCAATCCCGAAACAAAGTCTTATTTTTGGTTTAAACTGTTAGTTTTCTTTTTATAAGAAAAAAATCTATTTTTTCAACATATATCACTTCCTGTTTTCATTTTCCTATAGATCTTTCTATCTTTTGTCATTTTTCTTCAACCTGAAAATTATTGTATTCTTATTGTTCAGATATGCTTATGACAACTTGTATAAGTTATTAACAAGAATATCTTTATTTTTGCCAGATATGGAATTAAAGAATATTTTTTGCATATGAAATTCTTTGTTGATAGTTTTTCTCTTAGCACTTTATTGATGTCATTCTGTTGTCTTCTGCTCTCATTTTTTTTCCCTCCAGCCTCCTGAGAAGCTGTCAGTTCAATTTCTACCATTATTTGCATGTAATACTTACATTATATCATCTGTTTATTTTTATGATTTCCTCGTCATCATTAGTCTTTAGCTTTTTGACTCTGATCTACGTATATATAGATATATTTGTAGTCATTATGTTTGGTGTAGCATTTGCTGTAAATGTCAGATTTATCAGCTGATGTATTTTATCAAATTTGATACCTTAAAAAATTATTTTATCATTTGGTTTTGTGTTCTAATCTCTCTTCTCTCCTTATAGAACCCCAGTTATACATTTGTCAGACTACTTGGCTCTGTCCCACAGTCGCTGAAGTTTCATTTATTTTGTTCAATCTTTGCTTGTCTCTTTTCAAAATACAAAATAGTTTTTAGTTCACTTTTCATCTTCTATTCCCTGTTTATTGTTATGTCCAACCAATGAGTATTTCTCTTTACATATCATTCATGGTAGCTCTAGAATTTACATTTGGTTGTCTTTAATTTTCATTTATCTGCTGAGATTCCACATCTGTTAACTCATTTGTGTCACTCTTTTCTTTAAATCTGAACAAATCTTTATTAGCTGACTTAAAATCCTTATCTACTAATTCCAACATCTTTATCATTTGTTTTTTGTTTTGTTTTTAAAGATTTTATTTATTCATTCATGAGAGGCACACAAAGAGAGAGGCAGAGACATAGGCAAACAGAGAAGCAGGCTCCATGCAGGGATCCACTCCAAGATCATGCCCTGAGCCAAAGGCAGGTGCTCAACCGCTGAGCCACCCAGGCTTCCCATCTCTGTATTTTTTTGAACACTAAAAAACACTAAACTTTTTTCTTTGAACTTGGCTCATATTTTCCTATTATTTATATATGCAGGGTTTATTGTTTGTTGGAAATTGCAAATTGTGCATTTTATGGAGTTTATATTGTTCTGCCCCCAGTGGTTTTCTTTTTTTTTTTAAGGTTTTATTTATTCATGAGAGACAGAGAGAGAGAGAGAAAGGCAGAGACACAGACAGAGGGAGAAGCAGGCTCCATGCAGAGAGCCCAACGTGGGACTCCTTCCTGGGTCTCCAGGATCACTCCCTGGGCTGAAGGCGGCGCTAAACCGCTGAGCCATCCGGGCTGCCTGGTTTTCTTTAATATATATTTTACACAAATAAAATTAACCTTTCTAAAAATGTATTATTCTGTGAAGATTGACAGAAGCATGCAGCTATGTATACACTATGGAAATCATAATATAGAACATAATTTTCAAAAAAAAAAAGAACATAATTTTCATCACCCCTAAAATTCTCTGTTCCTTTTTTGTAAATGGCTTTTATTCTTACCACCAGCCTCTGGCAGCCACTGATCTATTTTTCTTTTATATAGTTCACCTTTACTAGAAAATCATAGAAATGGAATCATATGGATTATGCCTTTTGAAACTGTCTTCTGTTACTTAACATGATGCATATGAGATTCATTTATGTTTTGTGTACTGGTAATTTTTTCTATTTACTTGATGAGTCGTATTCTATTGTATTGATGTACCAATACAATTATATTATATTAGTTCCTTAGGGGAAATTTGGCTTTTACAAGTTTGGATGGATTGCAAATCAAACCACTTTGATACATACATGATTGCACAAGTTTTTATAAGAATATAAGTTTCCATTTCAATAAGGTAAATACCAAGAAGTGGAATTGCTGGACCATTACTTAAGTATAAAATGCTACAAAATTATTTTTCAAACTGTCTCTACCATTTTGCATTCCCCTTAACCAAATACAAGTGTTATACTAATTCCACATCTTTGCCAGAACATGGTATTATCAAAGTTTTTATTATAATTATTTTATCTTTTCTGAAGGTGTATAGTCATATCTCATCATGGTTTTACTTTGCTTTTCCCTCATAACTAATAATATTGATCATCTTTTAAAGTATTTTGCTATTCATATATATTCTTGATGAAGTTTTTATTCATATCTGATGCACATCTACTAAATTGGGTTGTTTGCTTTCATATTATTGACTCTGTATATAAACACTTTATTAGATATGTGATTTGCAAATATTTTCTCCCAGTCTATGGCTTGTCATTTTATTCTTCAAAGCACAGATTATATCTAATTT
This sequence comes from Canis lupus familiaris, assembly GCF_011100685.1. Taxonomy (NCBI): domain Eukaryota; kingdom Metazoa; phylum Chordata; class Mammalia; order Carnivora; family Canidae; genus Canis; species Canis lupus. Next base: position 25,411,401 of record NC_049240.1, read on the forward strand.
ATCATTTCATGTGTAATTTGAGGAAAAGTTAATATTATTATATTCTTCATACAGATACTTAACTGTTCCAGTACCGTTTGTAAAAAAAAGAATATTCTTCTTTTGAGGAAATATTTTGCATCTTTGTAAAATATCAATTGATCACATATTCATGGGGCTAATTGTGGACTTTTTATTCTGTTCAATTAGCCTATGGTTTTATCTTGTTTCTAATATTCTACTGTCTTCATTAATGTAGGCTTATATGGAGTCTTGAATCAGGTATTGAGACTCCTCTAAATTGGTACCACTTTTTAAAAGTAATTTTGGTTATTCTAGCTTCTTTACCTTTCCATATATATTTTAGAATCACTTTTTCTATTCCTAAAATTGCATGCTGGAATTTTAATTGGTGTTGAGTTGAAAATGCAGTTCAATTTGAAGATGATTGACTTACAATAGTAAGTCTTCTAGTCCATAAGTATGATGTTATGATGTATCTCCCCATTTAATTAGGTTACCTTGATTATTTTTTGGTATTCTGTAGTTTTTACATAATTCTTACTAGATTTATATTTAAGTATTTCATATTTTTGGCAGTGCTATAAATAACATTAAAATTTCTAATTCTAGTTTTCATTGCTAGTACATAGGAATGCAACTGTTTTTTGTATATTGACACTGTATCTGGCAACTAATCTAAATTCAGTTATTACTTATGGTAGTATTTTTGTAAATTCTTTGCCATTTTCTACATACATAATAATTAGTCTGTGAATAGAGTTTTATTCTTTATTTACAAACTGAGCTATTTATTTCCAATCGTATTGGAAATTATGATACTGGATAAGAATTGTTAAGTGTCAACACTATCACACCTAATGTTATTAGTGGAAAAGCATTCACTCCATTATTTTTTTGTTGCCTCAAAGTCAACAGGAGAGAGAAATTCTAACAATTAAGGTGATACAATATTATGTAGCATAATCACATACATCCTATCATCATTGTCATATTCTGTTTGTTAGAAGTAAGTCACAAGTTATGCCCATACATAGATGGAAAGAATCCTACAAAAGAATTAACATTTTAAAATGGGATCCTGGAGCCTATCTTAAAAACAATCTACTGTAGCAATTGTTGCTTTGGGATTTATAATTAGTATCTTCTACTTCTTTTTTTTTTTAATTTTAAAATTTATTTATTATTTTTTCTAACTTACTTATAGTTGATTGACAAACAGTTCAATATTGGTTTCAGGAATATAGTTCAGTGGTTCATCATTTACACATAACATGCATTGTTCATTACAAGTGTCCTCCCTACTCCCCATCATCCAACTATCTTTTTTTTTAATTTATTTTTTATTGGTGTTCAATTTACCAACATACAGAATAACCCCCAGGGCCCGTCACCCATTCACTCCCACCCCCCGCCCTCCTCCCCTTCTACCACCCCTAGTTCGTTTCCCAGAGTTAGCAGTCTTTACGTTCTGTCTCCCTTTCTGATATTTCCCACACATTTTTCTCCTTTCCCCTTTATTCCCTTTCACTATTTTTTATATTCCCCAAATGAATGAGACCATATAATGTTTGTCCTTCTCCGATTGACTAATTTCACTCAGCATAATACCCTCCAGTTCCATCCATGTCGAAGCAAATGGTGGGTATTTGTCATTTCTAATGGCTGAGGAATATTCCATTGTATACATAGACCACATCTTCTTTATCCATTCATCTTTCGATGGATACCGAGGCTCCTTCCACAGTTTGGCTATTGTGGACATTGCTGCTATAAACATCGGGGTGCAATCTTCTACTTCTAATTGTCTAACTACAAGTAGTTCTACTTCACATATAGAAGAAACTTGCGACAGCATACTTCTGTATTTAATTACCAGGCTTCATGCTGTTGCTATTGTACATTATATTTCCATACATTTTATTTATTACACAATACTTTGCTATTATTTTTAAGCAACCTGTTATTTTTTAAAGAGATTTTTAAATAAGAAAAAAATGTTTTTTTAAAAAAAAAACCTCACATACTTATCATCTTAGAATTCTTTATTCTTTTACATAGATCGAGTTTTCTATCTAGTATCATTTTTCTTCTGCTGAAAGGATTTCCTTTAATATTTTTTGAAGTTTAGGTCAGCTAATGATGAATTCTCACAGCTTTTTGCATGGCTTTGATAGTCTTGATTTCACTTTTGTTTTCAAAACGTATTTTTGCTGAGTTTAGTGAAGTGTGTTTTTTTTTCTGTACTTTAATGATGTTGCTCTACTATCTTCTAGTGTTCATTTTTATCAACAAAGAGACTTATGTCATTTTAATCTTTATCCTTCTGTATTTAAGGAAAATTTTTTCTCTGGGTGTTTTTAAGATTTTTTCTTTTTCACTAATTTTGAGAAATTCAATTATGATATACTTTGGTGCAGTTTTTGTTTCATATTTTTTGTGCTGGTTTATTCTTGAAATTTCAGGATTTGTAGACTTGCATCTTTCAATTTGGATATTTTGGGACAATTATTTCTTCAAATATATCTTTTTCTGTTTCTGTCATCGTTTCTACTCTTCTTTAGGAATTTAAATTACACATATATTAGGCTGCTTGAAGTTGTCCTACAGATCACTGATGTACTTTTCAATTTTTTAGGATACTTTCTGTGTTTCTTTTTATACAATTTTTATTTTTATGTTTTCAAGCTCAATAATCTTTTATTCTGTAGTGTGTAATCTGTTTTAAATCCTATCCATGATATTTTTCATTACCAACATTATATTTTCATATCTAGAAGTTTGATTTGTATCTTTTATACATGTTCCATATCTCTGCCTAATATGCTCATCTTTTCCCTTTTTTCTTAATTATATGAAATACAATAATAAATTTTTAAATATCTTTGTTTCTAATTATACCATCTATTACACCTCTGGTCTACTTCTGAGTCTATTTCTACTAATTGAATTCTCACCTCCCATTAGTATACACACAGGAGATAGTTTTTTTTTTTTTCTCTCTCTCTTTTCAGCAGCTATTTCCTGCTATTATAGGGAGATTAGATTGTAGTGTTATTAGTGCTTTCAGAGAGCAGTGGGAGTGGAAGGTAAATGAAGATGATCCACAGTGAAGATCAAGAAAGATTTACCGGAGTAGAATAACACTTGAAATCATTTACCAACTAAAAGTATTGGCAAAAGGAGAAAAAAAAAAAAAGAAAAGAGGAAAATGAAAATCCCAGTGGACAAAGATCATATACAAAGTCACATGATTGATAGAGGAATACATTAAAGGAATATCAGGGAGCTCTGTATGGCTGAGTTATGGGCATGGAGTGGAGAGAGATAACAATAGACTAGTACATAGAACCAGCTTGTGATGGGAACTGCACTTGGGTGAAGAGCATTAACTTTATTAGCATGGCAAGACATTGGAAGCTTTTAAAATTGTGGTAACATATCAGTAACATAAAAATTATCATCTTAACCATTTTTAAGTGTACAGTTCAGAGGCAATAGGTACCTTTACATTGTTGTGCAACCATCACTGCCATCCAACTTTAGAATTTTTTCATTTTTTTCAAACTGAAATTCTGTACCCATTAAAAACTAACTCTTTTTGCTCTCCCCTCAGCCTTGGAAAACACTATTCTAATTTTTGGGTCTATGAATTTGACTATTCCAGGTATCTCATATAAATAGATTAATAATTATTTGCTTTTTTGTGGATTGACTTATTTCACTTAGCGTAATGTCTTCAAGATTCATCCACACTGTAGAATTGGTCATAATTTTCTTCATTTTTAATTTTGAATAAATTCCATTGCGTGTATATCACATGCCATTTATCCATTCATAGATTGAAGGAAGTTGGGTTGCTTTCACCTTTTGGTTATTATGAATAATGTTATGAACATGGGTGTACAAATGATGTGCTTGAGTCCCTGTTTTCAATTCTTTTTGGGTATACACCCAGAATTGGAATTGCTGGATCATGTGGTAATTTTATGCTTAATTTTTTTGAGGAACTGCCATACTACTTTCTATAGTAACTGCATCATTTTACCTTCCCATCTTTGCCAAAACTTGTTATTTTCTGTTTTTTTTTTAAATTTTATTTTAATTTAATTTTTAAAGTAAAATAGCCATCCTAATGTGTGCAAAATGGTATCTCATTGTAGTTTCAATTTGCACTTCCCTAATGGTTAGTGAAATTGAACATCTTTTCAGGTGCTTATTGGCTATTGCATATCTTCTTTCCAGAAATATCTATTCAAATCCTTTGATCATTTTTAAATTGGGTTGTTTTTAAGTTGTAGGAGTTCTTTATATATTCTAGATATTAATGTTTTATCAGATATTTAAAAATATTTCCTCCCATTCTATGTATTGCCTTTTAACTCTATTATAGTATTCATTAATGTTCAAGAGTTTTTAATTTTGATACAATTATTTATTTTTTTCTTTTGTTTTTTTATTCTTTTGGTATCACATCCAGGAAATCATTGCTAAATGCAATGTCATGAATCTTTTCCCCTTTGTTTTCTTGTAAAAGCTTTATAGTTTTAGGTGTTACATTTAGGCAATGATCCATTTCAGTTAATTTTTATATATGATGCAAGATAAGGATTTAATTTCATTCTTTTCATGTAGTTATCCAGTTTCCCCACCATTTGTTGAAAAGACTGTTTTCCTCATTGTATGGTTTTGATACCCTTGTCAGAAGTCATTTGACCATATATGTAAGCCTTAATTCTAGGCTCTCTCTTCTACTCCATTGTTGTATATGCCTTTCTTTGGGCTGGTACCACATTATTTTGATTTCTGTAGCTTTGTAGTAAGTTCTGAAATCAGGAAATCTGATTCCTCCAGACTTGTTTTTCTTTTTCAAGATTGTTTAAGCTATTCCAGGTTCCTTGAGTTTCTATATGAATTTTAAGATGGATTTTTCTATTTCAGCAAAACCTTCAGATTTTGAGAGACTGCATTGACTCTTAGATAGTTTTGTGTAATACTGATATCTTAACAACATTAGTGATGTAATCCAGGAACATAGGATATCTTTCCATTTGTTAGTGTATTCTTTAATTTCTTTCAACAATATTTTGTAGTTTCACTGTACAAGTCTCTTGGCACCTTGGCTATATTTATTCCTACATGTTTTATTCTTTTTGATGCTCTTTAAAAATGGAATTATTTTCTTAATTTCCTTTGTGGATTGTTTATTGTTAGTGCAGGAACTTTTTTGTGCTCATTTTATGGCCTGCAGCTTTGCTGAGTCTTTTTAAAAATCAATTCTAACAGTTTGTGTGTGTGTGTGTGTGTGTGTGTCTGCGTGTGTATTCTGTAGGGCTTCCTACATCTAAGATTATGTGAAGTGTGAAAAGTGACAGTTTTACTCTTTATTTTCCAATTTGGATGCCTTTTATTCCTTTTCTGCCCATTTTCTCTGTCTAGAACTTTTGATGTTATGCTGAATAGAAATGGCAATTGTTCATCCTTGTTTTGTTCCAATTTTGGAGGTGATCAACAGAATTATTTCCAAGTTTTCTGTTGCAGAATGGAGGATGGATGGGAAGGGCAAGATTGGAGGCAGAAACAGATGAAAAAGCCTTTCAATAGCCCATGTAAGAATGCTAACTTGCTTAAGTTGAGTTGAGTGAGCTAGTGATAGTGACATCAAGTCCTCACTGGTCTTGAAAAAATTAAGAGGGTGTGATGGCCAATGAGCTACCCATAGCCAAAGTTAGAGGGTGGTTTGAGGTTGGATCATGCTGCATTCCTCTCTACATCCTCATTCAGGAAAGGGTAAATTAAAATTAAAACAAAGACCCCCAGGATGCATGTTTGAGGCGAACTCCCTGAAGTCAAATATTCTAGCCCTGTGGTCTCTTTATAGGCAGTACTAGTTACATAGCAGAAACAGAAGGAGGTAAAGGAATGAGATAAAAACTCCATCTGGACCACAAATGTCCTTCTCATACCCTCTCCATACCAATACTGTCTACAGAAAGTTGGAAAGCAAAGCTCAGAGAAGCTTTTGATCTCAGAGTTCCAAGAAGCCAGGGGTAAGAAGTCATTCTTTTGTGGCCCAAGCTGGAAGTATGAGCTTCTGACACCTGTCAGTAGCTAGTGGAAGAGAACAATGTATCATTTATGGTGAAGATTAATATCTTTCATCAGGAGCCAGGACCATTAACAGAGCATCTTGGGGTATGAACACTCAACAAGTACTTCTAAAAATATAGGAGCTTAACAGGAAGGAATACATCTTGCAGTGATCCGTTCCAGATGCTGGAATCTTTACTGCAATAATTGGGTAGTCCAGAAATTGAGAATTGAATACTAGTCTTTCCAAGTATTCTGTGTGGTCCTGGAATCTTTGCCTGATTGTCCTATTCTGCTTGGTTTCCTCATATGTCTGCATGGTATATAACCTTTAGCAAATTTTCTCAGACTGTTTACCATTGTTCAGTGTTCCATCATAACTGACATTCCTTTTTAAGGATAAATTTACAACAACCAAAAAAAAAGTTTTACAGCCAGTGCATTTGGAAAGTGTTTGACACAAATTGTGTATTTCGGGAATGGCTTTATTTTATTTGTTTTTACTGTAGTCAAATGGTTTTCTCTCCTCTGGGTGTGATGTTTTCTGGCCCTTTGCTTCTGTTCTTTGTCTGTGATGTGGCCAAAGGAGAATTAAAACCTTTTTTTAAAAAACTGGTTGTGAGAAGAGTCTTCCTTTTTGCGTTCTAAGTGTCTAATGGGAACTAATGTGATTACTTGCCATGGTGGTGCCTCTACAGCCCCATCAAACATGGGGCCTGACTGCTGCAGTCAAATATTTGACTTATTGTTAGCATTTTGCTCCTGTTGTCAAGAGAGCTGCACCCGACCTGGTCATTCAAAAGGATGTTTTGAAGGTTAGGCCCCTCATGTGCAAGATATTTGAAAAGATGTTGAAAGAGGCAAAAATCAGAAGAAAACAATAAGGAAGTCTTAAGTATTGGCTAAATTTATTCTTGCAGTAGTGATTAGGGGTACTGAAAATCCTTGGTGTGGAATAAATTTCAGACACCTGTTAGCCAAAAATCAAACCCAGAAGATGTGTCATGGACCCTGGACATAAGAATACTAACATGTGGCAATTCTTAGAAAGGATTTCCTTTTATAGTTATGGTGATGTTGGAATCACCAGTAAGCATGTGCTAACAATAGTAGAAATTCATGTCTAAACATTGTTCCCTCAGGGTCACCACATCCTGTGAGCTTTGTTCTCTGTTGATTACAGCATTTGGCCTTTGAAAACTTGCACAGAAAAAGGAAATATGCAAAAGAGGCAGTTTTTTTAAATTTAAATTTTACTTAGTTAACATAGAGTGCAATATTGGTTTCTGGAGTAGAATTCAGTAATTCATCACCTATATACAACACCCAGTTCTTATCAAAACAAGAGTGCAGAAGAGGAGAGTTCTTTTTCTAATTCAATACTTATATGCCCTTGCCATACTTCGTAAATTTTTTTTACTTTACAAATACTTCTTTAATTGATTTTATTTTTCTCAGAGAGGAAAAGCATAAAGCAGAAATGGCTTGTGAAGGACTTGGTGGCCATTCGACACCATCAGACATGTTCTGAGCCTTGGATAGCTCTGGTTCTGATTTGGCTAGGAGGAGCCAGGACCAACTGGTACTGGAAATGAACAGCTTCAAGTCAAAAGGGAAGGGGACAGCAGTGACAGAGGGAGGATGTGAGGCTCATAGTTTCAGGAAGATGATATAGACAAAGGCTAGAACCCAGAAGGGAAAACAGGGACCAGGAAACCTGACTAGAAGCCTAGAAACCCAAGAAAATGGATCAGAGATGGGGTAAACATGAGCAGTTAGCAAGGAAATTACCTATCTAAGCTGGTGATTCTCAAACCTGGCCATACATTATAATCACCTGGGGAGTGCCTTGTACTTCATCACATCCTAGATTTTTTTCAGGTTATTTAAATAGAACTTTTATCCCCATATTCCAATTGAAACTTCCTTGCCAAGGTTAATACTGATCTCCATATTTCCAAATTTAAAGAATACTTTATTTTCTCACTTAAGTTACTTAAATTCTAAGAGAATCCTATCCAGCCAATCCTCCTTCTCTAAGCTTTTTCTTCTCTTGACTTCAGTGACACCATTTTTGCTCTAAAAAATAATAAACAAAAATATAATTAAAAATAAAAATAAGTAAAGGCAACTCATTTTTAGCATTTATTGCTAACATTTTCTTTTCTAGGCTTCTCATTGTTGAAATGTTCTGGGATTTCATCTCTGCTTGTCTCTTTCCCTCTCCATCTCTCTCCATTCTTCCCTTCCTCTCCCTTCCCTTCTCTCCCTCTTCCTTTTCTTCCCTTCTCTTCTTATCTATCTATCTATCTATCTATCTATCTATCTATCTATCTATCTATCATCTATCTATTCATCTATCTATCATCTATCATCTACCATCTATCTATTTATTTATTTTTGTCTTTCTACTCATACTCATGCCTTAGGTGATCTAATCAATTGATGCCCATGGCTTCAAATACCATCCACACACTTATGATCTCTTAGGATAGCCTAGATTCTGCAGTACTAACAGACAATTTTAAATTTCATTAGCTTAGTATAACCTAGGTTTATTTCTTGCTCATGCTACAGATCCAAAGTGTTAACAGGAATTGTTCCTCATTGTAGTCATTCATGTTGGAGTCATTATCTTGATAGATGCTCCTACTATCACATTAACTGTGAGAGGGAATGTGATAAATTGCATAGTCTTCTATGAAAGGTTCTGCCTGAAAGTGAGATAGGTGCTGTTATTGCATTTTCCAGGTAAGAAACTGAGGCAACAAGAGGATAAAGTAAGGAATGGAGCTGGGCTATGAATCCAGAGGTATAGTACTCTCACTGGTTTGTGAATGAATGAGCTAGATCACATTGAGGCTGATACTTACTAAAGGTCACACTGTACCATGGATAAGATCAGGTACATATGTTACTTTAGTCTAGTTGACAACAGAACCCACACTCTCCATCACACTCTGCCATTGATCCCTAGAAGTCTTATTCCTGCTTGTGAAGGAAACATCATTATCTGATGTGAAAGTGAAGTTTTACAGGAAGGAGTAACTTACTAACAATAGCTAATGTGTGCAGCTGTTTTATAGGAATCAACTTATTTGTTCCTTGTTAACAACTCTATGGAGTAGATGCTATTATTATTCTCATTTTACAGTGGGGAATTTTATTTTGTTTTTATTTAATTTATTTTTATTTATTTTTAATATTTACTTATTTATTGATGAGAGAAAGAGAGAGAGAAAGAGAGAGAGAGGCAGAGACACAGGCAGAGGGAGAAGCAGGCTCCCCACATGGAGCCGGATGAGAGACTTGATCTTGGATCTCAGGATCACTCCCTGAGCTGAAGGCAGATGTTCAACTGTAGGCATATAGGCATCCCATACAGTGGGGAATTTTAAACTCTGATTGTATAGAAGTAAGTACTTTTGCCAAGGCCACACAACTAGGGGAGGTGGAGTGGGTTTTGAGACTGGGTCATGACCCCTGATCTGATCACATATCCTCAGACAACTCCTCCATAATGTGCTGATGCACATTAGCTGTTGAAATCCATCTCCTACCTTAACACTAATGGGTGCCTTATGATTGGTGTATAATGTAGGCCAGTCTTATATGTTTGGCAGCCATAAATAAGATTCGGCCTGGCTGAAATCCCTCACTGGTCATTTTTGACAGCCAGAAACCCTTTCTTTCATGGCAGTGCATCATCTGTAGGTATAGTGGGGGAATTGTATCATAGGGGCAGCCAACTGTAGTGACACAAACTTCTATCTCCTAAGTAGATAGTTGGTTGGCCATGTAGTTATCATTCGAGGCAGCAAAACTTTCCTAACCTAGAGAAGAAGGATCTCCTGTGATTCCCTACAGCCTAAGTGCTCAACTCCTGAGCCGGTCTGCAGGATGCTGCCTCCTTTAGCAGCCTCATACTCTGCAAATACCCCTACATATGTCCTCCATGCTCCATCACAATAGAACTACCAGGCCATCCTAAACCTGTCTCCTCCTTCCCCTAATTTCACCCCAGTCACTGGAATGACTGGGATGGTTTCCATTCCAGGGAAACCACCCTGGAATGTTGGTTTCATTCATCCTGAAATGTGACCCTCTTTCAACCTTATTGCCACTGCCATGGTCCCATTGTTTTCCCATTATGTGGTTTTGCATTTGAATCTTATATGGCACAGGGAAAGAGTACACACTTTGGGGTCAGACATATTTGGATTAGAACCTTGCATATGTTTTTTCAGTCCTCCAGACTCAGTCTCTGCATTATAAATTTAAGAAGTCACATTAACCTTGCTGTAGGTAAGACTGTGTATAAAGGTAGCACAGAGTCTCTGGTACAAGTGGCTTGTTTACAAATGAAGGGATGGTGATCTTTTAGCCCACTGATTATTGACCAATAACTACACAGCAAATATACATTTACATATGCATATAAGTGGACACATGTGTGTTAAATGCATTTAGTGAAGTTGCAAATACAAGCCACTGTCCTGATGGACAAAACAATGCTCCCCGCTTCCCTACAATCCAGCTAAGTTTCCCTAGGAGCTCCCACTTGGCCTGCTAATGGAGAAACTGAAACTTGCCAATTAAAAAACTTAGCTAAATTTCTTTTGAATATGGTGCTTTTGGCTTAAATGTGTTCCTTTAGGTCAATAGCAAGATTCTCAGAAACTATTCTGTCCCTTCTCTACCCCAAGAGGAGGATCTGTGTGTGTGTGTGTGTGTGTGTGTGTGTGTGTGTGTGTGTGTTTATGGTGATGGGAGAGAGCCATGTATTTGCTTGGTGCTCTTGTGCCATTCTCTTTGGGCTAACTGTCCCTTGCCCTTTTTGTCACTGACCCTATTGTGGGCATTTGCTGTTACTTGGCTGGTGAGCTCAGGTTGTTTTTCTTACAGGATGGTCAAGGTGAGTGGTCTAAATTCTGTATTCCTCAGGGCTGTGTGCACTCCTGAGATCTGTCTGTGACTCTCCTTCATAACCCTTCACCCCATAAGCTAACCAACAGCATCATGTCCTGTCTTCTACATACTTGCACAAGATGGTAAGAAATTGTGGTTGCTTACTACCCTATGTGGTAATTCTGGTGTGACCAGGGAAAAGGGGATAGAAAAGGAAAGTCTTTCTTGAGAACTCTTGTTTCAGGAGGGGCACGAGTTAAAAGACTTTGGGGACCTGACACATTTTTTTAAGTTTACTGAGAGAAACCAACAAAACTCCTTCCAACCAAAGAGATTCTAAAAATAATATAGGCCTTTTTATCTAGTGGGGTCACGTAAATTTTTTATTCCTTTTGGAATAAAGCAAGCATGTGAATTTCCAGATCCTTTTAATCTGTCACTCACGTATCATATGTCAAGGGGCTGGCACCGAAAAGTGAATTACATAATGAGTGAGTGGAAGACGCTTTTTTCCTGACATAAGTATGCCTTAAATTACATATTGTTCATCTGGTTTTTAAAATATGGAGTTCTATTTTTTGTGATTGTCAAATATGTCTCGAAAAGCCTATAATTTCTCAGTAAGGATCAGAAGAACTTTTCTGCATAACAAAGTAGAAGCTACTCTTTTGGTTTTTAAGGTACCACTATTTGGAGACCAGTGAGGTTTATTTGCATTTCATTAATCATTATTGCTGAGGGTGAATAATGATAATAATATTAATAAGTGATAATAATATTGTGCCACTCTAAAATCTCTACTTAAGAGGTGCCAAGAGGTGGATGGACATGCATACTGAAACCTTACATCTGGATGTACCGTGGGCCTGGGTGGAAGAGCTGGAATCTAAACACATGAGGTCAGAGGCCCGTGAAGACAACCCGTGTTCACACAGCTGTGATAATTGAGGTCTGACATTTCTGTTCACAGCAACATACTGAGAAGGGAATAGAAGAAAGTAGACTCCCTTGTACAGGGTAACATAAAGTAGCACTTTAGCATGCTGACTAAGAAGAAGGCAATAGCATCATGTGTAATGGACCTGTGTCCTTTATCCTCACAACAGTGCTGTGAGGCTGAGGGGCCACATGGATCCTGTGATAGTGGGGAGGACTAAATCTCTGGACAGGTGATGTCACAGGCCTGGGTCAGACAGATGGTGACTGACAGATCCCTGGTCTCTCTGTCCCTCCAGGCAGTGATCACAGCAACACCTTCCTATTCCATTTTTACAGCAAGGGTTCCAGAAGTTAATAAAGCTGTCTAGCATCTCCAACTTTATTTCTTTTTCTGGCATCTTCTACTCAGTAAGACTAGGCTTTCACCTAGTTCTGACTGATGCCAAGTAAAGCAACTTTGTCCTCAGGAGAAATCTGTCATGGAACATCAACATGTAAAAAAAACAAAACAAAACAAAACAAAACAAAACAAAAAAACAGATAAAAGAGCATTAGTATATACTAATTTTATAAATACATAAGATTTATTTATAAAATTAATCAATAGAACAATTAGTGTATGACAAACACTGGAAAAAATTTAAATATACCTAATAGTTTTACATTAGCTTCAGCATCCAATTTATTTTTCAGTTTCCTGTAATTTGAAAGTCTCAAATTTTAAAACATAACCAGTTGAAAATGCTGTTATTTTTTAGTAACTCTTCTTTCAGTCTTAGGTCACTTAAGTCAATCTCAAAGCTTGGAAATTAGAAGAAGGGCAACAGGAATGTTTTGTTTCAAAGCTGATGTCTTAACAACGTTTACTGCTGAAAACATCCTACAGTCCTAATGATTTCTCAGCTGATCTAATTTTTCATTGACTATAGAAAATAATTTGAACATCATGTGCTATGATATAAGTCCTATGGAAAAGCAGAAATCTATGCCCAGCTTTGGTCCTCTTAGAGATCTCTGTCCTTTTTAGAAGGTATGATCTTTGCCCATAAAACCACTGCTAAAGATGGTGTGGGGGATACCCATCCACCTGTGAGAGGTTCACTCAGGAGGTCTAAGAGAGAAACTGTTGGTGCAGGTTCCTTGATGCCAGTTCTGTGAATGCCTGACATTAGAAGCACCACTGGGGCTTTTGAAAAGAAAGATACCCAAACTCTACTTAGAGCAATATAACTGGAATATCTGGACTCTTAATCAATTAAAATAAATTTGTTTAATTATAAATCTCTTACCTAGATAATATGTGTACCTAGGAAGGAAACCATTGGAGCATGAGGTCTTATAGCAAAAAAGAACAGTAGTAACCCTTCCTGTCCTGCTTTATCCCTTCTCACCTTGCATCATATTTCTCAGAAGCAACTGTACTTTTCTTTTGCCTTGGATTTTTTAAAGAAAATGTGTAGTTTTGGCTGAAGTCCCATTTTTACTTCCTCTACCTTCATTTCCCTCCCTCCCTCCTTATAGGGGTCCATACTCCTTGAGGTGGTTTGCTATTGTATTTTGTTTTAGATTCCTTTCAAACAGCATATGCATGTGTTTATAAAGGAGAAACGTATACTTCCTTTGTCATGGTACAAAGAATTTCTAGCTTCTTCAGCATTTATTTACTGAATAGGGAGCAATTTCTGTTCCTGAGAGCCCATCCCACTGTAGCCTATCAACCTGTTGCATGGTTGGAATCCTACAATTTCTTCTCATTGGACTTTTGGGGTAGACCCATTATCTTGTATACCATGTTCTTCTTTATCTTGAGCTTCATTTCTCATTTTGTTGGAGGAATTTGGGTAATGTCTTCAAGAGGGATATTTGTGAGGTAAATGTTCTGAAACTCTCTATGTGAAAACCCATTTATTTTGTCTTCCTTTTTGATCAATAATTTGGCATTGGGTTTGGAATGAACTCTAGGATCAAAATCATTTCCCTTAGAATCTTATGTTGTTGTACTATGGTACTTTTTGCTAAAGAGAAATATGATATCCCTGAAGTATGGAATGATGATTCTCATGGGTTTCTTTTCCTTTCTTTCTTTTTTTAAGATTTTATTTATTCACGAGAGAAACAGAGAGGAGAGAGAGAGAGAGAGAGAGAGAGAGAGAGAGAGGCAGAGGGAGAAACAGGCTCCATGCAGGAAGCCCGACATTGGACTTGATCCCGGGTCTCCAGGATCACACCCTGGGCTGAAGGCCCCGCTAAACCACTGAGCCACCGGGGCTGCCCTCTCATGGGTTTCTAAGGAACTTTCTTTCCCTTTCTTTTGAAGCTCTGTAATCTTTTTTTTAAAAAGTAAATTTATTTTTTTATTGATGTTCAATTTGTCAACATACAGAATAACACCCAGTGCTTATCCTGTCAAGTGCCCACCTCAGTGCCCGCCACCCAGTCACCCCCATCCCCCATTCTCTCCCCTTCCACCACCCCTTGTTGGTTTCCCAGAGTTAGAAGCTCTGTAATCTTTTATCATTTGGGTATTCTGGTGTTTCAAAAATGTGTTAAGGTGAGAATTAATTTTTATATACTTTGCTCAGCTAATGATGCATGTTTTCAATTTGGTGACTTATGCCTCTCTCTCTAGCTTTGAGAAGTTATTTCATTACTTCTTTAAATGTGTCACTTCCATTTCATGCTATCTTCCTTAGAACATCAGCTTTGAAACTCCCTGTCTCTGTGGTCTCATCTCCTTTACTTCCACAGTTTGGACAATTTCTTCAACATGATTTTCCAGACATTCTAATTAAATACTTTTGGAAAACTTACTTTTTTTCTTCTTTAGCCTATAGCTTGTTCTTATTATTTTTCCTTTTTTTTTTCAATAGTATCCTATTCCTTTAAAAAACTAAACCTATTTTTTTATTTAAAATTTCTAGAGTAAAAATTGGAATTTTCAAGTTCCTTCTGACCCCAAACCATTTGCAATGGCAGGTTTGTTTTCTAGGGAAGAGGGTGGTCTGTACATTATTGTGCCTGTGACTGGTAGGATGTAATTCAAGGTGAATAGAGAAAGCAATTCATTATCTCCTTCTACCCACCCCAGCCCCTGCTCCACTGCTGGAATCAGATGGGCTTTGCCTATGGCTCCAGAAGCCATGAAAGAAATGTGTTGGATCATTTGCCCACTGATGAGTCCCTTCTCATATTTCCATATTTTAGTATAGATATATTCCCATTTATGCTTCTGTTATCATTTTATGGTCTTAAGAGAGAAAACAAAACAAAGGTATGTACTTAGCCACCTGAATACAAGTTTTGTTGTGTGATGAATCACTAGCTGTGTTATAAAAATGTAAGAGAGATGGATATCTGTGATGGAATATGGAAAGGGTGGGGTGGAGAAATGGTGTGAGGACTAGAACTCTAAGGGCAATCAGTGGTAAGAAGGTCAGGGAGTATTTAAGACAGGGGTGAGATGGGGACTCCTTGGCTCTCTGTGGGTGATGGTGGGACAGCAGAAGAGGCGATGAAATGAGAGAGACATAACCAGCAATGATCTTGTTCCCCACATACTGTTCCTCTTTCTGTATTTTGATTTGATTTTGCGCTTTCATACTGACTGAGCTTCTTCCTGAGGGTAGGCACAGCTCTGGGTCTGCAACGGGGTCCTGCATAGGGAGTCCCAGTGTGATTTGCTGCCTGAAGTGCCTCGTGCATTGCAGCTCCCTTACCCTGCAAATGCCCCATCAGCAGATATGATAAAGCATGCTCTAAACATGGTAAGGGAGTCCAACGGTAATTTGTGGTAACATATCTTGTGTTATCAGTATCTCTGCACCTGCAATGGAAACACAGCAGGAAGTTGTCTGCAAATATGTAAAGTCTTGTCAAAGGATGCCTTGTGCCAAAGTAACAGAAAGTAGCTTCTCTGGAAATGTTTCTGTAGCAGTAACAGCTATTATTGATTACCCAAAACTTTTCGAGGCCTGACGGCATATAATTATCACAACATTGTGGTAGGTATTGTTAATACATACCAGATACCTGAGTTCAAAGAAATTAAAGCACAAGGTCATGCACCAGTAATGGGCAGAGACAGAATCTGAACTTATGCCTACTTGGCTGCTTTTCACTGTCCCTCTGGATGTTCAGTACCACCACCCACACCAGCACTTCTTTGAGTCTCGCTTGTCTATGCTTCTCTGTGGCATTAGGCACCCTGATACTGGAAGTAGCTGAGGAAATCAGGGCCTCACTGTGAGTGCGGTGTAGTGGCAATTGTGGACAGCTAGGTACAGAAGAAACCCACCACAGTAAATAGGGTCCCGTGGAGGGATTTGGAGAAAGTACCTCATCAGAACTGTCTCTTGGAGTTCTAGTAAGCCCCAGTGTGGCCTGTGGCCTCATCCTTGGATCTTCAACACAGAGAAGAGAGGCCCTGAGCAGGCTGACAGGAAGGACATAAAGAGAAAGGGAAGATGTATTAAAATGACTGTGAAAGACATACACCACTCCCCATCCCCAATGGGGAGCCTTATTTTTAAAAGGTGGGGGGATAGGGTAACTGGGTGATGGTGACAGGTATTAAGGAGGGCACATGATGAGATGAGCACTGGGTGTTATACCATATGCTGGCAAATTGAATTTAAATTAAAAAAATTAAAAGGAAAAACATACATGCATTATATATTTCCACATTGCACTTCCCACTGCATTGTAACTAATTCATGAGTTTGACTAATTGAGCATCTACTACACACCAGACACTGTTCTAGGCATTAAGGATATAGCAGTGAATGAAACACAAAAAAAATTCTTGCCTTTGGGGAAACTGTATTCAAACAATTATACAGGAATATCAAATGTCAGAAGGGAAGGTAGATATAAATGCTTATATAAAATTCCCCAAAGAGTTTATATTGTGATGCCATGAACAAAGGCAAATATTAAACAACAGACTGAGTAAATACAAATTGTCACTCATATACCAAAGACTTATCTGTAATATACTCTTGTCAACTAATTTCATATCATGGCACATATAAAAGTGGATGATGTTAGTTCAGTAATGGGGGGTAAATGAATGGGGATGTAAGCCGTCTGAGCTACAGAACTCCTGAAGACAAAGTTGTCCACATTTCAGCATGCTTATAATCCATGTGTGGCAAATACTATTGTGTGCCATTTGGTAATCTGTACTCAAAGCTCCTACAAACTGAAAAACTGATACTCCAATAGACTAATGGGAAAATATGATGAATTCACAGAGAAAACACGAAAGCCTAAAACTTACATGAAAAGATGCTTAACCTCACTAATAGCTAGAGAAATGGAAATGAAAGCCCCTTCTTGTTACCAGAGAACATCACATATTGCTCATGATATTGGAGAAATAAGTATACTTAATCTTCCTGATGGAAATATGAGCTTGATATTTCTGGAAAAGAATCTGGTATGATGTATTGAAATAAAAAATATGCCTATTGCATACAAGGGCCTTGTTTGTAATGTCAAAGGACTGGAATGAATGAAAATGCCATCCATTAAGAACTGGTAAAATAAAGTTGCACTCAAGTACTGTAGTCCTGTGTGGTTGTGGAATGTCAGGAATGAAAGTATCAAGACACGATGTCAAGATAAGGAAGCGAAGTGTGGATTCCTCTGTATGTCCATGTATGTGGATGTTTGTAAAGTCCTGGAAGTCCAGGGGCCCCCACAGAAGCTGAGTTGTTTGTGCATCTGTGTCCCTTGAGACGGTCAGCAGGGCCACATGTACACCAGGTATGAGCATGGGCAGCAAAGTAATGAGCCTACTTTCTGAACCATCTAGGGAAACAGAGGAGGTTTGCTCATGCCAGCCATGTGGGTCAAGCCTCTTCCTCATTTGACTCAGACCTTCCAGCATTTCTGAAAGCCAGGCCTGCTTTTATGAGGAGGCAGCTTATCAGATAGATGCATGAGGCCTATTCAAGGGCGGCCAGGGGATCCTTTATAGTTTTCGTTTTTTTTCTTTATGTGTATAGGTTTTTTAATGTAGTTAATAGACAATTTTGGTTCTTGATTTTTAATGTAACATTATAGTGTACATAATTATTGTGTTATTATGAACTCTTTTAAATAATATATGTATCCTCACAAGTTTGACAGTCACAAAACACTTTTCATATAAATTATTTTCTTCAAACCTGACCTCTTAATTTGTTCCCCTCCTGAGGGTAATGCACAGAAAGAGAAAAAGTATTTTAGACAATCTGCCTATTGATAATTGAGCAGTCCATTTGATGGCTACTTAAGATACTTCCTTAATCTTTTTCAGTGAACCTCATCAAACAAGAATTCCTGACTCACATAAATCTTTGACAGATACAATCGATATTCCAAAGTAGCAGATGCAGAAATTTACAGTATATTTTAAAACCTAATTGATTTATAAAACCACATGGAAGTATTGCCAAGATCAATTCCTGTAATTTGCTGGGAGACGGGTATGGTGTTTTGAGAACAGCTCAACGGTGACCAGCAGTCTTGTCTGGAGGAAAAGGGATAAGTTAAAACTCAGATTCTAGGCCTGACTCTGCCACTGTGTGGTCCAGGAACTCAGCCCTGGTCCCCTGGTACTTCGTCTGTGAGATGAGGATGTTGGCACAATTGTCACAGCTTGATATACATTTGTAAAGCAGTTTAAAAGTGTTCTAATTGTTTTCACACACTTTGGCTTTATTTTTCATAGTGGCCCTGTGAAACAGCTAGACCATGGTTTAGCATCTAGCATTTGTAATAAGAAAAGAAGTTATGGGAAATCCAGAGAAGTTCAGAGGCATGCTCAGTGTTACACGGCTTGAACAAGGCCTCCGGGCTTTTAGGAGTGCATCTCGAACTCTGGAGACACCTGATGCTGTTCCAGAGGGACTGCCCATATGGAAACAGGTGTTTTCTCAGCCTGCTGACCATCATCTCCACCAAGGCCAAAAGGAGATTAAGGGAAGCCTAGAAGGGAAAGGCAGTAGGTGAGAATTACCAAATCTCGTGTCTCAGATGCAAATTTTTGCTTCTGATGGGGGAAGGTCTTTCTCAGTCAAAATAAAAGTGAGATGAAATTTCAAGAAATAAAAATCATTTACTGTAGACAACTTTAGATTTTTCTGTTGTTGTTTTTAACGTATGAAGATTATTGAGATATAATTCACACACCATACAATAGATCAGCTTAAAATGTATAATCCCATGGCTTTTGGTATATTCACAGAGGTGTACGAATATCACAACAATCAAATTTAGAACATTTTTAACACTCAGAATGATATCCTGTAAGCACTTTCAATCATTCCCATTCTTCCAAACTTTCTCATTCCCACCAGCCTAAACAATTGCTAATTTCTGTCTCTCTCTATTTGCATTTTCTGCACTTTCATATAAATGGAATCGTATAATATGGCATCTTTTGTGACTGGTTTCTTTTACTTAGCAAAACAGTTTCAAGGTTTGCCCACGCTGTTACATGTATTGATACTTTATTTATTTTTATTGCCAAATAATATTTGGTTGCATGGACATGCCACATTTATTTACCCATTTGTTAGTTGTTTTCACTTTTTGGTTATTGTTGAATAATGCTCCTATGAACATCTGTGTACAAGCTTTTGTGTAGATATAGGCCTTCATTTCTTTTGGCTAATGCCTAGGAGTAGATTTGTTGGATCAAACAATAACTCTTTGTTTACATTTTTAAGGAACTAACACACTTTTTTCCAAAGCACCTGCACTATTTTATATTCCCACCAGTGATGTCTCAGGAGATGTCTTTACATCACCATCAACATAGGTTATTATCTGTCTTTTTGATTATAACCATCCTAATGAGTGTGAAGTGGTATTTCATTGTGGTTTTAATTTCCATTTTCCAGATAGTTAATGATATTGAATGCCTTTTCATGTCCTTATTGGGCTTTGTGTGTCTTTGAAGAAATGACCATTCAAATCATTTGCCTAGTTTTACATTGGATTATTTATCTTATTATTGAGTTGTAAGAGTTTCTTCTATTTCCTGATACAAGTCCCTTATTATAGGTAGCGTTTGCAAATATTTTCTCCCATTCTATGTGTTGTTTATTGAAAGTGTATAGAAATATAATTGATTTATGTATGTTGATTTTATACCCTGTGATCTTGTTGATTTTATTATTAGTTCCAATCTATTTCTTAGTATTTTCAATATACATGAGCAGGTCATCTATGAGTACAGTTTTATTTCCTTCTTTTCAATCTGGATTCCATACATATATTTGACTAATTTTCCTGATGGGAACCCCTAGCATAATATTGCAAAACAGTGGTAAAAGCAAACATTCTTGTCTTATTCCTGATCTCTGGGTAGAAGCATTCAATCTTTCATTATTAAGTATGATGTTAGCTGTGGATTGTCATACATGCCCTTTATTAGTTGAGTAAGTTCTATTCTAAAGTGTTTTTTTTTTTAATTGTAAAGTGGTGTTCAATTTGATCAAATGTTTTTTCTGTATCTATGTAGATGATCTCATAATTTTTTGTTCTTTATTCTATTGGTAGGATATATTACATTAATTGATCTTTGGATGTTAGACTAACTTGGCATTCCTGGGATAATTCCCATTTGGTCATGGTGCATGGTCCTTTTTATAGGTTGCTGGATTCCGTTTGCTAGTACTTTGTTGAAGATTTTTGTGTCTATATTCATAAGAGATATGGATTTATAGGTTTCTTTTCTTGTATTTTATTCTTCTGGTTTCATACCATGGTCATGCTAGTCTCCATAAATGAGTTGGGAAGTTGAGAAGTTGAGAAGTTCTTTCCTAGTCTACCTTTAGAGAAAAGTTTGTGAGAATTGGTTTTGCCTATTAAATGTTTAATAGAATTTACCAGTGAATCATTCTGGACCGGGGACTTTTTTGTAGGTATTTTTACAATTGTTAGTTTAATGTTTCTTATTCCTGAATCTATTCAAATTTTATATTCCTCCTTGTCAATTTCAATAGCTTGTATCTTTCTGGGGATTTGTCTATTTAACCTAAGTCATATGTCCTGTTGGTGTTGTTTTGTTTTCTAATTTTCTAGATAATAAGTACATGGTCTTCTTAAACATTTCACTATTAGGTTTAATACTTTCAGCATGGCTCAGGGCAGTGTGTACTTTTTCTGGAGTGAGACAGACTTAGGTTCAGGTATATCCCTATTCCTCTAGTTTTCAGGGGTGAACTTTAACTTCTATGAATTTTAGCTTCCTTATTGAGACATTAGAAACAGTGAGAACAAATGGGTAGCCAAATTAAGAGAAAAGAGGTTTGGAAAAATTCCAATAGTACTCAACATAGTAGATTGCATTTTTCAAAGAAGTTTACAATAATTTTCTTTCCATATGCTTTTATAGAACTTCTCATTCCTCCACTAAGAGGTGGAACCTATTTCTCCTCTTCTTGAGACTGAGTGGGCTTGTGACTCACTTGTAATCCATAGAATGTGGTAGAATTGATGTTGTACAACTCTTGAGGTGTCTACCTTCCTAGCTAGAGCAGTTGTGCTTGGAGTAGAGAGCTTTCTTTGAAAAACTACTACTTCTCTGAGGTCAATAAGATATAAGAAAACAGAGGGCACATGGAGAAACCTATTGTAGGTTTTTTTTTTTTTAACCACAATCCCAGCTGAGGTCCCTGTCAATACACAGCATCAACTGCTAGATATCTGACTAAAGATGCCTTCAGATTATTCAAGCACCATCTGTTGATTGATCATCTTGTGTAAAGATGAGTCATTATCTCCGTGCCATATCTGATTCTTAACCCACAGATCCATTAACATCATAAAATTGTTAGAAAAGATGATCAGTTTGTGGAAGAGTATGATCAGTCCCTGAATGATCACTTCAAATGATTTCCCTATTGTAATGACTAAAATAACAAATGTGCAGGTCAATGAAATTTTATGAATTAAGGGAAATATGAGGAAATTATGGGAGGAACATCCCGGTCCTTTGATTTCCTTCCCTGTACGCAAGGTCATCCTGATAGATTCTTGGCTGCCTCATTAGCCCCTCCCTCTGCACTCCTATTTACACACCAGCCTCACCCCATGGACATCTTGGAGGTTCATAGACAGGAAGGGCTGGTTGTCACCTGGGGCTTCCTCTTATCTGAAATGTTTTTTGCCTCATTATCTCCTTTGCTTGTCCCTTTTCAGGTTCCTGATTTCTGAACATTGATTAACTTCAGAGCTCAGTGTGTGGAGCTATTCTTTTTCTAAACCTACTAATGTGGCTTCACCTTGTATTGGGGCTTAAAATATCATATAAATGCTAATAACCCACATTTTTTAAAGACAGGGGCTGGCAGGAAATAGAGATTTTGAAGACAATTTTTCATAAGGGAGTCCTATGTAGAGCTTTGAGGGTTAGAAGAACCAATACAGGATGTGGTGGCACCGTTACCCTTGAGGCTTGAGGGCACTGGGAGTGAGTAGGAGAGCCAGAGGCTGAGGGGTGGTGTTGATCCATGAATAGCGTAGCTCCTGGCAGATGTTGTGGCCAGAGGGAAACATGACAAGAGAGTGAGTAAAGAAATATCCTGATTTCTCACCTTTTTCCCTATGATTGCTATTTTCTCCCCTGCAGAATTCAACCAGAAGCCTTGTGTTCTGCTCTGCTCACATCCTATTCACTCCATTGGTGAGAGATTTTCTAGCCTTAATAGTATGAGATGGATGAACACATGCACCTGAAACTGGGCAGGTGAGATTTACAGCATTTTACTACTCACATATATTTACAGCATGAGGGAGGAAGACAGCACATGGAAGCAAGGCCACTCAGGGGTTACACTGAGAAATAGAGTGAATAAATAGGGCCTATGGGAGGAAGGCTTTGTAGTAATGACAAGGTGGGTATCTCCTGATTCCCTTGGGAAGATGTGATTACCTTGTTTGAATAGCTTTGAGGAAAACTCAAAACTCTCACATGGGAAACTAAATCAGGTTGAGGACTGGGTGAAATGCAGCTGGTCTTGCTAGTAGAACTCTCTGAGAGGTGAGTATCACTGATGATAAAGCAGCATGGGTTGTCACCCTAATAGTAGGCCCCACTCTAGTGAATTTTAGTACTAGTCAGACAGAAGGGGCTTTTAAATATTCAAGTATTAAATAAAATTAATACTAATATAAATCAGATATTAATAAATGTTAATAAAAGTATGTATTCATTTTTCAGCAAATATTTACTGAGCACCTAGACTATGCTGGGCATTATCCTGTGAATAAAATGAGATCCATGCCCTGTGGAGCTTATATTCAGTGCGTGTTGTGGAGGTAGAAAACAGAGACAAATTATAAGCAAGAAGTCATTATAATTAAATTCACTATTCAGTATGTTATATAGTGTAGTATAAATATTGATGAAAGGCTACAGGATGAAACAATACAAAGAAGAGTAGAGCATGTGGAATAAGAGACGTCAGAATGTGGGAGGCAGTGGGAGCAAATTCTAAATGGGTGGGTCACTGAGCCTTTATTAGGTGATAAAGTCATAGTTACATTACTTAATTCTTTTTTTAAAGATCTTATTTATTTATTCATGAGAGACACACACAGAGAGAGAGGCAGAGACACAGGCAGAGGGAGAAGCAGGTTCCATGCAGGGAGCCTGATGTGGGACTCGATCTCGGGTTTCCAGGATCACGCCCTGGGCTGAAGGCAGGTGCTAAACCACTGAGCAACCCAGGGATTCCCCACGTTACTTAATTCTAAAAACAATGTCCTCATTTAAAAATAGGCAACTGACGCTCAAGAGGTTGTAACTTGGAACGAGTGGGCCAGCCCTGAACATAAATCTGCCTTTTAAGGAGTTTTGCTTTTATGTAATACTAAACAAACAAACGTGGCTGCCATTTAGTGGGCCTAACATAAAAAATCCTATGAGTTAGATCCTGTTATTCTAGGGACGCCTAGTTGGCTCAGTGGTTGAGTGTTTGTTTTTGTCCAGGGGCGTGATCCTGGGATTGAGTTCCACGTTGGGCTTCCTGCATGGAACCTGCTTCTCCCTCTGCCTATGTCTCTGTCTCTGTCTCTCTGTGTCTCTTATGGACAAATAAATAAAATCTTTTAAAAAATCCTGTTATTCTATATCACTGATAAGAAACTGAGTCTCAGAACAGTATTTTTCCCATGGCCTTTCCCAAGATCACGCTAGTCCTGTAGATGCCTCTCACAGCATCCAACTCCTTCTCATCTTACCACTGCTCCCTTGGCTTTTCCAAGAGTCTTCTCCTGATGTTATCTTGGTCTACCTGCTTCCAAAATAGCCCCCTTCCACCTCGCCTCCTCAGAATTGCACAGGCTTGTTGAAAAGAAAATTTGTTCACATCAGACCTCTGCTGAGCATCCTTCAGTGATCTTGCAGGATGCCATTCAAAAGGTTTCCCTCAGCCCTATGGCCTTCGGTGACCCAGACCTGGCTATCCTTCTGGCTTCTTCTCTGGCCCTTAGTAGCACACTTTCTTCCTGCCTTATGGAACTATGTATAATTCCTCAAAGTACTGTTATGCTACTTCAGGTCTCTATAGCTTCACATGTGCTGCTGCCTCTGCCTAAATTTCTCTTCTACTTCTTTGTTCTATTAAGTGCTGCTTACTCTTTGAATTCTTCTTCCTTTCAACTTCATGTGATGTCTACCTTCTCAGACTTGTCTGAATGGCAGTGTTTGCTCACACAGTTTGTGGTTTATGTCCTATTTTTTTGTCACATTCTTAAGGCTGTTGACTTGTCTGCCTTCCCCTCTGGATTAAGAGCTCTTGGAAGGTAGACGGTGGTGTGTACTAGGACCTAACATGGTGTGTACTCCAGCATGCAGTCTTAATAAGTGGTTTTACTAGAAATGATATGAACACAAAGCAGTACACCTAGACAAAAGAGCACCTTCTCCTCTTGCCTTGCAATCCTGTCAGGCAAATCTCTGCGTATTACCTTTATGCTTTACTGTCTTATTCAGCCAGTTGGCTGCAATCCATCAGACACTTTTCACTCATTAAATATAATTATATGCTTTGTTAGAATAGCCAGATGTTAAGCACAGTGCAAAGCAGAGGGCATTTCATCCAATGGAAAGGTTATAAACCTTTGTATGTTGGCAATCAACTACAAGTATTTAAATGATGGGTGACGTGAACAGGCCTCTTTGTTGGTAAACTCTAGAATAATGGTTACTCCCCGGGAGAAAGGCACTGGTAAGTCAGGACTGGGGTAAATTGGACTCTTGAATGGTAGTAGTGACCTGGAAGATTGTACTATCTGCTTGAAATATGCTTTTGGTGACACATGAAAGTTGTTATCCCAGGAAAGCTGACCCCACTATTCCAGATTTTTCAAGGATTTAGACAGAACATATTTTGAATGAGATTTCCCCTCTGTCCCAGGGTGCTAATATTCACCCAGACAACCCAATTGGAAATATGGAAGCCAATTAGTCATCTAGTCCTGACCATTATATCACTTCAGTATTTCTTAAGTATTCTTATTTCCATGCCTCTTACTGCTGCTCAAGTACACATATCCTTATCACTTCTTGGATGGACTTCCTTCAGAAGATTTCATAATTACTGACCTATAATTGCAGGCCTTCACTTTTTATTCAATGTGTAGCAAGATATGTATAAGCCTATATCTGACCATGTTCTTCTTCTTTTCAGAGCCTTCCAGTGGTTCCCTGTCATCCACTGGATTAAGTCCTCTGGCATGGTATACATCACTGTCATCTGCCTGTCTGTCCGATCTCTTGACCTACAAATTCTGGCCTAGAAATGTCAGATCCTACCATAGTGAATTACTTGTAGATGCTCATACTCATTCTCCTATTTGTAAATTGTATTTCATTATTTGTGTGGATTCCACTGGGAATTCCCTTTTCACTGCCCCCCATAAGTTCCATTTACTTAAATATATATTGAATATAGATATATTTAATTGAGGTGAAATTTGTGTCTGGCTTCATTCATAATGATTTTGAGGTTTATCTATGTTGTAGCATGTATCAGTACTTTTATTCCTTTTTATGTCTGATTAACATTACATTGTATGTATATACGATAATTTGTCTTCAGTTATAGGTGTCCTAGTGGCTGTAAACTGGAATCTTATTGTGGTATTGGTTTGCATTTGTTTAATGACTAATGATATTGAAAGTCTCTTCATGTGCTTGTTGACCAATTGCATATTTTCTTTTTTTAAAAGATTTTATTTTAAAAAAAAATTTTAAAGATTTTATTTTAGAGGGAGAGAGAGGGAGAGAAAGAGAGAGAGAGAGAGAGCGTGAACAGGGAGAGGGGCAGGGAGAGAGAGAGAAGCAGACTCCTGGCTGAGCAAGAGCCTAGCGTGGGGCTTGATCCAGGACCCAGGGACTGTGACCTGAGCTTCAGGTAGATGATAAACTGACTGAGCCACCCAGGTGCCCCTAAAGGTTTTATTTATTTATTTGAGAGAGAGAGAAAGACAGTGAGTGCACAAGTGGGAGGGTACAAAGGGAGAGGGAGAAGTAGACTCCCTGTTGAGCAGGGAGCCTGATGGAGGGCTTGATTCTAGGACTCTGAGATCATCACTTGAGCTGAAGGCAGATGCTCAACTGACTGAGTCATCCAGGCAACCCTGCATATTTTTCATAAATTCGTTTGCCTTTTTGTTTTTGAGTTGTAGATTTCTTTACATCTTTTGGATTACCAGACACTAAGTAGATATATCATTTTCAAATACTTTCTCCCATTCTGTAGATTGTGTTTTCACTTAATAATTGTTGAAAAAAGTTTTAAATTTTCATGAAGTTCAATTTATATACATTCTTTCTTTTGCTACTCAAGTTTTTGGGGTCATATTTAAGAATCCACCAAAAAAAAAAAAAAAAAACAAAGGTCATGTCATTAAGATTTACTCCTATGTTTTCTTCTAAGTGTGTTATAGTTTTAGCTTTTATTTTTAGATTTTTGATCCATTGTGTTAATTTTATGTATTTCATGAACTATGCTTCATTGTTTTGCACCTGGATACCCAGTTGTTCTAGCATCATTTATTGGAGAAACTATTCTCTCTTCATGGGATGATTGTGGCACCCTTGCTTATAAAAAAGTAAATTAACTAGAGGTTTGTTTATTTATTTCTAGACCATTAAATTCCACTCCATTAGCCCATCTGTCTATCCTTATGTCAGTCCTGCACTGTTTTAATTACTATAGTTTGTAGTAAGTTTTCAAATTTCAAATTTCACACTTGGAAAGTGTGAGTCCTACAACATTTTTTTGAGTCCTACAATTTTATTCTTCTTTTCCCAAATTGTATTGACTATTCTAGAACTGTTGAAATTCCATATTAATTTGAGAATATACTTTTCCATTTCTATACAAAATGTTGCTGGGATTTTGATAGTGATTGCATTGAATGGTTAGATTTATTTGGTTCCTGGACTTTTCATTGGGAAATATTTGACTATTGATTCTATCTCTTTACTTGTTATAGATTTGTTCAGATTTTATAGTTCTTCTTGAGTCAATAATTTGTGTGTTTCTAGGAACCTGTCCACTTCATTTAGGTTATCTAAATATTATGATACAGTAAGTCTGGAAATCAGATTGGTCAGGGTTTTTTTTTATTGCTTTTTGAGGACTACAGTTCTCTGTTTTGTGACTTTCCAAACTATTTTGAAAAGACTGTATTCTTTATCATATGTGATCATTGAAATCTCTGTTCCATTATTTCAGCAGTCAATGATCTGACAAAATTTCCTTAAATGCCTTGAGCTGTAAGACAGATATGTCCCTTCTCCTCTGCCCTTTATCACACATTGGCTCCAACTGAGGAACTCATTTAATGCTAAGGCTGGCCACTCATCTTTACCTCCTCTATACAGAGTCTAAAAATCTGCTAGAGGAACAAGCTAGTGTCCTCTCAGGGATCTTCTGAGCATGTACCTGACTCTGGACATTTACATTGTACTGTGGACCCCCAATATACATGGTAGCCCTTCAAAGTCCTTACTCCCCTAAGCATATTCCTCCTGGACCTCCTCCTTTCTAGCTATTAGGTTTGTCTGTTGCTTGCTTAATGTGCTACCCTTTGCCTTAGCTGATCATGTGCAGGAGATATTTTTAAATGCTTTCCACAGCATACCTGGGTGGCTCAGTCAGTAAAGTGTCTGCATTTGGCTCAGGTCATGATCTCAGGGTCCTGGGATTGAGCCCCATGTCAGGCTCCTTGCTCAGCAGGGAGTCTGCTTCTCTCTCATCCAAATCATCTTTCACTCTTTCTCTTAGATAAATGGATGAAAACTTAAAAAAAAAAATACTTTCCACAGATGCTGCCTAGAAGGCCACTCCATAACAAGGTAGTAAAACAAAGGGACACCTTTGTGCTAGTATTCAGGGAATCATCAGGCAGTTAAAATGCACAATTACAGATTTTGAGAAAAGGTCTACATTGCCCCTCTGACACCTCTCACATTAGCAAGACACATTAAGAATGTAGGTCACCACACCTACTGTTAATGCTGAGCTGAGGAATAAAGAATGGCAGGCAAATGAATGCAGCAATCGATTACCTAATTTTAGTATTCATTTTCTTATTAAACACTCCTCTTGTTGCTGTAAGTTTTTGACTAGGTTCCAGTATTCAAAAAAAAAAAAAGTTGCATCTTTCTGTTTTTGCTAGCTTAATCATTTCAGTGGAGAGACCAATTCCTGAAGCACCGTATTCTACTATTGCTGTGACATCGCTCCTCATTAACTTTTAAAATCTGCTAGGTGACTTTTTTTCCTCTATAAAACTTTCTCCAATTCTTCTGATAGTGAGTTTTCTTTTTTCGCAGTACTACTTATATCTGTTAACTGTTTTTTATTATTGCACTGATCATATTATTATTTGTTGTCACATTTCTTTCTTAGATTGAAAACTTTTTGAGAACAGGGTTGAATTTTTACGAGGGCAGTGCCTGGCACATAACAGTGACTCAATAAATACATGCTTAATTGAATTCTTACCACTGTCCTAGTTCATTGAGAGGCAAACAAACAAATAAGTTTTAAAATAAAATCAGTCAATTCAAAATAACATAGTGCTCAAGGACACATTGGGAATATTACAATGAAGACAGCTTTGCTCATTTTTTGAGAGAAAATTATTTCTTTCCTCACAGCTATTTCAGTCTCTTTTGTGTTATAAACTATTCTGAGAGAGGATTCATTTTATTTCCACATGAAGAAGCTGGATAGAGAGATGGCACTATCAACCAGACTAGCACATAGGGAAAACTCTCATAATCTAGCCTATTCTGTCCTGTGTGGATGATAGTCTGGCTTCAGTGAGATGTCATAACATATTTTCTTCTTCCTTTTCCTCTCTCTTCCTCTGGTCATTCTCCTACTCTTCCAAACCTCAAATTTAGTCATTAAATTTTTATGGCTCTGCTATGTGGTTTTCTAATACTTTACCCTACCTAATTCTTGCAGGAGCATAAGTACACAAAGTATTTTGGGCAGCCTTGTCTTAGCCACATCCTATATCTAGCGTTAGATATCTATCTATCTAATATGAGTGGTATTAGACACCACTCATACATGGTGTCTAAATGAATGAATGTGTTAAGGAGAAAGGTGGATGGTAGGTAGAATTTCAGCTTTTCTCTGGGTGAAATTCACCACTGCCTCCTTTGTATTCATATCTATGCTGAATGTGTCTGTAACCACTAGACAAACTTAGTCTACATGGCTTATCTTCCAACAAAACTAAGAGCTCCTCAATTGAGGTCAATAATCATGTCTTACTGATTTTTATGTTTTTAGGGATAAAGCAATTCATTCAGAAAATATTTATGGATGGTTGAATCGATATATTAGCAAGGCAAATTCTGGAATGATTTAAGTCAGGCATAGAAATCTGGACTGGATAAAGCTAGAAATAAAGGATATTGAGTTTTTTGAGCAGGAAGAGAATGCAATTCTTTTCTGCAGAAAGTTAGCAACATCACTCACTTGTTTCTCAGGTCTTAATACAAGTGGGCCAAACACTTACAATATGTCCTGAACAGAATTATGACTTTTCACCAAAAATCTGTGAATTTCACCAAAAAAACCCAATTGGAGAAAGGATTCCTTTTCTTAATTTCCTTTTCTGCCAGAAAATGTTATAAACATACAATACAAAGAATTGTTTTATCTCTCCCCTCAGTAGAATATTGCAGTGACTTGCAAGCTAACTACTTGATTCCAATTACACTAAAGGAGTCATTAGATGTCAATAAACATTTCTTTATTTACACTTGCCAAATGTGAGGCCTTATATGCTCTTTGTTAAGCTTGCTTGCAACCAGTCTAAAGATACTATGTGGAGATACCCATCAGTTGTCATGAGCTAACTCTACTCTTGAAAGCATCTTGATTTAGGATGGCTTAGTCATCATTCTTGCATTAGTTAAGAGTGAGAAAATAATTGCAGATTGGAGAGAATTAGGTTGCTATATATTTAAATGCATACCAGATTGCAATTGCTATGAGCTGCTCCTCTTTGCTCACTGTCCTGATACTCAGGGAGTCCCCTTTGTCTCAGACTTGAAGAAAAAATCTCTCAATAATGTACTCTGTGACTTTAAGCTTCTTTGTTTCTCTTCTGCTTCATCCTTTAGACAGTATTCAGAGTTCCTTTGTTACCACCTGTACTTAATGCTGTATGAAAAGAAGGAAAACTAATGTTTGTTGCACGGTTTCTATGAAACCTACATTGAAAATATCATTTAATCTTTATTAAAAGCCTCTGAGGTAGATGCGACCTCAGAGAAATCAGAACATACCCTTCAAGGGTTTTTTAATTTTTCACCACCCCCACCCACCATGCACCCATTCTCTTCCCTTCTCTGCCTTGCTCTGTGCCCTAGGAGGCTGGCCACTGTGGATTGGGTCACCTGGGCTCCCACACCTGCCAGTTTCCAGTTGGCATAGTTAATGGGAGGCACAACAAAAGACTAGAGGGCAGAAGTAGAGTTTGAGGGCAGGAGTAGAGTTTGAGGTATTTATTCAACCTGTCTTCTTACTGTCAGCTGTGTTTCTGGCAGTGGCTTCTCATCTCTATAACTTCACCACCGGTCAGGCAGCTCCTCTTGGTGACTTGGGCTCAATGGACCCTAATAATAGTAATTCCTCTCCTGCTTCTTCATATTTCAAGTAGTAATGACTTCCACATCTTCGTAGTCTCTGACTACCTCATCATCCTTGACTTTCCTTATCTTAGCCCACATTCTATAAATTATACTAAAGTATCTGAGCCATCTGGGATGGAGTTTGTTTTCTTTTGTAACCAGTAACTATACTCCAAGTATCTCAGCTAGTAAATATTGCATTGGAATACTGGAGACCCTGGTCTTTCTGTTTCCCAAGACTGTGTTTTCCCCACTAGTGTGTGTCCTCTCATTCTTTAATCTTTATGTGAAGTGATTACAGGAGCCTCTCTCTGAAAGAAGACACTAAGGCCACTCACTGAACTCAGGCTGACTTTGTCTCTTCCTACAAACAGTGCTGCCAGTCACTAAGACAGGTCAACTTAAGAAGAAGACACAGTATTTAACCAGAAGTAGTTGAAAATTCAGTTTGGGATGCAAGAATAACATTAATGAAACAGAAAGAAGAAATATGTAATCATAAGAATGATTACACAACATTGATTTATGTTGTATTTCATTAAATTTTGTATTGGATCCATGGCTGCCACCATACTGTCAGAAATCAGTCTACTTGCTATATTCTTGGAGTATTTTTCCATTCAGCTTGGCATTCCAAGAACCTATTTGGCTCATAAGAGACTCCTTTAAATCACAGGCATTCTATTGACTGTCCACTTTTTCATAAGTCATCTCAATGCTATCTAGCATTTTTCTTCAGTCTAGGGACCTGGATTAGAGATAAAAGTAGCTTATCAGTTTTGTTTTTTCTGCAGTTCTGGGCCCCTTCTCTGAGTTCCAACTTCTTTTCATTTCTATTTCTTACAGATAGTATGTGTAAAATTATTGTTCTTCTCAAAGACTACATGAGGTGACAATGTTTTCTGTTAGGTAAATGTTTTTCTTGTTCAAAGTCTAAAGGATAATATATATTTGATTTCAGTAGTCTTCCAGCTTCTTGTCTCCATTTCACATATTTGGCTGATAAACTTTACAATGTTTGTTCTTTCAGCTTTGCTGTTAAAGTATAATGACCTGTAAGAGAGTACACATATTTAAAGTGTGCAATATGATCAGTCTTGACATATGTGTGTGTATTTCTGTGAGACGCTAATACCACATTGTCTTAATAATAGTTTCATCATAAATATTATAAATGTTGAGGTCAGAGTCAGTCCTCCAACTTTGTTTTTCCTTAATATTGTGTTGATTATTCTGGGTCTTTTGCATATATAAAAATATATACTTTATAATTATTTTGTTGATATCCACAAAATATTTTGCTGCAATTTTTATTGGTATTACATCAATTTTAAAGATCATGTTGAGAAAAGTGGACATCTTAACAATATTAGTCTTTTTAGTCTATGAATATAAAATATCTTTCAATTAATTTACATCTTTTGCACTGGAGTTTTGTAGTTTTCCTCACAAATCTTACACATATTTTGTTAGGTCTATATCTAAATGCTTCCTTCATTATGTTAATATAAAAATATATCATCTTTTCTATTTCAAGGCCAAGTATTCATTAATGATATATAGGAAAGCAATTGAAATTTGCGTATTAACCTTGTATTCTGTAAACTTGCTATAAACACTTAGTAGTTCTGTGGGTGTTTTGAGATTTTCTTCATAAATGATAATATTGTCCTGCAAACAGTTTATTTCTTCCTTTCCAATCTTTTCACCTTAATCTACTGATGATCATATCATTTTTCTTACTTAGCCTGTTGATATGATGGATTGCATTATTATTATTATTGTTTTTGAATGTTGACCCGTTCTTCCTTTCTCCCATAAACTTCCATATTCCTGCCCTAATTTACATTCATTATTCCTGATACTGCTTCACAGCTGCCTTCCTGAAACTTCCCTTAATAATATCTCCTATGGATTAAATCCATTCTTTCATGGATTACACATTTCTAATGAATTATGTAGCCTTTTGTTTTGCTGAAGTACTTCCTCAAGTAATATTCCAATCAAGAATAATAAAAGAATAAAATTTCTGAATTTTTGAATATGGGTATGTGCTATATTC
Source organism: Canis lupus familiaris (assembly GCF_011100685.1). NCBI lineage: Eukaryota > Metazoa > Chordata > Mammalia > Carnivora > Canidae > Canis > Canis lupus. The sequence goes on from NC_049240.1 coordinate 25,444,568, forward strand.
ACTCAGTATGCTATGCTAATTATTTAGCTAAGTATAGAAAGCTATAATGAAAATTATTTTTACTCTGATCATTAAAATCACTACTATATTTTATTATGGCACTCAATATTTCTGATAATAAGTCTGAGGCCAGTAGGATTTTTTCCTTGATAGGAATTTTTTTTTCTTCTTTTAGGAGCTTTGTTCATTGTGTTTGGGAACTTTATAATGATATGTCCAAATAAAAAACATAAATAACATAAATAAATACATTTTTTCTGGGAGTTCTACAAATAAACTGTTTAATATGAAGGCTCAGGCCCTTGTTCAGCTCTGTTTTTAACACTAAACAGGATAAGGAGTCATATCACACAATAGGATAATAAACATAGACTGATTAGAACAGAGCCTGGTGTGCAGTACATGCTCAATATTTCTTACTTACTATGTTATGTTATTATGTGTTGTTATGTTATGCTGTTATGTTATAAAAATCAATTTTCAATTTTGTGTGTTAAAGAGTTAATAGATAAATTTAAATTTTTGCCAACTTGTTTTGAAAATCTAAAGAGATGGCGCACCTGGGTGGCTCAGTTGTTGAGTGTCTGCCTTCAGCTCAGGTTGTGATCCTGGAGTTCTGGGATCAAGTTTCGCATCAGGCTCCTCACAGGATGCCTGGTTCTCTGCCTGCCTGTGTCTCTGACTCTTTCTCTGTGTCTCTCATAAATAAATAAACTCTTAAGGAAAAAAGAAAAGAAAATCTAAAGAGATATTGGTGAACACACAATTATTTTTGTGAAGGATTTCCATATACACAGTAAGGAAGTTTAAAAAGTTAAAATTATAGGGATCCCTGGGTGGCGCAGCGGTTTAGCGCCTGCCTTTGGCCCAGGGCGCGATCCTGGAGACCCGGGATCGAGTCCCACGTCGGGCTCCCGGTGCATGGAGCCTGCTTCTCCCTCTGCCTATGTCTCTGCCTCTCTCTCTCTCTCTGTGACTATCATAAATAAATAAAAATTAAAAAAAAAAGTTAAAATTATAATTAGTGTTCTAATGTGGACACTTTGAATTGAAACTACTTCCCAATACCTTCTGCTAGAGTTTGAACACTAAACTTCTCTATCTTTGGGAATGGGAGAACTAATTTGGTTAAGTAGGGGATAAAATTTGAAAAAGAGGCAAAACCTATGCAGGTTCAAGGAAAAAGTATTTTTCCCAGACTATAAGAAGGTGAGGGTAAGAACTGGAGATAAGGGAGTGATGGAGGGAAGTACGAGTAAGGAACTTGAAGTCTTTCCTGAGACAGCTGCTATAGATGGGAGAGGCCCTCTACCCAGGAAGTTCTTGCAGTTGGAAGGCTCACTATTTTTTTTTAAGATGTTATTTTTTTATTTATTTGAGAAAAAGAGAGCACAAACAGGGGGAGCAGCGGAGAGAGAGGGAGAAGTAGGTTCCCCACTAAGCAGAACCCTGGGATCATGACCTGAGCAAAAGGCAGATGCTTAACTGAATGACCCACCCAAGCATCCTAGGAAGGGTCACTGTTAAAGGCATTATTCCAAGAAGCCATGTGGTCATTGGCCATGATCTGCCATGTCTTGTCCTCTATGATATCTTCCCATCACCTGTACTCAGGGGCTTTGACCATTCTTTCTTTCCTTGGCATCAGGTGATGGCTTTACTTCATCAACACTATGATACCTCCCTTTGCTGGCAGACCCAAGAGGGAAGTGTGGGTCTGTGTGTATGTGTATTTTGAAGCATCAGTCAGTTAATGAAGTTTGGGAGAAGTTGCTGAATGACTGCACTTTGGTGGGCTTAAAGACCCACGCTTAGGAGCCAATAAGTGAGGAAATTAATGCAAGTGCTACTGCCCACCCTGTGCCATTTACTAACTATAACCATAGGAGAGTTTCATAAATGTTCAGTCTGAATTTTTGTGTGTGTGTAAAATAGGAATAATGATTTCTACTTCTCAGGGTTGTCATGGGAGTAATACATGGAATAATATATATAATGTTTCTTATAACCTGCCTGGAACCTGAGAGATGATCAAAAAATTACAGACATTATACTGAAAGTTCTCAGCTTTAAAGACCTTGCTTAATCTTAAATTATGAAACTATTTAGAATATAGAAATTATTTTCATCCATGAAATATCTAATAACATTCCAAAGAATTATTGTTCCAAGGATCACATTTTGGGAAATGCATCATTAAGTAGAGCCAATGTTTTTGATATGCTTAATGGCAGCATCAGAGTCAGAAAGCAAGGTGTTGTGTTAATGGGTAGTGACTGCTACTAGCCGATACTTTCAGCTTCATGGGAGGACCTGATACTCTTGATCTACATTGCTTTGATATCTTGCTTTTTAAGATGATTGATGTATGAAATGATTTAACATTACCCTGCATTAGCAAAGATTTGTTCTGATGTTCCACTGGGAGTCAGTCAGAAATCCAATGTGAAGTTAAGTCAATAAACTCTTGGTTCCTCACTATCCCTAATTTATTGATAATAGTATTGGGATCAAGTATTATTGATATCCACAAAATATTTTGCTGCAATTCTTATTCTTTTCAAATCCTATCAATATAAAGTCATATATCATATATATGAAATCCCACACTTTTCTATATGCATCACATGTAATACTCACATAACTCTATTGGATACTACATCCAATTTAACAGACAAAGAAACAAAGGCTAAGAGGGTTTCCAAAACTTATTTATTGTAAAATAGCAAGTAAAGCCATAATTCTAATGACTTATTTCTGATTTAACTATAATTTACTATTTTTCACTCCAAATCGTCAACCTCTTCAGAAAACCTTACCTGCTCACCTTTGTTCAGTATCTGTAAATATGCTGTATGACAAACTACCCTAACACTAAGTGGTTTAAAACAAACATTTATCCTCATGGATAAATTGGCTAATCTAGGTTGGGCTCTGCTCTATGAATCGATTACCCTTTTCAGAGATTAGCAGGCTAGCTGGGGCAAGTTCTTTTTATGGTGATGACAGAAATCGAAGAAAGTAAGGAACACAAATATGCTTTATAAGCTTTGATCACTTCATGGTCACTAACATTCCATTGGTTGAAGCAAGTCACCCGGCCAAACCCAAAGCCAAGGGACAGGAGGTTATATTCTACTCCAATAATAGGAATAGAAAACACATGTCCCATAGTGCAATATATTCATAGGTTTGGGGAGCTAGGATGTGGACATAATTGGATGTCATTATTCCATCACAGTGTGCCATACATATGACACTCTTAATAGGTGTTTAGTGGTATTTCACTGTGGTTTTAATGCAAATTAAACTTAATGCAACTTAATGATTAATTATGTTGATCATCTTTGTATGTGTTGTTTGTAATCTATATTCTGTTTAAACCTTTGCTGATTACATATATTAGGTCTATACTTTTCTTATTGAGTTTTGAGAATTCTTTACATAGTATGGATACAAATCATTTGTTGTATGTGTGAAGTGAAGATATATTTTTTTTCAAATAGGTGGCCTGTTATTTTCATTCTCTTCAGGGTATCTTTCAAATATCAGAAATTCTTAATTTCAGTGAAATGCAATTTATGATATTTTAATTATGCTTTTGGCATAGTATTAAACTTTTCCCTAACTCAAGTTCACAAAAATTGTCTCTAATCTTTTGTTTTAGAAGCTCTATAGTTTTTTATTTTACATTTAGGGCTACAGTCCAGTTTGAGATAGTTTTTGTATAGTGTGAAAGATATGGATTAAGGTTTCTTTATTTAGATATGGATATCCAATTGTTTCAGCATCATTTGTTCAAAACATTTTTCCTTCTTCATTAAACTGTCTGCATCTCTGTCAAAAATCAATTCACAATAGGAGTGTGAGTCAATTTCTGAGCACTCTATTTTGTTTTTTTTTTCCCCAATAATGTCTTTTTTTTTTTTTTTACTGCAGCTTTACATTTTTATTAGGTAGCATGAATACTCCAGCTTTGTTCTTTTTTAGGATATTTTTGACTATTAAGCCTTTTTTTTTTTTTTTTTTTTTTTTTGTCCAGATGGTCATAGATTCAACTTGTCAATCATGTGTGAATCCTGTATAGGATGTTGGTATATTGACTATGTTTCCTGGCATCTTGATGAACTCACAAAGTTCCATGAAATTTCCAGATTCTTACATAGACAATTATGCAATATGCACATAGAAACAGTTTTATTTCTTTCTTTGCATAATTTTATGCCTTTTATTTGATTTTTCTTGATTTATTGCACCAAACAATACTTTTGATACAATGTTATATAAAAAAATATGTATCCTTGAATTAATGAACACTGAGTGTTTTATGCAACTGGTGAATCACTAAATTCTACCTCTGAAAATAATAATATAGTACATGTTAATTAAATTGAATTTAAATAAAAAAAATCCTTGGGCTGTTCTCAATTTTATAAGGAAAGAAGTCAATCCTTCACCATTAAATATGAAATTAAGTGTAGTGTTGATTTTTGTTTGTAATGTGTTTGCAGATGCTGTTTATCAGGTTGCAGAAATTTTTCCCTATTCCCAGTCTTCTAGAAGTTTTATTATTATTATTATAAATGGGTATTGAATATTGTCAAAGGTTTTTTCTTCATTTATTGAAGAGCTCATAATTGAGCTTTTGTTTCTTTTGTCTGTTAATAGAATGAATTATATTGATTGAATGTGGGTGTTGAACCAGCCTTAAATTTTTGGAATAAATCACACTGGTAATAATGTATTATCGTTTTAATGAATTTATTTATCATTTAAAGAATTGATTTCTTATATATTGTTGAGGATTTTGCATTTTTGTTCATGTGGGATATTGTTTTTCAGTTTTTTCTTCTTATACTTCCATTATATCATTTTGGTATCATGGTATCACTTGAACTAGTAAAATATACTAAGAAGTAGTCTTGCTTTTTTTATCTTCTAAAAATATTTGCATAGGGTGCTTAGTCAGTTAAGTTTCTGACTCTTGATTTTGGCTCAGGTCATGATCTCAGGGTCTTGATATCAAACCCTGCATTAGGCTCCGCACTGGGTGTGGAGCCTGCTTAGAATTCACTCTCTCCCTCTTCCCCCCTTCCCCCCTCCTTTTTCCCCTTCTCTAAAAATAGATAAAAATTAATTTAAATATTTGCATAAAATTGGTATTATTTTATTCTTAAGTGTTTCGTAAAAATTAATGTTGAAACCATCTGGGCCTAGAGTTTTCTTTGTGGAATGTTTTTACACAAATTTAATTTCTCTAATATATATATATCTATGTCTTCTCGAGTAATAATATTTCAGGGCACTTTTTCAGTTCATCTAATGGGTCAAATTTATGGACATAGAATGTAGTATTTCTTCATCATCCTTTTAAATGTCTGTAGAATGCATAATGATGCAGCGAGGAATGTGCTCTTTTCATTCTCAATGTTTGCAATTGCTTTTTTTAAATGGCTAATCTGGCTAGAAGTTTATTATATTTATTGATCTTTTTAAAGCTCCAATTATTTTACTTTATTTTATTTTTGAAGGAGGAGGTTCTCAATTTATTGATTTCTGCTAATATTATTGTTTAATTTTTTTTCTTTAACTTGATATAGAAAATTCTTAAGGTACATTAATGATTGATTTGAGACTTTTCCTCTTTTGTTATAGAAAGACAACATTTTAAATTTTCCTCTAAACACTGTTTTAGGACTGATTCAACAGTGTAAAATTTTTGATATGTCACATTTTCATTTTCATACACTTTTCATTTCAAATGTTTTTATCATTTTCCTTGAGATTTCTTTTTTAACCATTTGTTAATTAGAAATATGCTATTTAATTTAAAAATATTTAGAGATTTTCCATATACTTACTTTCTCCTTTAATTTTCTTCTCATCCAGGAACATACTCTACATAATCTGAATTTCTTGGAAATTTGTTAAGGTTTATTTTGGGCAGCCAAATTGTAGAATACTCCATGTAAATTTGAAAAGAATGTGAATTTTCCTGTTTTGGGGTAAAATGTTCTATCAAGTATCAGTTCAAGTTAACTGATAACACTGCTCAGGTCATCTATGTTCTTACTTTCTATATACTTGTTTTATAAGTTTCTGAGAGCTAAGTATTAGAGTCTCCAGTCATATTTGTGAGTTGCTTGTGTCATCTTTCATCTATATTAGTTTTTGCTTCATTTATATTGAAAATCTATTTTTAAGTGTATAATCATTAGGATTTTTGTGTCCTCTTTGATAATTGACCTTTCTATCATTATATGGTATTCTTCTTTATCTTTGCTAGTGTTCTTTTTTAAAAGTACATGCTTATAAATATTAAGTACCTTGTCTAGCTTTCTTCTGGTTACTATTTATATGGAATACATTTTCTAGAATTTCATTTTTAACTTTGGTTTGTATTTACATTTGAAGTATGTTCATTATAAACAGGAACTCTTTTCTCCATTCAACCTATCAATCTTTTGATGATGTGCTTAGGCCATTACTATTTAATGTAATTATTGAGCATATTGGATGAAAATCGTTTATCTTGTTATATCTTTTTTTAAAAGATTTTATTTATTTATTCATGACAGACAGAGAGAGAAGCAGAGACATAGGCAGAGGGAGAAGAAGGCTTCCTGCAGGGAGCCCGATGCGGGACTCGATCCGTGGACTTGCCATCAGGCCCTGAACCGAAGGCAGACGCTCAACTGCTGAGCACCCAGGCATCCCTAGCTTGTTATATCTTAATAAGATAAATTAGAAGTTAATATTTTGTGAACTATTTTCTATTTTTTTCATTGCACTGTTTTATTTTCCCTTTCTTATCTTTATTTGGATTAAATGTTCAGTTTTATAATTATATTTTATCTTCATTATTGGCTTAGTGTTTGCATTCTTTTCAAAGTTGTTCTAGTGATTATCTTAGGGTTTAATTTTTAATTAATCAGTATATACCTTCAAATAATATTATACACTTTGTTTCTTATAAGTTGTTTATTATACTTACAATTATTAATCCTCATCATTTGTATATTTTTTTAAAGATTTTATTTATTTATTCATGAGAGACACACACAGAGAGAGAGAGAGAGAGAGAGAGAGAGGCAGAGACACAGGCAGAGAGAGAAGCAAGATCCATGCAGGGAGCCTGACGTGGGACTTGATCCCCGGTCTCCAGGATCACACCTTGGGCTGCAGGTGGTGCTAAACCGCTGTGCCACCGGGGCTGCCCCATTTGTATTATTTTTGTCATACACTTTACTCTTATAGATGTTATAATCATACAATACATTGCTAATATTTTGGCTTTAGACAAGTACTTTTTAAAACTATTAAAATAAGAAATAAATGAATTTTGTAATTACCTTAACTGATTTTATTTATAATACTATATATCACTTTGTGTAGATTTAAATTCTCTGTGGTATCATAATTGTTGCTGACTAATGAACTTATTGCATATTTATTTCCTGTAGTGTAAATCTTTTTCTGAAAAAAAAAATCTTTATTCCTCTTTCTGTTTAAAAAGATATGTTAGTTGGAGCACTTGGATGACTCAGTTGGTTAAGTATCTTACTCTTGATTTTGTCTCAGGTCATGATCTCAGAGTTGTGGGATCAAGTCCTGAATTAGGCTCAAGTTTGCTTGGGATTCTCTCTCTACTTCTTCTTCTGCCCCTCCCCCTACTTGTGCTCTGTATCTCTCTCTAAAATAAATAAAATCTTTTTTTTAAAAAAAAAGAGAGAGATGTTGGTTGGCTATATAATTTTGAATTAATAGCTTTTATTTTCCGTTTCAACACTTTAAAGATGTCTTTCATTTTCTTCTGAATTGTATAGTTTCTGATTATAAATCTGCTGTTATTCTTATCTCTCTGCCTGTATAAGTAACATGCTTATTTTCTCTGGCTATTTCCTAGATTTTCCCCTGTATTCAATTCTCAGTTTGTTGAATATATGTCTAGGAGTTTTCTGTTTTTGTTTTGTTGCTTATTATTATTATTTTTTTTTTTTGGTGTTCTGTGAGTTTTTAAAAGTTTTAAATTTAAAATTTTGGAATAGTTTTAAAATTGTTTTCAAATATATCTTCTACTCTGTTATCTTGGTTCATTCTGGGATTCCAACTATATCTGCATTCGTTATTGTCTTACCATTTTTGGATGCCTTGTCTTTTTATTTTTCCTGTATCATTTCTTTATATTTCTATTTGTGTATTTCTATTATTTCCAGTCTTACTATTTCTTTCCTATCTCTCCCAGCTCTGCTGGTAAGACTGTCAAATGCATTGTTCATCTTTGTTGTAGTGTTCTGTGATTCTAATATTTTCTTTTGATTCTTTATTAGAGTTTTTATTTCTCTTCCAAGATTACCCATGTGATCTTGGATTTTGAATACTTTTTCCTTTACAACATTTAAGTTACAAATCATAGCTATTTTAAATCTTGTTTCTCATATTTTTCAAAGCAATATCATATATAAGTCTGATTGTGTTGGTTGCTTAATCTCCTAACATTGTATTATTTCCCCTTGCTTATTATTATGACTTGTAATTTTCTTTCTGAAAGTTGGAAATCTTCATTTGGTTCAGTAGAGACTGAAATAAATCATTTTTTTTTTTAATTTGGAAATTGGCATGTTTTTTTCTTATGTTAAGCCTTAGTATGGGAATTGAGTATATCTATTCAGCAGTTGATCTAGGTTGGGACTTGTTACTATGGTTACTCTCAGTGCACTACAACCTAGAAACTCCTTTAGCATTCTCTTGTGTGGGGGCAGGTTCTGGTTTGCTGGATAGTTTCTCACTAAATCTACTCCATTCTCAGTTTTAGGTATTTCTTTTGTGCTGTGTTTCAGAAAGAGACTTTCTCCATCCTCTTGACTTTGTTCCAACAATAAACAGTGGTAACTGTTACTTCATTTTTGTTAGTTCTGTGTGGAAGGTAGGGTAGGGTTGTTATGTGTTTTTATTAATTCACTGTCATTTTCTCCCTGGTTCTTGGGGCTTATGCCTTGCCAGAGATTGTTTCCTGCCCCTAGCTGCATGTCTAGGCCAGAATTTATTTTTGTACTTCTCAGGTTATTTTTTAAAATCCCTTTTCCTACCTGTAAGAGGTTTTCTTCAATTGTGATAGTCAAGAATGTCATTTTGTTTTGGGTTTTACCATTCTAACATTGTTTAACCTTTGTGCCATAAGACAATAGAGAGAGGAATATAAGCAGGTCCTTGTGCCTTTCCCACTACTATTTCTTTTCCTTCCCCAAAGTCTGTGCCATGAGGGACACATTTCATCACTATCTTCTATCTATTATCTATCTATCTATCTATCTATCTATCTATCTATCTATCATCTATCTATCTATCTATCATCTATCTCTGTCATCATCATCATCTATCTATCTATGTGAGTATCCAGTGAGAACCATGGATGAAAGCCTTAAAGTGCATATAAATACCTCTTTTTTTTAAATTTATTTTCTATTGGTGTTCAATTTACTAACATACAGAATAACCCCCAGTGCCCGTCACCCATTCACTCCCACCCCCCGCCCTTCTCCCCTTCTACCACCCCTAGTTCCTTTCCCAGAGTTAGCAGTCTACGTTCTGTCTCCCTTTCTGATATTTCCCGCACATTTCTTCTCCCTTCCCTTATATTCCCTTTCACTATTATTTATATTCCCCAAATGAATGAGAACATATAATGTTTGTCCTTCTCCGACTGACTTACTTCACTCAGCATAATACCTTCCAGTTCCATCCACGTTGAAGCAAATGGTGGGTATTTGTCATTTCTAATAGCTGAGTAATATCCCATTGTATACATAAACCACATCTTCTTTATCCATTCATCTTTCAAACCACAATGAGATACCACCTCACACCAGCGAGAATGGGGCAAATTAACAAGGCAGGAAACAACAAATGTTGGAGAGGATGCGGAGAAAAGGGAACCCTCTTGCACGGTTGGTGGGAATGTGAACTGGTGCAGCCACTCTGGAAAACTATGTGGAGGTTTCTCAAAGAGTTAAAAATAGACCTGCCCTACGACCCAGCAATTGCACTGCTAGGGATTTACCCCAATGATGCAGGTGCAATGAAACGCCGGGACACCTGCACCCCGATGTTTATAGCAGCAATGGCCACGATAGCCAAACTGTGGAAGGAGCCTCGGTGTCCAACGAAAGAAAAAAAAAAAAGAAAAAAGAAAAATACCTCTTATTTTTATGGAAACTATAGATTCTATATTCTTTCACTAGCCATACTCCTCATTGAATAATTACCTAAAATTATTATCTGAATTATTTTTTTAATTATTACTTGAATTCTTATTTTCAGAGTCTAACATTCATCCCAGATAAGCAAGTGCTTTCATCCTGTATCTCCTTGTCTTTTATTAGCTTTCAAGATAACTCAGTGCCCTTTGATGTTGGCTCTATGGTAGGCTATAAAAGCGTTGCAAATCTTCAAGTTTTTCAGTTTTTTTTTTATAAGGGTGAGAATGATACTCTTTCTAGTTTTTCATTGAATAGTTTTAGTAGAGAGTTACCCACTGATATTTTTGCCTCTATTTTCAACTAATTATAGGCATTTTAATAACCTTCCAATCTTTGTAATTAAATACAAATCAAAGCCAATACCCTCAAATTATCAAATTATTTGAGGCCTCTCCACAGCTTTAGGGATAGCCCAGACATTTTCAGGGAATCAAGATATGCCACAGTCTAGCTTTCACTTCTTTCTAAGCTTCATGTGCAGTTTGCCCTCTAATTTATCACCTCCTTCCATTTTCCACCCATTTTCCATAGCATAGAAAATATATATAAGGCTGGGATTTGATTTTTAAATCCAATCTTATAATTTTTCAAATGGTAATTTGAGATTATTACATTTAAAATAATTATTGTTACTAATATTGATAGCTAATACAAATGTATCATATTCCTGTTTTTTACTTGTTTCATTTGTTCTGTATTTTCTTCTGTTTATGTCTTCTTGGAGCATTAAAAAAAATTATATCTTTGATTGACACATCTCTTTAAAAAATCGTCTTACCTATTTTTATTATTTATTTATTTATTTATTTATCTATTTATTTATTTTCTTACCTATTTTTAATCTAATTATACCTCTAAGTAACATGATACAATTGCTTATGTGGTACAAAGATCATCTTTTTATGTGCCCATATCTTTATTTAATTATTATTTTAAAAAATATAGAATTGATATATAACATTAAGTGTTAGGTATACAAAGTGTTGATTTCATACCTTTTATAAATGTAATATGATTACCACCACTGCACTAGTTGACATCTGTATCATGGTACATTTCTTTTCTTTCTTTCTTTCTTTCTTTCTTTCTTTCTTTCTTTCTTTCTTTCTTTCTTTCTTTCTTTTTTTTTTTTTTTGTAGTGGGAACAATTAAGATCTAATCTTTTAGTTACTTTTGGTAACTTTGTGCAGCAGTCACTATGCTGCACATTAGGTCTCCAGGATTTCTTTATCTACTAGTTGCAAGTGTGTAACCTTAACTAAATTTCCCCAAATACTCCAACCTCCCAGCCCATGATGACCACCATTCTGCTTTCCATTTTCACAAGTTAGGCTTTTTTAGATTCCACAAGTAAGTGTATCATACAGCTTATGTCTTTCTCTGACTAATCTCACTTAGTATAATGCCTTCAGGATCAATCTATATTGTTGCAAATGGCAGAATTTCTCTTTATAGCGGCTGAATAATATTCCATTGTGTTTATATACCATCCATTGACAGACAGGTTGTTTGCTTTTACTGGCTATTGTGAATGATGCTACAATAAACATAGAAGTGCATATATTTCTTTAGTTCCCTGTTTTCTTTTCCTTTGGATGTATAGTCAGGAAGAGAATTGTAGGATCATATGGTGATTCTATTTTGAATTACTTTGGAAACCCTCTTACTATTTTTTTATAGTAGCTGAACAATTTACCTTCCCACCAAAAGTGTATTAGGATTCCCTTTTGTACACATCCTTGCAAAAACTTTTTATCTTTTGCCCTCTCAATAATGACTATCCTACTTGGTGTGAGTTGATTACGGTTTTGATCTGCATTCCCTTGATGATTAAGTGAGGTTGAACATCTTTTCATGTACCTGTTGGTCATTTGGATGTCTTTTTTTTTGGGAAAAAAATGTCTATTTAGTTCCTCTGCTTGATTTTAATCAGGCTGTTGTTATTGAATTGTATGAGCATTTCTTTTGTATATTTTGGATATTAACTCCTTATCTTATATACAGTTTGAAAATATTTTTCCCTTTCCATAGGTTGCATTTTATTATTATTTTTATTGTATCTTTTGTTGTGCAAGGTATTTTTATGTCATATCTGAAAATACCATTCCCAAGACTAATGTCAAGAAGCTTTTTTCCTATGGTTTCATTTAGAAGTTTTATGGTATTTGCTGTTATGTCTTTTAACCCATTTCAAGTTACTTTTCAGCAAGTAGTGTAAATTAGGAGTCCAATTTCATTTCTCTGCATGTGTTAGCTAGGTTTCTTAATATCATTTGTTAAAATACTATTCTTTCCCCAGTGTGTATTTCTAATTCTTTTGTCAAATATTAATTGTCCATACATGCAGGGTTTTGTTTCTGGTCTCTCTTTTCTGTTCTGTTGGTCTATTTTGGTCTGTATGACTATTTTTATACCACTTCTATGCTGTTTTGCTTATTATAGTTTTGTATGACAGTTTGAAATTAGGAAATGTGATGTCTCCCACTTTGTTCTTTTTTCTCAGGATCAAATTAGCTATTCAGTATCTTTTGTGGTTCCACACAAATTTTCGGATTTTTTTTTTTCTATTTGTGTGAAAAATGTCATTGGAAATGTTATAGAAATTGCAGTGAATCTCTAGGTGGCTTTGAGTAGTATGCATTTTAACAATACTAATCTTTCTGATCCATGAACACAGATCTCTATCCATTTGTTTGTGTCTTTTTCAATTTCTTTCATTAAAGTCTTGTAATTTGTATTGTGTACATCTTTACTTCCTGGTATAATTTATTCGTAAGTATTTTATTGTTTTTCATGTGATTGTGAATGGGACAGTTTTCTTTACTTCTTTTTCAGTTGTTTAATTGTTACTGTATAGAAATCCAGCTGATTTCTCTATGTTGATTTTATATTCTGTAAACTTGCTGAATTTCTCGATCAGTTCCAATAGTTTTCTGGTTGAATCTTTAGTATTTTTTTTTTGTATATAAGACCATATTATTGCAAATAATGACAAGTTTACTTTTGCCTTTCCAATTCTAAGTATTTGGTTTATCTTACCTAATTGCTTTAGCTATGATTCTTACTACTATGTTGAATAAGAGTGGTGAGAGTGGACACCCTGTCTAGTTCTTTATCTTAGAAGAAAAGCTTTCAATTTTTCACAACCGAATATTATGCTAGTTATAGGGTTTGTTGTATATGACCTTTATTGTATTGAGGCATGTTCCTTCTATACCCTGTTGAAAGATCTTATCATGAAAGAATATTGTATTTTGTCAAATGTTGTTCCTGTATCTATTTAGATAATCATATGATTTCTATTTTTCTTTCTATTAATATGATGTATCACATTTATTGATTTGCATATGTTGAAATATCCTTGTATCCTAGTGAGAAATCCCACTCGGTCATTTTGTATAACTTTTTGTATAACTCTTTAAATGTGTCAGTAATTTCAGTTTGCTAATATTCTGTTGAGAATTTTTGTATTTATATTCATCAGGGTTATTGGTCTATAGTTTTCTAGTAATGTCTTTATTGGACTTTGGTATCAGAGTAATACTGGCCTCACAAAAGGAGTTTGGAAATGTTTGCTCCTTTTCAATTTTTTTGGAAGAGTTTGAGAAAGGTTAGAAGAAATTTTTCTTTAAAAATTTGATAGAATTTTCCAGAGAAACCATCCAGTTCCGGGGTTTTCTGTTTTGGGAGGTTTTTGATTACTGGTTCAATCTCCTTTCATATTATTGTTTTGTTCAGATTTGCTTTTTCTTCCTGATTCAGTCTTGGTATATTGTAGGTTTCTGGAACTTACCGATTTATTATAGGTTTTCTAATTTAATATATAATTGTTTATAGTAGTCTCTTATGTATTTCTGTAGTACCAGCTGTAATGCCTCCTTTTTAATTTCTGATTTTATATATTTGAGCCCTATCTGCCTTTTTCTTAGTCTAGCCAAAGATTTAATTTGTTAGTTTGTTGACTTTTTTTATATTGTTTTCTGATTTCTATTTCATTATTTCCACTCTGATCTTTTCATTTTTCTTCTGTTAACTTTGGTATTTGTTCTTCTTTTTCTAATTTCTTGAGGTGTAAAAGTAAGATTGTTTATTTGAGATATTTCTATTTTCTTAATATACAGATTTATTACAATTGATTTCCTTCTCAGGTTGCTTTTGCAGCATCCCATGGATTTGAGCATGTTGTGTTTTCATTTTCATTTGTTTTGAGATTTTTTTAAAAGGTTTTATTCATTTGTTCATGATAGACATAGAGAGAGAGAAAGGCAAAGACATAGGCAGAGGGAGAAGCAGGCTCCATGCGAGGAACCTGACGTGGGACTCGATCCCGGGACTCTAGGATCACGCCCTGGGCCAAAGGCAGGTGCTAAACCACTCAGCCACCCAGGGATCCCTGTTTTGAGATTTTAAAAAAATTCCTTTGATTTCTTCTTTGACCCACTGTTTGATCAGGAGTATGTTCTTTAATTTTCACATATCTGTGGATTCTCCAGCTTTCCTCTTTTTGTTGATTTCTGGTTTCATACCACTGTGGTTAGAAAAGGTAGTTGGTATGCTTCTAATTTTCTTGAATTTGCTAATACTTATTTTGTGTTCTATCATATGATCTATCCTAGAGAGTATTTCACATGTACTTGAGAAGAATGTGTATTTTGTTGCTGTTGGATGGAATGCTCTATAAAAGTCTATTAGGCCCATTTGGTCTAATATATGGGGTCAAGTACAATGTTTCCTTGTTGATTTTCTGTCTAGATGATCTATTCATTGTTGACAGTGGGGTAGTGAATTCCCCTACCGTTTTTGTATTATTGCCTGTCTCTCCCTTTGTACTTGTTAGCATTTAAAAAAATATATTTAGTGTCCTCTTGTTGGGTATATATCTTGATTGTTATATCTCCTTCCTTAATTGACCCCTTTATCATTATATAATGACTTTCTTTGTATCTTATTGTTTTTTGTATTAAAGTCTGTTTTGTCTGATATAAGATAGCCTTACTTTCTTTTGGTTTCTACTTGCATGGAATATCATTTTCTGTTCCTTCATGTTGATCCTGTGTATATTTATAAAGCTGAAGAGAGTTTCTTATAGATAGCATATAGTTGGGTATTGTGTGTTTTTTAAATTTTTTTAATCCATCCATTTTGTGCTTCTTTAATTGGTGAATTCAATCTATCTATCTATCTATCATCTATCTATCTATCTATCTATCTATCTATCTATCTATCATCTATCTATCTATCTATCTATCTATCTATCTATCTATCTATCATCTATCTATCATCTATCTATTTATCTATCATCTATCTATCTATCATCTATCTATCTATCTATCTATCTATCTATCTATCTATCTATCATCTATCTATCTATCTATCTATCTATCTATCTATCTATCTATCATCTATCTATCATCTATCTATTTATCTATCATCTATCTATCTATCATCTATCTATCTATCTATCTATCTATCTATCTATCTATCTATCATCTATCTATCTGTGTTATTATTGACATGTGAGCCTTACTAATGTAATCTTATTAATTCCTTTCTGGTTATTTTGTATTTCTGTTGTTTCTTTCCCCCTTGTTTCTGTCTTTGTAAATTAATGAGTTTCTGTGGTGGTATGCTCTGTTTCCTCTCTCTTTATCTCTTGTAAATCTATTCTAGGCTTTTGCTTTGGGGCTCCATGAAACTTACATAAACATCTCATAGATAAAACAGGCCAATTTAAGCTGATAGGAACTTAACTTTGATCACCTACAAAATCTTCACCATTTTACTACCCTTTTTATATATTTGGTGACACAGTTTATCTCTTTTTGCATTGTGTATTATAGAAGCTATAATTATTGTTAATACTACTTTACTTTGACCCTAAATTAGAATTAAGAGGTCATACATCATCCTATTACAGCAGCAGACTTTTCTAAGTCTGACTTTATATTTACCTTTATCAGTGAATTGTATAGTTTTGTGTGTTTTCATGTTACTGTTTGGCAGCTCTTTATGTCAGTTTGAAAAACTCCTTTCAGCATTTCTTGCACAGCTGGTCTAGTGGTGATGGGCTTCTGCAGCAGCTGCTTCTACTTCTTCTTCTTCTTACCCTCATTTTTCTTCCTTCTCTTTCTCTTCCTCTTCTCCTTCCCTTTCTCTTTTCTCTCCTTCTTCTCATTATCCTCTTCCTTCCACTTCTTTTCTCCCCACCTCCTCCATCTTCTTTGTTGTCTTCGTCTTTTTCTTCATCTTGATCTTCGTCTTCTTTTCAACTTCCTGAGAAAGTTTTATTTTCCTTCATATCTGAAAGATAATTTTGTTGAATAGAGTATTCTTGTCTGATGTTTTTTTCTTTCTTTCAACACTTTGAGTATGTGATTCCAGTCTTTCCTGACTTGTAATTTCTGCTGAGAAATCTGCTAGTAGCCTAGTGAGGGTTACTTTGTAGGGTACAGTACTTTTTTCCCTGGCCTCTTCAGAATTTTCTCTTTATCTTTGGTTTTTGACAGGTTCATTATAATGTGTAGGACAATGTTTCGCCTCGATACTCTGGATCTCCTACAAAGAAATATATTTCTTAAGTAATGTTCTGCTATCTAAATTCATATATTTTTAATAGATAATTTTTTTAGATTTTATTTATTTATTCATGATAAAGAGAGAGAGAGAGAGGCAGAGAGAGAAACAGGCTCCTTGCAAGGAGCTTGATGTGGGACTCAATCCCAGATCCTGGGATCATGCCCTGATCTGAAGGCAGACACTCAACCATTGAGCCACCCAGGAGTCCCTCTAAATTCATATTTATTTTTGCTCTAATGATGTGCTAGATTCCCATGGTGTGCCAGAATCTCCTTTTAGGAAAGTTGGACTGACAAATTTTCTCTTATCCTTGGATATTTACCCAGGTCAACACTCTCCATGTTTTTTCCTGCCTGGATTGACAGGTGTTGAGGCAGATTCACTGTCTCTGCTAGTTCTGCTACGGATAGTAAGATCTGTGTCCTTATTACTAGATGCACAGGTGGACAAGACTCCTCCTGGGCCCCTTAACATATGATACTGGATCTCACAACTTCCACAGTGGTACTTTTGTTCATGGGTAAATGTCTAATTTTTAAAGGGGGAGGTGTGAGGAGGAATATCTTATGTCACCATAATGTTGATGTCATTTACCAAAATCTTCTGACAGTATCCCTAAATCCTCCTATCCACCATTTTGCCATGTATTTCACTATTACTTTCAGGAGTACAATACAGTGATTCAATCTTACATACATTACCTGGTACTCACCACGACAAGTGCACTCCTTAGTCCCCATCACCTATTTCACCATCCCCTCTTCCACCTCTCCTCTGGTAACCATCCGTTTGTTCTCCGGTTAAAAGTCTGTTTCTTGATTTGCCAGTTTCTCTCTCTTTTGCCTTCACTCATTTGTTTTGTTTCTTAAATTTCACATATGAGTGAAATAATATGATATTTGTCTTTTTCTGACTGACTTACTTTGCTTAGCATAATATGACTTATATACGTACTTTAAGCACACAATACATTTTTACCTTAAACAGTCACTTACCATTTACAGATATTACAAATAAGGAAAATGATTTTTACTTTATCTTCACTTATTTAATTTCTGATGCTTTTCATTCTTTGTATAGTGCCAGATTTCTTTCAAATATCATATATCTTCTATCTGAATAACCTTCCTTTTAATTTCTTATAATGTATATCAGTCCACAATGAATTACCTCAGTTTTTGTTTGTAAATATCTCATTTCTCCTTCACTTTTGAAGTATGTTTTTACTGGGTACAGAATTCTGGGTTGATTATTTTTCCCCCAAATTTGAATATTTCACTCCAATGTCTTCTTGCTTGTGTTATTACTAATGATAAGTCATACATGATTAATTTCTTTGATCTTCTGGAGGTAATGTGTCTGTTTTCTCTACCTGCATTCAATATATATATTTGGTTATTGATTTCAGCAGTTAGAATATCATATACCTAGCTGTGATTTATTTAGTATTTATGGTACCCACTGTTACTATATTTTAGATTGCTAACATTTTCAGACTATTTCTTATTTTAAAATATTTTATTTATTCAGTTAGTTAGTTGAGAGGGAGAAAGAGTGAGCATGAATAGGGGGAGAGGCTGAGGATAAAGGAGAGAATCCCAAGCAGATTCGAGCCTGTTCTGAGGCTCAATCCCATGACACTGAGATCATGACATGAGCTGAAATCAAGAACTGGGCACTTAAACCACTGAGCCACCCAGGTGCCCCCAAATTATTTCTAATGGCTTTCATCTTTTTGCTGAAATTGCCTTTCTGATTATTCATGTTATCTACCTTTTCTAACAGAGCCAGCTATTACCTTTCCTAAGAGCACCTGATGGGATTAATGGAAGAAAAATCTACACAAATCTGTGTCATATGCAAGTCTAATGCTTATTATTGCTTTGTCTCTTCTGGTTATGATTTTCCTTGCTTTTTGGCATGTATCATACTTTTTGGTTGAAAGTCAGACATGTTGTTTATTTAAATAAATATTTTTTATGGATAGAAAATAAGCGAACTTTTTATTTCCTTTTGATTTTGGTGTTTGGGGGCAGGGAGGGATTGTGTTTTCCAGTCGAACGTTGAGCTGTGTTTGAAGTTTGTTGTTACTTTTACTGTCCTTGTGCAGTAAAAACCAGAGGTTTCCATTTCTACATTGCAATGCTGTGTTTAGTGTGTGAGCTAACAAACCACACCATTTTTCTCAATACCTGCTCCCTTTTTGGGTCTAGCTGTACCTACTTAGTTCTGTATCTTTATTTTGTACTGCATGTCAGATAAAATCTTTCTCTCATTATGCTCCTAGTCCTAACCCACTTCATTTTTACTCAGTGTTTGGTAGTGTGATGTTTGGAAGCAAGGGTGAGCAGATTTTCTGAACTTATAATTAAGTCTTCCTCCTAGACAATCATTGAATCTTAGTCTTAAGGGTATGGCTTTTACAAGTTTTTCTAACTGTCCTCAGAGGTAATGGTGGGCATAGCATGTATCTGTATCCCTCTTCTGTGAGTACATTTTCTTCCTTTTCCCTTCCCCTAGCTATAGTAGGTTTTCTCCAGTGCCCTCAAGCTGCTGTTTTTGTTGTCTTTTTCTCCTGTATGTTAATGTTTCTGTTCCATTAGGAAGATATAAAAATGGTTGTGGATGAATATCAGCAATGCCTACTGCCCTCCATCCCCCAGTCAGCTCCATGGGGAAGCAATCTCAGGTTTCTTTGATCTTCCATGTGAGCTCCTAATGGAGTCCTGAAAGAAAAGACTTCAAGAGGGTATGGGCCTATAATTAAGAATCTATTTCTTCATTGTACACCTGAAATTAATACAACACTATACGTGAACTCACTGGAATTAAAAAAATAAATTTGAAAAATAAATACATAAATAAATAAAATAAAGAGAGTGTGTGGATCTCTTGGTGTCTGTGGTCACAGGGGCTTCATGCTTTCTCACTAGAACACATTTAGATTTTAGAAATTCATTAAAATTTTCTTGCTGAATCTTCTTACTGGTATTATTGGGTCCTGTTGGGTATCTGGTGGGTTCTGTTTCTCTCTGTGGTGACTCTTTCTAGATTCTTAGTTTTTTGCCCCATGACATGAATCTTCTAATGAGTTCAAGAAAAGTAATTACATTTTTCCAGAATTTTTTGTTGTAATGGTGACAGCAACATTCTACTAACTTTGTATATCTGAAACTGGATGTTTCTTCTTATTTCTAAAGTTGGAGAGGGAGAAAAAATATGGGAAGATAAGTACTGTTATGAATAACATACATTGTGCTAAATCACTCATATTATCTAATTTAGTCATTAAACAAGTCTACGACGCAGGAACCATTATTATATTATTACCATGACTATTCATGTTCTTAATAATTTTGTGTACTGCCTTTTCTTTATCTTGGGTCGTCATCACACCGATGATACAAGTAAAGTCATGATTACCTTGGTGCTGTTTTATGGCCAGTACCTAGCAGAATACTTAGCACAAAGTGAGTGCAGAATAAATTCTTGCTGAATAAATTAGTGTAAACACAGATCTTGGGCACATATAAGATAATCATTATATTATCTCTATGTTCCTTCCCCTTCCCACATCACTGAAAGACTGGGATGGGTTAGAATCGATGCACTCAGAAATGCATTCATTCATTCATTGAGTGTGTGAGACTGAGAGGATGATGGGAAGGAATCCTAGAGGACTGGACCTAGGCAGGTGCCTTGACTCTTTTCCTACCACATCATTGGACTCATTTTAGGAAATGTGCTCCTCCTTTTGAGATGTGGCATTTGACTATTTGATATTCTCACAGCCAAGTTTTTAGGCTGCATTCTTTCACTCTCTCTTTGCTGCTTTGCTTTCATTTTTCTCATGATAGAATATCTTTATCTCAACATTCCAAAGTCCTCTTGCCTTACTTACAATCAGCTTTATAAAATGAACAGGACCATTAGGCAAATACATTTGTGATCTGCACAACAGTGCATATATGGCAGTGAAATGCATCCAGTGTTCTGCTCACCAAGATAGACAGTGAGAATAGCTGCCATTTCTGATGGGGAAACAGCTTCTGGTCACATTTTCACAAAGACACTATGGGTTAATGATGGCCTGATCCTACATGAGGTTGAGTGTAACATGGGAGCAAATGTACAGAATAGCAGGACGCCTGGGTGGCTCAGTGTTTGAGCATCTGTCTTTGACTCAGGGCCAGATCCCAGGGTCCTGGGATCAAGTCCCGCATCAGCCTCCCTGCGAGGACCCTGCGTCTCTCTCTGCCTATGTCTTTGCCTCTTTCTCTCTCTGTCTCTCATGAATAAATAAAATCTTTAAAAAATGTACAGAATAGTCCCTTCCCCTTGATCCCTAAATTTATAATACTTTCTCTGAGGTGCCCTCAGTCTCCTTCTGGTTGCCACCCTTTTCTATTTCTTGTATTTCTTCTGTCATATGCTTAGATTCCTCTTGCTTTTGCCTCATTTCTTCCTCCTGTGCCCACCCCATCCCACTCCACCACACATAAGCACATAACCCCAGTCCTTGCTTTCCTTCTCCACCTCTATTTCACTTTTCACTGGTATTCTGAAACCAGTCCTGATGCCTGCACCTGCTCAGGAAATTAAAATGTCTAATCTTTTTTGGCTGCTATGTTGCCACGAGGCCAAACTGACAATCTGCTAACTACAGACTTGCAGCTAAAATAACAGAATGTTTTGCAATCAGGGCTAGAATCACAGGTGGCGGATTCTTTTTTAGCTTTCCAAAGCCAACAAAGCAAAAGAAAATATTCCACACTCCCTTTCTGCCTTTTCACTTCCCACCTGCCTTTTCCATTAACCAGTGAGGGGAGACCCTCTGAGGAACACAGTCCAAGCCTTTGCTTTTTTGGTCAGAAATCAGAAGGGGATGTGTCCGTGGATCTCTTTACCCTCTTCCCCACTCCTACTCCTTTTATTTCACACTGCTGCTTGTGAATAATTTCCCTTCCTCCTGAAGCATGTGCCCAGGCTACCACAGGCATCAGAAAGCATCCTGAACAGTTGTGATAACCAGAAACCTTCAAGGCCTGGAGGTAGGGCCACCTGCCCACTGCTAGTTGTCAGGCTTAGAGACAGGTTAATTCTCACAGGGAAGTCTGCCTCTTTGAAGGAGGCACACTCTTTGCTTCCAGAGGGGAGAGTAGAACTTTTCACATAAAGGGGACAGCTTTGGAATGCATCTCCTGAAGAGATGATATGGTTTCAGGACTGCAGATAGGAAGGCCCACAGATATTATGTGTTGAATAGTCCTGAAGAGACAGTAAGAAGGAAAAGAAACTGTTGCTACTGCTCCTTGAATACACTAAGCACATACCATCACAGAATCTTTGCTCTCTTTGCTTTCTTTGCCCTCACTTCATTCACATATTTGCTCAAAGACCATTTCCTGACCCTTCCATATAAATATGCTTATGTCACTTTATATTTCTATAGCACTTATTATTCCCCACCTCTAACTTAAACAAACTTATATATTTCTTTTGTCACCCTCTCTCAAACATTAGCTTCACATGGACAGGAATTTTGCTAACTGCCATATCCCCAGTACTCAGAAAACTGCTTGGTGAATAATGGGTACTCATTACATATTTATTAAATGTATTAACCTAGGGGACATCTTAAGTGGGCCAGGCACCATGCTTGGTGCTTTACATATCTTATTTCACATTCAAATCATCTTGATAAAAAGGTGTTTAGCAACATGCATACTTCAAAGATAAGGTGACTGCTGCTTCATGATGTTAGGAACAGCTGGGTTCTTTCTACAAGGACTTGATTTCTGGTACGGTGACCACAGATTCTATGTCCACCAGAACCTGACACCTTGTAAGCACTGACAACCCTGAGTCTTGTTCCTCTTCCTCCTTACTCAGTCCTTAGCCTGTTGGAGCTCTTAAACACTTTCTAGGATAGATAAGAGTTTCTCAGGCTCTCTTTCTGAATACATTCCTGATTGGAAGCTTCTCAAATCTGTGGCCCTACTGGTTAGCTTCCCACTATTCTCAGAACATTCTGATAGATGGCACCTATCCACATATACCTACTCACCTTTAATCATGTGATATATAACACAGATTTCACTAAGAGAGTTCCACCAAATTCTCAAAAGAATCAAATATTAAAGCCCTTTTATCACTAATATTTGCTTTCTTCTTTGGGAGAGTTGCAGTTTCCTGTATCGCAGTGTACGATTAGCACAGGTGAGCTCCTGAGAAGGGTTCTCCATCCATCTTCCTGCTAGTGAGGAACATGTAAGTGAGCACAGGGATACCCAGTCCCTGAGGCCTGCATTCTAGTGATGAGAGCAATGTCCTTCTTCTGGAAGAAGTACATTCCCTATCTTTTTAGGTGCCAAACCCAGGATGCTGCTCTAGAGATCTGCCCTGCATAGTTTCTTCAGGCTGTAAGCCTGCTCTGCCCTGTACAATGGTCACCACTCACTATCATGGGTTCATTCTGCTGTTAGCTGATGGTCTCAGTTCTGAATCACCTGTCTATCTCAGCCCTCACCTGTTCTGCACTGGGTCTCAGGTTGTTGAGCTTCTAGCCTCATTACTCATTCACCTGACTCCATCCTTGGCTAGGTCTTCAGGCTCAATACTGTGCAGGGTCTTTCTGGTTCTTTGTGGCTCTTCCCATACCAACAACATTGCCTTGAGCAGCCTTCTCCTAACATGACCTGGTTGAAAGCCCAGTCTTTGGTTCTGTTCTCCCATGTTGAGCGGGAATAAGACCTATTCTTCAAAAATCCCAGATGGCTTTTTAACAAACACCTTTTTTTTTTTTTTTAAAGATCAGATTATGGGTGCCTTGAAACCCTAGGTACACCACAAAGGTAACAGGTATTTCTTAAACAAAAATTATTTCAAGAAAGTTTTAGTCCAATTTATTTATTTATTTGACAAGGATTTATGGGTAACCCAATATATATCAAAGGCTGTTCCTGGTGCTGGAGATGGAGATATACTAGCTTCAGCTTTCCTCTTGTAGAGCTCAGAGCTGTGATGTGGGTCATAGATGATGGGGAGTGGAATTAAACAATGCCAGCTGGTATCTGCTGATACCCTCTCTGTATTCCAGGTCCTGAAGGGTTGACATGCTCACTAAAGGTCTATACCCTAGAATGTCCAAAAGTTTTAAATATTCTTCTAGTCCCCAGTTGTCTGTCTTACCTTGTCCACTCCATTTGTGAATATATTTTTTGTTAGCTAGTCTCTGTGGACCCACTTTGTGGTGACAGATGGGAAAGAGTGTTAGTCCAGATGTCAGAAGAGGGCCATATGGCTTTGTTTGTGGGTGGCATCTGGCTGCACTTAGTTCATACTCCTCTCAGGGTGGAGTCTGAGCTACTTCTTCCTCTCTTCAACATCTATAACGTCTTTCTGACTGACCACCCTCCAGCTGTTCCCTGCTGCACCTGTTCTGTGCAACCGACTAAGTCATCTTCTCAGAAAGGAAATCTGACATAGCACCCTACTCCAAATCCTTAAATTACTTCCAGTTTTTTTAGGATCAAGTCCAAAAATGATAGCTTGGTTTCTAAAGCATTGACCTATTTCCTCCTAATACTTCAGCTTCTGAGCTGACTTCCGCTCACTTCATTCCAGACCCAGTGGCCATCTGTGAGTCCTTCAGTGATGAGTTCTTCCCTGTCCTGGGGCCTTTGATCATACTTCTTCTCTGTTTGAAAGCCCTCTTCTTTTTTTCTCAGACTAATTCCCACTCTTTGGCAATTTTTAGCTTAACACTGTCTTCTCTTACTTCCTCTTTTCCTATCCCTAAAGTAGTTCAGACCTCCCGTTATGTGTACTCAAATTTTTTTCTTTCAGCCCTTATCATAGCTATAGTTGTCTCTAGTCTTCCTTGGTCAAAAGATAATCTATAATTAAAATAGTTGTTGCTGATGTATCTGAGCATGCTAATGATAACTTAGAACAGGCAGGAAAAACTTCCAATGCATGAAACTACAATGGTAGTGGCCTATTATTCTTAAAAAGGTAGTTAAGTGCTATGAAGAGGAGGATTATCCTCACATGGGGTTATACTTTGGTGTCTCTAAGTACTTAGTAATTACTGAGCAATTACTACTTGTACTCTGGAGTTGTTACATCACAAATTACAATATAAAGAGAAACAGTTCATCAAAGATTTTTCATTGATGAGGGTGGAACAGGATGGCAAGACACTGAATTAAAAAGGGATCATTATCTCTTTTTTGTTTAGGAATACAAGGTTCTTGAAAAGAATGTGAGATCAAGCAAAATGCCAATGAGTGTGAGCTAAACCCTAAAACTTGATTAATTTTGCAAAATGTAGACATATGATTATAAGAAAGGTAGAGTACTTTTAGGAACAAGATGGAACTGCCAACCTAAGATCTTTGACGCAGAGGGTGTCTTCTTTACAAAGAAGAGGCATTTGCAGTATTAAGAACACTATGTGCTCAGGCTTGGGGATAAACTATAACTAGGACATTTATAAGTAGCAATGAGCTGACTAGTTTTGAATGTGTTTGGGAATTGGGCAGGACTGTCATGGTTCTGGGTTGGTTAAACTACAATCTTCTCTTGATCTATGTCTGAACTTTAGTGAGAACAAAGGTTTCCTTGAGTGAAATAATGCTATGATCTTGTCTGTCTCCCAAGACTTAATGATGAGCTCTTTGAGGACAAAACTCATATCTTAATCATCTTTGTTATCCTAACATTCAACTCAAGGCTTGGTATAGAATAGCTACTTAATTAATAACGTTGATTTTGAATGGGCATATGTAAACATTTGTTCAGTGAGAGGAAAGGATGAGATAATAAGAAAGAAGATTCAACAGAGAGAAGTCTTGTTGTGGGTGAGAGGGGATAAGTTGATTGCTCAGGTATGTGACAAGGGGTTAGACACAGAGAGCAGGATATCTCTTCTGATAAAGAAGGCAAAGTGGAAGAAGCAGAGGAATTTTAGGATAAAAGTGGTGTGGAAAAGGGAGGCAATTTGGATAGGTTTCAGCTTCTCTGTAATGTTGCTTCCTAACAAAGTTTTAAGTAACAGATATGTATATGTGTGTGTTTATGTGTGTGTGTGAGAGAGAGAGAGAGAGAAAGAGAGACAGAGAAAAAGACAGAGTGAGGAGAGCAGGCTGGAGAACTCTGACTTAAGGGCATGAGGATTAAGCATCATGGCACAGAAAGAAAGCCAATTAATCTTGCACCATGGGTCTGCCACTTATCTTTATGACATTGAATGAGTTGCTTAGCTTCTCAGAATTTCTTCTTTTGTAAAAGAAGAAGAATTTAATGTGATGTCACTAATTTAATGTGATGGTTTAATTAGATATCACAAATGAACTATCTTTGTTAACTCTAAAGCATATTGCAAATGTGTTTCTTTAAAAATATATTTATGGTTTAGTTAAGTTGAAGAAAGGGAGTTAAATTCACATAACCAGTATGATGAACTAAGCATAAGGTGTTGAGAAAACTAATAGATGACAGAATTACAGAATATCAGCTTGGTGCATTTTTGGAAATTGACACAATCTCCCATACTGGGAAATGTTTAGCTATTATTATTATTTATGCATGTATCTCTATATGTCTTTCCCCATCCAGTTCGTGAAATTCTCAAAAAAAGAGATAGTATCATACTTAGCTCTGTCAGCATCTATTAAAGTCTAATCTATAAGCTAATTGCTCAATACATGTATCTTGATCTGTTGAAATCTCTTATTTTTATAATGGGAGAAATAAGCTCAGATAGTTTAAATGCCTCTGCAAACCTAATGTGACTAAGTCATCTCACTACCAGCCTAGTGTTTTTTTCTACTTTGATCTCAAGAAAGAGGTAGATGAGCTTGAGCTTGGCTTTGATGAGCAAAGCACTGGAATGAACAGAAGGAAGGGCATTTCTGGCAAGAGAACATCTTGAGCAAAGACACTGGATAGGAATGAGGATTGCATATTCAGAGGGCCTTTTGCAGCCTGGCTACAATGGAAGGCACATGCAGTCCCGAGAAAAAGAATCAAGAAGCTGTCCAAGATGATAATATAGATCCTAATCATTTAGCTACTTGTTTAGTACCTCACTCTAAGGCGGGTGATGCTAGATTCATATATAATGAATGTGCAATTGAACACATAAAATAAAATAAATGCTTCCTTTTTACCAATGTCTCCTTGGAAAAACATCAGAAAAACTCTCATGATAATAATGAACCAAAGAGATCTTAATTTATTTCAGAGGCAAATGCTATTGGGTAACTTTGAAGTCACTAGGGGTCCTCCATTTAGTTTAACTGGCCTTAATGGAGTATCCACTTACTCCAGAGAGAGAAATGAGACACTAGTTCTTGGCTTGTGTGGATCTTGAACCTCAGTGTCATGCCCTTGTGTTGTGTGCTACCAAATTGGGTAGTTGGATAGAATGCATTTCATGGCTTACTGAAATGTGTATGTACTCATGGAAGAACTTATAGAAACTACTGCTTAAAACCCTTCAATGTCTCCCTAATGGTGGCATGCAAAGCCCTCCAAATCTTCCCTTTCTTAGCTGAACAATTTGTCTCCCAACACTTCCCTTTCATGCCCACACACCTCAATCATATCTAATCACTTTTGCTCCTTGAGATGTTTCTTTCTGTTTTTCACCTCTGAGTTTTTAAACATGCTTATTTTATTTTTATATCTGATATACTATTGCTTCTCCTTCTGTCTGGAGAGAATGTCTCCTCACTGATCAAGACCCAGACAATCATTCCTTTCTCAACTAAGTTACAGTTAATTGATGCTCTCTTTGTTCTACTCTGTATTTTATACCACCTTCTTATGCACTTATCTCACTGTACTACATCTTTTAAACTTTTTAATAAAACTTTTTAATTTATCCTTAGACTGTTAGCTTAAAGATAAGTCACCATGTATTACTGGAAACTCTATTCCCCATTAAGTAATGATGTAACGGGTGTTTGTTGAACAAATGAATGGATAAATGAATGAGTAAAACAATGCAGAGCAAATAGTTTAATGAGTTCAGGAGCCAACCAGTTGCATTAGGTAGGATGTGGATGTGTTGAGATGTAAGAAATAGACAAAGCAACTCTATTAACTTAAATGAAAATTAGTTCATGGAAAGCTTCTGTGGGGGTTGGAGGCATAAGGTTGCATGGTTAGGTAGCTTCCTGATGTTGGCAGAACCTGGTTCCTTTCTCTTCGCTTTGCTTTCTCCTGGCTCCCCCTTGTGGTTGCAAGTTGGCTACCAACAGCTTCAGTGAGTCCGGCTTCCAGGTCCCTATCAAAAGGAGGACGTTTCACCTCTGAAAGCTCTTAAGAGTGAAGATTGCTTTCCCCAGAAGCCACTAGCAAAATTTTCCAGTTTTATTAGCCAAATTGAATTGAGTGGCCCCTCCTGAACCAGTGACTTGTGGGTGGGAGGCAAGATCTCCTGAGGAGTCACATGTTCTACCTTAAAGCTGAGTGGAATCGATTTTGAGGGAAACACAGGGGAAGATGTGAATGCCCAACCAAATAGGGCTATTTTAAATAGGAGAGGGTGGGAACTGGGGGTAACCACAGAGACAACAATGAAATGGAAAGGGTGCACCCAAAAGCCACTCATGTGGTCTGTGTTGACCCTGGCTGGAGTTTGGATTTGGGGTTCTCTCTCACTGTCCTTTTCCTTATAAAAATAAAGTAACTGTATATATATATCACATACATACATTTCCAAAATTTAATCTGACTTTCTGTTCTAACCTGCTATCAAGGTAAAAGTGAAAGTACCATCTGCTTGTGTCTCTGTCACAGAAAGTGACCTATTCTCCAGAGAAGCCAATTTGCTGCTTTAGGAATCTGCATAAAATTCCCTTCAGGAGACACATTTGTCACTGTCTAATGCCTTCTTCCCACTCTGTAAAGAAATTACAAGTGCAAAAATCCTGTCCAACACAGGAAAGTGTCAACATTTGCTGGGACCAAACCTAGGGAAGTCCAGTATATGCCAGGGATTTATCCATGTTGTTACTCTTAATCTTCCAACTGATCACTCTAGAAAAGGCCCAAAAAGGGCTTCACAGGGAAGGCACTTTGTCTAGTAAGACAAGCATGTCACAGACATAACCAATCTACCTTCTTTATCTTCCTTCTCCATCTACATGCTAAGGTTTTCTTTTGGCACCCTTCTCTTCTGATTGTGGCATTTCTTTTTCAGTTCATCACAAAAACACAAATGAAAAACAAACATGATCAACCAAACAAATAACCTGTCTCTTGCAAAAACAAAAACAAAAAGACACAAAGTCAAATCAAACCACCACTGCCACCACTACCACCACCACCACCAACTATTGGCTTCACAATAGTTAAGCATCCAGCATGAGTTTAAAACTTTGACTTTACCTGCAACAATTTTATGTTCATCTCCCTGAAATCTAACAAAATTCAAATCTATTTAAAAGGTGAGGAAACTTGGATATGAGAAAAGGCTTTAGTTAAATATGCTCATCCTGGAGATGTGTGGTGTTTTGGCAGGCTCTTTTTCCCTTACAGTCTTTGATTTTCTTTCCCATTAAAGGGAGAAATTCATTAATTCAACAAATACCCATTCTACTACAGGCTAGGTACTACTACAGGGTCCAGAGACATAGCCATGAACAAAACCTAACTGAACTTGCTCTTTCAGAGTTTAGTTTGGAGGGAAAGATGGAGACTAAAACCATGAATCAATATGTGATCAAGAGAATTACAGCTGGTCATAATTGCTGTGAAAGGTAAAATAAGCAGATGTAGTAGGAAGTACCCAGAGTGAGGAGCTAAGTAGGATGGGTGAAGGAAAACCCTCTGGAAGGAGAAGACATTGAGCAGAGACCTACATGATGAGGAAGGTATGGGGTCATTCTTCCAGTACAGGGCCAGCAAAAAATAAAGTTTGGAAGTCAAAAGTGAGCTTGGCTTGTTTGGAATGAGAAAAAAGTGGTGGGTAGTCTCTGAATTCCTGCCCTTTATTCTGTGGGTCATCCTGACTCTAACACATGATTTAATTCTCTAGCAGTCATACTAATATACATCATGAACATGTTAGAGATGCACAAGCCAGAATTCAAAGCAAGTGGACTATTTAAGGTGATGTAGCTAGCCAAGAGCAGAGGGAAAATGCCTCACCAACCTGTAGGTAAGTGTGAGATAGAGTGGTCCATGCAAGACTATCCCTACTTCTGATACTAAATGCAAGTTTGAGGTTTCACCAAACAAATTTTAGTTTCAATAATTTGCTAGAAAAACTCACAGACTCACTGAAGGCTGTTACATTCATAGTTATAGTTTATTACAGGGAAAGGATGCAAATGAAAATCAGCCAAGGCAAGAAGCATATAGAGTAGAGTCTAGGAGAGCATGAAATGTGGAATTTTTAGTTTTCCCCATGAAGTCAGTTGATATTTTCCTTCCTGACATTTATATGTGACAGTACAGATGGAGTATTACCAATCAAGAAAGCTCACCTGAGCCTTAGTGTTTGGAATTTCTACTAGATCTCCATCATGTTAGGCATAATTGATTGATTGCCCACGTGTATGACTTCAGTTTCGAGCCCCTCCAAAGACTGACTGATATTACATGACTCAAAGCCCTCATCTCAATCACATTGTTACTACCCTGTGTGGGTAGTCCCTACCCTACTCACACTGTTAGGCTATCCAATGTGACCTTGTGTGACACAACATTCCTAGGCTAACAAAGATACCCCTTTTGGGTATTATATTCCAAGGGCCTAGATAGCATTTGCAGAACAAAGGCCAGATCTCTTTTTGAGAAGTTTAAATTCTTGGTTGCACATTTCCACTGGATATTATTTCAGTGGTGTTCAGGCTTCTGACATACACAACTGCTCTCCTCTTGGTCCTCGAGGACCTGTTGGATGCCAGGGGGTGTGGTATGTGGCTGGACTGTAGTAAGCAGGTGCTTCCCAGCAGTGGTCAGCACACCAGGACATGAACACTTTCTATTCAGCCCAGGTGGGATGTTTTCTTGCCTTGTCAGGTTTTGGGGCTCCAGAGAAGACATGGGTTGGGGATTACCAGAGAGTCAGTCTGGGATAATGATGGAAAGCATCCTTGACAGGCTGCCCTCACATAATATTTTGTTCAGAAAGGACAAAGTGGAGAAGAGGCAACAAATAACATTCTTATGCCATTACTAAGGCAACTAATCTACTTCAATACTCTGAATCCTTCAGATTCCTTTGTGAGACTCAACCCTTTTTCTGGCCAAAAAGTTGTTAGGTTTGGTTGAGGGCAGGTGGATTGCTTGTGAATTCCCTCAGGACTGGGATAATTCAGGCAGCTTCCTTTCCATTGTGATGGCAGCTGGCATCTGACAAAGAGAGGGTGGGAGCAGCACTGCCTGTGGAGCGACTTAAGATGGGGTCCCTCTTCCTACTATAGGTCTATGGTCTCCTTGTTAGGGCCTCCATCTACTAGCCTCACTCTAGTCTAAATTACTATACCTGAAATGACCCTTTTTTCACTCCTGCTCTCTCTTCCCAGATCTACCCAGGTATGACCCAATCTGAAATATCCCTCCAAGAGGCAGTGTGGTTGGTCAATTGGGATGAAGGGTAATAAGTAATCAATTAAAAGCCAAGTCTGCCTATTGCTAGCTTCAGTCACTTGGGCAAATCACTTCAAATATCTGAGCCTATTTTCCCTCTATACAGTGTCACAGGCTTTTTATAAATGTGTTTGCACACACAGTGCTTTAGGCAGTGATCAATACATTATTAGGTATTATTATTATTGTCATGGTGGTTGTTGTGAGGGTTAAATGAGGGAATAAACTATCATTAGTACATAGCAGTTGCTCATAGCACACTTTTTTTTTTTCTCACTAAGGTCTTCATTATTTTCTTTGTCCAGCTCATCATGCATAGTATTAGTGTTGGCAGCTAAACACAAGCGCGCGCGCACACACACACACACACACACACGCGGGCACACACTTCTTTACTCTCTTATCTCCAACCAGAGCAGCCTCCTTGCTCTTTCTCAAGTGAATCAAATGTGATCCATTTTCAGACATTTGCCTTGTATTATTTTTTGCTTGTACACTCTTACCCAAGATAGCTATATAGTTCAACACTTTGCCTCATTTGGGTCTGTGCTCACACACCAGCTCTTGACCTTACCATTCAAGAGAGCAGCTTCAGCTACACTTTCGCTTTCCATGCTTCCTTTTTTCTCATGGCACTTATCACTTTTGACATTATATTCTATATCTGATTGTTTGTTTTCATTCTCCTTAATCAGAATTTAAGTTACACCGGAATGGTTGTCTGTCCAGTATTTTGCACTCTGTTCCTAGAATAGTGCTAAATGTATAGTGGGTTCCTATCTAATATTTGTCAAATGAACTCAAGGGTATTCTCTTTGATTGTATTCTCATGGTTTTCATATTTTGTTCACTCATACAGACCTGGAGGGCAGAGTCCTGGACTTAAGAGTTTCTGTCTCCAATTCAGTACCCCGCAAAAGCATTGGTTTATATCCTATACTCAATGAAGACATCTAGAATTCAATTGTATCCATCTACCCATCAATCTCTTTTTATTGAAAACAGATTTACTGGTGTTTATTTTGTATCTAGTCTTATGTTTGACTTTTAGGAATTGAAAGATGCCTTCAATGTCATTCTGCCTTCAAAGTGCTTTGTCCAGTAAATTGAAATAACAGTCCATTTTTCATGGTGATGCAGTACAACGTATATAAAATGCATGTGCATACATGCAATAGAAACAAATGTTTTAGGAAGCAATGCTCCCTGCTCTTGTCTACTCTATTCTTGTCCACTTTTCAAAAGTGCTGGTGGTAATGCACTAAACTAATTTTATGATTCATCAATGAGTTATGACCCATGATTTAAAAAATACAGCTATAATACAACTTACTTTCCTTGATTGCATAAAGAAGTGTGTAGTTATTATTTCACAGACATTCCATGTCTGTCTTTCCCCACTATGATAATAATGGTGATTATGATACCATTACTCCTAATATCTTACTATACACCAAACACTGTTTTAAATGCGTCTCATGGATTATCTTGTTAAATTTTCATAACAAGACTGGCAGGTTAGGCTTAGTGTTAGCCCCATTAAATAGATGTGGAAAATGAGTTCAGAGAGATTACACAGTCATCTTACCTAAATATTACATTTGGTTACAGGTGGAGAGCTAGAATCTGGAGACAGATGTCAAGTCTTAACCATGACACCGTGTTGATTTTCTAGGGCCTCTGATGTCAAGCAAGGACCATATCTCTCTTCACTCATTATTTTATTGCATGGTTGGAAACCCCTGATTCCTCTACTAGGCTCTTTCTCCCTTTTAGTGATAACATGTCTTCATCTCAGAGTGTGGTACAATGAAGAACTTATCTGATCCTTGTGCCTAGTTCCTGGCACAGAGTTTCAAAACCCCTTGGGACCTCTTGAGTTAAAGGAATGCTTGCTATGCCGATCAGGTGACAAATAGTAGATCCTTCGATAGCTTCAATATAGGATGTGATCATCTGAAAGACCTACTTTGTAATTAGAGTTTGGAACTTTATCCACTCAGCCTCTGGGTGGGGATTCAGTGCCTCTTAGAGATTGAGTTCAAACATGTGGCCAGTGATTTGATCAACTATGCTTACATAAGCAAAACCCTAATAAAATCTCTGGACACAAAGTTCAGTGGCATTTCCTGGTTGAACGCGTTGATGTGTTAGTTGGGTATCATGCCTCAATTCTACGAGGAGGAGGCACAGAAGTTCTGCCCACCCTAAGACCTTACCTTATGCATCTCTTCTTTTGGTTAATCCTGATCTAAATACCTCATCATAAAGCTACAATCATAAATAAGCACTTTAGTGTGTTCTGTGAGTCATTCTAGTGAATTATCAAACTTGATATAAATTTGTTTGTATTTATAGCTGGTCAGTCAGAAGTACATGTGGCTTCCCAAGACTTCCGGTGCATGTCTGAAGTGGGGGCAATCCTGTGAAAGACTGAGGCCTTATGGTATCTGACACTAACTAAGAGTGGCTTGTTTCAGAACTGAATTGTAGCCTACACTGATTAGGTGGAAAAGGAGCATTTTGGGATTTATAGCTGGCCAGGAAGGATGTAGGTGGCTTGGGATACCTAAAGCTTGAGGCTGGTGTCTGAAATGTGGACAGTCTTGTGAAAGACTTTGCCCTTAACTGTGGGGTCAGGTCTGTGCTTACCCTGAGTAGTTAATGTCAGAATTGAATTGAATTGTAAGACACTTAGTGGGTGTCAGAGAATTGTTAGAACACTCATGGGAATCCATAGGGATCTCTGTGCTTCCTGTCTTTCATAGTATTAAAATATACCATCAACTGAGAAGCTTATTTAAAGAAACACTAATGATTTTTTTTAAAGATTTTATTTATTTATTCATAGAGATACAGAGAGAGAGAAAGAGAGAGAGAGAGGCAGAGACACAGGCAGAGGGAGAAGCAGGCTCCTTGCAGAGAGCCCGACGTGGGACTCGATCCAGGGTCTCCAGGATCACTCCCTGGGCTGCAGGCGGCGCTAAACCGCTGGGCCACTGGGGCTGCCCAGAAACACTAATGATTAATAAGACTCAAATTCTGAACACCACAGCTACCACAGAAAAAAATCACCACATAAAATTCATATTTCCATGTTCATTGTGTTAGACATCTGTCTGTCAACAAGTTATTCTTTGGGGAAGGAAGGTCTTGTCAGGGCCAGTGAACACAGATTGTATAGGAACCAAAGGAATTGCAGAAACTTTGGAATGGAGCATACCTAAGCCAGGGCTCTATATCGTCTACTTACTAGTGCTGTGAACTGAACTCCCTTCTTAACCTTTCTGGGTCTCAGTGTCCCCCCATCTACATCTGATGATGATAGCAAAGTATTACTAAACTTCGTCATATGATTATTTTCAAGAAATGGCCAACTCAGCATACCATCCATCCCTCTCCAAGAACTCTTGGGGGCATCTAATATTTGGGTCAGGCGTCCTAACTGCAGAGGTACACTAAGCCTTGAAGTAACTCCATGTCAATTCAGCAGTGGCCCAATAATCCCTGGAACTCTCCCTTCCCCAGAGTTATCTCTGCTGAAGAGGCTTTGCAGCATGGATTTCTAAGGCTTTTCTGTCTGCAGATGCTCCTGCAGTCACATTTTGGTGTTTCTCTCTCTAATGCATTATGTCCATCCAGTCCCCATGCAGTCAGCCTCAACTCTGCACAGATAGGAACTGCTTACCTGTAAACTCACCATGGGCACGAATATTCATCTGTTTTCTAGGGGATTAGCACTGTGATTTCTTTTCCTGGGCACTGCAATCTTGTTCCTTTCCTTTCCAAATGACTTCAGCTTTCTGCCTCCCTACACCACCAGAATATCCATTTTAACATCTCCTAGACTCCACCTGAACTACAAAGTTTTTGTGTTATTTTTCCATGGAGCCTCATAGAATATGTGGTCATGAGGTTTCTGTTTATTCGTATTTTATTTTCATATCATCAGCAAAAGTGAGATACTGATGTCTACTTTCCAGAGCTGTTAAGGATGAAATAAGAAAATGTATATGAAGTGTGACTTATTGCTGGAATTTGATAAATATTATTTTACATTCTTGCTCCATCCATACAGAGGCAGGAATGTATATTCCTCTGGTCCAATTAAATGCAGGGGAGATTTCCAGATTGTTAATGACTGCCA
The DNA here is from genome assembly GCF_011100685.1 of Canis lupus familiaris. NCBI lineage: Eukaryota > Metazoa > Chordata > Mammalia > Carnivora > Canidae > Canis > Canis lupus. The sequence continues at coordinate 25,480,160 of NC_049240.1, forward strand.
CACCCTCTCCTGCCTGGGTTGGTCTGCATCACCATCCCCAGTTACCTTGCAGAAAGTCCACAATTCCTTCTCCTTTTGGGTGTGGCCTGAGATTTTTAGTGCTGTTCTCTGTTGGGTGATTTCCCTTGGGAAGTATTTTCCTCTGGAAGCTTAGATTCTGAGTTAATCCTTGCTGTTTTAGAACAGCTTTTTCCTCTCTGACTTCAGGAAGAGAAGGAGCTGCCTTACAGTTCTGCACCCAGAAAATTGCCTCATTTCAGAAATGCTGGAGAGCATCTCCTACTTCACCCTGCCGCACTGCCTAAGGTCTGGGTGAAGGTCATTGAGGAAGGGAGCTAAAAGTTCCCTTGTATCAATTCCATATACACATCTGTGAGAAGGATCAGTGCAATCGTATTGGCACTAAATTTTGCTCAGAGGCCCTCTTGAACTTTTAGATCTTACATCTTGAGGCCCATTGTCTAAGGATGTCCCCTCTTTAGTGCTTCTGGAGGGGAAGAATTTAGCACCTTCCTGAACTTAAAACCTCGGAAGGTGGCAGACTGGGAACAGAACCTAGGGGCCTAGAACAGAACATCTGAGTTGTGGTGAATGTTTAGAATGCCCTGGATTACCCTGGGTTTGGATTTTGCAGCGACTCTAGGGAACTGGCAATTTAACTGCCTTGGAACTGGATGGGGGTTGGGTCTGCTGGCTTATCTGGATGGACATCACTTGCACATTTTCTAAGACTGAGCATCTAATCGGGTTGGGGGGGTAGCTGGGTGAGCCTCACACCATACTTTGTTCATATGCCCTTTTTTGACTCAAACTGTTTGCCATTTTTGGTCCAACCGATCATAGCCAGAGAGATAAACCTTGTTCATCTGCCCATGGGATGAGGTACCCATAGGTATATTCCTTAGAAGGGGCTGACATTTAATACTTTGTGGGCTATAGTGAAACCCTTTTCTCTATGGCAGTTATCTGAAATCTAATGAAAAATGAAAGGAAGCAAGATGTGGAAGACATAGATTCCCATTTATATAATTAAGATATTATTATATAGAGCCCAACTCCGAACCCAGGGCTGTTGGTTTTTAGATGTCATATATGCTGCTGGAAGGTAGGCCAGGCCCTCATGGAACACCCTAATACATCCACGGAGAGCCACCAGTTGTTTCCACCACCATGTGAGGTTAGTCTCACTACAGACCACTATTGTTTGTCAGGTCAGCTACCTGATGTTTTAAAAATCACTGTCACAGGCTGAACATGCAAAGGTTAGATTTAACTTTCAGTGGGCATCTGTTTGTAAAATCCAGAACATTTACCTCAGAATTCAATTCATGTCTGCTCTTGGAACATCAGATCTGGCAATTGTGGGAGCACATTTCTTCATTTTTTTTGTACATTTTTTTTATTGGAGTTCAATTTGCCAACATAAGTATAACACTCAGTGCTCATCCTATCAAGTGCCCCACTCAGTGCCCATCGCCCATTCACCTCATCCCCCTGCCCACCTCCCCTTCCACTATCCCTTGTTCGTTTCCCAGAGTTAGGAGTCTCTCATGTTCTGTCTCCCTTTCTGATATTCCCACTCATTTTCTCTCCTTTCCCCTTTATTCCCTTTCACTATTTTTTTATATTCCCTAAATGAATGAAACAATATAATGTTTGTCCTTCTCTGATTGATTTACTTCACTCAGCATAATCTCCTGCAGTTCCATCCTTGAAGCAAATGGTGGGTATTTGTCGTTTCTGATGGCTGAGGAATATTCCATTGCATATGTAGACCACATCTTCTTTATCCATTCATCTTTCGATGGACACTGAGGCTCCTTCCACAGTTTGGCTATTGTGGACATTGCTGCTAGAAACATCGGGGTGCAGGTGTTCCAGCATTTCTCTGCATCTGTAACTTTAGGATAAATCCCCAGTAGTGCAATTGCTGGGTCGTAGGGCAGGTCTATTTTTAACTCTTTGAGGAACCTCCGCAGTTTTCCAGAGTGGCTGCACCAGTTCACATTCCCACCAACAGTGCAAGAGGGTTCCCCTTTCTCCACATCCTCTCCAACATTTGTGGTTTCCTCTCTTGTTAATTTTCTCCTTTCTGACTGGTGTGAGGTGGGATCTCATTGTGCTTTTGATTTGTATTTCCCTGATGGCAAATGATGTGGAGCATTTCCTCATGTGCGTGTTGGCCATGTCTATGTCTTCTTTGGTGAAATTTCTGTTCATGTCTTTTGTGCATTTCATGATTGGATTGTTTGTTTCTTTGCTGTTGAGTTTAAGAAGTTCTTTATAAAAGGGGCGGGGCAAGAGGGCGGAGGAGTAGGGTCCCCAACTCACCTGTCCCCACCAACTTACCTAGATAACCTTCAAATCATCCTGAAAACCTACAAATTCAACCTGAGATTTAAAGAGAGAACAACTGGAATGCTACAGAGGGAAGAGTTTGTGATTCTAACAAGGGAAGAAGGCGGAAAAAATAAAACACAACCCAGTGGGGGCGGGGCCCCGCGAGGAGCCGGGCTGAAGCCGGGAGGTGAAAGCCTCCGGGACAGGAGGGCCCAGTAAAGGAGAAGCAGGAACTTTAAAAATCCACACCAGATTCCGCCAGGATGGGAAGGTAACACTGGGCAGGGAACTCGGGCAGAAGGCAGGAGGGGCAGTGGAGCCTCCAGCCTCCCGGGGTCACTGAGAGGAGGGGCGCCCGGAGAGAGGGCGCCGCAGACCGTGGGCCGAGCTTGGTAAAGGGCGGGAGCGCGCCCTCCGGAGCTCAGGCATCAGCCCTGGGAGGAAGGGTCTGCGCCCTGCTGCCTTCGGAGCCACGGCCTTAGGGCGCGGTTCCAGCAGCACAGGCCCGGGACCCCAGGGCACTGAGCAGACACAGCCCAGGACCCTGTGCTCCCCCTGGGACAGGCAGAGGCAGGGAGGGCACAGGAGAGCAAGGAACCTCCTGCCGCTGGGCGCCCCGAGCTGTGCAGATCAGCGCCCGCACCCCAAAGCATCCAGGCCTGTGCGGACTGGGAGACTGTAGTAGTTACTGTGGGAGCTGACTCTAGAGCTGGAAGGTTGGCCCCCGACAGTGTTGCTGTTCCACCTGGTGTCAACCTATGCCTGGGATGGAGTGGGGCTTCCAGGGAACAGGGGCCTCACAGGATAAACAGCGCCACTGAGCCATGTACCTGGCAGGGGTGGGGCAGCTCCCCCAGGTACACACACCTGAGAATCAGCACAGCAGACCCCTCCCCCAGGAGACCAGATGGAAGGATGGGGAAGAGCAAGTTCTTGAGCCAGCAGCGCTGGAAAGCTCTAGGGGAAGTCGAGGGATTTGCAGTATATAGAACCAGAGATTACCCCTCCTTTCTTTTCTTTTTTCTTTTTTTTCTTCCTTTTTCCAGTAAAACTCGTTTTTAGCCACTCTGCACTGAGCAAAATGACTAGAAAGAAGAACTCACCACAAAAGAAAGAATTCAAGACAGTACACTGTGCCACAGAGTTACAGAATTTGGATTACAATTCGATGTCAGGAAGCCAATTAAGAAGCACAATTATAAAGCTACTGGTGGCTCTGGAAAAAAGCATAAAGGAATCAAGAGATTTCATGACTGCAGAATTTGGATCTAAACAGGCCGAAATTAAAATACAATTAAATGAGATGCAATCCAAACTGGAGGCCCTAACGATGAGGGTTAATGAGGTAGAAGAAAGAGTGAGTGACATAGCAGACAAGTTGATGGCAAGGAAGGAAGCAGAGGGAAAAAAAAGAAAAAAAATTAAAAGACCCTGAGGAAAGGTTCAGGGAAATAAATGACAGCCTCAGAAAGAAAAATCTACATATAATTGGGGTTCCAGAGAACGCTGAGAGGGCCAGAGGGCCAGAAAACATATTTGACTAAATCATAACTGAGAACTTCCCTGATTTGGGGAAACAGGCATTCAGATTCAGGAGATAGAGAGGTCCCCAACCCCCCTAAAATCAATAAGAACCATTCTTCAACATCCCAAAATTTAATAGTGAAACTTGCAGCTTCCAAAGATAAAGAGGAAATCCTTAAAGCAGCAAGAGACAAGAGATCCCTAACTTGTATGGGGAGAAATATTAGATTAACAGCAGACCTCTCCACAGAGACGTGGCAGGCCAGAAAGCGCTGGCAGGATATATTCAGGGTCCTAAATGAGAGGAACATGCAGCCAAGAATACTTTATCCAGCAAGGCTCTCACTCAGAGTAGAAGGAGAGATAAAGAGCTTCCAAGATAGGCAGAAACAGAAAGAATATGTGACCACCAAACCGGCTCTACAAGAAATATTAAGGGGGATTCTGTAAAAGAAAGAGGATGCCCAAAGAAATAATCCACAAAAACAGGGACCGAGGAGGTATTAAGTGCCTGTATGCATGGAACTGTTTTAAATGCATGGACATATTTAAAGGAGCATTTAAACATGATTTGTCCATGCCTTCAAGGAAAGCACAGTTTAGTTAGGAAGATGGACAAGCTGACAAACAGTACAACATGATAACTAAATAAATGGAAATGCTTTATGGATTCAGAGGACAACTGATCCCATAAGGGTGGGGAGGATGGTCAAGGAAGATTACCAAGCCTTTACAGAGAAGCAGGTTTGTGCTTGGTCTGAAAGACAATTAGGACTCAGACTGGGGAGAAGAAAGGAAGATTATTCCAAGCTGGGGAAGGACAGTTTGTGAAAGACCAGTGGTACTATTGCATATGCATAGGAACAGGCCAGTGTGCTTGGAATGGGATGAACAAGGGGATACAGAGGGTTACTGATAGCACCAGCTATATATGAAGGAGCATGGAGAATACGAAGGCAGGATTCATTAGGCTGCCTAGGCAGCCACCAAGTAGGTTCAGGCCCTAAATCAATGGATATTGAGGATCTAGACCACTGGCAGGGACCAAAGGGGGTTGTCAGCAATGGAAAGAGCTGGGATGTAGAAGAGCACAGACCCAGGACCATGCATGCCATCCATAGCATCCTTTATAGACCAACAGCCTCTGGTGGATGGAGATAGATGAGCCAGAGAGAGACCTGGCTATTTTTCACCCCTAGAAGTGACATCAGCTAACTCCTGACAGGTAGAGATGGGCAGCACAAGTGAAAAAGTCAACAATGCCTCTGCATGTTTGGAGCCCAATGTCTGACTCAAAAGAAGGGGAAAACTAAGATTAAAGTTTTAAACTATGTTAGCATACAATAACCAGAAGTAACTGAGACCTAAAGTTCTGCACAAGGTGCCATGGAAGGACAAGAAGAGAATTTGACAGAGCCTAGTTGGAAAGTTTATTAGAGAAAATAGAGTGTCTACATGTTTGGGCACCATTGGCTACAGGTTGCCTAACGTATTGGTTATACGAGGTTGAACATGTTTCAAGCCAATCTGAAGGACTTACCTGAATAGCTGATCCTGGTTCAGAGTCAGACAAAGATGACTGGTAGTGAGGGGAGTGAGGAATAGCCACAGAAGACCGGGGCACGTTGCCCCAGCAGGGTGCCTGTAATCAGCAGATGAAGAAATAGCAGTAGAGTTCATGGTCCAGGCCAGAGGCAGGGCAGCTGACCTCACCCAGCTGGGGCTTCTAAGCGAAGAAGACACAGAAAAGCAGTGCAAGCAGGCAATGCAGGCACACTTGCTCTGTCCAATTCATGATCAGAATATACCTGTGACAGGGCATGTGTCCATCAACACATGTCCTTCCAAATACAGGCCAGCCACTTCCTCATATCCACAGTGACTGTGGCTACGTACTGATCAGCATGGCCATTATGTTTCTCCTTATTCCCAATTACTATAAATGAATTTCTGCAGAATCACTGAGAAGTGGAAAGATTTACAACAGATTAACTCTCATTTGGTTTAACAGAATTGTCTAAATGCATAAACCCAAGGTTGCCTCAGGCTCATATTTTTATAGCTCCTGCTTGGTCCTAATCATTTTTTCCCTTTTCTTTCCTTCCTGTGTCCCTCTTGCTCCCCCTCCCACTCTACTCTGCCTTTGGAGTCAGCTTGGGTTCTGCAACTCTGTCAGACACTTTGCAAGCCAAGAGATGAGAGCTTTCAGAGAGCTGTGTAAAATATTTATGGGTGTCTCTGCAAATACTCCTGTTTAGACATAAACGGGTATAAATGAAGCATGACAAGCAATTTGCTGCATGGAAGCTGATATTAATAACTTGACATATTCATACCTACTTGTACAATCACATTTTTTTTGCGAGTGACATATTCTAGTCCAAAGTGTCTTATATTAGGGATACCTCTTTCCTCATATTAAGAGTAAAATGTCTTCCCAATAATTTGAGGAATTAGGACATTCATCAGCCTTTTTGCTTTCTTCCATGACTGCCCTCTTTAGAGCCATTATACTCATGAGGGACTGGTCCAAAGCAAGCCTTCCCATAAAGTAACAACGTTCTCAGGCTATTATTAAGGAAAACAATGCCAAGATGATAAGATAAAAGACAAACAGGATTTGAAAGATAATTCAGGCCATGTGTTCATCTATGGTAAGACTAGGGAAGCTCTGAGCTGGAGCAGAGGGTGGTGAGGAAAGAAAGGGATGGGAGCTAGGTGGGGCCCTGCCTTTGGTGAGTCAGAAGGGCCTAGAGATTTGAAAGGCATTCTGTTCCATTGAGACTAGACAGGACGGGGTTGGTAACCTCATAGCTTGGGGCTCTGCACCATATCCTGGTGGGATGAGGGATGAAGGGGTTGGAATAGGGAAGCACACAAATCAAGGTCCCCCAGGACTTTTCTTTTTTCTCTTCTCAGGGTTATTTTCAGCATTAGAAGGGGAGTCGTGAAGAATTAGGGTATAGAGATGACTGATGTATTTGAGGCTGGAGACAGAGGAACTATGGGGAACTACTGACATAATCCATTCATGAAGCAACATGGGCCAGAATGGGGCACAGCAATGGGAGTATCTATGATTCAGCATGAAGGCTGCTAAGTCTGTGTGTCTGAGAAAACAGAGAAAAGGAAGAGCCAGGTGTGACATGAGGATGGCACAGGAGTGTCTCAGAGATGCAAATTTCTACCAGATTCCAGATCATCCGTTGTACCACCAACCTTAGGGTGTAGTTTCTCTTCTATAGTACATTAGCTGTTTGACCTGAAAAACAAATGCTGTACAAATTAAACATTAATATGAGTGTTTGAACTCAACTTTCTATAATTCCTTGATTAAAACAGACCTTGAAGAACCAAACTCAAATTATTAGCTCCAAGTCCCTGAGGATTTCACAAGAATAAGAAATAAGAATCCCACAAATTATTTCCTCCTCAGGAGAGACCCTTCCGCCAAGCTATTTTGTAACATCCTAAGAGATGGAAGGGGATAAAACAAAACTTCTCTTGAGATGGCCAAAAATAAAATTAATTTTTATTCTCAGGATGAGAATGGGAATTTTTCTCATTGAGCCCAGAGGCTGCTCTGCTTTTCTGGCAATTTCCAGAAGTATTTATCTCAACACACATTCACTCAGGCCCTTTGTGCATACTGGGCTGTGCCTGGCACTGGTGCTTTGATTCTGACAGAAGCGAGTCTCAGTTGCAGAGAAGCCTTCCCTGCTGTAGCCCAGCACAGGCCTAGGCAGCCCAGCTTCTTGGGGGAAGCTGATTTTGCACAAAGTCTTGACTATGATGGCTGTAACAGGGTGGACAAGAGGTTATAGGGATTTTCTGGAAGAACATGCACTGCGAGGAAGGGAGGGAGACCAGAGTTTCTGCTTTCGGTTTGGGTATATTTATGACAACTTCAGCTATGACCAAAAACAAAAACAAAAAAATAGATATATTCTTTCTACTAGCCATATGTCTCCGTGGCTTAAGAAGCACATGAGCTGCAGCTGTAGCCCTCATGGCCAATTGCAATTAATTGAGATATAGCATATGTTCTCATGTACCTTCTCTTATAATGTGAACTTTGTAGATTTTTTTTGTTATCTAGATTTCAGTGTTTTCATTATTAAAAATACATATACACATATGCATATATACTATATGCATAGTACTGCCTTGCAATTATTTGTATTGATCTTTTGTTTCCATACTAGATTGTAAACCACTCCAGGAAAAGGACCATGGCACACTCATCTTTGCTTCCCCACAGTCTCTGAAAGCATCATGTGAGGCAGTATCATCTAACAGTATGGATCAGAACATAGACATGAAGCAGGGAGACCTGGGCATGCCTCTGGTTTTATCTTCTTGTAGCAGTGTGATCTTGTGCAACCGACCTCAGATTCCTTATCCAAATAGTGAAGATACCAAGTAGCTACGTTATTGTTAGAGTTGTCAGGCATTATCTTCAGGATGAAATGGCATGACAAGAAGTAAGTTAACATTTGGAACTTAAAGATCGATCCAAGGCTGAAAACTATATTAAACTTAAAGCCATAATCTCCTAGTAGTTAGTAGTGAAGAAACACCAGGGAGGAGGTGAGATAGTGATGAGGAACAGGAAAGAAACAGCAGGGGGTGCCTGAGTGGCTCAGCAGTTGAGTGTCTGCCTTCATGCTCAGGGAGTGATCCTGGGGTCCTGGGATGGAGTCCCACATCGGGCTCCCCACAGGGAGCCTGCTTCTCCCTCTGCCTATGTCTCTGCTACTCTCTCTGTGTCTCTCATGAATAAATAAATAAAATCTAAAAAAAAAGAGAAAGAAACAGCAACTTCACAAGCATGCAGACTGGTGTCCTATTTTGAATTTGCCACTTTCTGCTTGTAACTGCACCAGCACCACAATAGCTGTATTTATCTACCACAATATTATACACCCAATAATGTACCTAACATCAGTTCCTATCAAAGAGGTGATCACATGGGTAACTGCTTACTCAGTTTGCACATGCTTGTTTCCACGCTATGCAACTTGTCTGAGAAAATCTAGGCTTTTTATTGGAATCCTTCCGGCATTAATCACACATATAGGATTAATGTGACATACATCATTTGTCATATTAAAATGTAAGCTCTTTGGAAGTAGTAAAGTTTGGCTGGTCAGTTTACTTCCATATGCCCAGCACTGAGAACAGTGTCTGATTTTAGTATGTGGTCAGTAAATATTGAATGAATGAGTGAACAAATGCTTGCCTGGACAGTTTTCACTCAATCATAGAGGTTCCTTCAGATGCTAAATTAGCTAGGGTAAAGCATTGGTAGGGGCAAGTAAAATGAATAAAGTTTACCTATCTAGTGTGATTGCCTCTTACAGTTAAGTCAAAACCCAAGGCATCTCCTGGAGATGATGTCAAAACACCTAGTTTCTGAGGCAGACAGGCAAGGCTCATAAATCTGCTCAATGCATTCTCTCCCTCTTTAACAACAATAACAAAAAATTCATTTTGAAGTAAAATGTCCTGAGGGGGCCTTCAGTAATATGCATCGCTAAAACAGAGAGGGTCAAACATGTCACCTCAACACTGGGAAGCATATTTCATTCTTAGTTAGTGTCAAACATTATCTCATTTGTCAACAAAGCGCTGGGGGAAATAAACAGTACTAGGCAGGCACTGTGCAACAGGCTCCCTTTTTAACCAGGGGAGTATGTGTTTACAGAAGGAAGACTCTGGTTTAGCGATGGGTGCGTTTATCACTTCCTGTCAATGGGAATTCAATAGGACATGTGCTCAGACCCTGGTTGATGTATCACGAAGCTAACAAGTAATTAGTATTAATTTCTTAACACTTTCTAGGGATAATAAACAGTTACGCTTCAATTATTCTTTTTTTTAAAGATTTTATTTATTTATTCATGAGAGATACAGAGGGAGAGAGGGGCAGAGACATAGGCAGAGGGAGAAGCAGGCTCCCCACGGGGGGCCAGATGTGGGACTCGAACATGGAGTCCCGGGATCCCATCCTGAACCGAAGGCAGATGCTCAACCACTGAGCCACCCAGGCACCCACTTCAATTATTCTTAACATATACCACAACAAGCACAGAAAACATATACTTTCAAAGGGGTTGCATTTTTTTTTTTTGTCTCACATATAATGGAGGAGGGAAAACCTATGAATTACGCCAGGAAATTTGTTACTGTCTTTATTTTGCAGAAAGCTTGAGGTCAAAGAGGATAAAGACAGTACTTATAGGATGAGTATTTGTTTACAATGAAGGGGAACCAAATGGGTAGAGGACATAAACTTTATTTTTACTACCTGATAGGGTAGATTGGTTGACCTTTTCTCTACATTTAAAAGTTTCATGTCATTCTTAAGTGCATTCTGTTTTGTAAGAATGTTAGGAGTCAAATTTCATGGAAAATTTTGTTGAGTTTTTAATTAATCTTGGGCTTAATTTATAGATTACTTTGGATGATATTATTTTTTAAAATTCTTTTGTGTTTGTTCTAATATTTTACAGTTTCTTTTTTTAAAACTCTGACTCATATAAAAACAATTTTGATACATAGAATAAGGTAGGGACTCATCTCCAGTTGCTTTCGAGAAGGTTAACCATTTGCTCAAACACCATTTATAGAGTTATTCATCTTTTCCCAATTGCTCTGACTTAACACTATATCGTATACTAAATTTTAACTTATTTTTGAACTCTTCCATTTCATTGATGTCTGTCTTCTGCTCATATGCCAACATTAAGCTTATAATTACTGTACGTTGTAATAACCATCCTCTTCAAAATTATTCTGGGTACATTGTTATGTTTACTTTTCCATATCAACTGTTGAATTAGCTTGTCTGCCTCTACTTCTTCTCCTTCTCTTCTAAATTGTCAATATCATATAAGATACATTGAAGATTTATACAGTTTTGACAGCTTTATAGATTTAATTATAGATTTATAAAGTCTTGATTGCCTTTTAATATTGACTTTTTTCTTCAAATACAGAGAATGTTTTCCATTCATTAAAACATTTAAAAATTCTAACATTTATAATTTTTTTTATAGAACACTAACATATTCCTAGTCAATGGTTATATTTTTATCCTTTGCTGTTATTTTACTACAGTATTTTTCTCATTATGCTTTCTAAGTGGTTGACTTTTTATTTTTTTTTTTTTACAGTGGTGAGCTATTGAATTTTATATGTTGATTTTATAATCAACCACTTTACTGGGTTCTTTTTAGTTCTTAATTGTGTTCAGCTAGCTTTCATGTGGTTTCTAGATATGCTCTATAATTTTTGGGAAGTGACAATAATTCAAAATGATAATTTTGAATCTTTTCCAGTTTTATGCTTCATATTTCTTTCCCTGGCCTACTTGTGCTGTCTAGGACCTCCAGAATGATAATAAAGATAGTGGGGAGAATGGCTAATCTTGTTTTACTCCTGATTTTAAAAAGGGTGTTTTGGTGTTTCATCACCAAACATAATGCTGGCTTTCAGCTTTATCTATTGGTACTCTATTAAGAACTTTTTTTTTTCACTTTAAAATCTAGAATGGGTATTGAATTTTTTTGAATATGCTTTGGCCAGTAGCTACAGAAGTACATATGTCTTTTCTGCTACTATGATATATATCTTGCAAAGCATTTGGTGGCTATATATTCCTGTATTAATGTCCTACAAGATTGTTTGTTAATACATTATTTAGGACATTTACAGCAACATTTATTAGTGAATTTTGTCTGTGTCATATATCATATGATGTCATGGTGCTATTTTTTGTCACATTTTCATATCTATAATATGATGGTTTTGAAAATATTATTTGGGAACTTTTGGTCTTTATTTCCGGAAAATATTTAAAAGCACTTAGGTGATTTATTAGCTAAAGCATGGATGGAATTCATCTGGAACCTGTGGCATCTGGTGTCATTTATCACATTCCTTTGTACTCTGTCTTTCCTATGCTATACATTTGTACTTAAATAAAAGAATTTATTAAATTTACATTGAATTTTATTTTTACAAAACTACTTTTTTAGAGTTGTAGGCTATTTCCATTAGGAATGTCTGCTTTCCTCTCTTTTTATAGAATTCGTAGCCATTGGTAAAGATTGGCCAGATCCATTAATTAATTGTAGGTTCCAGTTATCGGTATCCCTACTCTATCATTTATCTTTTATTTGATGGGGTATTTTTATAAACAGGAAACTTCTTTTATCAATATTTATTTTTGAAATATGGCTCATATAGTAAAATGAGGAGGAATGTTAATTCCAGGCTTCTATTTATTTATTTTTTAAGTCACCCTAGTAGGCCTGAAATGGTATCTTGTATTTTGTTGTGGTTTTCATTTGAATTTCCCTAACAACTGACGATGTCAAGCATATTTTCACATGTGTATTGGCTTTACATGTACGAACTCTTTGGAGACATGTAAACAAGGGAGATGGAGACAAGGGAAATGACTTGCCTATATTTAATTTGGGTTGTCTGTTTTTTGTTATTGAGCTGTAAGAGTTCTTTAAGGACTCAAACAAGTCACTTTGTGTACATATACACATGATTTGTAAATATTTCCTTCTATTCCATGCAACATCTTTTTACTTTTTTGATGGTGTCTTTTGAATAACAAAAACTTTTAGTTTTCATGAAGTCCAATTTATCTGTTTTTTCTTTTCTTTATTTTTTAAAAGATTTTATTTACTTCTTCATGACAGATACAGAAAGAGGGAGAGGCAGAGACATAGGCACAGGGAGAAGCAGATTCCTCGCAGGGAGCTTGATATGGGTCTCAATCTCAGAATCTCAGAATCGCGCCCTGAGAAGAAAACAAATGTTCAACTACTGAGTCACCTAGGTGTCCCTCTGCTTTTCTTTCTTTTCTTTTTTTAAGGTTTTATTTATTTATTCATGCGAGACACAGAGACAGAGACAGAGGCAGAGACACAGGGAGAGGGAGAAGCTGACTCCATGCAGGAAGCCCGATGTGGGACTCGATCCCAGGACTCTAGGCTCATGCCCTGGGCCGAAGTCAAGCACTAAACAGCTGAGCCACCCAGGGATTCCCCCCTCTTTTTTTTTCTTTTAATGCTTTTACTTTTGGTGTCACATTTGAGAAGTCATTGCTTAACCCAATGTTATGATAATCCTATGTTTTCTTCTAGGAATTTAAACAGTTTTAACTTTTACATTTAAGCATGTGATTTTTTAAAAAAATTGGGAATCCCTGGGTGGCGCAGCGGTTTGGCGCCTGCCTTTGGCCCAGGGCGCGATCCTGGAGACCCGGGATCGAATCCCACGTCGGGCTCCCGGTGCATGGAGCCTGCTTCTCCCTCTGCCTGTGTCTCTGCCTCTCTCTCTCTCTCTCTCTCTGATGACTATCATAAGTAAATAAAATTAAAAAAACTTAAAAAAAATTAATTACTATGTGTGATATGAGGAAGGGGTCCACTTTCATTCTTTTGCATGTGGATGTTCAGTTGTCCAATCACCATTTGTTGAAAAAAACTACAATGTCCACATTGAATTGTCTTGGCATGTGTGTAAAAAAAAATCAATTATCATAAATGAGAGGGGTTATCAATTCTATTGCATTGATCTATGTATTTGTCCTTATGCAAGTACACTGTTTTGATAACTGTAGCTTGGACACCAGGCAATATGAATCCTCCAAATTTGTTACTCTTTTTCAAGATTTTGCTTAGCTGTTTTAGTCCCTTGAATATAAATTTTAGTATCCATTTGTCAATTTCTGTAAAGTGACTGATTGGGATTTTGTTAGACATTGCATTTGAATCTATAGATAAATTTGGGGGAATATGGCCATCTTAACATTATTATTGTCTGCTGTTCTCTTTATTTAAATCTTTTAAATCTCTTTCGACAATGTTTTGTGATATTCAATATACAAGTCTGGGACTTACTCTTTAAAACTTATCCCTAAGTATTTTATTGTTTTGGATGTTATTACAAATGGAATAAGTTTTATTCATTTTTACTTTTCACTATTCACTGCTAATATATAAAAAGTGTAGTTGATCTTTTTAAAAGATTTATTTGAAAGAGAGAGATAGAGATAGAGAGAGAGAGAGGAATAGTGGGAGGGGCAGAAGAGAGAATCTTAAGCAGGCTCTGTGCCAAGTGCTAAGGCCCATGGGGCTCCGCTGAGATCACAACCTAATTTGAAACCAGGAGTTGGACACTTAAATGATTATGCCACCCAGGTACCCCTAATTGATTTTTATATATTGATCTTATATCCTTCAACCTTACTTGTTAGTTCCAATAGTGTTTTAGTGGCTGTCTTAGGATTTTTTATATATAGGATCATGGCATCTATAAAGAAATACAGTTTTACTTCTTTTCCAAGTTGGATTTTTTTTATCTTGCCTAAGTGCCTTGGCTAGAGCCATCAGTGCATCATTGAATAAAAGTGGCAAATGTACATCTTTCTCTTTTTCCTGATCTTAGTGAGGAAATATTCAGTCTTCCTCCATCAAATATGATGTTAGCCATGGACTTTCCTAGATGCTGTGGATCAGATTGAGGGAGTTTCCTTCTGTTCCTAGTTTCTTGCATGGTTTTGTCAGTAAAATGTTTTGTATTTTTTTCAAATGCCTTTTTTTTTTTTGTATCAGTTGAGATGACCATTGGGTTTCTGTCCTTTATTAATATGGTATATTGCATTGATTTGTTTTGAAATGTTAATTCAACTGAATTCTTGAGATAAATCTCAGATTGTTCTCATGAGAAATTCTCTTCTATGTTGTTGGGTTCAGTTTGTTAGTATTTTGTTGAGTAATTTTGCCCCTATATATTAATATAAGACATTAGTCTGTAGTTCTCTTGTGATATCTTTATCTGACTTTGGTATTAGAATAATACTGACCTCAGGATGCCTGGGTGGCTCAGTGGTTGAGCATTTGCTTTTGGCTCAGGGTATGATCCCAGGGTCCTTGGATCGAGTCCCACATCAGGCTCCCTGCAGGGAGAAGAGGAAAGAACCCTCTTTCTATGTCTCTGCATCTCTCTGTATGTCTCTCATGAATAAATAATAAAATCTTAAAAAAAACACACAATAAATCTGACCTCATAAAATAAATTAGAAAGGCATCCCCTTTTTCTTACTTTATGAAGAGTTGATGAATTATTTGTGTTGATAGTTTAAATATTTTGTAAAATTCACTGAAAATGACTCATTCACTATATGGGCCTGTGCTTTTCCTGTAGGAAGCTTTTAAAGTAATTAGTTTTAAACTAATTCAATCTTTCTATTTATTATAGAGTAGAAATATAGGGTACTCCTTACTTCTTGATGCAGTTTCACTAGTTTGTTTCTTTCTAGGAATTTGTTCACATTATTTAACTTGTTGGCATACAGTTGTTTATGGTATTCTCTTATAATTCTTTTGATTTCCTTAAATGCTCTGCCTGTTTATCTTTCTCCCTTTGCCAAGGGGATCTTTGTAAGAAGGCACACCTTCAAACTTGACAGTTTACAAGACAGACTTAACTTTTAGTTCCTCCATGTGCAGGGCTTCAAGTTCAGCCAGAAGAGAGTGGGTCTTTTACCAGGTTTTTCCTGGGCATGTGCACAGACTTGTGCATGAACACAGACTTTGGCTCCAGGAATATGTCAGAGCTTTTTAAGTTCTCTATGGTTCTTTTATTCTCTACCATTTCCTTTTATATTCCTGGCTGGACTTGTTTGTCACAAGGAAATCAAGTCATAGTCTTAGGCAGCTGCAATGCTGTCAAGAATTTGTATGGTTTTGGTTATAATCTAAATGTAGGGCTTTTATCCTCCCTGATGAGCTGAGCTCTAGGTTGAACTGAAGAGCCACACCACCTGGGAATAGAGATTTTCCTGGAGGCTGGAAGTTTAGACAACATATTCTTTGTGCTCTGAAGATGGAGCTTTTAATGGAATTTAAGCGTTCAGTCATTTTGGTTGGCTGCAAGACTACTGGGATATAAGTATAGCCCCAAGTTAAAAGGTCACATATTCTACTGTGTTATCAGGGTTCAGTAGTTTCTCCTAGATAAATGATTTTCAAATTTCTGTAGCTTTGATTAACTTCCAGACTTCTGAAATGTCTAATGGTTAATTCTGTTTTGTTATTTTTTTTCCCATTGTTTTTGTGGGAAGTAATTCACTGAGGTTATCACTCCACTATTCTGGTCAATCACTCCTGCTTATTTTTGATGATTAAATTAAATTCTCATTGTCAAAGCATATTGTACTCCTTATAAAAATAAATTACATCCATGGAAAAATGCATATTTTATGTTCAGTTAATGATGTAATTTCAGCCATTCAGCCAGTCTGAAGTTCATTCTTTAGATTCTTCAAGAAAAAAAATCATTAAAGCAATATTCCCTATATTTTTTGTACAGAAATAAAACTGTGCCTGTGACTTTTATGCTTGAATATCAGTTTGACTGGATATCAACACACTTGCTTATATTTTATTTCCTTGAATATCTTATATATTCTGTGATACAAGATGTTGCCATTAAAAAATCTGATTGCCACACAAGTTTCTTTCTCTTCTAAGTTACTTGGCCATTTGCCAAAAGATGCTTTCTTTTTTTTGTGTTACGGTAATTTTAGTTTAATATGCTTTAGTGCTTGCTGTTCCGGGCAGATTTCCACAGGTATCTGGCATGCTGTTCTATTATATAGGTTCAAGTAATATCTTAGTTCAGAACATTTTTCTTCAATTCTATTTTTAGTATTGTTTTATTCATTGCTTCTGTTTTCTTCTTTGGGAACTCCACATCCATGTATGTTGGATTTCACTGGCTTCTTTTCAATATCTATTCTTTTGTCTTGAAATCTTTTTGTTTCTACTTTGTTTTCAAAAATTTTAAAATATTTCTTCTATCATAAAATAATTATGTTATGCTTGTTTATGTTGTCCTTGTATTCTGTTACTTATTTATATCTGAAATGGTATATTTCTCTTTTTTGTAACTTTTCAAAATTCTATCACCTCTCTTTTTAAATCAACCTTTACTTAATCACCTGGTTTTTAGTATTTTCTGAATGCAATATATGTTGCTTATCTCTCTTTTAGTTTCTCTTGCTTCTCTTTATAGGCACATATTTCTGGGGGTGCTTTCATTCTATTAAAGTTTCCCATATCTTTGAAGAAAGAAATGCATCAGGATAACATATAGCTTTATTTCTCTGAAAATCCCATTTTTGTTGTTTCACAAAGAGAAAAAAAAGTATAGTTTCATATTGTTTGAGTCATGCCTTCTCTGTTTCCATTCCTAATTATATTTGAATGTTCTTTTTCTATTTGCTTCTATTATTTAATGGGGGCTCTATCCCTAATAGTTTCTCTTCATGGGATAGATCTATCCTGACATGGTTTTGGTTTGTAATTTTGGAGATTCTATAAAACCTATATTGCCCCAGCATCAAGGATCTTTGGCAGGCATCTGAACTGACACTTCAGGCTTCTTCTAAGTTTTGGCTGCTCTCTTATTTGGGTTGTTATATTAGGTGGTAAGTGCTTGTTGTCACTTTTGAAGTTTGCTTGTTCTCATGGTCTTAATAAGCCCTGTTGCCTTTCTGCATATGGAAATTATAGGTATTAGTTTTTCCTTGCTCTTGTTTTGGGATCTTTAGGATATCTTCTCACAAGATTTTATTGTATATGTTGTCTTTATGTTCTTATTTAGCGTGCTTTGGTTGCTGTGTGTGAGTGTGTATGTGTGTGTGTGTGTGTGTGTGTGTGTTAGAGGAATCAAGGAAATTAGAAAACAATTTTGCCATTCCCAACAACTTCTTGGAATCCTAATAATTATATTTTCACAACCTGATGTTTGTATTATTTTGCTGTTTTATAATTTTTATCAGAGATTTTGTATCCTTTTTTTGAGTTCTTGCTTCATAGAGGCCATATAACATTTCTTCTATCTCTTAAAGAAATAGTGATAACAATTTTCATCACGGAGGTTGTGTAACATGTCTGGGATATAATCATTAATTGTCCAGGTGATTTTTTCCTTTCCCTTTTTTAAACTTTGAATATTTTTAATTGATATGCTAATAATGGAGCAACTTTTTGAAAACAGTCTTAAAAAGTCACTAGAAATATTTATTAGAGAAATTCAGCAATTTAAGGGATGCTTGCTTGTCCATAAAAGGTTTATTTGCCCTCATGCATGACTCTTCTGTGGATTAATTACAAAGTGCTGAGTAAAGGGATTGTGCATGTGTGTTTGAGTGTGTGAGTATGTGTGTGTGTATGTCTCATTTAACCTATGCTTCTCTTGACTTGAAAGATCCAATAGCTACAGACCATTTTTACCACCTACATTTTTTCCTGCATCATTCCATGTCAACAGTTATTTTTTCCCCCTAAATTTCTGGTACCTTCTTGTTCAGCACCATGTAATTTGCCATTCCATAATGTCAGAGTTCAGGGATGCTCCTCTAGGATGTTGAGAAACTTAATCTTTTTTGTTTGTTTGTTTATTAGTGTTGTTTCAATTAAAAGAGGAATTATTATTTTGCTCCTTGGGGTATAAAATACATTTTGCAGACCTATGGCCTTTTTTTTTTTTTTAAAGTAATCTCTACACCCAATGTGTGGCTTGAACTCACAGCCAGGAGATTGGGTCACATGCTCTACCACATGAGCCAACCAGCTACCCCTGGACTTCTAATCCTTTTATAGACCAGAAGAGACTAATATTTTCATTAGATGGCCTGTATTATTCTGGACCAATATTTACAGTATTTGACATGCTTTCTTCACATATTATACTTTGCATATTAGGTATTTCCTATTTTAATTGTAATGATCTTTATTGCTGTTTTTCTTGCTTCCAAGTGCATCTTTAAGAAGATATCTTTATTTTGCCGTATTAAACCAGGGTTATCAGAATATGTTTCACAAAGAATCTTTCACTGTCAATACTACTGTTGGCTTTACTAGCTGTAGAAATCCTTATAACATTTTCCTGTTATGGTTTTCATTGCCATGGACAGAATATTGGACATATAAGAGTTTTATGCCCTTCTTATGACTTTTTTCTACTCTTTTAAATAAATTTGATGCATTTTTTTCTCTTCCACTGCTAGGGAAAAGTAGTCATATAGATTTAATCCAGCCTTTCTTTTATTAATCCAGTCATATATTGAAACTTTATATGTACAAAGCATTAGTCAAAGTGATAGACAAGAAAGTCTTTATCTTTGGGATGCCTGAGTGGCTCAGCGGTTGAACATCTGCTTCATGCTCAGGGAGTGATCCTGGGATCAGGGATCGAGTCCCAAATCAGGGTCCTTGCAGGGAGTCTGCTTCTCCTTCTGCCTGTGTCTCTGCCTCTCTTTCTCTCTCTGTGTCTCTCATGAATAAATAAATAAAATCTTTAAAATGTCTTTATCTTCATAGATCTTTGTTCTAGTGAGATGAAGACTATCCAGATGAACCTACATGACTTCCACAGGTCTCTGTGGTAAAGGCTTCTTTAATAGATCACCTTCACTACCTTCAAAATCTATTATTTCCTCTTTGAACTTTAGTCTTATGAGGCTTTTATTTACAAAGATACTAGTTTTCCTGATCAGTTATAAATAATGCTGAATATTTTATAATGTAGCTCTCAGAGATAGATTGAATGTGTTGATCTCTAAGGTAACATTATTTAAATGTATCAGAATATAGTTATAGAAGTATTTGTATTGAATACAAGTCTTTAAAAAATACTGAAGGAAAATGAAGCAGGTTGTGTAATATAGGCCACATGGCATTTAGTTCAAAAGAAGATTTTACAAGCTGATTAAAAATAAATCCTGTACCTATAGAAATATTGACTGCTTCCCAAATCAACCATTAATCAATATATCCAGAGACTTTCAACAAAAATTTGCAATGAGTTTAACTTTTCTCCTCTTCAAGTTGTTTGCACAGATCAATGAAAAACCAATTGCCCTTTGTCAGAATTGTAAGATACCAAATAACAGAGTTACAGCTATCTTCAGTCAACTGGATAATTATTAATATTTTGGTTACCTTTTAATTTTAAATTTTTCTCTGCAGTGAAATCTTGCTCTGTATTTTTATCCAGTGGTGTGCCCTAAACCTTTGATTTCTAGAAGGTAATAGTAAATTAAAACCAATTATAATTAGTGTTCCTTTGAGCCCAGAAATCATCAGAAAGAGCAAGATGGAAACTTCTACCAGTATCTCTTAAACAGTCTGTCTGCTCAGTCCACATACTCTTGTGTGCCTGTTTTTATAATAGGCTCATTATCAAAGCCGGTAAATAGACCTTTAGCTCCAATTAATCCCTGTTGTTCAGTCTACTGTGTTTATCTTGTAAACTTCAGCGCTGAGCTGATTGAAAATTAGCTTAGGTGGGCATGTCATGATTTCCTTACCAACTTTTTTTTGCTCTGCTTTGACCCAAATTGCCCCTGAGCAGTCAGGCCACATCTAGGCAGTTGGATGCCATCTACCTATGGTTAAAGATGACATTATAGAAAGGGGCATCAACCCATTGTGAGGACTAGGAAGTGCAATAACCACAGACTATAGCAAAGATTAAGTCAAGGTCCTAGAGTAACTTCCCTGAAAACAGATGGCAGTGGCATGCAAAAGTTTTTGGGGCATGTTAACTAAAGATAAACCTCTAATGAAATGAGAAGTCAGAATTAAGCAGAGGGAAAAGCTGACCTGTAATGTGGTCTCAACTAAAACTATAGCCATGCCATGGGGAGCTCTTAAGCTGACATAATTTTTCATAGGGACAAGGCCTCTGTTTCCCTGGTCAGTTTCTGTGGTGGTGACATAAACTTGGACATGCAGTTCTCTAAACCTGATAGATATAGGATCCAAAAGTCCTGGCAGCTGGTCCATGTGTATTTGTCCTCATAGAAGAGATCTACTTGGAGCTCCAGAGACTCCATTGCTGTCAGTAAGTCAGACAGGCTGAGGGTTAAGTATAGAGTGTGGTTTTAAGGTTATAGAAGTGCAATGATTAAACAGTAGCCTTGCTAAACTTTTATGGCCATGAAAGAAGGTTTAATGTTGTAATAACATCCATTTTTCTTCAAAAAGAATGTCAGCCCAGACCCACATAGGCAATGACTCTTCCCATAAGAAAGTACAAACTACAGCCCTTTGTATCATCACAGACTAACAGATAATGGAAGGCAGAACAATAATTACTTGGGTACATGGGCAGGGATAAAATTACATGGAATGAACACACAGAAAGAATTTTTGTGTGTGTGTTTTCTAAGCATTGAAATAAAGCAGGAAGCTGACATTTCATAGAACACTTGGGAGAATCCAAGTACTATCAGAGTATTGATCATAAAAGCTGGAGTTTGTAAGTAACCTTTGGACTTTTCTCCTCTAGTAAGAGCAGAGTGCTGTCAAATGCCTTAGTGGGAAAATCCCTCTGGATTTGGACTCATCTCAATGTATTTCCCTTCTCTCTCAGATCTTGGCATTTGACAGTTCATAGGTGACATGGGGTTCAGAGACTCTGAAACCAAACAAAACTACCAGTTGGGATAATAACCTGAGTCATGTGCAGTCTCACTAGCTGTGAAATTAGACTTGTACCCAGACTCTAAGTCAGTCAGTTTAAAATAGACCAAGATACCAGAGGAAAGGAAAGTGAATCCAGATGTGCACAGCCATCTCCCCACTTCTGCTCTCAAGTTGTTTGCTCATCTTCAGGCAGAGGGCTTGAAAAGCAAGAGGAAAACAATAGGTTAGAGTGTAGGGAGATGATAGAAACTTTAGCAGCCTTACTGTACTGAGAAGATAAACAGAAGTTCTAAACCCATCTAAGAGAAGGGTCCAGGTAAACAGCCCTACTGCCAGTGATAGGAGTAAGGACAAACTCCAGTAATAGGAGTAAAAATATGAGCCAGCTCTCAGAAAACTCTGACACTCACCTTCAGACAAGCTTGAGCAAGACTAAACTAAGGCCAGCTACCCAAAATAGATCTTTTGTGGAAGGAAGATAAGGTCAGCCTGAGCTTTGAGATATCGTGTACAAATTTTCAAACATACTGTGTGGCATTCAGTTAAAATTAGTAGGTATAATGAGAGTCTGGACTAAATTTTTTTTTTAAAGGGAGGAAGAAAAGACCATACACATAGGCACACATGAAACCTCAGTTACCCAATCATCATAAACAGGCTTGCAAATAACTGTAATTAATATGTTCGATAAAATAGGTGACAGGTAAGAGAATTTCTACAGAGATTTAGAATTCACAAAATAAAAGGCAAATAGGAGTTACAGAGATGAAAAATATAGCATGTTAAATTAAGAAGCCAATATTCAAATGTAACAGCAAGTTTAAAATAAAGAGAAAAATGAGAAATCTATAAAATAGCAGAAAAATAGCCAAATTAAAGAATGGAGATAAGAAAATAATGAAAATACAAAAAAGATCATAAATGACACATGAGAAACAGTGAAAATGATTAATATATGCATGACTGGAGTGCCAGAAGGTGAGCGACAATGGGGCAGATGCAATATTTGGGGAGATAGTAGAAAATAATTTGCCAAAATAATTTAAAGATTTTAAACCACAGATTCGAGAAGATTTACACACCCCAAGAAAAATACATGCAAAGGAACATAGAACTAAGAGTCAGTCATAGAGACAACTTTAAGTGAGATTGAGGAAACTGCATGATGTCTAAAGAGTAAGCATAAGCTGTCTTCTTGCTAGAAATTAGAGAAGGTAGAGACATCAGACACCATTTCAAAAGTGTTAATATAAAATATGTACCAACATATAATTTTATATGCAACAAAATATTCCTCAAAAAGGAAGGTAATATAAATACATTTCAGAAAAACAAAACTAGACAACTCACAACCTGATCTGTGTGAGAAGAAATTCTACAGAAGTTACTTGAAGAAAAATAATCTTAGACGGAAGTATGAAAGTACAGAAAAGAATAAATAGTACATATGGGGAAGAAAGTAAATCTAAATTTATATTGACTATAGAAAACAGTTTTTTTTTTTCTCCTCAGATTGGATATCAAATTGTTCTGCATTCAAATTCATGGGTTCTTTCTTTTGCTCAAATCTGCTGTGGAACCCCTCATATAAAATTTTCATTTCAGTTATTGCACTTTCCAGATCCATAATTTCTATTTGTTTCCGTTTTATAAAGCCTGATTAAGATTCTCTCTCTCCCTCTCCCTCTGCTTTTCCTCACTCTAGCTTGCTTGCTTTCTTTCTTTTCTTTCTTTCTTTCTTTCTTTCTTTCTTTCTTTCTTTCTTTCTTTTTCTTTCTTTCTTTCGTTCTTTCTTTCTTCTTTCTTTCTCTTTCTAAATAAATAAAGTCTATAGTATAGGTATTTGATAAATATACTTAAGGATGGTCCTTGTATGCCTAATTTACTGAAAGTTATTTGTTTTTTAATTATGAATATGTTTTAAATTTTATGTAATGTATTTTCTACATCCCATCATATTATTTCTTTTTTAACCTGTTAAGCATATATTTTCCAGTACTAAACCATTTTTTGCCCCTTCCTTTTTTTCTATAATAACTTGTTGAATCATGTTTGCTCTATTTTGTTTAGCAATTTGTATTCATATTCAGATATATAATTGACTCATAATTACCCCTTATTATGCAGGTATTACCTTTTAATGTGTTCTCACTTCACATTAGCTGTGTATTAATGTGTGTCTTTTCTTGTGTAAGCTCTTATATAGAGTTGAAACCCTGGACAACATGGATTTGACCTATGCAGATCCACTGACCAGGGATTCGTTTTGATACAGTACTGTAAATGTAATCTCTTCTTATGATTCTCTTAATAACCTTTTCTCTTATCTAGCTTACTTTATTATAAGATCATAGTGTACATAATTCATATAATCAACAAAATATTCATTAATTGATTATGTTATTAGTAAGGCTTCTAGTCAAGAGTAGACTATTAGTAGTTAAGGTTTGAGGGAGTCAAAAGTTAAACATGGATATTTGATTGCATGATGGATCAATGCCCCTAACTCCTGCATCGTTCAAGGGGTAACTGTATTTGATATAATTTATTTTTGAATGCTTCCTAATAATCGACAGCAAACTTTGGTTTGTATATACACTATATATAGACAAAGTGACAATAACATTTGTTATTCAAACCAGTATATTTTGAATTTTAATTCCAGTTAGATAACATGTAGTGTTATATTAGTTTTAGGTATACAATATAATGATTCAGCAATTCTATATATCACTCAAGGCTCATTGTGTTAGGTGTACTCTTCATCCTCTTCACCTATATTACCCATCCTCCCCACCTACTTCCTCTCTGGTAGCCATTAGCTAGTTCTCTATATTAAGAATCTGTTTTCTGGTTTCTTTTTTCTTTATTTGTTTTGTTTCTTAAATTCCATAGATGAGTGAAGCCATATGATATTTGTCTTTCCCTGACTGATTTATGTCATTTAGCATTATACTCTTTAGTTTCATCCATGTTATTGCAAATTGCAAGATTTCATTCTTTTTCACATCTTTATCCATTCGTCTATTGATGGATATTCAGGCTGCTTTCATAATTTGGCTATTGTAGATAATGTTGCAATAAACATAGGGGTGAATATATCTTTATGACTTAGTGTTTTTGTATTATTTGGATAAGTACCCAGGAGTGTAATCACTGGATCATATGGTTATTCTGTTTTTAATTTTTTGCAGTACCTTCATACTGTTTTCCAGAGTGATTACTCTAGTTTGCATTCCCACCAACTGTGCAAGAAGGTTCCCTTTTTCTCCACATCCTCATCAACACTTGTTTCTTATGTTTTTTTTATTTTAACTATTCTGATGGGTATGAGATGATATCTCATTGTGGTTTTGATTTACATACCCCAATGATGAGTGAGCATATTTTCATGTGTCTCTTGGCCATCTCTATGTCTTCTTTGGAAAAATATCTGTTCATGTCTTCTCCCTATTTTTAATTGGATTATTTGGGTTTTTGTTTTTGTTGTTGTTGTTGAGTTGTGTAAGTTCTTTATATATTTTGAATACTAATCCTTTATTCAATATGTCATTTGGAAATATCTTCTCCCATTCAAAAGGCTGTCTTTTAGTTTTGTTGATTGTTTCCTTTGCTGTGTAGAAGCTTTTTATTTTGATGTAATCCCCACAGTTTGTTTTTGCGTTTGTTTCTCTTTCCTCAGAGACAACTAGAAAAAAGTTGCTATGGCGGATATTAGAGAAATGGCTGCCTGTGGTCTCTTCCAGGATTTTATGACTTGAATTCTCACAGTTAGGTCTTTAATCCATTTTGAGTTTGCTTTTGTGTATTGTATATGAGAAAGTGGTTTAGTTTCTTTCTTTCTTTTTTTTTTCTTATGTGTATAATTGTCCAATTTTCCCAACACCATTTATTGAAGAGACTGTTTTGTACCCATTGCATATTCTTATCTCATTTGTCATATAATTGTGGGTTTATTTCTGGGATCTCTATTCTATTCCATTGATCTGCATGTTTACTTTTGTGCCAGGACCATACTGTTTCGATTACTACAGTTTTGTAGTATATCTTGATAATTGGGATTGTGATACCTCCAGCTTTGCTCTTCTTTCTCAAGATTGCATTGGATATTTGGGATCTTTCATATTTCCATAATTTTAGGATTTTTTTTTTGCATTGTGAAAAATGCTGTTGGTATTTTGGCAGGGATTGCATTAAATCTGTACATTACTTTGGTTTTACACTTTAGCTGTTTTGTTCCTTTTTAAAAAATATTTTTTATTTATTTGTGAAAGAGAAAGAGGGAGAGAGAGCACAAGCAGTGGAGAGGGGCAGAGGAAGAAGGAGAAGAAGGCTCCCCACTGAGCAGTGAGCTTGATACAGCCTCAATTCTAGGACCCTAGGATCATGACCTGAACCAAAGGTAGATGCTTAACTGACTGAGCAACCAAGGTGACCCTATTTGTTCTTAAAACAACAACAACAAGCACAATATTTGTTTTTTGCAATCCCTGAGCTTATAATATCTTCACATTTGTTTGTGTCTTCTTCAATTTCTTTTATCAATGCTTCATAGTTTTCAGAGTGCAGTTTTTTCACCTCCTTGGTTAAGTTTATTCTTAGTTATATTGTTATTTTTGTTAAAACTTTGAATGGGATTATTTTCTTAATTTCTCTTCTGATACTTCATTATTAATGTATACAAATGCAATGGATTTCTATATATTGATTTTGTATCCTGCAAATGTACTGAATTCATTTATAAGTTCTAGTAGTCCTTTGGTGGAGTCTTCAGGATTTTCTATATATGGTATCATGTCATCTATAGATAGTGAAATTTTTACTTCTTCCTTACCAATTGGGATAGATTTTTTTCCTTTTCTTATCTGATTGGTGTGGCTGGGACTTATAATACTATGTGAATAAAAGTCAAATGTGTACTTTTAAGAGTGAAGAAAGACACTGTTAATATTTACACTGGGACAATAGGAACAGATTAGATCCTGTACCAGCGAGAGGAGGGGCAAGAGGGCGGAAGAGTAGGGTCCCCAAGTCACCTGTCCCCACCAAATTACCTAGATAACCTTCAAATCATCCTGAAAATCTATGAATTCGGCCTGAGATTTAAAGAGAGACCAGCTAGAATGCTACAGTGAGAAGAGTTCACGCTTCTATCAAGGTAGGAAGACGGGGAAAAAGAAGTAAAGAAACAAAGGCCTCCAAGGGGGAGGGGCCCCCCGAGGAGCCGGGCTGAGGCCAGGGCGAGTGTCCCCAGGACAGGAGAGCCCCGTCCCGGAGGAGCAGGAGCTGCACCGACCTTCCCGGGGGAAAGGGGCTCCAGGGAGGTGGAGCAGGACCCAGGGGGTCGGGGATGCCCTCGGGCTCCCGGGGACACTAACAGGCACCTGCGCCCCGGGAGAGTGCGCTGAGCTCCCTAAGGGCTGCAGCGCGCATGGCGGGACCCGGATGCAGCTCGGAGGGCTCGGGGGCGGCTCCGCGGAGGGGGCTGCGGGGCGGGAGCAGCTCGAGGGGGCTCGGGGGGGCTCCGCGGAGGGGGCTGCGGGGCGGGAGCAGCTCGGGGGGCTCGGGGACGGCTCCGCGGAGGGGGCTGCAGGGCGGGAGCAGCTCGGGAGGGGCTCGGGCGGCGGCTCTGCCGAGGGGGCTGCGGGGCGGGAGCGAATCCACCAGCGCAGGCCCCGGAGCACAGGGCGCCGGGACACAGCCCAGGATCCGGCCTCCCCCGGGACAGGCAGAGGCCGGGAGGGCCCAGGACAGCAGGGACGCTCCTGCCCCAGCTGAGCAGATCAGCGGCCCCGCCCCGGAGCCTCCAGGCCCTGCAGACGGAGAGCTCTGTGGTTACTGCGGGAGCTGACTCCAGGGCTGCAGAACTGGCCCCGCCACTGCGGTTGTTCCTCCTGGGGCCTCACGGGGTAAACAACCCCCACTGAGCCCTGCACCAGGCAGGGGCACAGCAGCTCCCCCAAGTGCTAACACCTGAAAATCAGCACAACAGGCCCCTCCCCCAGAAGACCAGCTGGACGGACAAGTTCCAGGGGAAGTCAAGGGACTTAAAGTACACAGAATCAGAAGATACCCCCCCGTGTTTTTTATTTTTTTTATTTCTGATTGCTTCCCCCAGCCTTTTTTTCCCCTTTCTTTCTTTTTCTTTCTCTTTTTCTTCTCTTTTTTCCTTTTTTTCTTCCTTTCTTCTTTTTTCTTTTTCTCTTTTCTTTCCTTCTTTCTCTCCTCTCTTTTGCTCCTTTTCCCAATACAACTTGTTTTTGGCCACTCTGCACTGAGCAAAATGACTAGAAGGAAAACCTCACCTCAAAAGAAAGAATCAGAAACAGTCCTCTCTCCCACAGAGTTACAAAATCTGGATTACAATTCAATGTCAGAAAGCCAATTCAGAAGCACTATTATACAGCTACTGGTGGCTCTAGAAAAAAGCATAAAGGACTCAAGAGACTTCATGACTGCAGAATTTAGATCCAATCAGGCAGAAATTAAAAACCAATTGAATGAGATGCAATCCAAACTAGAAGTCCTAACGGTGAGGGTTAACGATGTGGAAGAACGAGTGAGTGACATAGAAGACAAGTTGGTGGAAAAGAGGGAAACTGAGGAAAAAAGAGACAGACAATTAAAAGACCATGAAGACAGATTAAGGGAAATAAACGACAGCCTGAGGAAGAAAAACCTACGTTTAATTGGGGTTCCTGAGGGCGCCGAAACGGACAGAGGGCCAGAATATGTATTTGAACAAATCCTAGCTGAAAACTTTCCTAATCTGAGAAGGGAAACAAGCATTCAGATCCAGGAAATAGAGAGATCCCCCCCTAAAATCAATAAAAACCATTTAACACCTTGAAATTTAATAGTGAAGCTTGCAAATTCCAAAGATAAATAGAAGATCCTTAAAGAAGCAAGAGACAAGAAATCCCTGACTTTTATGGGGAGGAGTATTAGGGTAACAGCAGACCTCTCCACAGAGACCTGGCAGACCAGAAAGAGCTGGAAGATTATATTCAGGGTCCTAAATGAGAAGAACATGCAACCAAGAATACTTTATCCAGCAAGGCTCTCATTCAAAATGAAAGGAGAGATAAAGAGCTTCCAAGACAGGCAGGAACTGAAAGAATATGTGACCTCCAAACCAGCTCTGCAAGAAATTTGAAGGGGGACTCTTAAAATTCCCCTTTAAGAAGAAGTTCAGTGCAACAATCCACAAAAACAAGGACTGAATAGATATCATGATGACACTAAACTCATATCTCTCAATAGTAACTCTGAACGTGAACGGGCTTAATGACCCCATCAAAAGGCGCAGGGTTTCAGACTGGATAAAAAAGCAGGACCCATCAATTTGCTGTCTACAAGAGACTCATTTTAGACAGAAGGACACCTACAGCCTGAAAATAAAAGGTTGGAGAACCATTTACCATTCAAATGGTCCTCAAAAGAAAGCAGGGGTAGCCATCCTTATATCAGATAAACTAAAACTTACCCCAAGACTGTAGTGAGAGATGAAGAGGGACACTATCTCATACTTAAAGGATCTATCCAACACGAGGACTTAACAATCCTCAATATATATGCCCCGAATGTGGGAGCTGCCAAATATTTAAACCAATTAATAACCAAAGTGAAGAAATACTTAGATAATAATACACTGATACTTGGTGACTTCAATCTAGCTCTTTCTATACTCGATAGGTCTTCTAAGCACAACATCTCCAAAGAAACGAGAGCTTTAAATGATACACTGGACCAGATGGATTTCACAGATATTTACAGAACTTTACATCCAAACTCAACTGAATACTCATTCTTCTCAAGTGCATATGGAACTTTCTCCAGAATAGACCACATACTGGGTCACAAATCAGGTCTTAACCGATACCAAAAGATTGGGATCGTTCCCTGCATATTCTCAGATGACAATGCCTTGAAGTTAGAACTAAATCACAACAAGAAATTTGGAAGGACCTCAAACACATGTAGATTAAGGACCATCCTGCTAAAAGATGAAAGGGTCAACCAGGAAATTAAGGAAGAATTAAAAAGATTCATGGAAACTAATGAGAAAGAAGATACAACTGTTCAAAATCTTTGGGATGAAGCAAAAGCAGTCGTAAGGGGGAAATACATCGCAATACAAGCATCCATTCAAAAACTGGAAAGAACTCAAATACAAAAGCTAACCTTTCATATAAAGGAGCTAGAGAAAAAACAGCAAATAGACCCTACACCCAGCAGATGAAGAGAGTTAATTAAAATTCGAGCAGAACTCAACGAAATCGAGACCAGAAGAACTGAGGAGCAGATCAACAGAACCAGGAGTTGGTTCTTTGAAAGAATTAATAAGATAGATAAACCATTAGCCAGCCTTATTAAAAACAAAAGAGAAAAGACTCAAATTAATAAAATCATGAATGAGAAAGGAGAGATCACTACCAACACCAAGGAAATACAAAAATTTAAAAAACATATTATGAACAGCTATACGCCAATACATTAGGCAATCTAGAAGAATGGACGCATTCCTGGAAAGCTACAAACTACCAAAAGTGGAACAGGAAGAAATAGAAAACCTGAACAGGCCAATAACAAGGGAGGAAATTGAAGCAGTCATCAAAAACCTCCCAAGACACAAGAGTCCAGGGCCAGATGGCTTCCCAGGGGAATTCTATCAAACGTTTAAAGAAGAAATCATACCTATTCTACTAACGCTGTTTGGAAAGATAGAAAGAGATGGAGTACTTCCAAATTCGTTCTGTGAGGCCAGCATCACCTTAATTCCAAAACCAGAAAAAGACCCCACCAAAAAGGAGAATTACAGACCAATATCCCTGATGAACATGGATGCAAAAATTCTCAACAAGATACTAGCCAATAGGATCCAACAACACATTAAGAAAATCATTCACCATGACCAAGTAGGATTTATCCCCGGCACACAAGGCTGGTTCAACACTCGTAAAACAATCAATGTGATTCATCATATCAGCAAGAGAAAAACCAAGAACCATATGATCCTCTCATTAGATGCAGAGAAAGCATTTGACAAAATACAGCATCCATTCCTGATCAAAACTCTTCAGAGTGTAGGGATAGAGGGAACTTTCCTCGACATATTAAAAGCCATCTACAAAAAGCCTACAGCAAATATCATTCTCAGTGGGGAAGCACTGGGAGCCTTTCCCCTAAGAGCAGGAACAAGACAGGGATGTCCACTCTCACCACTGCTATTCAACATAGTACTGTAAGTCCTAGCCTCAGCAATCAGACAATGAAAAGACATTAAAGGCATTCAAATTGGCAAAGAAGAAGTCAAACTCTCGCTCTTCGCAGATGACATGATACTCTACTTAGAAAACCCAAAAGCCTCCACTCCAAGATTGCTAGAACTGATACAGCAATTCGGTAGCGTGACAGGATACAAAATCAATGCCCAGAAATCAGTGGCATTTCTATACACTAACAATGAGACTGAAGAAAGAGAAATTAAGGAGCAATCCCATTTACAATTGCACCCAAAAGCATAAGATACCTAGGAATAAACCTAACCAAAGAGGTAAAGGATCTATACCCTCAAAACTATAGAACACTTCTGAAAGAAATTGAGGAAGACACAAAGAGATGGAAAAATATTCCATGCTCATGGATTGGCAGAATTAATATTGTGAAAATGTCAATGTTACCCAGGGCAATGTACACGTTTAATGCAATCCCTATCAAAATACCATGCACTTTCTTCAGAGAGTTAGAACAAATTATTTTAAGTTTTGTGTGGAATCAGAAAAGACCCTGAATAGCCAGGGGAATTTTAAAAAAGAAAACCATATCTGAGGGCGTCAGAATGCCAGATTTCAGGTTGTACTACAAAGCTGTGGTCATCAAGACAGTGTGGTACTGGCACTAAAACAGACACATAGATCAATGGAACAGAATAGAGAATCCAGAAGTGGATTCTCAACTTTATGGTCAACTAATATTCGACATAGGAGGAAAGACTATCCATTGGAAGAAAGACAGTCTCTTCAATAAATGGTGCTGGAAAAATTGGACATCCACATGCAGGAGAATGAAACTAGACCACTCTCTTGCACCATACACAAAGAGAAACTCAAAATGGATGAAAGATTTAAATGTGAGACAAGATTCCATCAAAATCCTAGAGGAGAACACAGGCAACACCCTTTCTGAACTCAGCCACAGTAACTTCTTGCAAGGTATATCCACGAAGGCAAAAGAAACAAAAGCAAAAATGAACTATTGGGACTTCATCAAGATAAGAAGCTTTTGCACAGCAAAGGATACAGTCAACAAAACTAAAAGACAACCTACAGAATGGGAGAAGATATTTGCAAATGACATATCAGATAAAGGGCTAGTTTCCAAGATCTATAAAGAACTTATTAAACTCAACACCAAAGAAACAAACAATCCAATCATGAAACCCTCCTGCACTGTTGGTGGGAATGTGAACTGGTGCAGCCACTCTGGAAAACTGTTTGGAGGTTCCTCAAAGAGTTAAAAATAGACCTGCCCTATGACCCAGCAATTGCACTGCTGGGGATTTACCCCAAAGATGCAGATGCAGTGAAATGCCGGGACACCTGCACCCCGATGTTTCTAGCAGCAATGTCCACAATAGCCAAACTGTGGAAGGAGCCTTGGTGTCCATCGACAGATGAATGGATAAAGAAGATGTGGTTTATGTATACAATGGAATATTCCTCAGCCATTAGAAACGACAAATACCCACCATTTGCTTCAACGTGGATGGAACTGGAGGGTATTTTGCTGAGTGAAGTAAGTCAGTAAGAGAAGGACAAACATTATATGTTCTCATTCATTTGGGGAATATAAATAATAGTGAAAGGGAATAGAAGGGAAGGGAGAAGAAATGTGTGGGAAATATCAGAAAGGGAGACAGAACATAAAGACTCCTAACTCTGGGAGGGGAACTGGGGTGGTGGAAGGGGAGGAGGGAGGGGGTGGGGGTGAGTGGTTGAGGGGCACACTTGACCGGATGAGCACTGGGTGTTATTCTGTATGTTGGTAAATTGAACACCAATAAAAAATTAATTTATTAAAAAAAATAAAAAAATAAAAATAAATAAAAATAAAAAATAGATCTTGTGCCAGCAAACTGTAATGTATTATCATCTTTATTACAGGTTTATTAATTATTTTTAGTTTCAATTTTTTTAAAACATAATTTCCAGGAAGTTGTAATTGTTTTCAAAATTTTCTGTTGAATCAGCAAAGGATTTGTCTTTGTATTATTTTAGCAGTTAGCAATGTCTATGTGATAATTTTCCTTCTTTTTCTCCCATAATACATTCCTAGATTTTTGCTTTGGGTTTTTCTTTATCTGGAATTGCTTTTATTTACTCCTTTATTCTTATTAGTGCTTTTTCTGAGTGCAATATTCTGTATTTATGATTATTTTCATCAAGGACTGATGAAATCATTTAATTATCTTTTGGCTTTTGTTTTTTATGAGAAGTCTTTTCACAATATAATTTTGTCATCCATTTGTGTTAATCTGTTTTTCTTGTGTGTTTCTTTTTTTTTTTCTTTCAAGATTTTATTTAAATTCTAGTCAGTTAACATATAGTGTAGTATTAGTTTCAGGGGCAGAATTTAGTGATTCATCAGTTGCATATAACACCCAGTGCTCATTACATCAAGTGCCCTCCTTAATTCCCATCACTAATTTACTGCATTTCCCCATCCATCTCCCTTTTGCAACCCTCAATTTATTCTCTATTGTCAAGAGTCTCTTATGGTTTGCCCATTTTTCTGTTTTTATTTTATTTTTCCTTTCTTTCCTCTATGCTTATCTGTTTTGTTCCTCAAATTCCACATGTTAGTGAGATTATATGGTATTTGTCTTTCTAACTGACTTATTTTGCTTAGCATAATGCACTCCAGTTCCATCCACATAGTTGCAAATGGTAAGACTTCATTCTTTTAGATGGCTGAGTAATATTCCATTATGTAAACATTTTAGAGATTATCTCTTTTCCCTGGGTGCTCTGTGCTTTCTCTCTGCTTGTACTGATACAGGTTTCTTGTTACATTCATTGCTTGTAATTTGTTGTCTTTTCTGAATCTGATGGTTTGGGTAGTTAATTGTCCTTCTGAATATTCCATATCTCTGTTTTCTCCTTCTGGAAGTCTGTTTTGATGTATATGCCAGCTGTTCTTTTTATATGTTCTGTCTCTCTTAACCTCTCATATTTTTCTCATTCTCTTGCCTCTTTGTGCTGCACACCAAATAGAATCTTCAGACCTATTTTTAGATTTTCCAATTTATTATTCATTATATAATAGTATATCAATAATGATTCTATTTAATTATATTTAAAATCTTGCATTTCTATACAATGAGACTGAAGAAAGAGAAATTAAGGAGTCAATCCCATTTACAATTGCATCCAAAAACATAAGATAGCTAAGAATAAACCTGACCAAAGAGGTAAAGGATCTATACCCTAAAAACTACAGAACACTTCTGAAAGAAATTGAGGAAGACACAAAGAGATGGAAAAATATTCCATGCTCATGGGATAGAAGAATTAATATTGCGAAAATGTCAATGTTACCCAGGGCAATTTACACATTTAATGCAGTCCTTATCAAGATACCATGGACTTTATTCAGAGAGTTGGAACAAATCATCTTAAGATTTGTGTGGGACCAAAAAAGCCAAGGGAATCGCCAGGGGAATATTAAAAAAGAAAACCATAGCTGGGGGCATCACAATGCCAGATTTCAGATTGTACTACAAAGCTGTGGTCATCAAGACAGTGTGGTACTGGCACAAAAACAGACAAAAAGATCAATGGAACAGAATAGAAAATCCAGAAGTGGACGCTCAACTTTATGGTCAACTAATATTCGATAAAGGAGCAAAGACTATCCACTGGAAAAAAGACAGTCTCTTCAATAAATGGTGCTGGGAAAATTGGACAGCCCCATGCAGAAGAATGAAACTAGACCATTCTCTTTCACAAGGTACAAAGATAAACTCAAAATGGATGAAAGATCTAAATGTGAGACAAGATTCCATCAAAATCCTAGAGGAGAATACAGGCAACACCCTTTGTGAACTGGGCCATAGCAACTTCTTGCAAGATACATCCATGAAGGCAAGAGAAACAAAAGCAAAAATGAATTATTAGGACTTCATCAAGATAAAAAGCTTATGTACAGCAAAAGAAACAGTCAACAAAACTAAAAGACAACCTACAGAATGGGAGAAGATATTTGCAAATGACGTATCAGATAAAGGGCTAGTTTCCAAGATCCATAAAGAACTTATTAAACTCAACACCAAAGAAACAAACAATCCAATCATGAAATGGGCAAAAGACATGAACAGAAATCTCACAGAGGAAGACATAGACATGGCCAACATGCACATGAGGAAATGCTCTGCATCACTTGCCATCAGGGAAATATAAATCAAAACCACAATGAGATACCACCTCACACCAGTGAGAAAGGAGAAAATTAACAAGGCAGGAAACCACAAATGTTGGAGAGGATGTGGAGAAAGGGGAACCCTCTTACACTGTTGGTGGGACTGTGAACTGGTGCAGCCACTCTGGAAAACTGTGTGGAGGTTCCTCAAAGAGTTAAAAATAGACCTGCCCTACAACCCAGCAACTGCACTGTTGGGGATTTACCCCAAAGATACAGATGCAAGGAAACGCAGGGACACCTGCTCCCCAAAGTTTATAGCAGCAATGGCCACGATAGCCAGACTGTGGAAGGAGCCTCGGTGTCCAACAAAAGATGAATGGATAAAGAAGATGTGGTTTATGTATACAATGGAATATTCCTCAGCCATTAGAAACGACAAATACCCACCATTTGCTTCGACGTGGATGGAACTAGAGGGTGTTATGCTGAGTGAAATAAGTCAATCGGAGAAGGACATTATATGGTCTCATTCATTTGGGGAATATAAAAATTAGTGAAAGGCAATAACAGGAAAGGAGAAAGGATGAGTGAAAATATCAGTGAGGATGACAAAACATGAGAGACACCTAGCACTGGGAAATGAACAAGGGGTAGTGGAAGGGGAGGTGGGTGGGGGCTTGGGGTGACTGGGTGATGGGCACTGAGGGGGGCACTTGATGGGATGAGCACTGAGTGTTATTCTAAATGTTGGCAAATTGAACTCCAATAAAAAAATAAAAATAAAATAAAATCTTCCTGGTAGCCTCCTAATTAAAATATAACATATATTTTCACAAATTAAGCCCCTTTCAAATTAAAAAGAGCACAACATTTTAAATATAGGTCATTGACCGTATGAGAGGTGACTCCTGTGGTTCCTTCTAAGCATTACTTACCCTTCTCCATGTAGGTAATCACTGTCCTTCTATCTAACATAATCTAGCATGTTTGCTGCTTTCTCAATTTCAAAAAAAAAAAAAATGGAGACAATACAGTATTAATTCTTTTGAGTCTGTCTTCTTTCATTCGGTATTATCTTTATGAGATTTATCATGTCACTACACTTAGCAATACTCCATTATTTTTCTTTGTTGTCAAGAATTCTTAGGTATAATTATACCACAATGTATTTATTACTTCTACTGGCAAAAGGCATTTAGATTTTTCCAGATTGGTGGTACTATGAATAGCAATGAAATAAAGATTCTAGTCTTTTCATCTGGTGAATATTCTGTACATTTCTATAGGGGGTATATAAATGGGAGCAAGATAGAGTCACACTTGGTTATTGAATTGATATATATTTGAAATATATATCTAGTATATATTTCAAAGTTAGTGTGCTAATCAAAATTATGTATAGGATAATGTATAGGAGTTCCAGTTATGCCACATTGTCACCAAACTTGATTTTGGTGTTCTTTGTACTCTATTCTTGTTGGTGTGCAACTGTTGGGGCATTTTTTTTCCATTTTCAGTTTTGAATTTTATTTAAAAAATTTCTTTAGTCATTTTAAACATGCTTTTTTATGTTTTATATTTGATAATTACATTATTTGAAACTTTGGCCAGTTGTTTCTGCTAATATATAATTGTAGTGACTTTATTACACACACAGAGACACATTTCAGATTACATTTATTTTAAATTCAGTGAAGGCTGGCTGCCCCACAGAGGTTCATTGCTTTGCTTCTGCCAGTTGCCCTACACTTGCACTAATCAAGGAGTACTTTAAATTAAGTTCTCTTCATTTGTGGTGACATTGGATTAATCATGCAGGAATGTGAAATTGTACCTCTTCCCCCAAACTTGTGATTTGAAAAGCTGAAAGGAGACATTATTTTCTTCATCTACAGTCCAGGCTGAGACAGATTAATCTTTTTTAAAATTTATTCATTTTAATGTATCAAATAATTTTAATTTTCAAATAATGGAATTTCCGCTGTCCACCATTCGCTGCATTTAAAGTTATTTGCAGGGCTTGTATTGATGCTACAGTTCCAGTCCCCAAACTCCACCTCTTACTACCTCAAGGCCTTTCTTGGTGGTCTTTTCCTGTGGTCCACCGTCCACATTACAGAGAATGCATGAGCTGAGGGCAGCCACAACTTTAGAGGATTTATAGCTCCCTTCTTGGTTTGGCAATAGTCTTTTCCTTTCATTTTTGCAAAGATATGTAGCCATATTAAGTTTTAAAATTATATTTCATTGAAGACTTTTGTATGTTTTATAATGGGAAACTTCAGTTCTCAGTATTTCATTTATTGGTGGTTTATTTCTTTTTTTTTTTTCATGGTGGTTTATTTCTATCTTTTCTTTCCAACCTCGATTTTTTATGTATTTATTTTTAATGATTTTATTTATTTATTTATTTGAGAGAGAGCAGAGGAGAGAGAACACAAGTAGAGGGAGCAGCAGAGAGAGGGAGAAACAGGGTCCCTGCTGAGCAGGACCGCCCTCCCCCGCCCCAATGCAAGGCTGGATTCCAGGACCCTGGGATCATGACTTGAGCCGAAGGCAGACACTTAACCCACTGAGCCACCCAGGTGCCCCTCCAAATTTCTTTTAGATGGACATTGAAACTTCTAATTTATTTTCCTTTTTGTTGTGTTTCTTTACATTTTTTTTTCATATTTCTACCATTATGCTATGTTCAAGGGGTATTCCTCAGGCATCCAGCTCATTATTTGCTTTCAGCTGAATTTGTTCTACCCTTCATCCCAGTTATTATTTTTGTTTAGTAAACATAATTTAAATTTTCATGATCTCTGGTAGACTTTTTGGTTATGATTATTTTTCTTATCATCTGAAAATACTATCCTGTTCAATTTTTCTCTATTTACTTTGTTGACATGGATTAAGGTTTTTTTTTTTTTTTTTTTTTTTTTTGCTTGTTGAGTTTGTTTTTTTATCCAAACTTTTGACTTTCTGCAAATACTAGATGATTTCTGCTTTGAGGGCCTATCTCTGGAATTGACACTCCCATTGGCAAACTTCTGTATCCCTGGAATTTGTAGAGGGGCATAAGGTGGGCTGTGGTGCTGGGATCTGCATTCAGACTTGTTGCTGGTAAAAGTAGGACAGCCTCAGGTTAAGTTATTAAGAGGTGAATTGTCTTCAATCTCCTGGAAACTCAGCTTCCCCTAGTTGCCTCTGGCACCTGGGAACTCTGTCCTGTCTCTGACTGAGGCTCTGAAACTCTCAGATCTTATCTAGCTGTGGAAACCTCCATCCCAGATATCTGGCCCTTGGAGTGGCTCTTCTAGCTATTACAGCATGCTACTTTAACACATGGAAATATAGTATTTATTAGCATTTCTCTTCTTACCATTTTCCTGATAATGTAATAATCTTGGAACATTTTAACTACATTCACCCTCTTTCATTTTTTGTGCCCCTGTTTTAGTGTATTTTAATATTCTTTATGCTTTTCACTATTGTTACTGCTTTCTGCTCTTATGAATTACTTATATTTATCTATTTACCATTTTCCCTCTCTTTTGCATATCAGAACTTGAAACAGACATAATTTTCATTTAGCCTGAAGAATTTTCTTTAGTATTTCCTTTGGTGTGTGTCTACTCATAATAAATTCTCTGTTTTTTTGTTTTTTTTTTTTTTTAACATTTGGTAAAAACATCTTTATTTCACCTTTTTTGTCAAGGATATTTTGACTGATATAGAATTCCTATTTGGCAGTTTCTTTTCTATCATCATAAATTTAAATATAGCATTCCATGTTCCATTGTCTTCTGGCTTTTATACTTTTTTTTCAAAGATTATATTTATTTATTCATGAAAGACAGAGAGAGAGGCAGAAACATAGACAGAAGGAGAAGCAGGCTCCCCACAGGGACCCTGATGCAGGACTTGATCCCAGGACTCTGGGATCATGACCTGAGCCAAAGGCAGCTGCTCAATCACTGAGCCACCCAGGTGTCCCTGGCTTTTATATTTTCTATGAGGAAATTATTTCTCAGTTTTATTGTTACTATGTGAAGGTCATATGTCTTTTGCTCTTTTTTTTTTTTGTAGTATTATTATGATATTCCTGAATTTGGGCTTTCTTTATTGTCTTAGTCTGTTTGGGCCACTCTAACAAAATTCTACCAGACTGAGTACCTTAAACAGCAGACATTTACTTCTTAGGGTTCTGAAGGCTAAGAGGTCCAAGATGAGGGTGCTGGCAGATTCAGTTCTCGTGGAGAGCTCCTTTCCTGGCTCATAGATGGCTGCCTTCTCACTGTGTCCTCACATGGGGAACAGCGGACATTCTGATTAATTCTGATTCTTATAAGGTTAATAACCACATCCTGAGAGCTCTACCTAAACATGATTCCCTCCTGAAGGCTTCATCTCTGGATATTGTCACTTATCAGGTTAGAGCTTCAACATATACATTTGTGGGAGGAACATAAACCTTAAGTCCATAACAATTATATTATTAATCTGAGGCTTGATGTATTTTGTCACTTTTTTAATATCCTCAGCCATTATCTCCTCAAGTACCCCTCCAGTATACCAGATTTCTTATGTCCCTATTTCTATTTTCTATATTTTAAGCTAAATGTTTGCATTTTTATATGCATGATTTTTATTTTAAGGCTGGACGTTATATTTCAAAATATTTAGAGATAATTTGAGGCTTTTAATAATGTTATCTATACTAATAGAGAACCTGTGCTTGTCCTGGCAAATATCTCTGCTAAGGACAAATGCTTTAACATAATTAGGGATTATGATGATTAAATGTTAGTGTTTATTTTCTGCAAGAGTTTGTCTTTTTCAAATTCATTTTTACTTTTATGATGTAGCTTTTAAAGCTCAGTTACAAGCTTTCTGTTTACCAGATATTCTTGTCCTTGGCAGTTCAGATTCCCTCAGCCCCATGACACTGATGAAACCCCATTCAGCTTCTCAGCTTCCTGGCAGCTATTTTTGAAATCACCCACCCTGGGGAAAAGTGGTGTCAAACATTAAGCTTGCTTCTCTTGATACCCCTTTTCTAAATCTTGTTGGTAAATATATTTTCTAACTTTATAGCCCTCTGACATATTCAAATAGGGTTTCATAGGTAGATAGATAGATAGATAGATAGGCAGATAAGGTCCAGCTTTTCTATTTGTTTTCTTTATACAATTGGTCCTAAATAATCTAGTTTATCACTGTGGGAAGCACAACCCCAAGGGGCCTATGTTTCAGTCTCAAGACTATCACTAAACTGCAAAATATTTCTTTTCCTCACTTTTTTTCCAGGGGAAGCCATTATCTGCCATGCTCACTTTATGGGAAATTGAGAAGATCACATAATGTAATAAATTAAAAGATGTTCAAACATGCAACCACATTCAGTACTTAGGCAATCTGCTCCCTCAAATGACAGCTAATTGTGCTAGGATCTATTGAACTCTTACCATCTGCCAGGCAGTGGTCTATGTAATTTATGAATGTTTATGCATTAATATTCCCAGACAATATTATTATTAAAGATATTACAAATGAGGAAGCTGCAGCACAGATCATTTAATTAAATTTCTAAAAATCATAGATCTAATATCAGAGGTGCCAGAATTCAACCAATGTTGTATAGAACTGGAGCTCTTGTTAAAATGGAGAAAGTAAACTCACAGAGTAGAAATACAAGTGGCCAATTAAGCTTATGAAAGTCATTATTTGTTCAATCAAATTTGAAATGCTAAAAAATTGGATACCATATTGGTGAAATTTTAACAGCATTGATATTTCATTCACTGGAGGATATATGTATTGGTGCAGTCTTTCTGGAGGGAAACTTTGCCTTATGCTTCAAAAGACTTAAAATGCTTATATAATCTTACTGAGTTTTGCAAGTTCTGAGATTATGTCCTAAGGAAGTTATTAGATACACTCACCAAGATGTATTAAGTAATATAACACAGTGCTTTAAGGGACATGATTGAAATGACATTATTCATGTAAATATCTTTTAGATGATAAATACTCAATAAGTTATTTTGTACAAAGATGTTAATTAAATATTGTTTATCATAGCAAAAAAATAGGAATAGGAATGATGCTCTACAATAAGATAGTAGTTAAATAAATTACATCCATATGTAGAAATATGATCTGCCCTTAAGAGTTCTATTTCCAAAAAGATTTAATGGCATAGGAAGGCACATAATATAAAAAGTGAAAAAAATCCCACAAAATATAAAATTGTGGATATAGGATGATTTCTAACATACATATTAGTGTGTATGTATATGTGTATACATTTATAATATATTATATAATCTATATTTTCAACCTTTTAAGTTATTTATTTCTATTGGGCTATCTACCCCTGAGACCCTATATTTTTATCTGTTTTCCTGTTACCTAACTACATAGAGAAAGTAGCCTCCCTCTAATACTAAAGTGCTACTGAGAAATAGCTTGGAATAGAGGCATGACAGGGAATTTTATTTTTTTATTATTTTATTTTCATCATAAAAATTTCCTATAGGCAGCATGCCCTAAATATATTTATACACAAATTTATATATCTCTGTGTGTATGGTGTTCGTGTATGTAGTAGCAGTGAGTACAAAAAATAAATTTGTCAAGTATGACTATTAATTTCTGTTGCATTGTAGCCTCTCAGATATCAAATCTTGTTCTTGAAGTTTTAACCTATTTGCAGCCCATACTCTTTGAAACTGACATGATAGATCTCTACCTTCTTGAACTTTCATCTGCATGGCATTAGGTTGACGACTGACAGTGGGCAATCCTTTCCTTCATTCCTGTCTAACACACAGCTTCTTTCCCTTTCCTTGCTCCCTTCTACATTTCCTGTTTGCTCTGCCATAGTTTAAAGGTTTTTGGTGCCACTGACATGTCTTCCTTCACACATTTAGCATTGCCTGCAGAGGATGGCTGAAAAAAAATTCTTATAACCTTTATAAGTGAACTGATTTTTTTTTTTACATTTTTCGTAATGAATAGGAAATCTAGATTTTCCCCATACTCTCAAGTATGATAATGTGGGTATACATGTGAGAGTGTGCATTTGATATGTGTGTGTTTTGCTCCAGCTACGACTGTGTACTCATTTCCAAAAGCATCTCATCTTACTTGGTTCCTGATAGAGTGCTAGTCTACCACCAAATATATCATTGTGTTCTTTGCTCCAGAGGCTAAGAAAGGGAGCTGAGAACTACTCTCGGGAAAATAGATCATCCAAAATATTTCACTTAGTGTAATTGACATCTTCATTTGTTTGTATTCTTTTTAGATTGCTAAGCATTTCTGACAAATATTTTTAAAAAGGCTTACCTCTTTTGCATTCATGTTGAACAGTTAGCTTTGGGTATTGTTAATTATTTATTAGAAAATGCTTTTCTCCTCCAATGTGTACATATCAAGAAGTTGTTTGTATGCATAAACGTGGCCGCCAGACCAAAAGATTTCCCAAAAGAATGTATCTCTGAATTTGACTATAGAATTTGCAATGAGAGTATATTGTGGGGGTGCAGAATGTCATATTTAGATGATTTTTCTACACATTAATTAATTCTATAGAATGAAGTACTTCTGTCTAGGACAGCTTTTGCTAATACTCAAAGAAAATATAGCATTAGTACTAGTGGACATTAGATGTCCCTGGAATCCTATTCAGTCTGTATCCTAGCAAATTATTTGGCTGGGGATCATTGAGTGTATTCTTAAAGGAATCAGGAACTCAGGTGATCACAACAAAAGGTTAGTTTTTCCCAGGAGTTTTCTCTCCAGGATCCCAGAAAAGCACTTTGTGACTCCAGAGTCTGTGTCCTAGTGACCTTTTACCACATCCCTTTGGAAATGTCAGCTCATAGAGAAAAGCAGCAACACATAGGACATCAGGGATTGTCTTTTAAATGCAAGCCCTAGAGAAAGATGTATGGGTCACTTTTCTGCCTTTTCTGCAGTGTAGACCAGCCCAGACTCTGCAGCATCATGCTGGGGAAGGGAAAAGTATAACATGCAAAAATAATCACTCAGAAGGTTTTTCCATAAAATATGCATATATTATTCATTCCACAAATGTTTATTAAGCTTACACTGGGTTGGTACCTAATGGAAAGGGTGAAGATGGGAGGCAGATTGCTGCTTGCCACTTGTAAAGAAGTAGATTCTCAGAAAGGATACTATTAAAACTCCAAACTGGTTGGTGGCAGACTTGAGGCTAGAATCTAGGGTCCTGCTTCTCTTCCCAAAAAGCGGAAGACAAATTCTTTGAATAATTCTCAAGTGTAGTATCTTTTATCTTCCTTCTCTGTGGTTTGCTCCTCTCCCATACAAACTACCTAATCTCTGATTCCAGTTAATCCTTTCTTTATTTATTCATTCACTCAAAGTAATATTTATTAAGGATCCATGTGTGACACAAATACTTCTGTCCCTTTTAAATTTATATTTCGTGATTTCATAGCATGTATTCTCATAAACCATCACAGATTTTTGAGAGTGAGATATAAAAACAGAAGAAAAAATGCTTAAAAGCAG
This sequence comes from Canis lupus familiaris, assembly GCF_011100685.1. Lineage (NCBI taxonomy): Eukaryota > Metazoa > Chordata > Mammalia > Carnivora > Canidae > Canis > Canis lupus. Next base: position 25,523,518 of record NC_049240.1, read on the forward strand.
CGCAATTAAATACCTATTTATGTTTCTATTGTTTCACCTACTAGTTAAAGCAATTCTAGGAATTTGTGTTTTTCTTTACTTATTTGGAAGATTGGAAATTCCAACTTCTCTAGGTCCCCAGAATCTTTTCCCAAGTGTCTTTCTATAATATCGGTCCACTCCTTACCCTTCTGTAAAATTGAAATTTTTCTCATCAGTGATTGGCTATGAGTGACTAGTTTAGCATTTTTTATTTCGTAAACTCTTTAGTTTTTTCTGTTCTGGATGCTGTATTGGAAGAATTCATCCTGACCTTCCCTTTTTTGTTCAATTAATGCCTTCTCAACTGGCTCTTCAAACTACTACTAATCTCCTGCCCTCTTACATCTGCTGCAAGGACTCTATAATTGAAAGAGCACTGTGAGAGGAGCAGCTTCTGGTGCATCAGAAGAACCTTAAGAAGTAATTGCCTATAATAGGATGCTGTTAATATCAGCAGAAAAGTGTGGCTTAGAAAAATATCCACCATCAAAAGACAAAGAAAGGTGGAAAGCGAACAGCAAGCTTTTGGTATACATAGCCTATCAGGTTACAGGCAGAGTGTTTCCCTAAAGAAATTGCTCGCAGTATCTGCAAATAATAAAAACTGATAATAGAATCATTGGTGAAGCTGGAAGAAAGTTAATATGAAAAAGGACATGAGGATTAATATGAATATTCCGTGAATTCAAGAAGCAAGCCAGAGAAGCATGACTGGGATAGCAGAGCATCTGAGAGACCTGTGCTGGCATCTGCCTCAGTCCTTGGCAATGTGCCTGGGAGCAAGTCACAACCTTTCTGAACTGTGGGGTCACTTGAATAGGAGTGACTAGGTCACTAGGAGTTGGCGTTGGCATTCACCCAGAATTTGAGAAAGAGAGGGATATCCTAGGTAGAAAGAATGAGATAACAGTGTGTGCAGAGGCTCAAAGGCAAGACAGGCTGGAGCAGAGATGAGTTGTGTCTGAGGACTTCCTGGTGACACAAGTAAACAGGTGCATAGAGAGTGGTGGGTGATGGGACCCAAGCAAAACACCTATCACAAAATTATGCTATATTTGAACTTCTTGACAGTAGTAAAGTATTGAATTTCAGAGTGATACATAGACTCTGAATTTTAGGAGGATTTTTTGGGAAATAATGTGGAGATAAGCCAGAAGAGTTGAGCTGGAGGCAGAGGAAGTGGTGGAGGAACTGCTGTAAAATGGTGAGGGTCTGCTATAGGAGTTGGCAGCATCATTGGCAAGGGGAGGGTGTACTTAAGAGCTACTCAGAAGGCAAGGTTGATGGTGAATGAAAAGGAAGAGTCCTGGAGAGCTCTCAGATTTCTCACTTACCGATAGCTGTACCATTAACTCAGCTAGGAAGAACATACTGGGGGAGGGAGGCAAGGGTTTGATGGAGACAATATCTAGAGATATCTGATATTGATTAGACAATATCTAATTAAGTGTTAAGCTTGAGACCTCAAGCTTAGGTCTAGGTGGTGGTGAAGAGAGCTCTCAGGACTGGGGATATCAACTTGACAACACCTTACCTGCAGATCATAGCAATGGCTTATATGGTTACCCCCTGGACTGTGCATACTGAGGAGAGAGGGAAGGTGGTGGAGGTGGGGAGCTGAAGGCTGTAAGTCATCAAAGCAGCCTGCTAACTGGTAGCAGTGACATCCAGGCCAGAGGGCTCAATGCAAGCAGAAAGTCAGATAGGTACATAAAGTCTGGGGCATGAGCTTAGGCACAACTTTTAGCAGAGGCACTGATTGCTCTAGGTAGCTTCATAGGAAAGTGCAATGCTGAATTTTGTCTGCAGGTTTCTTTCTTAAGAGCTATAAATTCTGACACTTTTTGCTTCTTTAAAGCATCCACTCATCCATCTATCCATCACCTATCCACCCATCCCTCCATCACTCACTGGCCACTCAGGCCTAGGGCTAAGAACCAGAAAAATAGTGATGGCTATGTACATTTCCTGTCATCTAGGAGCTCCATCTGTGAGTCTGTGCAACTAGCTATAGAGGTCTGTTCTTCTGTCTGCCAAGAAAAGGGCAAGAACCAGGTCTTCACACCTGTCTAGGAAGGACAAGAGGACTAGGGTGTGCTACTCACCTGCTTAAAATGATTCTGTGACTCTCTAGTGCCATGGCATAAAGTTACTTGGCTTGATACACATGAGCTTCCCTTGCCTTCCTGTGTGTCCTAAGCTTCTGTCTCTGTGAACTGTACTTCACATTTTAGCAATACTGAACAGAGCACAGGATTTCAACCCAGGAAACTGTTTTCATTTTTTTATTTGCAATTCTTCCTCTTCTCATTTGTCTGAAAGACTCCAAATTTATTTATTTATTTAAATAGCACTAAGGCATCACCTTTTTTATGAAGTCTTTGCTAATTGTCTAAGCAGAAGTGACCTCTGAGTGTGTATCAAGAATCAACTTCATTTTAATTCAAATTGCAGAGTGGTCATTTCAACAAAATGTGACCTTAGACATAGTTACTTAAGTTCTTAGTCTGAATTTGAGTTCCTACTTTATGGTACCCACTTTATCAGCTAGTTATAATTAGAAATATATTTTAATACAGTATATTCACATATACACATGTATCAAGTGTCTTTTGCCTAATAAGTGGATCCTTAATAACAACTCCTACTTTTATGCAATAATAACTTTTTGTTTGCTTGCCTTTTTACAATAACAACTTTGATAATTTCTTTAGGACCTCATGGTTTCTCCTATCATTGCATGCATCATAGCCCCCATCCCTTCCTGTGGCAGCTAGTTTCCATGATTCTTCTATGAACCAGCCCTCTGTATTCATGACTTCTGAATATAGAACTGTTCTTTTAATTTGAGCTTGTTTGGGATTAACTTATAACCAAAAGAATGTGTCATAAGTATCTTTGGGTGACCTTCAAGGAAGCCCTGTGCTTTCTACAATGATCTCTTGGAACACTGGTTCTGGGTGAAGTCAGACACCATGTATGAAGTCTGAGTCCCTGACCCTACCATGCTGAAAGAATCCCAAGATAGCTATGAAGAGAGATCACATCAAGGTGCAGATGCTTGGCCATCCCCAGCTGCTCCACTGTTCCAGCCCAGTGAACAGACCTGTGGATAAGGAAGCCATCTCAACATCCAGCCTTGTTGAGACCTCAGATATTTCCAGCTCTGCCCAACATCTGACAAGCAAGGATCAGAAGGATTTCAAATGAGAATTTCCTTGTAGAGCCTAGTATATCAATCTATTGAGCAGCACAAGATTAGTGATACATGGTTGTTTTAAGCTGCATAATGTTGGAGTCTATAATAGAAAACTGGACCATTTTTCTCCAGAAAGTTCACCATCAGGTTGGAGGGACACACTTGCCATACGACATCCTCCTGTAAACTATGGGAGAGTCTAGCATAGCAGTCTTTGCTGTTCTGACTTATTTACCTATAGTCTTCCTGCTGGTCTGTTTGTATAATGGGGGCACAGACCATGCCTGTCTTGTCTGCTCCAGTACCTATCAGAGAATGCCTGTTATATAAGTAGGATAAAACACTCTTTGACTAAATATAATATTCACATTATATTATAATTAAATGTTTCCTCCTCATTCATGAATACCTATAAAATAAGGCTCAGTAAAATAGGATTAATCATTGTAACTACCACAGATATTTGTTGTAAGAAAAAGAAATGATATCTATGAAACCCTCTATAGGCTTGGCATATAGTCAGTGTTGACATATTACTTGGGTCTGCAGGTTAGACACTGGACCCAGCATGTAGTAAATGCTCATTATGCTGAACTCAGCAAAACTGAATGGACCAGAACAAAGGGCAACCAACCCAATGATGATCCTACAACCTCCTTCAACAATGGCACTGCACTGAAACTACAAGTGTCCCTTCTTGCCTCTCCTGCTCCTAGGGAGAGGACCAAGCCATGTTGCTGACTAGAAGGCATAGTTAAGGAAAAATATTGTATTCATGGTGCAATAGTGGGCAACACAATGGGTTAGAGGTTTAAGATGATGCTTACCTCTTCTCTGTACACCATGGACCTCAAAGCCCCAAACACTTTAGGCTCTGCAGCCACACACTCACTGTGTAGCCTTGGGAAGAAACAGGCAAAATGACCATCTCAGTCCACAATATCTCGATTTTTCCTTCTACTTTCATCCTGAGATAGATTCAAACAACTTTCTAGATCAGTTTTATGCTTTTTCTTCTATAGGAACAAAGCTCAGGAACTTTCTTTTATCCAGGATAAACCACTCTGCTAGTGCCATGAGTAGCTGTCTGGCCCACCATTTCCATAATCTTCATGGGTCCAGCTTCATGGTATTCACTTCTGGTGCTTGTTGGTGTGAAGCTGGGTCCATCTACTAATACTCCAGTCATCTCATCTGTCAGTCCGTAATACTCTGAGATAAAGGTAGCTGGTGTATCAATTTGTAAAGCTTGAGTCTCTCCATGACTGATCTGACATTAGAAATTTTTTTTTACAAATACAGTTATAATTCTATATGATAAACATTGATACAGGACTTATGATGTGTCAGGTACTATTCTAGTACTTTAGAAATATTAATTTACTTGGTCTTCCTAACAATCCTATAAATGGACATCATTATTATTATTTCTTTAGTAATAATAGTATTTCTGAGAGAAAGCCAAAGCATGGAAAGGCTAAGGCTAAGAGATAGCAAATAAATTGCAAAACTAGAGTTGCCAAATTAAGCCACATAACTTTTATGAGAACATATAATATTTTAGTGTAAATATATCCCATATAATCTTCACCGTTTATCTGAAATTCACATTTAACTGAGAGTCTTGTATATTTTATCTGACAATAAAAGCAAAACAAAATGGAGCCCAGGAAATCTGGCTCCCAACCTACCTGTCTCATATCCCCATCTGAACTAAGAGGTATTTGTGGTTTTAAAAATTTTAATTTTTAAATGAAAAAAGTCACCCAGAGAACTATCAATATGCTTTTCCTTGGACCAAACAAATCTCAGTCCCAGAATTACCCCTACCACCATTTGTTCTCACTTGTTCATCCCATACCAGGTGCTTCTGTCATAGGAAACATTCTCATTAAAGCAGGAGAATCCTCTGGCATATCATGAATGGACATTTATAAAGAAAATGGAGAGGCAATACTATCCCATATCTTTTTTCTAGTTGAGGCTTCCTTTCCATGGGGTCATAGGAAAATGGAACTCACAAATAAGAGAATGTGGGAAAAAAAATTGTTCTCATCTCAGCTGGTCCTTTTCAAGTCCTTAAAACAGAAAGGCAAGCATTTCTTCCCCGAAGAAGGACGAGTTAGTGACATTTTCTCATTCTGCTGCATGTGATATTCACACTGTTTCCAATTATGTGCAGTGCAGCTTCCAAGAGTTCAGATTTAAAGGGCCACAGGTTTTCCTCTCAATTGGATAGAAGCACTTTAAATCATTCCCACCTCACACCAGCCATGGTCATTGTTTTCTTTATAGCTAACTTCCTTCTTTCAGTACAAAAGGTGGGAGGTTACTCTAAAGAAAGGCACTTATTTTTAACAATAAACCAAGATCATTGGAGAAGGTAGAATTAGACAGTTCCTGCAAAGTGAAAAAAAAAAAAACCCTAGAAACAAAGACATTACATTAAAAAAAGGTTTTTCAGGGAAAATGAAGAGTTACTGGCTTTTAAAAATACACAATATACAAAATAAAACACAGTGTTTTATTTTCCTGAGGTCACTTCACATTTCCAGGCTTTTAGCATCTGCTTCAATACTAAGAACGTGCATATCTCAACAAGAAATACAACCTGTAATTTGATGAATATAGGTTCTTCTCTCTCTCTTTTTACAACATTGGTGACATTGTTCTCTGGATGCTCTGGTGGTGTATTACATAAAGCTATAGGTATCTCATGAGAACTTCAGGGGTAACTCACATTTTCTGATGTTTTGTAGTGATTGAGGGGCTAGAATTTTGAGTGAGACTTTTCATGAAGCAAATTGCCTGAGAAGAACTTGAGGAAAAATGTCTAATGATGTCAAGGATTGTACACATATGTGTGCATGTGTTCATGTGTGTGCAAGTGTGTGTGCCATGCTCAGGTATGCATGCATGTGTACATGCTTCTTGTGTGCTTTTGTGTGTGCATGTGTGTATGTGTATGTATTTGGGAGGAAGGTGGAAAGATTTTCTAGGATAGAATGTTTCTTTTTTGCGTAGGAGATAACACATATTAGTCCTGGAAGTCAGCTAGCTAGAACATCTGCTCAGCTATTCCTTTTTCTTCTATTCTTTCATGCAACTTGCATTTGCTTAATGATTGAGCCAAGGATGTCTGGTGCGGCCTGCTACAAATACTACAGTAAGTCAGAGCCGCTCTCAAAGGGGCTGCAGAAGGAGGCCTTGGTGGCAGGTGAGGGTTCAGTATATTTCTGCTAATTAATGCAGCATTTGGTTGTTTCCTGCTTTTTTCCTAGATTCTGAGAGCCCCCTCCTGTCCATGGTGAATAAGAGGGCTATTCTAGAAAGAACAATAGTGCTCCTTCCTAACTCAGGGACAAGATGCATTGAAACATCTGGAAGAGCATTTCTCAAGATGTGGTTGTCCAACCACTTTCATCAGAAGCCTTTGGGACATACAGAGTACTTGTTAAGCCACCAATCCAGACAATAATGGGGTTCTGGGTAGTAGTGAACATCCAGTTGCTTAGAGCAGAGCTCTCTCTCATTGCCAGTCAGTTTTCCTGCTTCATCTAGCCAGACCCAGCAAACATGCACAGGATCTGAGGGCTCCTGCAGTGTCGTCCTAAATCACTGGTGAGCTTCAAAACATTTACATGGCTTGGCATCTCCTGATGGCCAAGAGCAGCCTGTTATAGGTGTCAGGGACTCAGTGAAGGGGTGTTGATTATGACATTGGCATTTAGGAAATAGTGATACTGGAGGGCTCTACTTTGTCTACCCTATGACCTGTGTCTATGGAGGGGGTTATTCGAGTGTTTATTTAGGGAGCGAATATTCCTGAGGCACCTACCATGAATTGACACTATGAGTGTGGTAAGGAGCAAGGGGACTGATGACCATGGTGGGCTCCATGTCATACTTTCAGTGGACACAGAGAATGTGGAGTGGGGCCATGCTGAGCATCGAAGCACTCACTTCTGGCGTTTATTTTGGAACATTTTTTTTGGACTTGTGTCAAGCAGAATGGGTGACATAGAAAGAAAGTAGGATTTGAAGTCACAGTGACACTGGTTGAAGTTCTGGGAATTCCCCTTACCCTTGGTCCACTGACTTTGTAGTAATGACAACTTTCCTGAACCTTAGTGCCTACATTTCATAAATAATGACAGTGCCAGATTCACATTGCTCTTGTGAAAATTAAAATGAGATTGGTGATGTGGAAAATGTAATGTTTTGATGAGTTTCTGGCATATGGTGGGTAGTCTGGCATAGTTAGCTGGAGATGCACAATAGGTCACTTGAATGACAGGGGCCTATGATGGGTAGGATAATAGTTCCCTATATGTGTCCAGTTCATAATCCCAGCTTCTTGCAGGTGCTGTGTTACTATGCATGGCAAAAGGGACTTTGCAGATGTGAAAAAGTTAAGCATCCTGAGATGGGGAGATTATTTGGTTTATTAGGTACACCCAGGGCTAATCACAAATGTCTTTGTAGGAGAAAAACAGAAAGCTCAGAGTCAGAGATGTGATGACAGAAGTCAGAGGGCACCTGGGTGGCTCAGTCAATTAAACGTCTGTCTCTGGCTCAGGTCATGACCTCAGGACCCTGGGATCAAGCCCCACATCAGGTTCCCTGCTCAGTGGAGAGTCTGCTTGTCCCTCTTCCTCTCCCTCTTTGCATTCCCCCCTCTCTCTCAAATAAGTAAATATAATCATTTTTTGAAAAAAAAAAAAAAAGCAGAGGTCAGAGTAAGAGAGATTTGAAGATGCTAAACCACTGACTTTGAGGGTGGAAGGGAGGGCCAGAAGCCAAAGAGCACAGGCAACCTCTAGAAACTAGAAAAGGCAAAGAAACAGGGTCTTTTGAACCTACAGAAAGGACATAGCTCAGTCAGTGCCTTATTTTTAGCATGAGCTTCAGAAAGGATGGATCTAGAAGCCCAGACAATGTCATTAAGATTCTATCACCTTCTGTCTCCAATTCTTCATTGTTCTTCATCATCAGTCAGATTATCTTCATATGATGACAAAAATGTCCACAAATAGCTCAGCCTTGTTTCCTGCCAAGTTAGGAGCCTTTGTAGAAAGAGATTTCTTTCTCAGTAACTGCAGAAAATCCCTGTCCTTTGCTCTCCTTGAGTAACATGCCCAGACCCAGGCAACCACTGTGGCCTGGTGAGCCCTCTCTCATGCCTGTTCCTGTGCCCATCCTGTTGCCTGAGCAATTTTTTTTAAAAAAGATTTTATTTATTTATTTATTTGAGAGAGATATATAGAGAAAGAGATAGAGAACATGAGTAGGGGGGAGGCAGAGGGGGAAGCTGACTCCCTGCCAAGCAGGTAGCACAGTGCAGGGCTCTATCCAAGGATGTGGGGATCATGACCTGAGCTTTATAAAGGCAGCCACTTAACCAACTGAGCTACCTAGGTGCCCCTGCCTGGGCAAATTTTAATCCTACACAGTTATAGGAATGAGATGGGGAAAAGCTGGTTCCTGCAAAGAATACTAACGTGATAATATCAGGAAAACAGATGGTAGATGTTGGGAAGGCAGATGAACATTTGCTAGTTCCAGTCATTATTACTCAGGGTTAGACTTAGATTTGGATTTGGTCAAGAGTTAAATCACACAGGGGCTCCTGGGAAGTATTAGTCGTTTAAGCATCTGACTCTTGTTTTGGCTCAGGTCATGATCTCAGGGTCATAACATGGATCCCCATGTCCTTCATTTTTAGCATGGAATCTGCTTAAGACTCTCTCTCCCTCTCTCTTTGTCCCTCCTGCATGCTGTCTCTCAAATAAATAAACATCTTTTTTGAAAAAAAGAGTTATATTGCACAGAGTGTTTGACATGGACTCATACATAATTGTGTGGAGGAGACTCACATGAAAACAAACCAGCATAACAGAGGCTTGCAGGTGCTGTGGTGCATGGACACAGAGGTAGGGGTATGGTGACCTGAGGTGGGGACATCCCTTGGCTGTGATGATGTTCTAATTTATTGGGTAGATAGCCAGAGGCACTACCTTCACTGTAGAGCCCGCAGTGTCTTTCCAGCCTGGGTTCTTTAAATGGGATTTTGCATGGCACAACTTGCACCAACAGGAGTCATTGTGGCAATATTGAGAAGGATGGCTCAGAGAGTCACCTGAGAGCAGGGGAAAAATGAATCGTCCTTTTACAAACTCCCCAAATAATAAAATAAATCAGTTGGATTATTCAGTGATGGAAAGCTCTGGTCTCTGACCAGGGGGGCTCCACAAGTTATTACTGGCTAACAATAGCTTGTTCAAATGCTTGGGCACAGGAAAATCAAACTGTACAGGTCCTGGGAGAATCTAGTCAAATGAAAGAGGGAATCCATTCCAAGTGTGAGCTATTAGTTCTGCTCTGAATATCACCATTATTAACTGCAGGGCTTTAGTGAAATCTCAAACCTGCTGAATCTCAGTCCTCATCAACTGTCCAGAAAAACGGCTGTGGCAGGTGCTAATTGGTGATTATAGGAAAGAATATCTTTGGACTGCAAAAAGTATGCCAGGTGCTAACAAGTTGTAATGACAGGCCTCCCCTGGGAGGGAGATGCTCTTTGGGTGAATTGTACTTGGCTTCTGTAGAAAACGATCTGTATCCCTTTTCCTTCCAGCCTGTTTCTCTCTGTCTCTTTTTCCTGCCCTCTGTCCCCAATCCTCTCTCTGCCCTCCCTAGGGCTCTGCTCAGATCAGATGCTGACTACACCCTCTGACTCCTCCAGCCTGAGCTTCTGCGTGGGAGAACTCCAATGTTTCTTCAGTTTCAGGCTCTACCAGCACAAGCTTTGTGACTTGTTCATGTCACCAAATATCTCTATTGATTTGATTTTCCTCAATCTTAAATTGGGGTCATAATTGATCTGACCTCAGAAAGTGGTTTACTGAGCACCGTGAAATACAGCACAGTGCTAGGAACACAGAGATGTTTAATCAGTTCCAATTCCCACTTAACCCTTCTTTTTCTTTCCCCAATGTTCACACCGTCATTCCTGACTGGATTATGAATTATAAAATGCCACACAGAGACACGACATTATTATTAATATTATTTATTTCCCCTCATTATATAGTATAACACTTGGCTCATCACAGATACTCATTAAATAATTATCAAATGATTATGGAAGTCCACTTCACTGACACTTTTTTTGAGGGCCCTTCTAATCATTCTCCTCTAGGAAGCCCTCAGATATTTGCTTGGTGCTTCCTACATGTATCTGTGGCCACTACACTGTTTTGTTATCAACAATGCATGTGCTCCAATGTCTGTTTTCTAGGCACGGTGCTCTCCCTGTGCTTTCTTGTCTCTTTCCTCACGTGTGGGCTACTGATTGCCACTTTCCCACTATTCCCACCCCCTGTGGCTTCTCTTGGGTTTGAATGTCCGTGCACTTGAAAGCTGCTTCTTGATGAGGCTATTGGTGATGTTAGTGATGGAGAGGGAGGGGCATGTTGATGTGCAAGGGAAGTGATTGGAGGCTGCCAAAGAACAATGGGGAGGGGACATTGAGATAATTTCAGGGAAGATGGGATGTTGGAGAAGGGGGAGGACTGGACAGAATCTTGACGTCTCCTCAGTGTAGAAAGAGAACACTCTGGGAACATGGGAATTATATTTTGTAAAGACATAGGGTATTTTTAATATGTCATTCATTCATTCATTATTAGGAAACCATGTTTGAATTTCAGAAGCATATCTTTACATATATTTGTATATATTATATCATATAATTATATTTATATATTTTTCCATGCCAAGGAAAGAGACATGAATTAAAGTTACAACCACATGCTTGATCACGATCTTACTTACTGATCTCTCACATTCAGATGTGTCATTTCTGTTTCTGTCATTTGGTTTTCAAAACAAAATTAAGAGATTATGATTATCACCTTGCATAGATTATCACCTTGCATGGATTATCACCTTGCAAAGACTCATGAAAAAATAATAATTGCAAGTTTTATAGAAACCAAACCTTTTGGCAGAGCCCATGGCATGTACTATCTCATCAGGATGCAACAAACGTGTGAGGTATGTATAGTCACCTTATTTTGACTTCTGAAAATTAAATTTTTTTAAAAAAGTGAATTATTTTTATGTTTGAAGATACACAGTGGTGGAGATTATCTCAGAAAATTGTAGAGCGAGAATTCAAAACTCTACCAGTTAGATTTTGCCATATGACAAACCACTTCAACATGTAGTGGCTTAAAACAATTTATATAGTTTGCAGATATGTGTATGGGGCTGTAAAGCTCTTGGTCCAGATTAGAACCTGGTTTCACTTCCTTGAATAGATTCCTACTCTGGACTCTTACCTTCACCTTCTCAGAAATCTTTTGTGTACTGTACAAAACAGCCCATGTCACAACTGGGTAACTTTGTCGCCTAAGTCCTGTCTGTGGAAAGTTAGGGGATGGGGGTCTTGTGGCATCTTGAAAAATCTCATTACCTTTTTTGTTCAAACTATTGCTCTTTTACTGTCAGAATTCTTTAAATATTTTGTGGACTTTCTATTCATCAGATTGTACTCCAGTCCATTTGGTGAAAGATACACCCATGATTGAGACATGCTTCCCTCTTATAGCCTTACAAATAGTTATCTTGGTTTATTCCCAGAAATCTTTCTTTTGGTGTGATTTTTAATGGGATTCTTGTCTTAATTTCTTTTTCTGCTGCTTCATTTTTAGTGTATAAGAATGCAACAGATTTCTGCACATTGCTTTTGTATATTGTGACTTTACTAAATTCATTTCTCAGTTCTCTGACTTTTTTGGTGGAGTCTTTAGGGATTTCTGTATAGAGTATATAGAGTATTCTATTTCCTCAAAAAATGCAAACACTAATGCAAAGGATACATGCACCTCTATGTTTTTGGCAGCATTATTTACAATTGCCAAGATATGGAAGCAGCCAAAGTGTCCATCAACAGATGAATGGATAAAGATGTGATAAATATATATATATATATATATATATATATATATATATATATAATGGAATATTACTTAGCCATAAAAATGAAACCTTGCCATTTTGCAATGGCATGCATAGAACTAGAGAGTATGATGCTAAATGAAATAAATCAGAAAAAGACATAAATATATATGATTTCACTCATGTGTGAAATTTAAGAAACAAAGCAAAAAAGCAAAGGGAAAAAAGAAAGAGAGAGACAAATAAAGAAACAGAGTCTAACCTATTGAGAACAAATGGATGATTAGCAGAGGGGAGGTAAGAAGAGGGACTGGTGATGGGGATTAAGGGATGCGCTTGTGATGAGCATCGAGTGATGCATTGAAAGTGTTGAATCACTGTATTAGATACCTAAAATTAATATAACACTGTATGTTAACTATACTGGAATTAAGATAAACTAAAGTATAAAATAAAATAATTAATTATCTTGGGTTTAGCTTTTTGTAAGAGCAAACCCTTAAGATGCTTCAAAGCATCCTTGTTTTGTTTAAAGAGTCTACTAGGCAACCATGGTAAATCTTTCACCATGGTAAATCTTCTTAACAAAGGAACCTGCAGCCACATTTTGTTTTGACTGTTGGCCCAAGACCTATTGTCACTTAGAATTTTTTTCTACTTGGGGACTAAGAATGAGAAAAATTTTGTTTTCTAACCCAACAAATATAGGTTTCTCCAAATACCCTCTGTCCTCTTCATGTAGTCTGAATGGTTCTTTCTTTACTTTATTCCTCTTGTGATATTTTATTAGCATTGCTGCATCCAACTGACACTACAGAATTCTGTCTGGAGAACTCCTTAGCCAGATCAAAAGTTATAAATTATATGCTCCATTCCTTAACTTATTCCAGGAAACAGCTTTGCAAATTGCTTTATTTTTTATTTTTTTTTGCAAATTGCTTTATTGTGCAAAATATGTCATTGTTTTTCTAGCTGTTCTAGCAGCTGCCTTATCAGTATACTAGCCTCCACTAAAAGTTTCCTACCTTTACTAAGGATTTCCCCACTGTTTTCCTGGGTTCATTCACTGGCCAGTTGCAAAGTCAAGGCCAACTGTTTGAGGGTTTGTGATCAGCAGTAGCATACCACATCTAAGTAAGTGATTCCTTATCAGTTCGCTTTTGCTGCATTATGAATCATCCGAAAGCACAGTGGCATAAACAATAACCATGTATTTAGCTTACACATTTTGTTGGCTCTCTGGGCAGTGATTTGATTCTCTCATATGTCTGCACTGAGATAGTAGGTTGGCCGGTTGTTGGATTGTCTAGGGTAGTCTCACATGTCTGGCAGTTGGCTGAAACAATAAGGGAGACAAGGCAACACATGTAGGCTTCTTCAGGCTTCTTCACTTGGTGGTAGCTCAAGCATTCCCAATATAGCAAGAGAGCAAATTTCACCAAGCAATTAGTTTTCATGCCTCTATCTATCACATGATGGCTGATGCTCCATTCGCCAAAGCAAGTCATGTGGCCAATCCAAATTCAACTGCAGGAAAAACAGACTCCATCTCCTGGTGGAAAAGAATGAAATGAAATATGGCCAATTTTTAAATCTATAACAAAACTTTAGTTGACCTGAGTCAACAGTTTAGCATTTAATCACTGTTCCACATAGCCTCAAGTTAAACATTTCACTAAAATCCACAAAGTCAATGAATTGCCTAGAAAAAATATGTTAAATTTCAAATACCAAACTAATACCTAATAAAAAGTAAAATATAATTCTCTGCCTTAGATCATTATAACTACATAATGATGAGAGCAGTGAGATATTTTGGAAACTAGAAGAAAGTTCATACATTATTATAGGATTATTGGTCTATACTCTTCTGTAATTCAAATGTCAAGACAAAAAAAAAAGAAGGAAATTGGGATGGTGAGTAAAAGTTTCAATTTGTTGGAAAAAAATAGATGGTTTATCCCTAGGCACACAGAGATAGGTTAAGTTCTTTTCTTAAAATGATTTTATCTATTTATTCATGATAGACACACACACACACACACACACACGAGAGAGAGAGAGAGAGAGAGAGAGAGAGAGAGACATAGGCAGAAGGAGAAGCAGACTCCATGCAGGGAGCCCGATGTGGGACTCAATCCTGGGACTCTAGGACCATGCCATGAGCCGAAGGCAGGCACTCAACTGCTGAGCCACCCAGGCATCCCAGGTTTAAGTTATTTTAAAGGAGTAGAAGTTTCATAAATCCAGGACAATGTAGCTAGGTGTCTTGCTTCATTCCATGCCAATTTAATAATCATAGCATCTCTCACTTTATTCACAGTTGGCAATTTACATAGCTTCTTATTTTCATTCATTCACTTAACTTTCAAAGTGCCTGAGAGTCATATAATACTGATAGCACACAGTATTATCGCCATTTCAAAGAGTGCTGAGATTCACTCAGATGCCTCCCCCCCCCCCAAAAAAAATTGTGTCTAGGCAGAAAGAAAAGAGAGAAAGGGACCATGACTAGAAGTAAACCATAAGGATATGAGCATTGGCCAGAGGATAGGCATTACAGCAGTCAGAAACTTGCTTGAGAGAATCAATGCTTAGAAATGCTAAAACTGTGAGTCAAAGACAGAGCTTTAGAGATCAAGAGGTTCCTGTTTTGTTTTTTTGTTTTTTTTCAGACATAACTTTCCTTAGGGACAAGAAGACAGACATGAGGCCAGAAGTGAGAATGTAGGAAGCAGAGGAGAGTACATGGACACATGAGCTGCTAGATGCTCACAGGCAGCTTCCCAACTGTAGCAAATGATTTCATAGTTCAGGATTCTGGGTTCTTTCAAAAGAAAATGTTGTCTTGGAGGGCTAGCTCTCTGGATATTAAAACAATTAGGAGATAAATTTCACACATGCAAATGAGATATTTATATCAGTAAAGAGGTCATTTGTATATAAGCAAAAACAGTCTTTTAAGATAAAAGTGTGACAACTGGAACATGCATTTTGCACCAGATTTTAAGTGCAGTGAGTACCTTATGTATTGGGCTTCACTTATTTACTTGTTATTTTCTTCATTCAGTAAATGTTAAGTGCCTAATAGATGACAAGAAATTTCTGAAGCATCAATAGTATATGGATGAATAAGATCTCCACATCTAAATAGCTCATGGCCAAGGGCAGTGCTGTCCAGTAGAAACATGATGCAAGGCGCATATGTACTTCCTGGAAGCCTTCCAGTAACTCACAGCTCATCTCAGTTCAATCTAGTCACATCTTCAGTGCTTAATAGCCACATGTGGCTCATGACCACCAAATTGGATGGCACAGATCTGGGTGGGGGACACAGGGTTGTAAAAATTATCATATAATTTAAAAACTCTTATGACAAAATTTTCACACAGTACAATTAATGGAGGTCTGGGTTTTAAACTCCTAGATTACCCAAATGTTTATAATAGGTTCCTAGAGTGTCCCATGTATGTCTGGGCTGGAGGGGGAAAAAAAAGGACTATTCCATCTTTTTTTTTTTATTCCATCTTTTAATAAACATGAGAATTGCTTTATGCTACACCCTCTCTTCAAAATTCAAAATGCATATTTATAATATTAAAAGGTATGAGAAGCCCTGCAGAAAAGAAATGACCTTCAGTATGCTCACCCCAACATTTTCTCACAGTTACTGACAAGAGAACCCCTCCACATATTTCTTTCTTTTTTTTTCTTTTTTTATCCCTCCACATATTTAATAATTATAAATAACTGTGAGAAACACTTTGGAAGAAACCTATTTAAAGAGTGTGAGCTAAAAAAAATAAAATAAAAAATAAAGAGTGTGAGCTCTAATAAATAGACTTATTTTGGACAACTGGGGGTTCTATTTCGACACTGGTCAATATCTGTATCTATCTATCTATCTATCTATCTATCTATCTATCCATCTATATTTTTTTTTTTTGCCCTGAAATACCTAGTTCAATTTTCCTGCCATGGGGAAGTCTAGTGAACATACTTTGATCCTCCCAGTAATCTATGCCTAAAACACACAGCTTCTTCTGTCTAAAATGGCCTTCCTTTCTTTTCCCTCTGCTCTTAGAAAAATTCCTTACTGTTTTTCAAGACCCAGTCCAAATATCACATTTCCTCAGACTCTTTCCCTGACTTCTCATGGCAGAAGTGAAGTTCTCTGTGTATTCAAAACAATTGTTACAACTACCTATGTACAAATTTAACCTCCTTAACACAGGGAAGGGGCCAGTCCTATCTCTCTCTATATCCCCAGAACCTGGCACAGCTACAGGCATGCACTAGCTATTCCCCAAATTTGTTATACTTTGCCCCCACTCATTACTTACATCCCACTAATGAGGGGGCATTCAGTTAAGATTTTTTTCCCCACTACTTTAATGATACATTGACATATAACATATGTCATATATGACATAACATAGAAGTTTGATGGACAGTGTGAGGATTAGATATATGTATATATTGCAAAATGATTACCACAGTAAGGTTAGGAACACCTTATTATTAGCTAGATAGCTAGTCAACCATTCCTTCAAATAGTTATGTGTATGTGTGTGTGTGTGTGTGTGGTAGTGGTAACATTTACAATCTGCTCTCATATATAATACAATAGTGACAATTATAGTAACCAGGCTGTGCATTAGATTTTCAGTCCTTATTTATCTTAGAATTGGGAGTTTCCAAACTCCTTTGACCAACATTTCCCCAGGACCCCTGCTCCCAGCCCCTGGCATCTGCCGTTCTACTCTCTGTTTCAATAAATTTGGCTTTTTAAAATTGTGGTTTATTTTTAGTATCAGGAATCGCTCTGCTTCTTGTCCTTCTAGTGCCCATTCCAGGCTCTGTGAGGGTACAGTGAGGCCTGACCTGGGCAGCAGGGCAGCCACTGTTTTCTGGTGGCTGCAGCTGTAAGATTGCTCACCCTTTCTGCCTGACCCTCCCTGGACCCCTGGTCTGCTTCCTTGACTTCAGTCTTTGTGATGAGGCTCCTAGTGTATGGCCTCGGTTTGGCCCTACTGAGGAACAGCTAAGGCATCAACTCTACGCTTTACTTTCACTTTTGCAAAGGTCAGAGGTCTAATTCTGCAGTCTACCTACCCGACAGCCTGATCCGCAGCTGACCTTTGCTCCTCTTCTTTCAGGATCCACTTTACTATGGACTATCTTCTCGTCCCACCACCAAACTCCAGCCAGCTGTGACCACAGACTTGCCAACAATAACCTGCCCAGAAGTTAATCCGTTTCATGGATCCTCCAGTTCTGACTCTGTTCCCTGTGTCTGTGACTCTCACTTTGTCCCTTCATCCTTTGAACAGACCTCTCTCCACTTAGATACTGTCAGCCTTTTGCCTTCTTAATTTACTATACTCTACTCAGGTCTTCTTTCTCCTTGATCTTGTCATCTCTTTCTACCATGTTCTACTGATGGAATGGAATCTACTTCAAGTCTTCTTGGAATGAAGTAGAAATTACGCAGCAAATACCCTTTTTTCTTTTATCCTTTTTCACATACTAGACTTGTCTTAGGGAATAGTCCCTGACAGTCCCATTGAGTGGATTCAGATTAAAAAAAAATCAGGAGATAAACATGTCTAATTATTTTTCTATTTCATATGCCTAACTTAATCATGAAGCAAGGGCAAGGGGCTTTTGGATTCTGTGTCTCTGGTTAATAAAAACTACACATCACTGTAGTTGCAATGTTATGAAAATGAGAATTATTTAATTTACAGCCTTTCTTACACCAGCCTTAAGATTTGAAAAATTAATTACCAAATGACATATTTTACAAAACTAAGCTAAAAAAAGGGAGGCAGATGAATGCAAGAATCAGGGGCATTTTTACAAGATAACATCCCAGAGTCCAGAGAGAACAAGCACTCTCTGTGGCTCCTTTCCTGCTGCTGATTTTCATGACCCTTTTCCCCTGGGGGCTGGAGTGGGGAGCAGGGAATGAGTCCAGCAGGCTGACTGGTATGAAATTCTGACTCCCTCTTTAACCTGCTGCATGCCAAGGACAAGATCCTTACCTCTTTGAGACTCAATATGCGCATATGTAGCGTAGATGGGTGTTTCTTCTTACCTCATAAGGTTCCTATAAGAACTAAATGTGGAAACATATGCAAAAAGCTCCTAGCCAAAGGGATCCCAAGAAGTTTTCAATAATTATCTATTGTTCCCATTCTGCTATGCTTGTTTCAAGCTGGGACCTGCAGATCCTATGTATCTTCACTCAGTGCTCCCCTGGCTCCTTTCCATCATAATCTACCTCT
Organism: Canis lupus familiaris; assembly: GCF_011100685.1. Lineage (NCBI taxonomy): Eukaryota > Metazoa > Chordata > Mammalia > Carnivora > Canidae > Canis > Canis lupus. Next base: position 25,541,992 of record NC_049240.1, read on the forward strand.
ACCTCTTATGATGTTAGGGATCAGAAAACCTGAATATTTACACCCCAGCTAACACATGTCTTTCCTACATCTTCCTCGAACCCTCATTTCTTGAGTCAATTAGTTTGTTTTGCCCTTGTCACTGGAAAATGACCTCTGCCCCAAGCACACACACAGAAGTTAAATGTCCACTTTAGAACTGAAATATAGTTATACATAATTGCACCCACCCCCTCATTAAACAGGTGGGGAAAATAAGGCATAGAAAGGAGATGTGAGCCGCTAAGAAATATGCAGGTAGGGAACTCAGGCCCTTGATTCCTCTGTATTGTCCTCAGAGCATGCACTTTGTTGTATTCAGAAGTTCCAAGATTCTAAACCTAGTTATACCATTTACTAAGTGTGTGATGCTTGCCATCTGCTTAGTATCCCTGAGCCTATTTTCTCATCTATAAACTTGGCATAGCCTTTTCTGGATTGGGTACAAAATATAATTACATTCTTTGGAACACTCAGATGATTTAGGGTTCCCCCACTCAAACAATTATGAGAATGTTGTTCTCTGTCCTTATGATCCTTCCTGCTGAGAAGACATTTGAGTGAGTTTATTCAGGCCAAGAAGTCAATTCTGAATATTGTCAACTCCAAGGAAGGGACGCAGTGCACTTTCAGTCCTTTTGCTTGTTGTAATGAACACAGAGTGTCACTGATATAACTCAATTGGCCTGTTCATTCACAACATCTTGTTTGTCCTTGTTGGATCACCACTGCAGTGTGATGGCTGGAAAGCTGAGTACATCCCCCATCCCCTACAAGATGGGGTGCAGGAGTCTGCAGCTGGATTGGAGGTTGGGTATGAAGGAGGAATCCCCCTTCCACAGTGTTATGGTATGTATCTGTGATTTCTAAGATCACACTATAGATCTTGACTACCAGTTACAGCTTTTTAGTAGCCCAGTTACTCTAATTTTTACTTTTCTATTCAACCATGTTCATAAAACATGGCCAGTCTCAGAATGGTTGGGTCTGGAAGATTGCTGTTCAGAGACTCCCAGGGCCCTGAACCATTCCTATTTCCTGATCTCCTAAGCCCAAATATTGAAGATGTGGCAAATCCATTCCTCTTTCCTGTTCCAGGATGAATAGCATTTTTCCTGATGAAGATACCACCCATTATCTCAGGCTGAGATGGTGCCTTCCTTCTAGGAATGCTATGAAGGTACAGCCTAGACATTTGTAGAATGTGGGTGCTCTTCTTTCACTTCTGCCACTTAGGATGAAGAAAGTCTTTTTAAAATCAAATCAACAAGAATGGAAAGAATACACCTAGAACTGAAAGAAAACTGAAACAAATGAATGTAATTATGTTTTAAATGAATACTCTAAATACACTGAGAGGGAAAAGGAAATAAATAACCTTTTTTCCCCAAAGATTTTATTCATTTATTCATGAGAGACATATATAGAGAGAAGCAGAAACATGAGCAGAGGTGAAACAAGCTTCCCTCAGGGAGCCTGATGTTGGACTCGATCCTGGGACTCCAGGATTGCTCCCTGGGCCAAAAGCAGATACTCAACTGCTGGCGTTCCAATTCTGGAGCTTTTTAGATGTAATATAGAGTTGAGCAAATAATTAAACATGTTGAAGCTATCGGGAGACAAGACACTCCCTGTGGAAGAAGCGACATACAAATATGGATGGGAGGTGGATTAGAATGGAAGGTATTGATGTGAACTCAGGATTTCTAAAATATGTATAATACATGTGCACAGGCATGCTTGTTTGCACAGGTGTATACATACATATGTAGGTGTGTGTGCATGTGTGTATATATATATATAAATATAAATATATATTTTTTATGTGAAAAGTATGTAGCTGTTTCCTATCTCTGTCTGCTGAAAGAGTCAGGAAGAAAAACCATTCTAGCAGCAGTGAGTACCCTGGTATTTATCTCTAATACCATCCCCATTAAAATGTACTTGGGCCAAACAGAAAAATGGGTGTTCAAGGCTGGCCAGGATACACATAAGTTTGGAACATCTTGTATGCCAGAAAGTAAAAAAATGTTAAAAATAAAATAATGAAGGCATGTTGCAAGAACATAGAAGGGATTTCTGAAGGCCAAATATGGGACAACTTGAGAATCAAACAATTAAGCACAGTAATGAACTGTGAACCATTTAAAATAGAAATGTGTGAGTCAGTGTTGATGATAGACTGAAAGACTGATGAACAGGCAGATAATTGGGAAAATATTTTACAGTAAAATGCTGAAGGTCATCTGTTAAAGGTGGAGGTCCTGCCTAGAATTTGGCAACTAGGATAATAAAGATTGTATTAGGCAAGAATCATCAATGGATGCCAAATGAAGGAAATTTTTGATAAGTAGAAGGATATTTGCATAGTCTCACAATATTTCCCTACTGTCTGGTTATTAGTTGCAAGGAGGGAAAAATAGTCCTTATGTGGTGGAAAAGTTGGGAAACTCACTGTCTAGGTGATCAACAGTCACATTATCTGTGAAGGATAGATGGGAGTCCATACGCAATATCCTAAGAGGAACACAACATCAACTATGCAGAATTGCAAGAATATAAAACCTTAATCTTAATATGAAGAAACATCAGACAGATCTAGAATGAGAATAGTTGTATTTAATCAAAAAGAGGAGATTGTATTCTTCAAAAATGGCAATATCATAAAAGTCAAGGAAAGGCAATGGCAATGTTCTAGATTAAAGGAATGGAAACCGGTATGACAACTAAATGGAGTACCTATGAACTAGAGAGGAGCAATGCTATGAAGAACATTACTAGGCCAACTGAAAAAGTTGGATCAGAACAGTAGGTTAAGTAAAAGTCCAGTACTCATAAATTTACTGAAGTTGATCATGGTACTGTGCTTGTGTAAGATCATATCCCTATTAGGAAATGCACCCTGAAGTATTTAGGGGACAGATATTGGTGTATTTCATACTCTCAGGGTTTTTTTTTAAATAATAGATTTATTTTTTATTGGTGTTCAATTTACCAACATACAGAACAACACTCAGTGCTCATCCCATCAAGTGCCCCCCTCAGTGCCCATCACCCATTATTTTCAACTTAAAGTAAAAATGATGTTTTTGATTTCGTCTGTGTGGAGAAAGCAAATGAGGACCTCTTGTGAAGAGCTTATGATGAAATGGAATGGAGTTGACAAGAACACCCAGGGAAAGGGGAACTGGAGAACAACTTCCTGCTTTTTAGATTTGCCCCAGGTCACATCTCCTTCTCTTACATAAACATCATGCAAAGTAATGAGTGCATATTTCCCAGCTCTGAACTCTCTTTAAGTCACACTATAAATGTCAGAAATAATCCCATGCTTAACAAATCAAATCTATTCCAGCACTTAATTATATCCCTTTGTTCTCACAAATCACTTGTGCTTAGAAATACTTTGAGGGAAGAGCAACCATAAAACAATTAACCATTTGCTCTTAAATGTGATGTTAGATCAAATGAGACTCTCACCAGTGGAGAGTATGACAGTGAAGGAAGCTGGAGGTCAGGTATCAAATGCCACTCTTCCAGAGTGAGCTTCAGGATGTAAAGCTGGGGTTTTCCTTTTGCAAAGTCATTCTTTCCATCTCCATAATTAATCTACTTTATCTACAAGAATCTCTTCAATAAAGACAAACTCTACAGACTATGTCACTTTGAATGTTTTAAAATTTCTTTAACATTCTATCTTAAACAAGTCACATTCATTTTAAGTTATAGAGAAGTAAGTTTGTTTGAAAATATTTTTTTATTTTTTTTAATAATAAATTTATTTTTTATTGGTGTTCAACTTGCCAACACACAGAATAACACCCAGTGCTCATCCCGTCAAGTGCCGCCCTCAGTGCCCGTCATCCATTCACCCCCACCCCCCGCCCTCCTCCCCTTCCACCATCCCTAGTGAGTTTCCCAGAGTTAGGAGTCTTTATGTTCTGTCTCCCTTTCTGATATTTCCCACACATTTCTTCTCCCTTCCCTTATATTCCCTTTCACTATTATTTATATTCCCCAAATGAATGAGAACATACACTGTTTGTCTTTCTCTGATTGACTTACTTCACTCAGCATAATACCCTCCAGTTCCATCCACGTTGAAGCAAATGGTGGGTATTTGTCGTTTCTAATGGCTGAGTAATATTCCATTGTATACATAAACCACATCTTCTTTATCCATTCATCTTTCGATGGACACTGAGGCTCCTTCCACAGTTTGGCTATTGTGGACATTGCTGCTATAAACATCGGGGTGCAGGTGTCCCGGCATTTCATTGCATCTGTATCTTTGGGGTAAATCCCCAACAGTGCAATTGCTGGGTCATAGGGCAGGTCTATTTTTAACTCTTTGAGGAACCTCCACACAGTTTTCCAGAGTGGCTGCACCAGTTCACATTCCCACCAACAGTGCAAGAGGGTTTCCTTTTCTCCGCATCCTTTCCAACATTTGTTGTTTCCTGCCTTGTTAATTTTCCCCATTTTCACTGGTGTGAGGTGGGATCTCATAGTGGTTTTGATTTGTATTTCCCTGATGGCAAGTGATGCAGAGCATTTTCTCATGTGCTTGTTGCCCATGTCTATGTTTTCCTCTGTGAGATTTGTCTTCATGTCTTTTGACATTGAGAATGATATTTGCTGTGGGCTTTTTGTAGATGGCTTTTAAGATGTCGAGGAATGTTCCCTCTATCCCTACACTCTGAAGAGTTTTGATCAGGAATGGATGCTGTATTTTGTCAAATGCTTTCTCTGCATCCAATGAGAGGATCATATGGTTCTTGGTTTTTCTCTTGCTGATATGATGAATCACATTGATTGTTTTATGAGTGTTGAACCAGCCTTGTGTCCTGGGAATAAATCCTACTTGGTCATGGTGAATAATTTTCTTAATGTGCTGTTGGATCCTATTGGCTAGTATCTTGTCGAGAATTTTTGAATCCATGCTCATCAGGGATATTGGTCTATAATTCTCCTTTTTGGTGGGGTCTTTGGTTTTGGAATTAAGGTGATGTTGGCCTCATAGAACAAGTTTGGAAGCATTCCATCTCTTTCTGTCTTTCCAAACAGTTTTAGTAGAATAGATATGGTTTCTTCTTTAAACGTTTGATAGAATTCCCCTGGGAAGCCATCTGGCCCTGGACTTTTGTGTCTTGCGAGGTTTTTGATGACTGCTTCAATTTCCTCCCTGGTTATTGGCCTGTTCAGGTTTTCTATTTCTTCCTGTTCCAGTTTTGGTAGTTTGTGGCTTTCCAGGAATGCGTCCATTTCTTCTAGATTGCCTAATTTATTGGCGTATAGCTGTTCATACTATGTTTTTAAAATTGTTTGTATTTCCTTGGTGTTGGTAGTGATCTCTCCTTTCTCATTCATGATTTTATTAATTTGAGTCTCCTCTCTCTTCTTTTTAATAAGGCTGGCTAATGGTTTATATATCCTTTTAATTCTTTCAAAGAACCAACTCCTGGTTTTGTTGATCTGTTCCACAGTTCTGGTCTCGATTTTGTTGAGTTCTGCCTGAATCTTTATTAACTCTCTTCTTCTGCTGGGTGTAGGATCTATTTGCTGTTTTATCTCTAGACATTTAAGTGTAAGGTTAGCTTTTGTATTTGAGTTCTTTCCAGTTTTTGGATGGATGCTTGTATTGCGATGTATTACCCCCTTAGGACTGCTTTTGCTGCAGCCCAAAGATTTTGAACGGTTGTATCTTCATTCTCATTAGTTTCCATGAATCTTTTTAATTCTTCCTTAATTTCCTGGTTGACCCTTTCATCTTTTAGCAAGATGTTCCTTAACCCTCATATGTTTGAGGTCCTTCCAAACTTTGTGTTGTGATTTATATCTAATTTCAAGGCTTTATGGTCTGAGAATATGCAGGGGACGATCCCAATCTTTTGGTATTGGTTAAGACCTGATTTGTGACCCAGTATGTGGTCTATTCTGGAGAAAGTTTCATGTGCACTTGAGAAGAATGTGTATTCAGTTGAGTTTGGATGTAAAGTTCTGTAGATATCTGTGAAATCCATCTGGTCCAGTGTATCATTTAAAGCTCTCATTTCTTTGGAGATGTTGTGTTTAGAAGACTTATCGAGTATAGAAAGCGCTAGATTGAAATCACCAAGTATGAGTGTATTATTATCTAAGTATGTCTTAATTTTGGTTATTAATTGATTGATAAATTTGGCAGCTCCCACATTCGGGGCACATATATTGATGATTATTAAGTCCTCTTGTTGCATAGATCCTTTAAGTATGATATAGTGTCCCTCTTCATCTCTCACTACAGTCTTCGGGGTAAATTTTAGTTTATCTGATATAAGGATGGCTACCCCTGCTTTCTTTTGAGGACCATTTGAATGGTAAATGGTTCTCCAACCTTTTATTTTCAGGCTGTAGGTGTCCTTCTGTCTAAAATGAGTCTCTTGTAGACAGCAAACAGATGGGTCCTGCTTTTTTATCCAGTCTGAAACCCTGTGCCTTTTGATCGGGTCATTAAGCCCGTTCACGTTCAGAGATACTATTGAAAGGTATGAGTTTAATGTCATCAGGATATCTATTCAGTCCTTCTTTTTGTGGATTGTTCCAATGAACTTCTTCTTAAAGGGGAATCTTAAGAGTCCCCCTTAAAATTTCTTGCAGAGCTGGTTTGGAGGTCACTTATTCTTTCAGTTCCTGCCTGTCTTGGAAGCTCTTTATCTCTCCTTCCATTGTGAATGATAGCCTTGCTGGATAAAGTATTCTTGGTTGCATGTTCTTCTCATTTAGGACCCTGAATATATCCTGCCAGCCTTTTCTGGCCTGCCAGGTCTCTGTGGAGAGGTCTGCTGTTACCCTAATATTCCTCCCCATAAAAGTCAGGGATCTTGTCTCTTGCTGCTTTAAGGATCTTCTCTTTATCTTTGGAATTTGCAAGCTTCACTATTTTTTTTTATTTTTTTTAATTTTTATTTATTTATGATAGTCACAGAGAGAGAGAGAGAGAGAGAGAGAGAGAGAGAGAGAGGCAGAGACACAGGCAGAGGGAGAAGCAGGCTCCATGCACCGGGAGCCCGATGTGGGATTTGATCCCGGGTCTCCAGGATCGCGCCCTGGGCCAAAGGCAGGTGCTAAACCGTTGCGCCACCCAGGGATCCCTCAAGCTTCACTATTAAATGTCGAGGTGTTGAACGGTTTTTATTGATTTTAGGGGGGAATCTCTCTATTTCCTGGATCTGAATGCCTGTTTCCCTTCCCAGATTAGGAAAGTTTTCAGCTAGGATTCGTTCAAATACATATTTGCCCTCTGTCCCTTTCGGCGCCCTCGGGAACCCCAATTAAATGTAGGTTTTTCTTCCTCAGGCTGTCATTTATTTCCCTTAATCTAACCTCATGGTCTTTTAATTGTTTGTCTCTTTTTTCCTCAGTTTCCCTCTTTGCCATCAACTTGTCTTCTATGTCACTCACTCGTTCTTCCACCTCGTTAACCCTCATCGTTAGGACTTCTAGTTTGGATTGCATGTCATTCAATTGATTTTTAATTTCTGCCTGGTTGGATCTAAATTCTGCAGTCATGACGTCTCTTGAGTCCTTTATGCTTTTTTCTAGAGCCACCAGTAGCTGTATAATAGTGCTTCTGAATTGGCTTTCTGACATTGAATTGTAATCCAGATTTTGTAACTCTGTGGGAGAGAGGACTGTTTCTGATTCTTTCTTTTGAGGTGAGGTTTTCCTTCTAGTCATTTTGCTCAGTGCAGAGTGGCCAAAAACAAGTTGTATTGGGAAAAGGAGAAAAAGAGAAGGTTAGAAAAGAGAAAAAAAAGAAAAAAGGAAGAAAAAAAAAGGAAAAAAAAGAAGAAAGAGAGAAAGAAAAAGAACGAAAGGTGAAAAAAAAAGGGTGGGGGAAGCAATGAGAAATCAAAAAGAAAAAAAAAAAACACGGGGGAGTATCTTCTGATTCTGTATACTTTAAGTCCCTTGACACCCCCTGGATCTTGTCCGTCCAGCTGGTCTTCTGGGGGAGGGGCCTGTTGTGCTGATTCTCAGGTGTTAGCACTTGGGGGAGCTGCTCTGCCCCCGGCCTGGTGCAGGGCTCAGGGGGGGTTGTTTACCCCGCGAGGCCCCAGGAGGAACAACCGCAGCGGCAGGGCCAGCTCTGTAGCCCTGGAGTCAGCTCCTGCAGTAGCTCCAGAGCTCTCCGTCTGCAGGGCCTGGAGGCTCCGGGGCGGGGCCGCTGATCTGCTCAGCTCGGGGCAGGAGCGTCCTCGCTGTCCTGGGCCCTCCCGGCCTCTGCCCCTCCCCGGGGAGGAGGCTGGATCCTGGGCTGTGTCCCGTCGCCCTGTGCTCCGGAGCCTGTGCTGTTGGATTCGCTCCCACCCCGCAGCCCCCTCCGCGGAGCCTCCCCCGAGCCCCCCGATCTGCTCCCGCCCCGCAGCCCCCTCCGCGGAGCCGCCCCCGAGCCCTCCGTGCTCCCCCCCCAGCCCCCTCCGCGGAGCCGCCCCCGAGCCCCCTGAGCCGCTCCCGCCCCGCAGCCCCCTCCGTGGAGCCGCCCCCGAGCCCCTCTGAGCTTCTCCGGGTCCCCCGTGCGCGCTGCAGCGCTTAGGGAGCTCGGCTCACTCTCCCGGGGCGCAGGTGCCTGTTAGTGTCCCCGGGAGCCCGAGGGCATCCCCGCCCTCCTGGGTCCTGCTCCACCTCCCTGGAGCCCCTTTCTGCCCGGGAAGGTTGGTGCAGCTCCTGCGTCTCCGGGATGGGGCTCTCCTGTCCTGGGGACACTCCCCCGGCCTCAGCCCGGCTCCTCGCGGGGCCCCTCCCCCTTGGAGGCCTTTTGTGTCTTTATTTCTTTTTCCCCGTCTTCCTACCTTGATAGAAGCGCGAACTCTTCTCACTGTAGCATTCCAGCTGGTCTCTCCTTAAATCTCAGGCCGAATTCGTAGATTTCCAGGATGATTTGAAGGTTATCTAGGTAACTAGATGGAGACAAGTGACTTGGGGACCCTACTCTTCAGCCATCTTGCCCTTCCTTGTTTGAAAATATTTAAAATTTTTTTGGATAATTTGAATAAGAACCTAAAGAAGATATATCCTTACATACCCCTTTTTCTACCTCTTTCTCCTATGCACACATACGTACCTGTCAATGCCTGCATATATACACATGCACATATGTGTATGCATGTGTGTATATGAAGTTTCTTGACACTTTCACAGAAAGAAGCACTTTGGCCTTTTAGAGTCAACATTTACCCTTTAGGTGAAGAGGGGTTTATAAACTGCCTCTCAGAGAATCTCATTTAAACTGGGCTAAAAAGGGGCCACCATTTAAACAAAAACAAGATTGGTGAATGCTTTCCTGATAATCTCATGTATCACTCACACTCCATCAACTGATCTCCAGAGGAGCTAAGGAGGGTTAAACCAACAATTGCTTTAGGCTCAGTAATTCAAAGGCAGAATTAGATTCTCTCCACAGAGCGATTTCAACAGCGACTGGGGAAAGCCTGCTGTTATGCTGAATCTCTCCCTTTCCTCTGCAGGGCTATCCCCAGAATTCTTCATCCAATGAGAAGCTAAACTTTTCTCACCTTGCAATTTGAATGAAGCCGTGTTGGTTCCAAGAGCTCCAACATATACTTAAAGTAAACCTCTTTGCTTCTCACCTTTAAGCCAGGCACACACATTTGAGTTGAGCTCTGAGATACAGGGAGGAACTAAGACTTCATTTTTAAAAATCAGCTTTCCCAAATCCAAACCAATCAAACTCCTAAGATTAAGGATGATTTTCAGCTTTACTAATAAATCCTATTTGCATCAGATGATTTGCCTCCAAGTTTAAGTCCTAATGTGAAGCCAAACAGCTTTACTTTTACATGATAATACCCTTGGAGCTATTTAAGTTCCTATGGCTGTTTAGCTCTACAAGAAAGACTGCTATGCACTCAATGGATATTAGGTGTGTGCTTATGATGTCTAATACACCTGCTGGCAAGGAAAAGCAAGGACAGATACACTGGTCTCTACTTATAGGACACCTACTTTGGTGAAGGAGGCACACATTGCTAACAGATAAGTAACATACAACTTATTAAGTGTTAAATACAACTAAGGTATAAGCCAAATTGAATGGAAGATGACAAGAAAGACATGTATGTATCAGAGACTCTGGGAACATAAACAGGTTTTCTGAAGCCTCCAGAAGAGTTTCAAGGTGAAGAATGTGAAGAAAGGAATTCCCAACACATGTAAACAATATGTGAAAATCAGAGAGGGTGACAAAACATGAGAGACTTAACTTTGGGAAATGAGCAAGGAGTAGTGGAAGGGGAGGTGGGCAGAGGGGATGGGGTGACTGAGGGATGAGAACTGAGGGGGGGCACTTGATGGGATGAGCACTGGGTGTTATACTGTATGTTGGCAAATTGAGCTCCAATAAAAGAATACACACACACACACACACACACACACACAAAGCCACAGGAGTGGCTTGAGGAAGAACATGGGTGGCTTACTTCCAGTGGAGAATAGCTGTGCGCCTGTAGCCTGGGGTGGGGATAAAGCTAGGTGTGGCTGGGAACAAAGCTAGGAGATAGGTACAGGGTATAAATGGCCTCAGGTCCTAATGAAGAAGGATTGTGTCCGTATTAATCATGTGGGTTATTTTATATTCTGTATTTTATAATGTTTTGAATCAGGTCAGCAAGGCTGACCTGGGAGAGACTGCCCTCCCAGGGAGAGCTAATTCCTAGAAATAGTAAACCACTTGCTTATGACCATGCCTTTGACATGCAATCGATGTCATGTTCACACTCCTGCCTGCTTCCTTTTATCAGCTCCTGCAGCCCAAAATATTTTACCTCTTCCCTAAATCACTCCAGGGCCAGATATCAGACTGGATAACTAGGGATGATCTCAGAGCCCTGAGCCTACTGAAATTATTAAAACTATCCAATTCTAAATCTGCCCAGCAGCTGACCTAACCTCACCCATTCCTTCTTATGAAACCACAAGAAAAACTCTTGCTCATGTTTCCTTTTTGTTCCTTCTTTCTCCCTCATTTGATCTGACACTGACACTGATGCTTCCCGGTGTAGCCATATGTGGTGTGTTATGGACCCTCCTTTTAGGAACTGTGAGCAACAAACTATTGTTTCAATGGCAATCAATTTCTGATTTGCTGGCCTCATCATACCTGAAATAAAAACAAAATTCTGAGTGTATTTTAGAACAGAGTCCTCAAGGCAAACATAATGCAACAGAGGCATTCAAATAAATATAGCTTATGATTTCTCTTACAGGAAGGTAGCTGCAGAATCAGCTAGCATGATGAAAGAAGAGTCAGACAGGATAACAGGTAAGAGGTAGTTGTAATCATCAAAGAGAACAATAATGAAGGCTAACGGGGATGGTGGTGGAGGTGAAAATGCTTCTGAATATAATCAGTCATTACAATGGATGAATTTTGCATTCTTGCATCTTTTACAGTTATACTGCCTTCTTACTTTCCTATAAGCTATCTTTTCTCATTAGAAGGCAAATTTCTAAGAAGATTACTCTCTTCTATAACTTGTCATTTCTAACTAGGCAAGGGCTAGATTGTCAGATACTCAAGTTTATTAGAAAGTAGCTAAGAACAAGTAAATGGGTTACATGAATGAAGGTCTGAAGAACTCTCTTATAAACAAAATCCATGCGATGAAGTGTATAGAAACATTGGGATCCTTTGTTACATCTTCAGAAGTTTATGTTTGAGCAGACTTCTAGGTTCTTGGAGGTGTGAATATTTCAGATAGATAAATATTATATGGATAAGTTGGAAGCCTCAGAGATTGTAAAGGTTAGAAATATTATACAGAGAATAATTTTTTTTTTGTTTCTGGCCACAGGACAAGAGCATGCTTGGCAACATCATGTTCTAGTCTCATTGCAGATGTTTCCATTTCCTATGAAACCACATGGAATATCTGTCACATGTGGTGCAAGTCCCAATTAAGAACCCACTAGCAGAATCCCAAACGTAATGATAAAAATTAGCCATGGACAAAAATGGTAACTTGTCTATTGAATCCAAAGGCATTTTAGCAATGGTTTTAAGTAAAGAATAGGGGAATAATGGAGATACAGAAGTAAAAAGAGGTATGTGTTTGAGAGAAGGTTGACTTTCCAGAATGTAAAACCTTTGCCTCAACTCACATGCTTATATCTTGCTGCCTGAGCTCCAATTTGTTTAACTTAAGACTTGGTAGAAAGTTTTGTTATGATGTCAGAAGTAACCTAAGGGTACTTAGAGACTTGGGGTCCCATTTTCAATGTGAATTTTGTTATTAGAACTGTCCTCAGGGACACTCAGGTAGAAGGGTCCTGGTGATGGCAAGTGTACTGAACAAAACTAGAAGACATGATATCAGAGAAGGCTTATGGAATGATCCACTTCCAGAATAAAGAGGAAACCTGCATTAGAAATAGTCAATAATAAGTCAGAGGTATGTATGGTGGGTCAGGCAAATTTACAATGAAAATTATGAGCTATGAGGAGGATGTCTGGGAGAATGGAGTTAAGATAAGATGTAAAGTATACACTAGCCAGTGTCATTGAGGAGTCACTTTGAAAGCAAAGAGTGCAGTCTTATGTTGATCTTTTAGTAATGATAAAATTGTTGTATTTGTTTTGTCCTACATTTTGTAAGGCTTTGTACCAGGTCTTTTGCATACATTATGTCTGATTCTGAAAATAATTCTTCCTTCCAAAAGAAGAGAATACTAAAATTCAGAGATGCAGATTAAAATGCCTAAACTCAGGTGGGTAAGTGAAGGAATGGAGGCTTCAAGGCATAGGTGCTCTATAACTTTGTCCTTGATTTCCATAAGTTTTATGCCTCTCTTTCACTATAGGGGCGGATGTGACTACTTGAAGATAGTACATTGTCCTGGAACTGAGGAAACAAATTGAAAAAGAGACCCATTGTACTCTTGGAGTGACTTAGTTTTGTTGGATAAATCAGATTTTCCACCTTAAAGGGTAATAGAACAACACAGAATTAAATATACAAAAGAGTTAAGGAAGAATAAGATCATATTCTAATGGAGGTGAGGGGACTGGACATTAAGCAGGTACAACTTAAGTTGGACTCTGACTTGAGAATACGAGGAGGAAATTCTGGAGGTAGCACCCTTCCATAGCAAGGAAGAAAATTCAACTCTAGGGGAGCAGAATGATTTTCTCCTTTCTATGCTAAATCCATTCTACACGTTTCCTGTATTACCATCATGGATTCACTTGCTCCCCTCCCACACACAAAATGTAAAAGAAAAGGAATCTGATTGATTAAAGGTCCAGAACTTGAACTGGGCAGCATTTTATAGTTGGCGAGGTTATTGTGCATTAAAAGGTATCTATGTTCTACTCCTTTATCTTTTACCTCCTTTCTTCCACTTCCTCTGTTCCCCATGATAGTATGAAATGATGGACTTGAGGCCATTCTTAGCAGACTCACAAATCTCTCTGTTCCCAAATTCTTTTTTTTATGATTTAAAAAATTTATCTGAGGAAAGAGAGAGAGAGAGAGAGAGAGAGAGAGAGAGAGAGAGAGAGAGAAAATGAGCAGGGGAAGGGGGAGGGGCAGAGGGAGAAGTAGTCTCCCTGCTGAGCAGGGACACTGATGTGAGGTTGATCCCAGGACCCTGGCATTATCACCTGAGCGGAAGGCAGACACTTAATAGACTGAGCCATCCAGATGTTCCTCCCAAATTCTTTATACTTGTGGCTAGCTAAAAGGTGGGAAAAGCTTAAGATTTAAGGATGTTAATGTGTAGGATTGGGGTGCAGTGCCAGAGGCAGAGAAAAGGGAGAATAGAGGTCTTAGCCCTAAACTCAGTTCTCTAATTCCATCCTCACAGATCTCTACAGCAGGATTTCCTAATAATGCTTTTACCTCGCACAATCAAAATTATTGCTCTGACCTCTGATACCCTCCTCTTGTGTGCTTGTCTACCACTGGCCATTAAGGTCCATTGACCAGACTAGCTCTACAAATGTGAACAGTTAAAGAGACATGGAGGAAACCTAAATGCATATTATTAAGCCAATCTGAAAAGGCTACATACTGTATGATTTCATTCTGAGAAAGACAAAACTATAGAGACAGTAAAATCATCAATGGTTGGGGAAGGAAGGGAGGATAAGCTTGTGGAGTACAGAGGATTTTTAGGGCAGTGAAAATAAACCGTAGAATATCATAATTATGGATACATGTAATTATACACTTGTCCAACTCCATAGAACATACAATACTATGAGTTAACTGTAATGTAACTGTGGTCTTTGGATGATTATGATATGTCAATCTAGGTTTATCAGTTGTAACAAACGTACCACTCTGCTGGAGGATGTTGATGACAGGACTGACTATACATGTGTTGGGGAAGGGAGAATATGAAAAATCTCGATACCTTTATCTCAACTTTGCTAGGAACCTTAAAATTCTCTAAAAATAAACCTTTAAAAATCTATAAGCATACTGTAATCCTTATAATAACTATTTTAAGCTCTTCAGATGCTGATCCCATCACCTCTGTCATTTATGGGTCTGTTTCTAATGACTGAATGTTAACTACCTGGGAGTCACAATGCTGCTTCTTTGAATGTCTAATAGTTTTTGTTGAGTGCTAGATATTGTGTTGTTCTACTGTTGAGTATCTGGAATTAGTTGTATCCCTTTAAAGCATGCTAAAGTTCGCTTAATCAGAGGATTAAGTAATTTGTGGATCTGTTAAGGTGAAGAGAACCTATTGATTGCTTACCTGATAATGTTCCTTTCCCCTTTTTATCTTCAAAACAGATATGCAGAGAACTACCCTCTACCTCGACTCCACATGCTTCTAAAGAAGGAATCTGTGTCTTCAGTCCCAGGAAGTAAAAATTTATTGATCTAAACTCTGGATGGACTAACAAGTATTTCTCAAATTGTGGTACATAGACCAGCTGCATTCACACCAGTTGGGAGCCAGAAACTCTGGGGCCCATAACCCTTGTTTTAGCAAGCACTTTAGGTATGTCTGACACATGCTAATGTGTGAGAACTGCTGGTCTACACTGATGATGATGGCCCCATTATTCTCACAAGTGATTGGATGGAGTCAGTGGGTCTCAGCTGGGGGCAATGTGCTTCCTTCACTCCACGGGGATATTTGGCAATATCTAGAGACATATTTGACTCTTAGACCTAGAGTTGTTCATCTGTTCCTGAATAATTTCTGTTTTTATTCCCAGGTTGATTGCTGTGCTTGATCATCTTGGCCAATGGTTCTTAAAGTATGGTCACTGGAGCAGCAGCAGTGGCATTACCTGGGACCTTGTTAGAAATGAAAATTTCCCAGCCCTGGCCCAGAAATTGAAACTCTGGGGGTGAAGCCCAGAACTCTGTCTTCCTTCTCTCCCAGGCCCCAAACCCCATAAGATACAACTAGACAGCTCACTTTCTTTACAGAAAGTACAGACTTTTAGCATAAAGACAGAGGTTGTTACCTCCCCTCCTTCAAGTATTTATGGGTCTACTATTGAGTCAGTCTGGTTCTGTTCTTTCTGATGCAAATCTTGAATACGGTTCTTAAATTTTAGAGACCTCCAAATCATCTTGTTAGAATGTGAAGTCTGATTCAAAGTAGGATGGAGCCTAAGTTTCTGCATCTACAAAAAGCTCCCAGATTATACAGATGCTACTGGTCCATGAGCCTCCTCCTGTTCCTTGAATTCCTTATTCTAAGTTTCTAGCTCCTCTGGTTCTGCTCTTTCTTTTTAAGATTTTATTTATTTATTAATGAGAGACAGAGAGAGAGAGAGAGACAGACAGAGACAGAGACACAGGCAGAGGGAGAAGCAGGCTCCATGCAGGGAGCCCGATGCCCTCTATCCAGGGTCTCCAGGACCACGCCCTGGACCGAAGACGGCGCTAAACCGCTGAGCCACCCGGGCCGCCCTCTGGTTCTGCTCTTAACCAAGTACTCATTTTTTTTTTCTTATGTGTATGCTTTGAGCTTGGGCTTCTTCTATTTTCTTTTCTATCCCATGGCTTTTCCTCTCTCTCTTTAGTTATTTATCACAATATCCAATATGCTGAGTCAATGTTACTTTCTAATTTTCCCAGTACTGTTTTTTAAAACTAGTATTAAAAAATATATTGGCTAGGTTATGGAATAGACCCAAATGTTAGATACAATTAATTTTGACTTCTTAATAAGAATTGCATTTCCAGGCTCTTCTACCTTTATGGGTTTGGTGTACATTATTGTCTTGCCAGCTAAGGCATGTTCTGGGTTTTCAAGAATTGTTCCCATAATCTAGCTCAATTAAGTTGCCTTTTGACATCTTTGGTTAACCATCTTGTTTCTTTCTAGCCTTTAGGACTTTGTGATATTGAGTCAGTTCTTAGGATCTCCCGACATCCTCACCCTGGTCCCTTGAATAACTTTCCATTTCCCACAATATTGAGAGAAAAGCAGCCAAATATAGGCCAGCCATTTTAATAGTAATTGACGAAGGACACCTGAGTGGCTCAGCAGTTGGGTTCCTGCCTTTGGCTCAGGTCATGATCCTGGGAACTGGGATCGAGTCCTGCATTGGGCTCCCTGTGAGGAGCCTGCTTCTGCCTCTGCCTATATCTCTGCCTCTCTCTCTCAGTCTGTGTCTTTCATGAATAAATAAATAAATCTTGTTTTAAAAAGTAATTGATGAGTACCAATTACATCTTATAGAATCTATATTCTGTGATGTATCCCATTCCATTTGCTGTTGACCTCAAAGAAAGATCCTGTACCCAAAGGACAGCATCAAAGTTATAGTCTATTAGAATTAGTAGAGTACAAGATGATTCCTTCATTGCACTGGAGATACTTTTGATATTTTCTTTCTTGAGGATGCCTTGATTTATGAATGAATATATGTGAATCTTAAAAGAAAATCAAAGTCTGAAGGCCAGTGGTATAAAATTAGCAAGATGCCAAGGCAGGGAGTGAAAAAATAATTTTCAAAACTTCATAGTCTGAAATTTCAGCAGGCAGCAAATTCCCTTGAGGAAGGACTTCAGCTTCATCTCCTAGCCACATCTAATTGCATCTTTGTCATCCTCTGATTAAAACCAGCAGCAATTTGACTATCTAGGTGTTCTGTATATAACAAGGTTTAGATATTGACTTGGCAGAGAAGTGTGGTTTTTTAAAGGTTAATAAGGTCGAACTTGGCATTATCTATCACTAATCTGTGGCTTTATTCTTGGCTCCTGTTTCATGATCTGCCACATTTAATTTACTGTTCTCTTGCTCCAGATGACACTGATGATGTTGAAAGTTAGTGAGGCAGGTGGGGGTGGGGGTAGGGGGACTGATAATAAATGTGGTTATAGCAGTCTGCTGTTTATCTGACCTTTATCTTTCAAATAACCTGTGTAAGTTCAGACCAGTCAATGAGCTCAGATAGATGACTGTGTTAAGGCAGGCAATGAAATTCAGTGAACAAACTCTAATACAAGGAAAAATTGATGTGGTAGTCCAGTCTGCACCAACCAGTTCTACACTTTGTCTTAAGAGTCTTCCTTGTGTGACGTTGAGTGACTAAGACTGGTTGCTAATGGGAATGGATGACCAATTTTCCAATAGGGAAGATGATGAATACTTCATTTAAAAGGTTATTTTCAGAAGGAGGGTGGTGTTAGTGCTGTGAGTATCAAGAAATGTGTTATGAGTGTCTTTCTAAAACTGGGTGAAGAAAGCAAAACCCAACTGTATATCATGTCCCAAATAGTTCATACACAAAAATTTAAGAACCTGATGTCATCTTGTTTTTTTTAAGATTTTATTTATTTATTCGTGAGAGAGAGGGAGAGAGAGAGAGAGAGACAGGTAGAGGGAGAAGCAGGCTCCATGCAGGGAGCCGGATATGGAACTCGATCCCGGGACTCCAGGATCACGCCCTGGGCTGAAGGCAGGCACTAAACCACTGAGCCACCCAGGGATTCCCCCCTTCTTTTTTAATAAGGAAGCTGTTTAGCTCACCCCAGCTGTCACATTCACACTCATTTGCTCTTGACTGTTCCCAGAATTCTTGCACCCAAGTACAAAATTATGCTTCCCAGCACAGCTTTAGGATTAGCTTCCTATTCTAGTTTTAGCATCTTCTATGCATTGAGCAAAGATTACAAGTTCTACTCAAGGTTGTATAGAAATCACCACTGCTTGATCTAGTCTCCCTCTTTATGATTGAAATAGATTCAGACATGACACAAAGGTAATGCACAGAAGATTGCATTTTACATTTTAAGTGTATCATTCTGTGTCCCCATTTTTCAATGAATTCTGGTTTTAGACTATTAAAACATGTTCCCAGATTATTATCATACATAAAGTTATAGATCTTTATTAAGGCAGAACTTGCTGCTATGAAAAATGTATCTGTAAATCTCAGTGACAACACAATTATTTCTCATTCGCTCAAAGTCCAAAAGTAGGTGGTAGAAGGCAGAGGATGATCCTCACAGTTATGTAGGATCCAGACTAACAGAAGCTCTGCCATTTCAACATGTGGGTTATTGGGGGTTACCTTGGTCTTTGATAGAATCTAGAAAATGGAAGGAAAGAGTAGTGAATGCTGCAGGAGGATTTAGTATGCAGGCTAAAAGGACAGGTGAAGTTACCTAACTTCAAGTGAGGCTCTAGTTTTAGCTGAAGTGTGTGTCAAGGGAGAATGAGAAGCAATTTAGTAAATAAGTAGCCAGTTTTGGGCACATGCCTACTTAGTGAAAAGATATCTGGTCTGAATGTCAGAAGGATTGAGCTCTACCTACTTCTGGTTCTGCCACTAACTTAATACATAACCTCTTCATTTGGTTAACCTTTCCTGAAGACGATTTTCATAATGATGATAAACTACAGTGTCTGGTCCCTAAGAAAGCTTCCAAGGATAGTAGGTTATAAATTTATATTAATAATTAAGAAAAATAAAAGAAGATCAATAGAAAAAAGACAATATTTTTTAGTTGTTAGTTACTATTATTTTTTGTCCTAGATCTTAACATTGATCTTGGATGATACTTTATACCTAACCAAAGCATATCAAATCTCCCTATATATTATTGGATATGTCCATATTATTTGAGTTTGGTAGAGTCTAAATGAAGTTTTACCTTATCTCAATTTATTGACCTACTTTCCATTTTGGTTAAGGTCCTGAGCAACTTATCCATAAGAAGGGGGAATGAGCTCTGAATGTAAATAAAGATTCTAATGTGAAATGGGGAACACAGATGATTACTAATTTAAATAATTTATAACTGGGTGGCTATTTTCCTCCATCATCATATGCATATTTTCTCTGGCAAAATTTATAAAATTTAATTAATAAGATGTAATCACTACTTCCTTACTTCTAACCTCTCTTAACACCCAAAACTTTATTTATGCATCCATCACTTAAGTCTTAATTGTTCCCACTTCTACTCCTCTGCCACAAACTTTCAGGTCCATGAAAATATATCTACAATATACATTCTTCCAAATGACTCTCATAAATTGTCAAATATTCTATTACCTGGTGATTATTTTCAAGTTAATATGTCACAAACTCTTCAAATTCAACATATTAACAAGAAACTTGTCATTAACTTGTCATTATATATTAATTAATTCCAGAACTACTCAATATATATATATATTTTGTTTGTTTGTTTGTTTGGGCCATGAAACAGTAAACAGGATCAGACTTACTCTCCTGCCATTAAACAAACAAATAAGCAAACAAATAAAAATAAATTTGTCAAATGGTGCATGACTATGATCCCAAACAGAAGGAAAACAAATAAGGTCAGACCTCAGAATGTCCCATCTTCATATTGAAGTCATTTTTCTGGCTCCAAAATCAGGGAAAGAAATATAAACAGAACTGAAGAGTCTTGCTGAATTGAGTGGTTAAAGAAAAAAGTCCAGGGAAGCTGAGGTGGACGACATTTGTGGGACAGAGTACTAAAAACAAGGAAATATATGCAGAAAAGTTTTCAGAAATTTTTGTTTATCTGAAACAAAAATGGTGGTCTTCTTGTTTATCTGGCTGGAATATAATCTGTATTTGCATAAGTAGAAATTCCATGAGTCAGAAAAAGAACAATTTATGAGGAGTTACAAATTAAACAATTATCAAAGTTCACATAGTGTTGGGAGATGTCTGAATTCTGTCTGGTTAGACAAGGTGAACAATACTAATGATACTGAACAACCAGAAATACTAAATAAATAAAGTCATTTATTAGCAGTATGGCTAAAATAGAGAGGCCATACTAAACCCCCCACCTTAACAGAGATTGAAACAAGTCTAGAATGGGTCAGCCTTATTCACAAATAATAATAATAATCCTCTGATTAAGCAAACTTTAGCATGCTTTAAAGGGATACAACTAATTCCAGATACTCAACAGTAGAACAACACAATATCTAGCACTCAACAAAAATTATTAGACATTCAAAGAAGCAGCATTGTGACTCCCAGGTAGTTAATATTCAGTCATTAGAAACAGACCCATAAATGACAGAGGTGATGGGATCAGCATCTGAAGAGCTTAAAATAGTTATTATAAGGATTACAGTATGCTTATAGATTTTTAAAGGTTTATTTTTAGAGAATTTTAAGGTTCCTAGCAAAGTTGAGATAAAGGTATCGAGATTTTTCATATTCTCCCTTCCCCAACACATGTACAGTCAGTCCTGTCATCAACATCCTCCAGCAGAGTGGTACGTTTGTTACAACTGATAAACCTAGATTGACATATCATAATCATCCAAAGACCACAGTTACATTACAGTTAACTCATAGTATTGTATGTTCTACGGGGTTGGACAAGTGTATAATTACATGTATCCATAATTATGATATTCTACGGTTTATTTTCACTGCCCTAAAAATCCTCTGTACTCCACAAGCTTATCCTCCCTTCCTTCCCCAACCATTGATGATTTTACTGTCTCTATAGTTTTGTCTTTCTCAGAATGAAATCATACAGTATGTAGCCTTTTCAGATTGGCTTAATAATATGCATTTAGGTTTCCTCCATGTCTCTTCATGGCTTGAGAGCCTATTTCTTTTCTTTAAAAGATTTTATTTATTTATTTATTCATGAGAGACATACAGAGAAAGACAGAGACATAGGCAGAGGGAGAAGCAGGTCCCTGCAGGGACCTTGATCCCAGGACTCTGGAATCATGACCTGAACCAAAGGCAGACACTTAACCACTGAGCCATCCATGTGCCCTGAGAGACTATTGTTTTTTCAATGCTAATAATATTCTATTGTCTGGATGTACTATAGTTTATATGTTCACCTACTGAAGGACACCTTGCTTCCTTCCAAGTTTTAACAATTATGAATAAAGCTGCTATAAAAATCTGTGTGCAGACTTTTGTGTGAATATTAGTTTTTAACTCTTCTGGGCAAATTCCAAGGAGCTTATTGTTACTGAATTGTATGGTGAGGGTATATTTAGGTTTATAAAACAAAACAGACAAACAAACAAAAAACAGCTAAATTATATTCCATAATGGCTGTACCATTCTACATTCCCACCAACAAAGTATGAGGGTTCCTGTTGTTCTATTTCCTCATTAACATTTTGTGTTTTCAGTGTTTGGAATTCTGGTTACTTCAATAGTTAATATTGTGGCATCTTATTATAATAGTGGTGTTTCATCATTGTTATAATTTGCATTTCCCTGAGGACAAATGGCATGGACCATCTTTTCCTATGGCTATTTGCTATCTATATGTCTTCTTTGATAAGATGTTAAGGATTTTAAGAACTTTGATTCATTTTAAAATTCAGATTGTTTTCTTATTTTCTGAGAATTTTTTACTTTGAAAAAATCTGTTCTTTATCAGATGTGTCTTTTCACAAATATTTTCTGCAAATCTATGCCTCATCTGCTCATATTCTTAAGATTACCTTTCATAAAGCAGACGTTTTTAAATATAATGAAGTTCAGCTCATTAATTATTTGATAGATTATGCCTTTGATATTATATCTAAAAAGCTATAATTTTTTAAATGATTTTATTTATTTATTCATGACAGAGAGAGAGAGGGAGAGAGAGAGAGGCAGAGATATAGGCAGAGGGAGAAGCAGGCTTCATGCAGGGATCCCAAGAGGGACTCCATCCTGGGACTCTAGGATCACACCCTGAGCCAAAGGGAGATGCTTAACCACTGAACCACCCAGATATCCCTAAAAAGTTATCATTGTATCAAAGATCATTTAGGTTTTTCCCTTTGCTATCTTCTAGGAGTTTTACTGTGACCTATTTTGGGTTAATTTTTGGGAATTATATAACTTCTAGATTGATTTTTTTTTCTTTTTTTAATATGGATGCCCAGGCAATCCAACAACATTTGTTGAAAATTCTATCTTTGCTCCATTGTATTAGTTTTATGCCTTTGTCAAAGATCAGCTGACCAGATTTGTGATGCTGACCATATTTATAAGTTGAATATATTTATTTCTGTGCTCTCTATTGTGTTACATTGATCTATTTTTCCATCAATACAACACTATCCCTATTATTATAGTTTTGTGATAAGTCTTGAAGTCAGTGTCATTCCTTTAATATTATATTGACTGTTCTGAGTCTTTTGCTTTTCTATGTAAATTATAGAATTAGTTTGTCAATAACCACAAAATATCTTACTGTAATTTTGATTGAGATTATATTGAATTTATAATCAAGTAGGAGGAATTAATATCTTGACATTATTGAATCTTCTTTACCATGAACATAGAGTAGCTCTCTATGCGTTCTTATTTGACTTTATTTATCAGACTTTTGAAATTTTCATTATATAAATTAAAAATATATTTTGTTAGATTTATACCTAAGTATTTTATTTTTGGGGTGCTAATATAAATGGCATCATGTCTTTAATTTCAAATTCTATTTGTTTATTGCTAGTATATAGAAAAGTGATTGACTTTTGTTTTTTTGTTTTTTTTTTGTAGAAGAAAACTAATTTATTTTCCTTGTTTTGTTTTCATTATAAGATTTTAGAGTTTATTCTTTGTTTTTTTTTAATAATAAATTTATTTTTTATTGGTGTTCAATTTACCAACATACAGAATAACACCCAGTGCTCATCCCGTCAAGTGCCCCCCTCAGTGCCCGTCACCCATTCACCCCCACCCTCTGCCCTCCTCCCCTTCCACCACCCCTAGTTCATTTCCCAGAGTTAGGAGTCTTCATGTTCTGTCTCCCTTTCTGATATTTCCTACCCATTTCTTCTCCCTTCCCTTCTATTCCCTTTCACTATTATTTATATTCCCCAAATGAATGAGACCATATAATGTTTGTCCTTCTCCGATTGACTTATTTCACTCAGCATAATACCCTCCATTCCATCCACGTTGAAGCAAATGGTGGGTATTTGTCATATTAACCTGTGTCCCTGCAATTTTGCTACGATCAGTTCCAGGAGTTTAAAGAATCCATTCCTTCAGATTTTCTAGATAGAAAAATATATAATCTGTGAATAAAGATAGTTTTGTTCCTTTCTTCCAAGTGTGTATACATTTAATTTCCTTTTCTTGTTGTATTGTATTAGCTAGAACTTCCAATATAATTTTAGAAAGGAATGGTGAGAAGGGACATCCTTGCCTTGTAGCTAATCTTGATGAGAAAGATTTTAATTACATTACAAAGTATAATATTATCTGTAGATTTTGAAAAGTTGAAGAAGTTTCCTCCATTCTCAGTTTGCTATTTTGGATTAAATTGACTAATATTTTATTGATAATTTTTTTAAAGATTTTACTTATTTATTCATGAAAGACACAAAGAAAGAGAAGCAGAGACAAAGCAGAGGGAGAAGCAAGCTCTATGCAGGGAGTCTGATACAGGACTCAATCCTAGGACTCCAGGATCACAACCTGAGCTGAAGGATCACAACCTGAGATGAAGGCAGATGCTTAACTGCTGAGCCACCCAGGCATCCCAATTGAGACTTTTAATAGCTGTATTCATGAGAAATATTAGTCTGTAATTTTATTTTCTTATATGTGTTCATCTGATTTTGGTTTTATGGTAGTGCTGGTCTCATAGAATAAGTTAGGATTCTCCATACTTTTTCTCTGAAATACATTACAGAGAATTGGCATAATTGCTTCCTTAAATGTTTGGTAGAATTTACCAGTGTACTATCTGGTGCTTTATTTTTTGTATAAACAATATTTTATTTTTTGAACCACTGATGTTCGAAATGATTGATATAGTTAGATGAATACTATGCGCTTGTGCTTTGTCTGATTTTTGCTTTCCATTCTTTTCGTGCCTTATGTGATATTTTATACACTAATTGAGCATGTTATGATTCCATTTTACTTATTTTTTAACATATAATTTAGATTCCTTCTTTCATTTATTTTTTTTATATTTTCCTTTTTTAAAAAGTGATTGCCTTAGAATTTACAATATACACTCACAAATAATACAAATCTACTTTCAAGTAACAGTATACCACCTCTTTGGTAGTGTGAATACTTTATAAAAACAAAATAATTCATATTCCTCCCTCTTGTCCCATTCATTATTGCTATTTTTCATTTTACTTTATATAAGCATATTTATTTAAGCTTATGCAATTCAATACATTGTTGCTATTATTATTTTGAACATACAGTTACCTTTTGGATCAATTAATAAGAAATATAAACGTTATTATTTTACCCATAATTATTCCTTTTTTAATACTCTTCATTTCTCCAAATTTCTGAACTATATTTTTTTCTTTCTAAAGAACTTTTAACATATCTTGAAAGAGAGATATACTGCAACAAATTCTCTCAATTTTTTTGACTGAGAAAGCCTTCTCCTTCACTTTTTAAATTTATTTTGTTTATTTTTGACAAATTTATGTATATTTTAGATATGCATTTTCAAGTATATATCATAATTAACTATGTTTACATTATACACAGTAAGTGTTCAAAATGTATTCATTTTGTAACTGAAACGTTGTGCCTTGTGATTAATATTTTCCCTTTACCAGAAACTCTCAGCCCCTGGTAATCACTATTATACTTTTGTTACTATCAGTTTGTGTGTATGGCTTATTTCACTTAATGTAATAGCCCCTAGATTTTATTGATACTGCAAATGACAAGCTTTCCTTTTTTAAGGATGAATAATATTTATCACATATACATACCATATTACATATATACTATCGTATGTTATTTTATATAAACACACACACACAGCTATTATGGATAATGCTGCATTAAACATGAGAGTACTAATATGTCTCCAAGATTGTGATTTTATTTCTTTTGGGTATATACTCAGAAGATGAATTGCTGGATCATGTGATCGTTTTATTTTTAATTTTTGAGAAACCACCATACTGTTTTCTATATGGCTATACTAACTTGCATTCTCATTGATCATGTACAAGGGTTCCTATTGAGCCATCCTTGAATCACGAATAAATCCCAATTGATCTAGTGTTCAATTCTTTTAATATGCTTTTGGATTCAGTTTGCTAGTATTTTGTCAAAGATTTTTGGATCAATGTTCATTAGTAGTAATGAGCTAGTTTTCTTTTTTTGTAGTGTCTTTGTCCAGATTTCTTTTCAGGGTAATGTTGGCCTCAAAATGAATCTAGATATATTTCTTCCTCTTGAATTTTGTGGACCAGTTTGAGAAATATTAGCATTTTTTCTCTAAATATTTGGTTTAACACACTAGCAAAACCATCTGGTTCTAGATCTGGTTCTGGATGTTTCTTGGTTGAGAGATATTTGATTGCTGATTTAATTTCCTTACTATTGGTCTGTTAAAATCTTCTATCTCTTCATTATTCTGACTTGGTAGTTTGTATACTTATAGAAATTCATCCATTTCTTTTATTGGATTTGTTGCTATTTATTTGTTTCTTATAGACCTCTGCATTTAAGTCATATCTGTTGTCATATCTCCTTTTACATTTATACTTTCATTTATTTGAGTCTTCTCTCCTTTTTTCTTTGTCTGTCTAGCTAAATTATATCTTTTTCAAAAAAAGTAACTCAATTTGTTAAGCTTTCTTATTATCTTTCTAATCTCTGTTCATTTAATTCTCCTCTGATCTTTGTTATTTTCTTCCTCTTACTGACTTAGGACATTTTGTTATTTTTTTAGACCTTTGAGGTGTAGACTTAGGTTGTTTATTTTATATCTTTTATTTTCTTAATGTTGGCATTGACTGCTAGGAACATCCGTCTTAGACCTATTTAGATGTATTCTTTACATACATTGTGTTTCCATCTTTATATCTTTATTTCCCTTTTGATTTCTTTACCAATTAGTTCAGATTATTCAACCTCCACATATTTGTGAATTTTCCATGTTTCTTCTTGTTGTTAATTTCTAGTTTTATACTACTGTCATTGGAAATATTTGTTGTGATTTCAGTCTTCATAAGTTTGTTAAGACTTTCTTTGTGTGTTTGAAAAAAATGTGTATTCTTCTGTTGAATGAAAAATTTTGTCTATGTTAGGTCCATTTGTTCTGAAGGTTAGATTCTAATGCTTCCTTATAGTCTTTCTGTCTGGGTGATCTAGACATTGTTGAAAGTGGGGGTGTTGAAGTCCTTTACTATTTTTGTATTGCTGTCTCTTTTCTCCTTCAAATCTGTCAATAATAGATGAATATATTTTGGTGCTCTATTGTTAGGTTCATATACATTCACTATTGTTATTTTCTCTTGTTTAATCAATCCTTTTATAATTATATAATGACCTTCTTTATCCCTTATTACAGTTTTGACTTGAAGTCTATTTAGTATAATATAAATATAGCTACCTTTGTTCTCTTTCCGCTTCCATTTGCATGAGATATCTCTTTTCTACCCCTTTACTTTGAGCCTATCTGTTTCTTAAAGCTGAAGTGAGTGTCTTTAGGAAGCATTAGTTGGGTCTATTTATTTTATTTTATCTTTATGTTATTTTACATTTAATCACTCTGTCATTTGATTGAAGAAGGTAGTCCATTTACATTTAAACTAACTACTGATAGGTAAAGGCTATGTCATTTTGCTTATTGTTTTCTAGATCCTTCATTTTCCTTCATTGTCTCTTACTGTTTTTCTTTGTAATTCAATCATTTTCTATAGTGGTATGTTTTCAATCTTTTCTCTTAATCATTTATGTATCTTGTGTAGGTTTTTGCTTTGTGATTTCCATAAGGCTTATATAGAACATGTTTATGACAATCTATTTTAAGCTAAAAATGACTTAAATTTTTTTTTGCATACAAAATCTCAACAGTTCCACTCCATCATACATTTTATGTGCTTGATATCACAATTTATGTATATTTATATTGAATATCCAGTAACAAATTAATTTTGCTATAACTATTTTTAATCTTCTATCTTTTAAGCTTTATGGTAGAGTTACAAGTCATTTACACACAATCATTACAATATTAATGTATTCTGAATTTGACCATATATTTACCTTTACCAATGAATTTTATACTTTCCTATGATTTCTTGTTACTAGTTAGTACTCTTTTCTTTCCAGACTGAATAACTCCCTTTTGCAGTTTAGCAGTTTTTTTTTTAAAGTCAGTTCTAGTGATGATATATTCCTTCATCTTTTGCTTGTCTGGGACTGTTTTTATCTCTCTTTTAATTCTGAAGGATAGCTTTGTCAGGAAAAGTATTTTTGATGGCAAATTTTTTCTTTAGCAGTTTGAGTATATCATCTCAAAGGTTTTTGCTGAGAAATTAACTTATGGTCTTTTGTGGTTTCCTTGCATCTGATGAGGTTCTTTTCTCTTGATGCTTTCAAAAATTTAATTTTATCCTTTTAATTTTATTTTTAATTAAAATATAGTTGACATACAATATTATATTAGTTTCATATGTGCAACATAGTGATTTAAGAATTGTATACATTACAAGATGCTTACTACAGTAAGTGTGGTTACCCCTGTCACCATACAAAGTTATTACAGTATTACCAATTATAATTTCTATGTTGTACTTTATATACCAGTGACTTATTTATTTTATAACTGGAATTCATAATATCCTTTAGCTATTTGGTCCACTCCTCTCTGGGAACCACCAGTTTGTTCTCTTTATAAGTCTGTTTCTTTTGGGTGTTTTTTTTTTTTTTTTTTTTTGTTTGTTTGTTTGTTTGTTTTAGATCGCAGATAGAAGTGAGATTTCACTTGTATGGTATTTTTTCTTTCTCTGTCTGACTTATTTCACATAGCATAATACCCTTTAGGTCCATCCATGTTGTTGCAAGTGGCAAGACATTATTCTTTTTATAGCTGAGTAATATTCCATTGTGTGCATATGCCTCATATTTTTATCCCTTTATCTATCAATGGATACTTAGGTTGTAAGTAAGTAAGGCGATTGTAAATAATGTAATAAACTTTGGAGTGAATATCTATTCTAATTAGCTTTACACCTTTGGGTAAATAGTCAGAATTAATGTATAATATGGTGTTTCTATTTTTAATTTTTGAGGAACCTCCATGCCATTTTTCATAGTGGCTGTGCTAAAAAAGAGAAAATTGTAGACTAATATTCCTGATGAACATAGATGCAAACACTCTAAAAAAATACTCGAAATTGATTTCAAAGATACACTATAATGACCATTCATCATGATTATGTGGCATTTAATACAGGGATGCAAGGATAGTTCAACATTTGCAAATCAGTCAATATCATTTATCACATTAATAAAATAAGGTTGAAAATCATATGATTATTTCAATAGATGCAGGAAAAGCATTTGACAAAATTCAGCATGCATTCATGATAAAACTCTCTCAGTAACAAATGTATAGAGGAAAAATGTCTCAACATAATAAAGGACATATGGGAAAAACCCACAGCTAACATTATACTTAATGGCGAAAAGCTGAAAACAATTCCTATAAGATCAGAAACAATACAAAGTTTCAATTCTCATGACTTTTATTCAATATAGTACTGGAGGTCCAAACCACAGCAATTAGACAAGTAAAATAAGTAAACAACATCAAAATTGCTAAGAAAGAAGTAAAAACTGTTGCTATTTTTAGATGATATATCTTATAATTTTTTAAAAATCCCATTTTTTAAAATCAAATCTATTTTGATTAAAAAATTGTTATCACAAACTATTAGTGTGGATAAATGACCAGTAAATTTGTAGGATACAAAATACAGAAATGTAGAAACCTGTTGCATTTCTGTACACCAATAAAAAAATAGCAGGAAGGGAAATTAATATATTTCTTTCTTTGATTTTTAGCAGTTTTATTATAATGTGTTTTGGTGTAGTCTTCTTTGGACTAAACCTGATTGGGGATTTTTAAGCTTTATGTAATTGGTTGTCCATATCTTTCTCAAAAGCTGGGAAATGTTCAGGCATTAATTTTTAAACAAGCTTTATGCCCCTTTCTCTCTCTCTTCTTCTAGTATTTTCATAATAGTTATATTGTTTTACTTAATAATGTCATATAAATCATGTAGGCTTTTGTCACTTCTTTTAATTCTTTTTTCTTTTGTCTTTCAGTAGATACTTGACTAAGTTCATTGTTCTTTATTCTAACTGAGCAGTCTGCCTTTAGAGCTCTCTGTTGCACTTTTTATTCAGTCATATTCCTCCACTCTAAAATTTCTGTTTGGTTATTTATTTATTTATTTATTTATTTATTTATTTATTTATTTAATGTTTTCTGTCTCTGTGTTGAGCTTCTCATTTTAATCTTGTACTGCTTTCTTGATTTTGTTAAGTTGTTAACTGCATTCTCTTGTTGCCCTCTGAAGTTCTTTAGAACAATTAATTTGAATTCTTTGTTACATAAGTTGTGTATTGCTATGTCTCGGGGTCAATTAGTGGGAATTTTATTCTGTCTGTTTGGTGGTTTTGATTCTCTAATTATTTGTGATCTCTGTTGCCTTGTGTACGTGTCCATGATTTTAAAGACACAATCACTTCATCTAGATTTTATTCACTTATTTTTTTAAGGATTTTATTTATTCATTTGATGAGAGAGAGAGAGAGAATGAGTAAAGGGAGGAGACAGAGGGAGAGGGAGAATCAAAGTCTTCCCTGAGCCAGGAGCCTGACATGGGGCTTGATCCCAAGACCTGGAGTTCATGACCTGAGCCAAAAGGAGACATTTAACCATCTGAGCCACCTGGAACCCCCACTTATTTTGATAAGGAAAGATTTTTACCTGCAGTGGGAAGATTATGGAATGTGTCATGGCCCTGGGTCCATTGATATGGATAGCCAAATGCAGGAGTGATGGAAGCTCTTAGCCCAAGGAGGTATAGTCTCTCATTAAGTCAGGCATCTGGTGCCTATGATACCAGCAATGTATGATCCTTGGTTGAAAAAACTGCAAGGGTTCTATGGTGGCCACAAGAGTTTCTGGGGTCTTCAGCTGCACCTTTAGATCCAACAACATGGGGCCAGGGTAGGTGTGGTAGTGTCCAGAGACGTGGTGTGCATATGTTCACTTGCAGGGTCTTTGTGGTGGCAGGGGCTAGTTGCAGGCACATATACGGGCACATATACAGTGGCAAAGGCCTGGACTAGCAACAGGGCTGAGGCCTAGTGCAGGCACTTGGACAACTATGTGAATCTGGATTGTCAGCCTTCAGTTGCATATTCATAGCCATGTCATGGCAGTGGGAGCTGGTGATGGAAGTTAGGTTTGGGTTGAATGCTTGAGCAGCTAAGTGGGCCTAGGCTGTCAGCATGCATTCATGCAGCTGCAGTTGTTGCTCATAGGCACAAACATGGTAATAGAGGTCTGATCAGAGTCTGGCAGCAGTATACAGGTTTGTTGGTTGCAGAGGTGAGCTGTAAGTGAGCCAGCTGTAGTGAGACAGCTGTAGTATCTAGCTATGGGTGTACACAGGACCAGTGGCAGGACTTGGGTCTGGATTTGGGCTCACAAGAAGTTGCAGAGACCTTTGCTGTAAGCATAAACTTTGTGGCTTCAGGGCCTAGCTTTGAGTATGTACATGGCATTGGAAAGCAGTGGCAGAAGTCAGGGCTGTTGACATATAGATGTATAGCTAAAGACGCTAACTTTGAGCATGTACAGTATTGCTCATCAGTGAGAGAGCTGGCACTGGCTCTGTTGTCCAAGCAACTGTGGGTGCCTGGGTTGGTGTACACTTGTTTGGTTGCTGGGGCAACCACAGGCACACACAAAGTAGTAGGGGTCAGCCACAGAGCACTGTGTTGTCATTATATACCCATGCAGTCATTTAAGCTAGAGTTGGCTACTCGTGTGCATTCTGGGGCCCAAGGAATCCACAGCAGCACTGCTGGGGTGGCTTCAGTGTGTGAAGGTGTGAATCAAGAGGATATCAAGGAGGTGCAACCTGAGATTGCAATATATTGTGGGACCCTAAGTTGTAAACTCTGCAGAGGGTCTGTAGCAACTATTGCCGGCTGTTGGTTTCCTTAGTGGCAAATGCTGCTGGGGTCCTCTGGGAGCAGTCTCCTGGGGTTCATGATGGGGTCAGTGATATTAGCTATGAGGCTTTTCATGGTCTGAAAGAGCTGTTGAGATTCCCCAGTAGTGAGGGCTACTAAGATCTACAATTTAGGCCACTGGGAATGTAGGTGCTCCTGTCACAAAGCTAATACTGGTAAACTGATTTTTCCCTTGTCCCTATCTATTTCTAGACCTTTCAGCTCTGCTGGGCTCTGCATGGAATAAAACTATGAAGCAGGTCCTTTGTGCAGTGCCCCAAAAGTCTGCAGAAGCTGGTTACTCACTCTGTTCTTTTCCCAGTGAGGGGAAATTTTTCAGGCTGGGGATTTGCCTCTTGGCTCTGAGCAGCGTCAGCTTGAGGAATGGGAGGAGGATTTAGGCAAAATGAAACTGTTCTCCTGCCCTTACCCTGTTGTTATTTTGTTTTTACGCTCCAATGTGTTCTGAGGCTTTTTAAGTGGACTCCTAAACTCTCCCAGAGCTATTTCTGATCATAAATAGCTGTCTAATTGTTCTTTATGGTAGAGATTAAAGTTGAGATCTCCCAATTTGCCATCTTGGTGATGTCACTTTGTCAATGTTGAAGGATAATTTTGTAGGTTACAGAATTCTAGGTTTGTGGTTTTTAAAATCGTTTTATTCTCTCTCTCTCTCTTTCTCAATATTTTAAATATTTCACTCCACTCCTTTCTTGCTTACATGGTTTCCCAGAAGTCAGATGTATTTCTTCCCTTTGTTTTTCTCTATATAACATATTGTTTTCCTTATGGCTTCCTTCAAGATTTTTTCTTTATCTTCAATTTTCTGTAGTGAAAGCAATATGCCTAGGTATAAATTTTTGGCTTTTATTCTACTTGATGTTCTCTGAACTTCCTGGATCTGTGGTTTTGTGTCTGACGTTGATTTGGAAAAATTAACAGCTATTATTGTTTCAAATGGTTTTTGTTTCTCTCTTCTTCAACTGGTGTTCTTATTATGCATATGTTATACCTTTTTTAGTTGTACCACAGTCCTTGGATATTTTGTTCATTTGTTTCTTTCATTTTTTGTCTTTATTCTTTTTGCTTTTTTTGGTTTTGATATATCTTTTGGTTCAGGGATTCTATACTCAGTCATATTTACTTTACTAATAAGCCCATCAAAGGCATTCTTCATTTCTGGTACAGTGTTTTTAATCTCTAGCATTTCTTTCCAGTTCTTTCTTATGATTTCCATAGCTCAGCTTGCATAGTTTATCTGTTCTGGCCTGCTCTCTACTTTTTCCATTAAAGTTCTTTTTTTTTTTAATTTTTATTTATTTATGATAGTCACAGAGAGAGAGAGAGGCAGAGACATAGGCAGGGGGAGAAGCAGGCTCCATGCACCGGGAGCTCGATGTGGGATTCGATCCCGAGTCTCCAGGATCGCGCCCTGGGCCAAAGGCAGGTGCCAAACCGCTGCGCCACCCAGGGATCCCTCCATTAAAGTTCATAGCATATTAATCATAATTGTTCTAAATATCCAGTTTGTTCCTTTAAATAGTCTGATATGATTTTTTCTAGTGTTTTGTCTGTCCTTTCAAATGTTATTTTTTCCTTTTGGTATGGCTTACCACTTTTTCCTGATAGATTAACATGCTATGCTGGGTCAAAGGAATTCTATAAATAGGCCTTTACTAATGGTTTGGTGAGGTGTTCAGGAGGGGAAATGTTTTATTAGCCTGTAATTATAATTCTGGACAGTAAGCTTCACAGAGTTTCTTACTTTTTTATCCTTCTTTAAGTGAGACAAGATGACTGTAGTGGGCTGGAATTGGGTGTTTCCCTTTTCTAGATTTGTTAGGCTCTGGTTAACTCACGTCCCTTGAGTGCAGGCCTCATTAAAAACAGAGTTATCAGTCGGAGAAGGACAAACATTATATGTTCTCATTCATTTGGGGAATATAAATAATAGTGAAAGGGAATATAAGGGAAGGGAGAAGAAATGTGTGGGAAATATCAGAAAGGGAGACAGAACGTAAAGACTGCTAACTCTGGGAAACGAACTAGGGGTGTTGGAAGGGGAGGTGGGCGGGGGGTGGGAGTGAATGGGTGACGGGCACTGGGGGTTATTCTGTATGTTAGTAAATTGAACACCAATAAAAAATAAATTAAAAAAAAATAAACCAAACATAAATAGCCAAAAAAAAAAAAAAAAAAAAAAAAAACCGGTTATCTTATTTGCCTTTCCCCCAGCCCCTGGCTGAGAGGACAAAGGGATGTTTCTCTAACACTCACTGTGGAAACCTGGTAGACATTCTGAAAGTAAATCTCACAATATTGTGGGGTGTCCTCTTATGTTTGGGACCCATGGAGTTTTTAACTCTCAATCTTGTTCACATTTAAGCCTCCAGCAACTTACCAATTGCACTTCCATGTTTTTTCCTCTTCAGGCACTGGTTTCCACTTGTGAGTCTATGTTGGTAAGCCTTGGCTCCTTGTATTCACCTGTCTCTCCAGTCTTGGGGGGCAGCAGTTATGTGTCTTCCCTTCTTTTGCAGATTCAAGAAGTGTATTGAATTTGCAGTTAGTTCAGCTATTTGCTTGCTAGAATAGTGTGGTGTTTCAAGTTTCTTGCATGGAAGACCCTCTGCTTAGAGATTTTTTAAAAATTTTTATTTATTTATGATAGTCAGAGAGAGAGAGAGAGAGAGAGAGAGGCAGAGACATAGGCAGAGGGAGAAGCAGGCTCCATGCACCGGGAGTCCGACGTGGGATTCGATCCCGGGTGTCCAGGATTGCGCCCTGGGCCAAAGGCAGGCGCTAAACCGCTGCGCCACCCAGGGATCCCTGCTTAGAGATTTAAAAATAAACATGAACATAAATGTAAACAAAATATAAGATATCCAAAAGTGAAAAATAATAATTAAACACTTTTCTAGAATTCAAATTACAAATTATGGGGGGAAGTATATTAAATGCTGCAATAAGAATGCCAGTGAATTGGAGACATATGCAAAGTGTAACACAGAATGGAAAAATAATTAAAAAATAGAAATTGGTAGAACAAATAGAGAAAAAAAGAAAAAAATGGAATACTTCAGTAACATAATAAACTAACCTGATATACTTGACATTTATAGACCACCACAACACAAAAAAACATAGAAAAAAACCTTTTCAACTGAATATGGGAATTTCACCAAGATAGAAAATGTAGTGGTGCACAAAAGATGTGAAACAAATTTAAAATGATTAAAGTCGTACTAAATATATTTTCTGATTACAGAAAAAATTAAAAGATAAATGAATAACAGAAATATATCTAGAAAATCCCCTAGTAGGTAGACATTAACTGATACAATCCTAAGTAATTCAAGGGTGAAATAAAAAAGCACATGGGGAATTAGAAAATATTATGAACTGAATGAAAATAAAAACAAAGCAAATCCAAATTTGTATTTTCAGGTAACATAGTATGTAGAGAGAAATGTATAGTTCTAAATAATATTATTAAAAAGGTAAATCTGAGATCAATGAGTAAAAGTCCTGTCTCAAGTAACTAGAAAAAGACTCTTGATTGCAACTCAGGTCATGTTCTCAGGGTCCTGGGATCAAGCTCTGCATCAGGCTCACCCTCAGCAAGGAGTCTGCTTAGAATTCTTTCTCTCTCACTCTGCCCTTTCCTTGGCTCACTCTTTCTCTCTCTCCTTCCCTAAAAATAAATAAATAAATCTTACAAAAAATTTAAAAAATAATAAAAAGAGCAACAAAAATGATGTGCCTTTTAGCTACATTCATGAGGGGAAAAGACAAATCTTTATTAATATCAGGAATAAAAGAGAATCATCACATCACATGGTACAAACATTAAAGGACAGTAAGGGGATGTTATGAACAAATAAATGTCAGTATGTTTTATAACATTGTAATGGAAAAGTGTTTTCAAAGACAAAATTACCAAACTTAATCCAAGAAGAAATTTAAAAATCTGAGTACCATAGGATCTATGAAAAAATTGATTTTGTGTCTAAAGTTCTTTCCACAAAGAATATCCAGTCTCTGATAGTTTACTGGTTAAGTCTGTCAGACTTGTTAAAAAATACTATAGGAGGATTTTCAGAAGATAGAGAGATGGAGCAAGGAAGAAAATTTCCCAAGCAAGACATTTTATAGGCCAGTATTATTTTAATGCCAAAACTAGACAGAAATTAGAAGATAAATTATAGAAGAACTATTATACAGACAGATATATTATATTCCTAAACTGGGAAGTTAAACGCTTTTAACATGTCAATTATTGTCAATTTGAATTCTCTTTCCAACAGAATACTAATCATAATCCAGTTGTTGCAGTTGTTGTTGTTGTTGTTAAAATTTGACTGACTTAAAGTAGATACAAAAATCCCCAAATATTACATTGGTTTCCTAGGGCTGCCATAATTCCACAACCTGAGTTGTTTAAAACAACACAGATTTAAGCTCTTCAGTTCCAAAGTTTGGAATTCTGAGATCAGGGTATTTGGAGCTCTATGTTTCTTCACACATCATTAGTAATGAAAGTCAGAAATATATATATTTATATATATAAATATATTTTTATATTTGTATACATATATTTATATAAATATATAAATATAAATATTTAAATATATTTATATAAATAAAATTTTGTATAAATAAAATATAAAATTTATATATATTTATATTTATATTTATATATATAAAGGATACTACATTATGGTTCATTTTTTCCCCTAAAATAAGTTAATAAAATCCACTCTCATCACTTCCATTCCACATTCACTGGAGTCATAGCAAACAGAATTAGACATAAAAAAAGAAATAAATCTATACGTGTTAAAGACATAAAGTGATTTTTATTTGAAGATGATGTATAGAGTAAATGTAAAAAATTCTATTTAATTTATAAATAAGCTACAAGAACTGTGGGTGAATTTGTCAAAATTGCAGAGAAGCTCGATATACAAAATCACTTGTACTTCTATATATTAGCAACAGGATTAGAAATATAATTAGCAAAATAAAAATAATTATAAGAGCATTAGAAATGTAAAATATGTAGTAATAAATCTAAAAAAGAGAAGAGCCAAATACTGAAGAAAACTATTAAAAAATTATAGAAGAATCTAAACCCATGGGAAGATATATCATGTTTATGATTTGAAAGATTCAAAATTTTAATCTTGTCAGGTTTTTTTCCTGAACTGATCTGTAGTTTCAACACAACCCTAATTAAAATCCAAGTAGTTAACTAATTTGGTATAGTTAACTAGATGATACTAAAGTATATATGAAAATCTAAATGACATAGAGTAGCCAAACAATTTCCAGTGAAGAATATTAGAAAAGTAATCCTGGCATATTTCATGACTTATTGGAAATATATAGTAATTCAAGACAATGTAGAATTGACATAGATACAAATCAAGAATACAGAGATATATATCCACATATATATGGTCAATTGTTTTTATAACAAAGTGCCAACATTCAACAAGAGGTAACTGACTTTTTAAAATATAGTGGCAGAACAGTTGACATCCATATATAAAAAAAATCAAAAGAAACAGTGAAATTTGACCTTTTCCATATACCATCCACAATAATATGCTCAAAATGGGTTATAGACCTAAATGTAAAACAACTATGAATATATTTTTTAAATCATAGAAGAAAGTCTTTGAACTTGAAAAAGTCAGAAATTTCTTTAGAGAGCACTAAAATGTGGATCATAAAATATTAAATTGGACTTCACTAAAATTAAGGTCATCTGCTTTTCCCCATAACCCAACTATATGCTACCTAAAAAAAAATCTAACTTCAAATTCAATGACGTAGGTAGATTGAATGTAAAAGGGTGGAAAAAGATATGTCGTGTAAACATTAACTAAAGAACAGGAGTAATATATTGATATCTGATAAACATGTACCTCAGAGCAAAGAAAATAACTAGATACAAAGAGGGACATTAAATAATGATGAAAGGATTAGTTCTCCAGAAAGATGTGACAATTTTAACTATATACACACCAAACAACAGAGCCTCAAAATAACAAAGAAGAAATCCACATTTATAGTTGGGAACTTCAACCCTCTGCCTCCTCTCCCTACTACCTGCTGTCCCAGAAACTAATACAACTGCAAGGGAGAAATCAACAAGGATATAGAAGAATTCAACAGTAAAACCAACCAACAGGATCTAATTTACATATATGTAACATTGCTCTCAATCACAATAGACCATACTGTTTTTTTTCAAGTTTCCATGGAATAGTTAGAGATAGATTGTATCTTGAGCCATAGAACAAACCTCATTTAACAGGATACTAGAACATCTAAGAGCTACTAGTAGGCAAAGAGAAATGAATAAAAGTTAAGTATTAAAAAGGAATAAAAGTTATAAATGACATAATTGTCTTATTAAAAATTTTAAAACACCATGAGTACTAATAGGTGAATTTAGTAAGATCCTAAAACACAAGCTTAACCTGCACAATCATATTTCTAACAACAAATGTGGAACTGAAATTAATAACACAATACAATTTATATTCCCTGCAAAGGAAAGGAAATGGGTTGCATTAAAGAATGTATAGGATCTTTAGTTTCAAGATTACAAAATAGTGATAAGAGAAATAAAAGATCGACATACAGAAGGAGATATAACACATTCATGGATTGGAAGACTCCATAGGAAAGATATCAACATTGTAAAGATATCAGTTTTCTCCAAATTGATCTTCATTGTTCAACAATGTTTCTATTGAAATCCCAGCAAGTTTTTGTTAATAGACACAGAAGTTTATTCTAACATTTATATGGAAGCGTGTATAGGTTATAGGCCAGATGAAACAATCTGACAAAGAAAATTAAAGTGAGAGTAATTACTTTCCTCAACATTGTGCCTTTATAGTATTTAACAAAGTGTGGTACTAGAAGAAGGATAAACACAAGGATCACTAAAACATAAATAGAGTGAGCAAAAAAAATAGATTTAGTCTTTTAAAGATACAGTTATGAAAAAAACATGGCTCAGAATTGGAGAAAATATTATCAATGCATATATCTGATTTGTGTAGAGTGACCTTTTGTAATTCAATAATGAGACAACTAAGCAATTAAAATCATCATCAAAAGACTAAAACAGTTACTTCAGTGGCGTCTGGGTGTCTTAGTGGGTTAAGCATCTGCCTTTTGGTTCAGATCAAGATCCCAGGGTCCTGGGAAAGAGTCTGGCATTGGGCCCCCTGCTCAGCAGGGAGTGTGCTTCTCATTCTCTCTTTCTGCCTGCTGCTCCTCCCGCTTGTGCTCTCTCTCTTCCTCTCTCTGTCAAATAAATAAGTAAAATCTTTAAAAAAAAAGACTAGAACAGTTACTTCATAAAGGAAAATATAAAAATGTTCAATATACTCCTAAAAAGCTTGTCACTGTGATTAATCATGAAAGAAATGCAAATTAAAACCACAGGATAACACTACACACACTCTAGAACAGCTAAAACTAAAAAGTTTGGAAGTAAATGTTGGCGAACTTCTAGAGCAACTGATTCTCATACTTTACTAAAAGATAGTAAAATGATGCAATGACTTTTGGAAAATATTTCATAGATTTATAATATATAAATGTTATATTAAATATGTTAAATGGAAAGTTAACATATTAACTAGCAGTTACAGTCCTAGATATTTACCCCAGGTAAATAAAATGTATATCCCTGCGCAGTCTTGTGCTTTAGTGTATTTATCAGCTTAATATTTTTACAGTTTCATTTTTAATAGACAAAGATTAAAAGCAATCCTCTGCTCATCAACAGATGAATGGATAACAAATTGTGGTGATTTCAGACAATGGTTATTCCTCAGCAAAATTAGGAATAAACTCTCTAATACACACAGCAACATGGATGAATCTTACAAATATACTGAATGAATGAAGCTGATGTAAGAGGGTACATACTGTATAATTCTATTTATAGAAGTTTCTAGAAAATTCATAAACCACATCTTCTTTATCCATTCATCTTTCGATGGACACCGAGGCTCCTTCCACAGTTTGGCTATTGTGGACATTGCTGCTAGAAACATCGGGGTGCAGGTGTCCCGGCGCTTCATTGCATCTGTATCTTTGGGGTAAATCCCCAACAGTGCAATTGCTGGGTTGTAGGGCAGGTCTATTTTTAACTCTTTGAGGAACCTCCACACAGTTTTCGAGAGTGGCTGAACCAA
Organism: Canis lupus familiaris; assembly: GCF_011100685.1. Lineage (NCBI taxonomy): Eukaryota > Metazoa > Chordata > Mammalia > Carnivora > Canidae > Canis > Canis lupus. Next base: position 25,581,709 of record NC_049240.1, read on the forward strand.
TTCACATTCCCACCAACAGTGCAGGAGGGTTCCCCTTTCTCCGCATCCTCTCCAACATTTGTGGTTTCCTGCCTTGTTAATTTTCCCCATTCTTACTGGTGTGAGGTGGTATCTCATTGTGGTTTTGATTTGTATTTCCCTGATGGCAAGTGATGCGGAGCATTTTCTCATGTGCATGTTGGCCATGTCTATGTCTTCCTCTGTGAGATTTCTCTTCATGTCTTTTGCCCATTTCCTGATTGGATTGTTTGTTTCTTTGGTGTTGAGTTTAAGAAGTTCTTTATAGATCTTGGAAACTAGCCCTTTATCTGATATGTCATTTGCAAATATCTTCTCCCAATCTGTAGGTTGTCTTTTAGTTTTGTTGACTGTATCCTTTGCTGTGCAAAAGCTTCTTATCTTGATGAAATCCCAATAGTTCATTTTTGCTTTTGTTTCTTTTGCCTTCGTGGATGTATCTTGCAAGAAGTGACTGTGGCCGAGTTCAAAAAGGGTGTTGCCTGTGTTCTCCTCTACGATTTTGATGGAATCTTGTCTCACGTTTAGATCTTTCATCCATTTTGAGTTTATCTTTGTGTATGGTGCAAGAGAGTGGTCTAGTTTCATTCTTCTGCATGTGGATGTCCAATTTTCCCAGCACCATTTATTGAAGAGACTGTCTTTCTTCCAGTGGATAGTCTTTCCTCTTCTATTGAATATTAGTTGGCCATAAAGTTCAGGGTCCACTTCTGGGTTCTCTATTCTGTTCTATTGATCTATGTGTCTGTTTTTGTGCCAGTACTACACTGTCTTGATGACCACAGCTTTGTAGTACAACCTGAAATCTGGCATTGTGATGCCCCCAGATGTGGTTCTCTTTTTTAAAATTCCCCTGGCTATTCGAGGTCTTTTCTGATAATTTGAATTGTAGTGACATAATGCACTTCAGCGTTTGGTTGGTACTGAAAAGAGTGAGATTGACTAGGGAATGCAATAGGGAGACTTGTTTGGGGTAATGAAAATATTTTTCATTTTGATTCTGGTGGTGGTTAAATAGATATGTCAAAATTCATCAACATGCATTTAAAAAAATGATACACCTTGTTGTATATAAATTATGGCTTACAATGTTGATTTAAAAAATCAGAGTAACAATTTTAGGAATGAGATATGTAATTTTCTATAACAATGTAGGGAAAAAGGAAACATAAGTAAAACTAAATTGATTTCAACAGAGGACGTAAAAATCCCAATTATTATAAGAAACTAGTTTGGATTGAAAGAGGCTGCTCAAATCCTATGTTTACCACTTCCTAATATGGATAAATTACCTAATATATCCAATTCAGTTTCCTTATCTGCTTTTATGAGTTTAATAATTACACTTATCTCAAGGTGTTGATTTAAAAACAAAATGAAGTTATGAACATAAAATGCGTGAGTATGGTATAAAGTATTCAACAAGTCCTAGACACGTTTATTAGTATTGTAATATTGAGAATACTTGTATTTTTTAAGTAAATCTTTTGAACCTTTCCATGTAGCATGTTAATATTCGTAGGGCTCCACCCAAGTTGCTTCTCTGCATTTATTTACATGCTGATTTGCTGAATTTCTCAGTCCTTCATTGGGATGTGAGTTGCCTACAGGCAGATACTATTCTTGCTTTGCCTACTGTTGTACCCCAGCACCTGCACAACCCTGGGCCTGTGGTAGATGCTTATTGTCTTTTTGTGAATGATTACCTGGAGGGTCCAGGAACACAGAGAAGAGTTTCCTTTCTGAGTATCTTCAATTTTTAGTCTCTCTCATGCTTAGTTATTCTCAATCTTTTCTGTGGAATGAAAGATCTAGTCCTTCAGAAAGTAATTTTAGGTTTTGATGAGCATAGCCTTGTGGATTTCTTGGGGGGACACATGAGCTTTTTTTTGTGTGGTCTTTTTGAGTGTAGGTTGGGGATTCAGAAGGTCCTGGTCATGGGAGGCATGGTAGGTATGGTGTGCTGCATCAAGGTGTTTGGGAATTCTTGTATTTTACAGAACCTCCTGTAGGTAGCTGGCTTGTTCCTGCTTACTGCTTCAAGGGTTTACTACTGTCTGCTACACAGACACCCGTTTTTGATAAAATGTCTCTTAATCAAACTTTTCTTTGAACTGTTCACAGTTATTAGAGCTACAGGTCATATATGAAGGTCCTTGTAGGATTGAGTATTTCTACATAACCCCTACTTATCTTTTATTGGTGGAGAACCTGTTGGGAAAAGTTCTAAATGTTGTCTCACATCATACATCTAAATAGAAACAGAGCAGAGCAAGAATCCAGATATTTGAACTTATAATATAAAGAACTTATGATAAAGTGAACTTTCAACAGACATGGAAAGTTTTTTTTGTGTGTGTTTGTTTGTTAGTTTGTCTCTGAATGTCTCCACTCTCCAACTTTTTTGTTTTTATATCTGAACTATGGATGTTGTATGCCCTGGGATAGGTCCAAATTCAATATTTTTATCTTCCAACATTTATGCTGGACACAATGCTTAACATTGTGCTATTTATATAAATGTTATTCTCCTAAAGATTGTAACTTAATATTGATGAATGCATAAAAGAATGATAGAATCATTTTTGCTTATATTGGCAAATACACTTTGGGGGGGCTCTTTGTTTTGTCTTTAAAGTTTAGACATCTACATAAACATCTTCTGTAGCTCTGACAAATACATGCTTGTTTTCTTTCTAAGATTGTATTTTTTTGAGAGAGAGAGAGAGAGAGAGAGAGAGAGAAAGAGAATGGGGGTGTGGGGGCAAAAGGAGAGGGAGAAGCAGACCCCCACTAAGTGGGGAGTCCAATGCAGGGCTCGATCCCAGGACTCAGAGATCATGACCTGAGCTGAAAGCAGGCACTTAGCCAACTGATACACCCAGGTGCCCGAATAAATGCTTGTTTTCAAAGGACTTTCATGTATTTGAGTTTTGTCTCTCTTCCAAAAGGAATAGTAGTAGTTACACACATAGATGTATGCCTAATAAACCATTATTCTATCTTCTTCTAAATTCATAACACCCACCTAGCCGCAGCCTTGGCCCTTGCAGAAGCCAATGTGATTGTAGGGAATTAGCTTTTATTGTGCTTGGACCAAACACAACGGGTTTGAAAGAGTTATTGAAGTCTGTGGAGAGCAGAACTGTGTATTTTTTCCCCTCCCCTCCAGAGATTATCCAATAAAATGGATTTTCATTCTACACAATGGCCAGGAACTGCAGGCCAGCAGACTCTGTCCCCTCTGTCCTCCCATCCTGGTGTCCAAAGGGCCAAATCTCCTGAGAGAACAAATAGTTAAGATCCTCAGGAAGACACAGGCAGGCAGGAGCAACAATGGAATTAGAGAGGTCTGTGGTTTGGGGAGGGACATCCAAATCAAGAGTGATTTTATTTAAATAAGCTAAATTACCCTAACAAGGTGTTTTTCAACTTCAGCAGCCCTCGAAATTTTATCTTCTTAACTCCATCCGAGGTATTGCATTCTGCCACTCGAATGAAATATTAGCAATAGAAGCACCATTCTAGTTAGTCTCCATTCAACCCCAAACTTTAATAGAAATAACCTGTCGGCTTTGATTGAGTGTGATATCACTATAGGAGCCTTGAATTTAAGCTGGGGGGGATAAAGAAAATTGCATAGTGTGTGAAGCCAGTTTGACTAAAATGGAAATTTTACTTTAGTCCCATCTGGCTGCCAAAAGGCCACTTCTAATACTTTCACAAAGCAATTTACCTTCACAGCAAAAAAATAAAAACTAGAAACTGAAAATGCAAAAATCCAAACTAAAGCAAACTAAACAAAACCTAGATCTTCTTTGCAAAGTTTGAACTTGGGCTCTTCATTGTCTCTCCAGGGGCTGGGACTGAGCTCAGCATACCAGACCTTCCTATCAGACTCAGCTCCCTTTTGTTATTGAGCACATTCAGTTTTCTTGGATTTTAAATATTTTTTAAAAAGACCAAAATATCCCAAAATAGAACTCCTATCTGTCAAATACTTGAATTAAAACTCACTCCACACTTGCTTCAAGATTTTGAGAAAAAGCAACATGGGGGTTGCTATGGGTGTTTAGTAGAGTTGGCAAAGGACATGCATCCTTGGGAGACCTGTAAGCCACAACCCAGTTCTGCTGATGGTCCTAAGGATCATTTTACACCCAGGGCTGTAAATTCCACCACATATTCCTAGGGAAAAATTTGCCAAAATTTATTTGTGAAAAGAAAATACCATTTCAGTGACAGTCACATATGAATGCGTGTGAGTATTTGGAACTCTGATGTATAAGCAGTAGAACCTGAGAGTCCAAATTGTAGGAATGGGTAAATTCTGATTTTACAATGAAGATTTTTTTTAGTTTAAATTTGTAAAGGTATTTGTTCCATTGACTCATTGAATGCTCTTTGAGACTCTATTTCAATGTCCATTAAAAATCTACGCAGAAATATAAGGAAGACTATAGATGTGATGTTAAAGACATACTTTAGAAACAGGCTCTGTTTGCCTTCAAAAATACAATGTTTGACTAAGTAGAGTATCAGAGGAAACAAATCTTATTGTCTGGGAGGGTAGGGGTAAACGTATGAATGCTATCTGGGCAATTTATTTGAAGAGTTTTAGTTGATCAGTACAAGAGTGTGTTATATCTATACTTGGTCACCTCTGGGCAATCAAACAGGTACTCCCACCTCACACACACACACACACACACACATCAACACACAAAAACAACAGAGGACATCTTTACCTCTTGGTACTGTCCAAAGCAAAATATAGACCAAGGAATAAAATACAGGATCATTGGAAGATTTGTCTCTTAAGCCCTCAGGTCTCAGCGTATCTCTTTAAAACAACAAATAAGGAGAGGAAAAACTTGAAAGCAAGTATTGTTCTACATAAATTGTACAGATGAAAAAAACGGGTGCTTGATGCTTAGGGAGGTAAACAATTTGCCCAAGACTGAGCAGCTGATAAGTGATGGAACTGAATATAACCTTTGCTTCCTCTGTTCCACAGTCCATCGTGCTAGTAGTCCAAGGCTTTGCTGCTGTTTCCCAGGGTTTTCATGCCAATAGCAACCCTCCCATTTTCCCATTGAGTGACCTCCAGCAGCAAGAGTTCAACACAGAATGACAACAAGCTTATTTCATTTGTCAGGATATCCTCTGATCACTTCACTTCCTTGTCAAAACTTACATGTCCAAGCCTCCATTCTCATAAGACTATGCTCCCTGATTTCCAATATCAGACATAATTTTTACATTAGCACATCTGAGCTGAAGCACTCATGTCTGGTAACAATATATCACAGTCATCCTAAATTCACTTCTCAAAAAGCTCTTTTATTTACACCACTGATTTTAGGGAAATCACTAACCATTGATTTTTTCCACTTCCCCCTACTTCATTAGCTCTTAGGTTAGGCTTCATGTTTCTGACTTCTCACACGATTTTCTCCCCCTGGCCAGCACATAATCCTTAGCTCTGTGCACTGCAACTTCTAGCTCTGTGCTAATTCTAGTTTCCATGTCCTGCACATGGCTACACCCTATAGAGAACACTGCATACATACACTCAAACTTTTAAAAAGCTATTAGCTATCCAAAGCAATTTCACATGTGTTCTTTCATTTAATTCTTATAGAACCCAGTGCTGTAAGAATTACTATTATTTATTTTACATATAAGACTATCAAGAATTGAAGAGGCTTGAAAAAGCAAATTCACCAGGAAGTTTAAGCTTTAGAACTCTTCACTTCTGCAAGGTCCTGTGAGAGTGGGGGACTTGTAGGAGCTGTTGCTTATTCTGGGTAAGGAGAAGAAGTCAGGCTACCTTCAGGAACCACTTCTATATGAGCAGCATTTCTGGTGTCTCAGGAAAAAAAAAAGTATCAGACCAGCCAAAGCTTCAGTAATATGTTGTGATTTCCTTATTTATCCTTAATAAATAATTACATTTATATTTTATTATATAAACCTGTACCTAACCCTGAGTTACTTGCCCCAGACAATGGAAGAAAAGGGACTGGTAGCCTTTCCATGTATCAGATGCTGGCACTGACCTTATCTTGGAAGGCCTGGGGAGGAGTGATCTCCTCCCTTCAATCTTCCCAAGGCTAAAGCCATATCAACGTGTTCCTTTGGATCTCACACAGCACTTTTTAAGGCCTTTTGTTTTTATATAGCAAACTTCTTTGCTATGTTGTCATACCTTTGTTGGGCTATTTCTCCAGATAAATTGGGAGAGGGCCTGGGTCAATGCCCCTTTCTGAAGAATCTCCATGGCATGACCTTGGTGAGTAGCAGCTAAGCCTTTCAGAATATGGAAAGCTTTTTCTATACTGCCCAGCATCCTGCTGGGTCTATCCATTGGTCTCTAGTTTTAAAACTGTAAAGATGGTTTATGGATCTAAGGAACAGGAGAACCTGAGGACCCCCACCCACCTCACAAGATGGTAGAAGACAGATTCACGGATCTGCATCTTTGATTTCAGCACTTACCTCCAAGCAGAAAGTGCTCTTAACTTACACCTTCCATTCATCCATTCATTCAGCAAATATGTTTTATTTTTAATTAAAAAATTTTATTTAGATTCACACTGCATTATTACTTTAAGGGGTAGAATTTAGTGATACATCTGCTTTTTATCTTATTTTTCCTTTCTTTCCTCTATGTTCATCTTTTTTGGTTCTTAAATATCACACATGAGTGAAATCAAATCAAATCATATGCTATTTGCCTTTCTCTGACTGACTTATTTGGCCTAGCATAATACCCTGTAGTTCTATCCACATTGTTGCAAATGACAAGATTTAATTCTTTTTGATGGTTGAGTAACATTCTGCATGCATGCCACATCTTTTTTATTTGTTTATTTGTCAATGGATATCTAGGATTTATCTATATTTTGGCTATTGCTGCTATAAACACTGGGGTGCAGGTGCCCCTTTAAATTATTATGTTTGTGTCATTTGGATAAATGCCTAGTAGTGCAGTTGCTGGATAGCTCTTTTTAACTTTTTGAGCAAGCTTCATACTGTTTTTTTCAGAGTGGCTGAAGCATTTGATTCCCACCAACAGTATAAGAGGATTCCCGTTTCTCCTCATCCTTGCCGACATCTGTTGTTTTCTGACATTAATTTTAGGTATTCTGAGATGGTATCTCATTGTGGTTTTGATTTGTATTTCCCTGATGGCGAGTGATGTTGAACATATTTTCATGTGTCCATTAGCTATTTGTGTCTGGAAAAATGTCTGTTCATGTTTTCTGCCCATTTCTTAACTGGATTTTTTGTTTTTTGGATGTTGAGTTTGATAAGTCCTTTATAGGTTTTATGTACTAGCCCCTTTATCTGATATGTCATTTGCAAATATCTCCTTCCATTCCATAAGTTGACTGTTTCCTTTGATGTGCAAAAGCTTTTTATCCTGATGAAGTCCCAATAGTTCATTTGTGCTTTATTTTCCTTTGGAGTCATGTCCAGTAAAAAGTTGTTGTGGTTGAAGTCAGAGGTTGCTGCCTGTGTTTGCTAGGATTTTGATGGACTTCTGTCTCACATATAAGGCTTTTGTCCATTTTGAGTTTATTTTTGTGTATGATGTAAAGAAATGGTCCAGTTTCATCCTTCTATATGTAGCTGTCCGATTTTCCCAGCATGATTCATTAAGAAATTTTTTTTTCCATTGGATATTCTTTCCTGCTTTGTTGAAGATTAGTTGACCATAGAGTTGAGGGTCCATTTCTGTATTCTCTGTTCTGTTCTATTGATCTATGTGTCTGTTGTTGTGCCAGTACCATACTGTCTATATGATCACAGCTTTGTAAAACAACTTCAATTCTGGAATTGTGATGCCTCCAGTTTTGGTTTTATTTTTCAACATTCCTTTGGCTATTTGGGGTCTTTTCTGGCTCCATACAAATTTTAGGATTGTCTGTTCCTACTCTCCTACTCCTACTCTCTAAACATAAATATGTTTAGGCACTGACCTAGATCCTGGGGACAAAACTAGAAAAGATTCTACCCCTGCCTTCAAGGTGCTAAGCAAAGAAGGGTTATTTATTATTAGTGATGCTATGATGTCTGTAGAAAATTTAAGTTGCCTGGGTTATTTTGTATTGGTCCATGAACTGAGACTTAACATGGATAAATGGGCCATTATTTTTACTTGACAAGGTACCCTTTAAGGAATATTTTTTTTCCAGAAAATTTGTTTATCCACTGAATCTTGCTTTCCTATTCTGGTAAAATGTGACACCTTTTCTGATGGGAACAGTCCTTTAAGTTGGAACTTTCATGGACGTACAGTGTGAATGTGAAAGATGGAGAGATATGTTGAGTTGTGTTCATCTGGCTCGTGCTGTAAAGGTGGCAGTGCAGTTACCTTGGCAACATCTGAGGAACTTTCTCAGTTAACAATTTGCTTTCTCATGAGAACATTTTCCCTGTCCACCTCAAATTTCTTTTGCCTCTGACCAGGAATTTCTAGCCCTTCTAACTTGCTCTTCCTCTGCTTATCTGTGGAATATATAGCTAGGACTACAAAGTCATTTTAGTAGTTGCCAGATGTCTTGACAATATGGTTAGATAATATTTAATGGATTGAAAATGTTTCATTCTCTTTAAATCAGAATTTTTTTAATGTGGAAAATTAAATGCCTCTAAAATGTTTGCTGGAACAGCCCCTACTGAGAACTCCCATTTGTATGCTGCTTTTGTGGAGAAGGGAAATGCCAGGTCACTTAGCACTTAATTCTATGTGTTTCCTTTCCATCACCCCTAAAGAGTAGCCCCTTGGAGGGCAGACACCATATCTTACAATTCTTTGGTGTTTCCTCTAGAATTTGGTTCCATGTTGGATATAGAATAAATTATTTTTATTGTTCTCTTGTCAGTCCTACATCTGACATGAATTACCTCTTATATTTGCTGACATGGCTATGAGTCACTCCCACCTCTTAGCATTTAGCAAATTGAAGGTGAAGGTTATTCTAACTCATGCCTATCACTCCCACACTCAACACAGTGCCAGGCATATTATGCACAGTCAGTGAAGGTGAGATGAGTGAGTGAATGAATGAATGACTACTTACCTTGAATTACATAAGCAATATTTTGACGTAATGGCTGAAACTTGTGCCAGTATACAGAAGCTTTGCCTTTTTTTTTAATAAAATAATTTTTATTGGTGTTCAATTTACCAACATACAGAATAACACCCAGTGCTCATCCCGTCAAGTGTCCCTGTCAGTGCCCGTCACCCACTCTCCCCCACCCCTCGCCGTCCTCCCCCTCCACCACCCTTAGTTCATTTCCCAGAGTTAGGAGTCTTTATGTTCTGTCTCCCTTTCTGATATTTCCCACACATTTCTTCTCCCTTCCCTTCTATTCCCTTTCACTATTATTTATATTCCCCAAATGAATGAGACCATATAATGTTTGTCCTTCTCTGATTGACTTACTTCACTCAGCATAATACCCTCCAGTTCCACCCGCATCGAAGCATATAATGGGTATTTGTCGTTTCTAATGGCTGAGGAATATTCCATTGTGTACATAAACCACATCTTCTTTATCCATTCATCTTTCGATGGACACCGAGGCTCCTTCCACAGTTTGGCTATTGTGGACATTGCTGCTAGAAACATCGGGGTGCAGGTGTCCCGGCATTTCACTGCATCTGAATCTTTGGGGTAAATCCCCAGCAGTGCAATTGCTGGGTCATAGGGCAGGTCTATTTTTAACTCTTTGAGGAACCTCCACACAGTTTTCTAGAGTGGCTGCACCAGTTCACATTCCCACCAACAGTGCAAGAGGGTTCCCTTTTCTCTGCATCCTCTCCAACATTTGTTGTTTCCTGCCTTGTTAATTGCCCCATTCTCACTGGTGTGAGGTGGTATCTCATTGTGGTTTTGATTTGTATTTCCCTGATGGCAAGTGATGCAGAGCATTTTCTCATGTGCATGTTGGCCATGTCTATGTCTTCCTCTGTGAGATTTCTCTTCATGTCTTTTGCCCATTTCATGATTGGATTGTTTGTTTCTTTGGTGTTGAGTTTAAGAAGTTCTTTATAGATCTTGGAAACTAGCCCTTTATCTGATACGTCATTTGCAAATATCTTCTCCCATTCTGTAGGTTGTCTTTGAGTTTTGTTGACTGAAGCTTTGCTTTTAAGGAGTGTATAAGATGTCTGGCATCCAAACTTCTTCTCTGTTTGCCTAACCAGCTCTGACTTGTCCTAAAGAATAATCTCAGAAGTCACTTCTTCCCTGAAAGTTCTCCTGACTCCGACATAAATTGTGGTTTTTGCTTCCCTGTTACTTTGCACAAACCCTGGTACAAAGTACTCCTATGTTCATTCCTTTCAGACACATGCTCCAGTGCTGTAGGCACTGTACTGGGTACCGTGGCAATTAGTGAACTATCTCACCAACTCACTGCCACTCTCTCTACAGTGGATGTGTGGAAAAGACCAAGCATGGGTCTAGGGGGCTCCATTAGAGCACTATTCCCTACATTCCATCTCCCATGCCATATTCCTGAGGCTATGATTTATATAGCTTCTGGAAGGGGCATTACTATCAGACTGCCTACTTTAGCTTTTTCCTAAGTAAATAAAAATTAAAATATATCTAATGTTATGTTGTATGTTCTCAGGTCCCAGAAACCTGGGATAGGCTCCCCAGCCAACCTGTATATCTTCAGTCTGGTCCTCTCACTGACAGAATCTTTGGCCCTGCCACAAGAAAGCTGTTTCCTTGTCCAAGACATCTTCCTGCTTCAGTCAACCCTGCAGACTTCCTGGTGCACAGGCCCATGGTCTCCCCACAGAGTTGGGAAGCTCCTTGTTTCTGTCTAGCTCTGTCACACTTGGTCCCGTGGTCCCTGGAACAACACTGCACGTGTTCTTTGTCCCACATATTTCCTCACGAAAAAGACTTCTTCAGTTTTTATTGATGGAAATTAATCTCAGAAACTCAGGGCTTGTGAATGAGTCAGAGCTGGTGGGACAAAGGCCATGTAGTCCGTTCCATGGCTCTATCAGTCTTTCAGGTGCTCACACACTCAAGGGCCCTCGCTTGACACCTCTTTCTAGAATGCAAAATGATGTCTGAAGGTTGGAAGTGACCAGCAGCTAGACCAGGCAAGACTTTGAATCCCAGAATCACTGCATCTGGGACAAAATTTCTGCAATGATAAACCATCAGTAATGAAGAGGTTAAAATACAACATGGTCAACAATATGGAGTGAATATTAGGCCACAGGTTACTGCTCTAGTTATGACATTGTGGCAGGTGAATCAGCATTACCTGCAGAGAGGGCAAGACAACAGTATGCAATCAGGAAAACATGGGGTTAGGGACAGCCCCAGGGCTGAGTCCAGTCTCCCTCCTCTTCCAGGTATGTGAACTTGGGCAAGGATTACAACTCTTTTAGCCTCAGATCCCCCACCTAAAATGAAGATATTCATACTCAGCTCCTCATATTGTGAGAATAAGAAGCAATGAACATACAATACACAGCACATAATAGACTTCTACTCTAGTCATTTTGAAAGGATTTATAATCCAATGAGTGAGGCAAAACAATACATAAATCTTATTAAGATTAAAGTATTTTAAAAAGAGTAAATAATGTCTTTGCTTTAAAAACTCAACTTAAAAAGAAGGCAGGGGAATATTATCCCTCAATTAGGGAGAGGTTTAATATATCAAATTATTAGTAAAATCTGAGTCAGGAGAGGTCTCAGAGAGTTCCTGACATATCTCCTCATTTCAAAAGCCATTAAAAATATTCTAAAGAGTTATAATTAATATTCAGGCCTTCTATAGCAGTTAGAGGCCTTTCCAGAGCTATCAACCCTCTGTGTTATTTTCAGTGAAATGTTTAAAGCAAACAGTACCATGTGCTATGACTCTGCTCAATTATGCCCTGGTCAGGACAAGAGTCCATCTGGGGCCTTCCAGATGCTATAATGACCACCTGGGTGCTAATTTGTGACTCATGTGGAAAACAGAATATAAGCATTTTACACAGATTTGGTAAATGCATTAGAAGGCCCCAATAGAAGGCATCTGAAAATGCTATTTGGAGAAAGTAAGGACTGAGAAAGATATCCTTTTGTACTTTATCGCACATAATACCATTTTTTAAATGTTTTTAGAATCACATAATGACTTTTCTCTACAAGAAATCCATCACCTATTTGCTCATTTACACTCCATTTAACAGGAATGAAGAATCCTCTAAATCCTATAGAAATTTCTCGATTTTAGTTGAGTTTCACCTAGAGTGGTTTATTTTCCTTGTTCTTTTAGCAGACATTTTTGTTTTAAGCTGCTGGTCTGCTATGTACTTTGTCTTGCACCCACAAAAGATAAAAAAAAAGGAAGCTGAGGATTATCAGCTGATTATCAGCTGTTTCTGGGTTCAGTGTTATCAGGCTTAGTGCTGGACAAGAAGGAATATGAACCCAGATCAAGAAGGTTTAAATTGTGAACACTAATAGCAGTGAAGGACTACCTTCTCCTTTGAGAGAAAGATGTGGGTTATTATAATAAAGAAGTGAGAGAGATAGAAGGAAAGGAGGAAAAATAAATTGAAGTATGTACACCTGAAGGTAAAGCTTCTGAGTAACTTTCGGCAGGTCACTTAAACTATTTCCTCTGTATTTCATATAAAATAAGGGTAATATGTTATTAAAAATATTTTATGAGTATTAGAAATAATATAGGTAGGTTGGTTAAAGACCAGGGAAAAGATAAAACTTCCTTTAAATTAATCATGACAATGTAAATTATACCAGCACAGAGTCAAGAGCACTCCAATGAGGATCAGAGGGCAGGGTCGTTGAGCTTGTCTATATGGTGAACAGGCATCATATTATAGTGGAACGAATGGGAATTTGGAGCCAAGGAACATACATCATTTCTTAGCTTGGGATCTTAGGGAGTGGAAATCAGCCACAGGCCCAAAGTCTCTCTGAAACCTATGTGGCTAAGTCAAAGATGCAAAGCTCTGACCTCTCATCATCAAACCATTTCCCAGGATCCTTTTCAGTAAGTAACTTTGAGGGAGAGGTCATGTCTCTTTTGGAGACAAAGAGCAGATTTACTTATTGCTTGCTGTAAAATGGTAGACTTTCCAGGGTCAGTGTTTTTCAGCTATGATACAAGCAGTCCACTGCATGCACAGCATCCACCTGCGATGGTAGAACATGGGAGTGAGAGGAACTGAAGCAAATTGGGCTGCTTATTTTGCTATGCAGAATGAAGTTCTTTGTCTCTGATCCAGGAGTCTTGTATCTACTGCCAGGACCCCTTAAACAGTAGTAGGCTAACTTACCAGCTGATAAACTGGGTAAAATAAAATTCCGTCCTTCACAATGTCCTAGATCAAACTATTTTATTTCTCAAAGTCTTCATTTGCTCATCTGTGGAACATAGACAATAGTAGTGTTCTCAAAGAACTGGTATGTCCATTTAAATGTTATTAAATGTTAAGGGCCTAGTCTAGTTCCTAAGCATCTGCTGAGTGGTTGGGTCCTTTCTAAGGCTTCCAAACTGTATCAATGTTGCTGGACCATTCTACAGCATGTTCAGAGCCATAACACCTAGCAGCATTGATTTCTTCTTTTTTTCCATGTGTCATTTTCACCTTGCCATTGGACACTAAGAAGCTTGAGAACAAAGTGTGTATTACATGTGTGTTTTGTAACCCTGACTGTACTTAGCTCATTGTCACAAAGATACCTAGCACCCAGAAAGCGAATGTTTGAGCATTGCTCGATAGACGTGTACCTCTGCCCTTTAGGTAAGGCCTTTAGCTTCCTGCACCTCATCCATAACACAGAACTGATAAATAAAACTTGTTTTACTTTTGTCACTGATTCTTCTTGGAGGTCAATGACATTACCAATGTACTTATAAAATTATGATGTTTGAAATCATCAATAAGATAATGACTCAAATTTATTGAATGTTCCTTGTGTATCAACTACTAAATTCATATACCTCACTGTAGCCTTCTGATAATTCTTTAAATATTTTTCTCATGATTTTACAGATTGGGAAACCAAGACTCAGCAAGGTTGAGTGAATTTTCCAAAGTCGCAGAGTTACTAAGTTAGATAGATTGTATTTGAATCCAGGACAATAAGACTCTATAATTGTGTTGTCCAATATAGTGGCACTAGTCATGTATGGCTATTTAAAATAAAATTGAACAAAACCAATAATATTCCTATTTCATAAGGTTTATGAGTATCAAGAAATTTTTCCAAGGTTAGAGTAGCAGCAGGTGACAGAACCGGAATCCAAACCCAGGACTGTTGGTGCTATAGGTTGGTCTCTATAGGTATATGGCTTCTCTATTCCTGGTATGTATGACTGTTTCAGTTTCTTTTTGACACTCAGCCTCATTCAGATAAGCAGCTAAAGCTCCAGACTGAAATGGCCCAGGCACTAATCTTCTTATTTAACTTATCCCATTTTATGTGAGTGGAAAAAAGAGAACACACTTAGAAATAACTGATGATGAACAAATGTTTGTTGAAGTGATTTATTGTCTTTTTCATTAACTGATATTATTACAGACATGAAACAGAAATATTAGACCAAAACAAATCTGGAATCTTTGAACAAGAAAGTTGTCTCAAAGCTGACGTATTTACAAATATGGGCACTAAATATTTCCCTTGGGCTAAGAGAGTGCCGAATGAAAGATAAAGACAAAGAATATTACAGAAAAACCTGAAAGGTAAGGACCAGCTATGGATAAAGAGCAGTACGACAACCTCAGATATGGGAAACAAATTTGGGTTTTGAAAGGTGACTGGACTAGAAGTGTAAACTGCTTAGAAAGATGAGATTCTGCTTTCCTTTCCAACCTATTTCCTGACAACTCAGCATATTTAAAGCTCTGTATTGCTTGCAATTTTTATATACATTTGACATTTCTTGCTTACCTGTGTGTTCTTGTTCCTACTTTCACCCTACTGATAATATCCTCACTGCCTACTTAATTCTTAATTCCCATGGGACTGATTAGTCACTCTCCCTTGTACTACTCAAGAATCCTGGGCTTACCTCTAAAACTTCATTTATCTGATTTGTTTACACTTCTAACTCCCTGGATCAGTTAGCTTTTGCTGCTTAAAAAAATCACCTCAAAACTTAGTGGCTTAAAACAACAACCATTTATTATCGATCATGAATCTTAAGAGTCAGCTGTGTCATTCTACTGAGCTGAAGTAGGCTTGGCTGACCTTAGCTGGGCTCACTCATGTGTCTGCAGTCAGTTTGTGTGCACCCTGGGGTCTGGCAAATTAAAGATGGGCTTACTTGCATAGCTGTTGGGTAGGGGACAGAAGAACTGGGCCACATGCCTCCGATTCAGACTGCTAGCCCAGATTTATTACTATGTCAACTGACAGACTTCCAACAGCAAGAACAAAAGCTTGTGAGACCTCTTGAAGTGTTGCTTTAGTAATGCCATGGTGCTACTTCTGCTACAGTGCTTTGGTCAAAACTCATGACCCATCAGACACAAAGGGTGGGGGCGATGCAAATTATATTGCAAAGAAGTGGTAATTGAGATCATTTCTGTAAATGATCTATCACACCCCATCACATCTTCTTCATCAACAACAAATATGGGAACTGAGTTTTACTTATCCATCTATGCCCAGGACCCTCTAGAAATTAGGGTTTTGTGAATGTTTTATGACAGATGCTGATGAATGAAAAATATTAGAGGAAAGAAATGGGAAAAAGGACCAAGTATGGTGGTTGTCATCATGGAAAACAGTTGCTGTAGAGGAGGACCTCTGATTCTTCTACTATCAGGCCAAATCTGGAAAAACAGCAATCATCTCATCTTCCTCTTCTCCCATTTATTCCATCTTTCCATTGACTCCACCCCTGAACACACACATAAAGATATTTCTGAGAAGGAATATATGGTTCATGTCATTTCATGAAAATATGTTCTTTGTATGTTCCTCTAAGCCTCTTCCTGCTTCACCCTCCTCTCTATAGCTCTCACTTGAAATCAAAGTATAGGGACAAATCCCAAGGAGGAGGATGCTGAAAACATGAAGATGGAAACAAGTAAAAAACACAGTAGTTAAAAACAAGGTTGAAAGCCAATATGCCTCAGTCTAGGGCAATTTACAATGAATTAAAATTCTCTCACAAAAAGATCTACTGCAAGTTGTCTCTGAGCACTCCATTTTGTCCTTGACTGGAGTTTCTTCTCTATGGAAGAGGAGAGTGAGAGGCTGGACTACAGCTATCTTCAAGAGTTTCCCAAAGTATATTTTATTAAGTAAATTTATTAGTATAATATACTTTAATATATTTATATTATATTTACTATTAAGATAAGATGTGGAGGAAAAGTTTCCGTGTTTCAAAATCTTTGGGACACTTTGAAACATGCTTCAAATAATATATCTAGTTTGTGGAGATTAATATTATATGCTATTGAGATGCTAGTTCATCACTGAAAACCAAGGTAGAATCTAGGTATTTCTTTAAAACATATTTTAGAAAATGATGATCCTGCAATGATAGAATTCCCATGTATGCCTAATCAATTACCCCAAAATTTAGTGGTATAACAACCATTTATCATGTTCTCAAATTTTCTGGGTCAGGATTTCAGACAGCATATCAGCAATGACTTGCTTCTGTTTCATGATATCTAGGATCTCAGTTGAAAGAATTAACACCTAGGGACTGGAATCATCTTAAGACTCATTTACTCATATGTCTAATGATTAATACTGTAGGTAGGCTAAAACTTCAGCTGGTGCTGCTTCCCAGAATTCCTATTCATTGTTTTTCCATATAATCTGTGCCTTCTCACCACATGAGGATTGAGTTCCTAAAGAAGGCATCCTGGGAGAGCCAAGGGTAAACCATACCGACTTTTATGACCTAGCCTTGGAAGTTATGTGGTATCACTTCTGTTATGTTCTATTCATCAAGGTGGTCACAATCTGCTGGTTCAAGATGGAAAGAAAATGATAGATGGTGACAAGGTTCTAGGAGAGCATGTGGGATTAGAAATATTGATGTGAGGGCAGCCCAAGTGGCTCAGCGATTTAGCGCCACCTTCAGCCCAGGGCCTGATCCTGGAGACCCAAGATGGAGTCCCACGTGGCTCTTCCTGCATGGAGCCTGCTTCTCCCTCTGCTTGCGTCTCTGCCTCTGTGTGTGTGTGTGTGTGTGTGTGTATCTCATTAATAAATAAATAAAATGTATTTTTAAAATATTGATGTGATCATTTTTCTTTTGAAAAAATATATTTTATCATATTAATTATGTGTGGAAAGTTGCAGTGATATGAGCCTCATAAGAACAGAGAATTTGGGTAGTAATTTAGTGGGGAGATATGTTTAGAACTGGAGATTATAAAACATAATATTTTAAGTAGTCCATGTAAACCATCGGGGAATACATGACACCAGAAGACTATATTACCACAATGAAATGACCCAGCATTTGGGAGTTATGAAGTCAGATAAATGAAAATATCTTTCACAAACTCTACATAAGTATGTTTTACTGTATTGTGTTTCACTAGGAATTCAAAAAATGTCACTTTGAAGTGCTAGTCAAAAACTTAATTTCAACTAATTACTGTGATATAGCTGGGAAAATGGATCTGTGCCACATATGCTGAGTTATGAAGAAAGTAGTATCACAAGTATTACATTTAATGAAAGATATTGAATATTAAAATATGATAACTTTAGAAAATTACATAATATAAAATTCCCCAGTCTTGAGCAACCATTGAAGATAAGTAGTCATGATTAACCAAGACCTCCAGCTTTCAACTTCTGTTTTAGGAACGTCTTGATGTTTTAGAGGAGATACATGTTCCCCCAAACTCTGATTTTACTGGGAAAATCCAGTGCCTGGGTGAAGCTTTATTTATTCTCTGTCAATCTCTACATTGCTGGGAGCCAGTGGTGCCATGTGCATATTGCGGTCTATCCTGTGTATGAACTCTTTCAGAGCTCGTTGGAAAGGTTGAAGAGAAAATGCATCTCTTCTCTTTTTTTGTTGTGCTGTGTTGTTGGTATAGTTCCAAATTTTGATAGAATGTTTAGGAAAACAACAATTCCTTAGGCATTATCTATGGAACTGTGTGAGAAACATAGTCACCGGAGAGTAAAAATGTTGCTTTTAAAAATTACATTACATGGCTCACTCAGTCAGAAGAGCATGATCTTGGGGTTATGAGTACAAGCCCCATGTTGTGTGTAGAGATTACTTTTTAAAAATTACATCTCATGGTCTTCTGGTTATGCCATTATAAAGTCATCTATTGCTCTAAGTTACTCTCTTTTATAACCTAAAAAACAAAAACAAAACCTTAGACATAACAGAATAATCCAGCATGGAGAGTCTGAAATGTAGAAATAAGAAAATAGCCTGCTTTTATACTTCCCTTAGAATCTGAGGGACAAAATAGTGATGTGTTACCTGGGTCCTCTTATTGCCTCCATCACAGATAGAGCACTGAAGAAGCCTCAGATCTAGAACCACCAACAGGCACAGAAAAAAAAAATGTAACTCAAAAAAGTTTGTTTCATTCACCAAAGAAGAAGAAAAGATGGTCAAGCAACAGTAAATCTTTTTGAAAATATTTACTTTATTTCAGACACAAATAGGACAACCATAATCTTCAGCCCTGGCAGATTCATTAGGGATGAGTAGAAAGTTGATCTTCCATATCACCTCCCTACCACCCCTGGAAGCAGGTGTCACACTCCAATTTTTATTCTGGATATTGCCAGTGAGGCTAAACAGGGAGCTGATCTTTCATCCCTCTTCTGGCAAAAGCAGGTGGCCATGATCTGATTCCCATGCAGGGAAAATGCTGGTGAGGCTGAGTGGTGATTCTTCACTTCCTACACAACTGGAGTATGCAGAGTTCTGATTGTTCTCTATTGTATATTCTATGACAATGACAATGTCAGTGAGGTCCATCAGTGAGCAGAAATGCCTCTCCAACCCAGCAGCGATGAGACTTGAAAAGGAGATATGAGATGGGTCTGCTAATTAGGCTCCACTCTCCCCGCTCATGCCCCACATGTCACAGGACCTAGTGGGCAGCTAAGAATATACAACCATGTAGACCTCATTCAACAGCAACAGGCCTGCCAACTGAACAACAACAAAAAAAGTAAATAGAATCCAGAGCTTCATAACAAAATATCCAAAATGGCCAGCCATAACCATAAATTATTCCTACTAAGAGTCAGAAAAATCATTCACAGACAAATACAAAGATGAATTAGAGGTTTGAATTACCTGAAAAATGTTTTAAAGCAGCCACCATAAAGTTGCTTGAACATGCATTTATGAATTTCCTTGAAACAAATGAAGAATTAGAAAATCTGAGCACACAAATAAAAAGTTATAAAAATAAACTAATATAAATTATATATTCAGAAATTAAATAACCTCTCACTCTTAAAATGAATAAGCAAACAAACCTACAAAAAGCCTTAAGGGAGTGGGTTCAGTGGTAGAATGGAGATGAGAGAGGATAAAATTAGCAAACTTGAGGATAGTTCATTAGAATTTTCCTAAGCTAGACAACATGAAGAAAAAAGACTGATAAAAATTGAACAGAATCTCTGAGGCCTGGGAAAGAATATCAAAATACCCAACATCTATCTGTATCATTGGATTTCAAGATGGAGAGGAAAGATTGAGGCTCAAAAAGTATTAAAAAGAGTAATAGAAAATTTCCAATTTGAAAAAAGACAACCTATATAGATTCAAGAAGCTGAACACACTGCCAAAAAAGATATACTCAAAGAAATCAAGTCCAAAAGACATCATAATTAAACTTGGACAATCTAAAGCCAAAGACAAAATCTTGAGAGTACCAAGAATGGAAAGACACATTCCTTACAGGGAGATGCCAATTTGAATAACAGTGGATTTCTCACCTGATACAGTGGAGACCAGTAGGAAATGGGACTTTTTTCAGATATTGAAGGAAATAATTGTCAATCACAAAATCCAAAACTATCTTGCAGTAACAAATGGAAAATAAACAGATTCTTAATTGAAGAAAACTAGGAGAATAAGATGTTAGCATAACTGACTATAAAGAACTGCTAGAAGTTCTTTAAACAAAAAGAAAGTGCAAACAGAAAGCCCCTGGGAACTTCAGAAATAACTTTGATATGGATTAATGTGGGATAAATATAGTAGACTATCTCTATCATAACTTCATTAAATTATATTTGATGGTTGAAGCAAACTCATAAAACCATATGGCATTCAATATATGAAGAGGAAATACCCAAAGATTCTATTTTGGTAACTGAAAAGGGTAAAGAGACTTTGCAAGAAGTAAATTTTCCACAGTTCACTTGAAGTAGAAAGACATCAATACCAGGTCTCTCAGTTATGTGAAAAATTGTATTACCTTAAACAACCACTAGGAAAACTGTACAAAGTGATAGACTAAAAGACTATCAATAAATCAAGTTAGTTCTTCTTAAAAAAAATCATTAAAAGTTGATAAAACTAACAAGGTTGACAAAAGTTAAAAAAGTGGGCTGATAAAAGTTTAAAAAAATGGAAGATACAATTCACCAATATTGGGAATGAAATAAAGGACATGGGAGATATCACAATAAACCCCTCAGTCCAGAAGAAGGTAATTAGTAATACTGTGAACAATGTTCCAGTCATAAATTTAACAACTTAGAGGAAGTAGACAAAATAATCAAACAAGATGAAGTAGAGATCTTTGGTAGTATTTTAATCATTAAAGAAATTGAATTTGTAATTTAAAGTTTCCCCCACAAAAGAAATCTCCAGGCCCAGGTGGTTTCATTATCAAATATTACCAAATATTTAAAAGATTTACACTAATTTTATTACTATCCTTTCCAGGAAACTGAAGGGAACAATTTTCCATTCATTTCATGAAGCCGACATTACCCTGATAACAAAACCAGACAAAGATTACAAAAAAGATAACTACAAAATGTCTCTCCTATTTTACATGCAAAAATCATCAGCAAAATATTACCAATCATACCTGTGAGAATTAACTCAAAATGGATCAAAATTGAAATGTAAACTATAAAACTCTAAACATTGTACCAAAAGCAAATAGAAGGATGTCAAGGACAAAGACTTCCCAAAACAACATCAAAAACATGGAAAACAAGCAGAATTTGGTAAATGTGATATCATCAAAATTTATAACATTTTCCTTGAGGAAAAACTCTGAAGAAAATGAGAAGACAAGCCTTAAACTCACAGAAAATATTTGCAACCATATATCTGACAAAGGACTAACATCTTTAACATGTAAAAACTCTCATACCCCTGCCATAAAAACAAAACACATAGCAAAATAAACCAGTCCATTTAGAATATGCTTAAATGGCATGAGGAAACATTTTACCAAAAATTGCATACAAATGTCAAATATGATTAAATATCAATATTTATAGGAATATGCATATGAAAGCCACAAATTATATTATATTTATGCACTTACCAGAATGCCTAAAATGAAATAAATTAATAAATTGTGTCTGCATTCAATGCTGCCAAGAGTGCTGGATCTCTCATATACTACTAGTGAGAATGTACAATAGCACAGCTATTCTGGAAAACAGTTTGGCATTTTCTTAGTAAAACCAACCAGGCAACCACCACATGACCTACAATTACACTTTTTGTCCATCCATCCAGACAAATGAAAACTTATGTTCACACAAAAAACATGTACAGAAATGTTCAAAGCTACCTTATTCATAATAGCCACAAAACAACCCAGGGGTCCTTTAATGGGTGGGTGGTTAAGCAAACTGTGGAATGAGGTCTAATAATAAAAAAGAATAAACTACTTATGCATGCAACAACCTTGATGAATATCCAGAGAATCCTACCAAGTCATAAAAGCCAGCCCCTAAAGGTTACACATTGTAGATTCTGTTTATAGAACTGTTCTTGAAATGAAAACACTGAACATTAGAAATGTAGAATTAGTGGTTGCCAGGGGTTAAAGCAGGGAATGGGGATCAGAGGTAAATGGATGTAGTTATAAAAGGGGATCAGAAAGGCTCTACATCTTGACTATATCAATGTTTGCACATTCTAGTTGATATTGAACTACAATTTTGCAAGGTGTTACCTCTAGGGGAAATAGAATAAAGTGTAAATAGCATTTTTCTCTATTATTTTGTACAGATGCATACAAAAGAAAACATTTAAGTAACTATTACTCCCCTTTTAAAGGTGGAGGTGTTGTTAGTAGGTGTACTTGGGATATTTGCAGCTCTGACTTTGTGTGTATTCTTCCTGAAGAAACCTCTCATTTCTTCACATGTCATTTTGAGAGGAGCCCAGCTATGCATGTGCATGTGTGCATGCACAACCACAAATACACCTTGTGTACGTATTTTATCATATATCTTGCTGATACAAAGTTGGCACACAATTATTATACACACACAGTGACTCACAATTAAATATACAATAAATAGTATATATATTCCATATAGCAAATACTATAAATTCCATACAGCAAATTGATTTGCACAGAATACATTATTGGTTTTTGTTAAACTCATATCCACAGCCAACCTTTGCAACTGACAAGCAAATGTTCCCACATGGTGTTGGTTATTTTGTTTATATTAAGTAAAACAATGGAAACCCATTGGAACTTCACTCATTTGTCAATGATCTGTGTGAGTATTATCTGCTGATTCAGATAATGGTTTTTTTTAATAATGGGGGAATGTTTTCTAAATTTGTGAGGTATTTGCAATGGAACAGCTACAGACACAACATATTTTGAAACTTAATCTACATTATTAACCTTTCTCCATTAATTCCATTACTTTTTTTTTTTTTTTTGGTCTAGAGAAGGGTCAGCAAACTTTTACTTTAAAGTGTCACAGCATAATATTTTAGGCTTTTCAGGTCAGACAGTCTCTGTTGCAACTACTTAGCTCTGCCTTATTGCTCTGGTATTGAAAGAAACCATAGACAATACATAATTAAATGACCTGGCTGTGTTTCAATTAAACTTTATTTATAAAAACAGTTGGATTTGGTCAATATCCAATGTGTGTCAAACCTTGTTCTAGATGGTGAGTGAGCAAACTTTCCGTAAAGAACCAGGGATATATATATATATATATATATATATATATATATATATATTGTACACACAGAGACATATAAGGTCCGTGTAGCGTGTTCTGTTTTTAGTTTACCCTTTGAAAATGTAAAACTCATTCTTATTTTGCAGGATGGATTTGAACCACTGTTATAGTTTGGTGAACCCTGGTGTAAATGGTAAGTAAAATAAACCAAGACTTGATTTTGTACAATTTGTCTATTTCACTGCTTCAAATAATCCCAAGGATGATTAAACTATTAATGTGATGTTACTGAACCCAGAGTTGGGAAGACATATGTACAAGAACACCGTTATGTGTATTTCCACTATGTAGGTATAGTACATATCAATAATCTCAAGAGCATTGAAAATAGATGCAGTAAAATCATAAGAAAAAGGTGACTTTTGAGTATGTATCACCTTTGTTTTGAAAGGATTTCATTATAATTAAATTTATTAAAAAGTTTATATAATATATACTATATTGAGAATTATGTTTAAATATAAATTACATTCCATTTAAATTTGTTAATATAAATGAAATTAAATTCAAAATTCATTATAATTATAAGCTAGAGGTAGATAGATTCTTACAACCACAATGTCCATGTTTGGAGGGCTATGTCAGGTAGAGTGTGCTGGGACAGAGTTGAAGAAAGAGTAATTAGTGGTCCCACCAACTGGAGTATAGATCCAGAGAAGGATCAGAGAGCCAGGGGATATCACAGCAGCAATCATTATGTTTGGATAGGCAGATGGCAAGTGGTTTAAGGAAATTTTAGAAATGGGAACTACATCCATTGTTAGACAATGACTCCCCAGCACATTTTCAGGGACTAGATAGGTAACTGTAAGACATTTCACATGGATCTGGTCCTAATAAGGGCCCAACAGATAATAATAATCATAGTTATTGGGGATCCCTGGGTGGCTCAGCGGTTTAGCGCCTGCCTTTGGCCCAGGGCGTGATCCTGGAGTCCCAGGATCGAGTCCTGTGTCAGGCTCCCTGCGTGGAGCCTGCTTCTCCCTCTGCCTGTGTCTCTGCCTCTCTCTCTATCTCTCGAATAAATAAATAAAATCTTTAAAAAAAAAACATAAGGGACAAATGATACAAGAGAAAACCTTAAAAAATAATCATGGTTATTATTACTGGTTATTAAATGGGAAGCGAATGAGAAGCTGGGACTGGAGCGCATGGTACTTGTTCCACTAAATCAGAGGAAACTATCCTTTCTTTTTTTTAAAATTTATTTTTTATTGATATTCAATTTGCCAACATATGGAATAACACCCAGTGCTCATCCCATCAAGCGCCCCCATCAGTGCCCGTCAGACAGTCACCCCCACCTCCTGCCCACCTCCCCTTCCATCACCCCTAGTTCGTTTCCCAGAGTTAGGAGTCTCTTATGTTCTGTCTCCCTTTCTGATATTTCCCACTCATTTTTCTCCTTTTCCTTTTATTCCCTTTCACTATTATTTATATTTCCCAAATGAATGAGAACATACAATGTTTGTCCTTCTCCGATTGACTTACTTCACTCAGCATAATACCCTCCAGTTCCATCCACGTTGAAGCAAATGGTGGGTATTTGTCGTTTCTAATGGCTGAGGAATATTCCATTGTATACATAGACCACATCTTCTTTATCCATTCATCTTTCGATGGACACCGAGGCTCCTTCCACAGTTTGGCTATTGTGGCCATTGCTGCTAGAAACATCAGGGTGCAGGTGTCTGGGTGGAAACTGTCCTTTCTAATGAGAATGTATTCTCTGGAATGCAGAGGACCAAAGCCTACTAGGTGTGCCTGAACAAGCCAGCTACCCAGGGTGCAAATGAAGGATTAGCGTGTGTCACAAATTAACAGGAGGGTTCACTACATTCTAGCTCCAAGCAGATATCACCAGCTATGTGTTGCAGTAGCACATATTACAGTGCTTGCTTTCCACCTATGAAAATATCTTGTCACAACAGTGTCAGGGAATTTGGCCTAGTGAATGGAATTGAATGCCAGAAAAAGCCATATAGGGTCTATCTCTTATTCCTTGATGTTCATCTTTGTTCATTCTTTTTTTTTTTTAATTTATTTATGATAGTCATAGAAAGAGAGAGAGAGAGAGGCAGAGACACAGGCAGAGGGAGAAGCAGGCTCCATGCAATGGGAGCCCGACGTGGGATTTGATCCTGGGTCTCCAGGATCGCGCCCTGGGCCAAAGGCAGGCGCCAAACCGCTGCGCCACCCAGGGATCCCCCTTTGTTCATTCTTGATCTCTGACAAGATACAGCTAAAAGGAAAGAATTAATCCTTAGCAAATCCTAGAAAACAACTGTATGGGGAAGATGACTCCACTCAACAGCCAGCAAGGATGTCACTTCAAGTGTAGAGCACTACGTGAAAAGTGTCAGAGAGCACTGATGAGATATAGACTGCTCCATTAAAAAAAAAATCTACTGTTGATCCAAATCCTGATGAGTAAGGCAGTTTAGTTATGTGGTAATAGCAGAATGTCTGGTCCACGGGTAAGAGAGGAGCTGCAAAGACAGGATAAATATGATATTCCAGATATTCCTTATTAGAAAGAAAAAATAAAGACACAATAGTGACATTGTTGGAAGAAACTAAATTTAGAAGTGATACTAAAGATATTTAGAGATACTAAATTTAGGGGTGTTGTACACTGGCAAATGGTCTTAGAGGAACACAGGATCAGGACTTAGTCAGTGTGTCCACAGAAGGGCCTCCTGGATCCTGGAGGCCTGATTTTTTATACTCTAAGCCTGGAAGCAGGGTTCCTTGCAGTAGTCATTACCATAAGTAATGCTAATGTGATTTTATGGACTGGTGCTTTCCTAGGGGGGAAAAATCTAATCTGCATAAGCAATTCAGGGATTAGAGATGTCAGCCTTTTCCTGTAGCACTCTAATAAAAGTACTTATGGGTGGATGGGGCAGAATGTAACTGCCTCAAAGTCAGTTTTATCCAGGTGAGTTTGGTAGAATAAATAAGAAGACAGAGAATCATTGCCTAAATGTATTTCCCTAGTTGGCCCCACAAATCTCTACTCTCCTTCTCTGTCTCAGTGCAGGGTACTTAATCTGAGGACCTAGAAAACACTCCAGCAAATGTTACCACCTTAAGGGAAATGGCCTCAGTCCTTGGTCTTCTCACCAGAAAAAAATCAGATGAGAGACCAGAAAGCATAAGCAAGCAGAGTTTATTGAGTACACTCACAAGAGGGATGAGTGGGCAGTTTTTAACTTGGGACCAATTCTGTATCAGGCGTTTGACTCTTTCGAGGGGATGGAATAGTCATTACTTGGAGTAGGAGGCAGAATTTCCTGCCTTTTCTTCCTAATATGGTTAGAGATTTCTTGTCATGGCTTCTGCCATCTTGGGTTCATCTGGTTTGATCTGGCTTTTGTGGAGAACCGACCAGGACAGGCATCTGACAACCCCCATACCCTTCCTTATCATGGTGTACCTCCCCAAAGTTCGTTTGTCTCACTTGTTATCTAACATCCCTTAAGAAAGCTGAGGGAAGGTAGAGATGGGTAAACTACAATGTTACTTGCAATTCTTTTTTTCTTTTTCTTTTTTTTTCTTTTTGTGCATCTGCATCCTGTGGCTTCTGTATTAGAATTCCCGTTGGCACTCTGGAAAGGATATGCCTAATTGCAGGTCTCAGATATCTACTCCCAGAACATTCATCGTCCCTGCCTCCACTTCCTGTGGGACCCAGGCATCATACAGCTATCTAACTGCCTCCCACTCAGCCTCCCATTCTGTCTCCCAAAGGTAGTCAGTTATTAGGCCTGTCCATTTGGCCACGTACATTGAGTTCACACCTGATGCCTTTGGATCAGCCAGACTGTTCCCTCCCTCACAGATAGCTGCTTCTTGGCTGAAGGGTTGCTGATTTCCCTTCCTGAGTCTCACCTCCTCTTCAGTCCTCTTCTCAACTGTTCTGGAGTGGTCTTGCTGGAACACTTGCTCCTGCACTTGCCATCTAAAGTATACACCAGAATTCCTGTCTGTGGTTCACAGGCACTTTGTACAGTTTCTGCTAGGGTGAACCACCAGTTCCATCCCCTCTCCCACCTTCCTTACTTCCACTCCACCCAGACTGCAGTGTGTATTTCCAACAGTAGATTAGTTGATCATAGAGTTGAGGGTCCTTTTATGGTTCTCTATTCTGTTCCATTGATCTCTGTGTCTGTTTTTGTGCCAGTAGCTTACTGTCTTGATGATTACAACTTTTTAATGTAGCTTGAAGACTAGAATTGTAATGATAGCGTTTGTTTCCTCTTTCAACTTTCCTTTGTCTATTTGGGGTCTTGTTCCATAATCAATTTTAGAATTATTTGTTCCATCTCTGTGAAAAATGTTGATAGGGATTGCATTGAATGTATGGATTGCTCTGGGAAGCATAGACATTTTAACAATATTTGTTCTTCCAATCCATGACCATGGAACATTTTCCGTTTCTTTGTGTCTTCCTCAATTTCTTTCATTAGTGTCTTATAGTTTTCAGAGTACAGATCCTTTACTTCTTTGGCTAGGTTTATTCCTAGATATCTTATAGTTTTTGGTGCAATTGTAAATGGGATCGATTCCTTAATTTCTCCTTCTTCTGTCTCATTGTTAGTGTGTAGAAATACAACTGATTTCTGTGCATTGATTTTTTTTATCCTGCCACGTTGCTGAATTCCTATATGAGTTCTAGCAATTTCGGGATGGAGTCTTTTGGGTTTTCCATATAGAATATCATGTCATCTGTGAAGAATGAGAGTTTGACTTCTTCTTTGCTGATTTGGATGTCTTTTTTTTCTTTTTCTTTTTGTTGTCTGAATGCTGAGGCTAGGACATCTAGTACTATGCTGAACAACAGTGGTGAGACTGGACATCCCAGCCATGTTCCTAAGCTTAGAAGAAAAGCTTTTAGTTTTTCCCTGTTAAGAATGATTATTTGCTGTGGGCTTTTCATATGTAGCTTTTATGATATTGATAGTATGTTCCTTGTATTCCTACACTGTGGAGAGTTTTAATCAAGAAAGGATGCTGTATTTGTCAAGTGGTTTTTCCGCATCTATTGAGAGAATCATATGGTTTTTGCCCTTTCTTTTATTAATGTAGTGTATTACATTCATTTGCAGATGTTGAATTACACTTGCAGCCCAGGAATAAATCCCACTTGGTCGTGGTGAATAATCATTTTAATGTACTGTTGTATTCTATTGGCTAGTATCTTCTTGAGAATTTTTGCATCCATGTCCATCAGGGATATTGGTCTGTAATTCTCTTTTTGGGGGGATTTTTGTCTGATTTGGAGATCAAAGTAATGCTGGCCTCATAGAAAAGTTTGGAAGTTTTCTATTTTTTGAACCAGTTTCAGAAGAATAAGTATTAGTTCTTTAAATGTTTGATAGAATTCACCTGGGAAGCCATCTGGTCCTGAAAGCTCATTTGTTAGGAGATATTTTTATTACTGCTTCAATTTCCTTGCTAGTTATGGGTCTATTCAGGTTTTCTATTTCTTCTTGTTTCAATTTTGGTAGTTTACATTTTTCTAGGAATGCATCAATTTCTTCCAGATTTCCTAATTTTTTTGGCATATAGTTTTCTCATATAGTTTCTCATAATATGTTCTTTTTAAAAAGATTTTATTTATTTATTCATGAGAGACACAGAGAGGCAGAGACATAGGCAGAGGCAGAGGGAGAAACAGGCTCCATGCAGGAAGCCTAATGTGGGACTCAATCCTGTACTCCAGGATCACACCCTGAGCCCAAGGCAGATGCGCTTAACCATTGAGCCACCCACGTGTCCCTCATAATATGTTCTTATAATTGTTTTTATTTCTTTGGTGTTGGTTGTGATATCTACTCTTTTCATTCACTATTTTATTTATTTGAGTCTTTTTTTCTTTTCTTTTTGATGAGTCTGGCTAGAGGTCTACTGATTTTATCAATTCTTTCAAAGGACCAGCTCCTAGTTTTGTTGAACTGTTCTTCTGTTCTTTTGGTTTTTATTTCATTGAGTTCTGCCCTAATCTTTATAAATTCTCAACTTCTACTTGGTTTAGGCTTTATTTGATGTTCTCTCTGTAGCTCCTTTAGGTGTATGGTAAGGTTGTATATTTGAGACTTTTCTTATTTCTTGATAAAGGCTTGTATTTCTTTCTTTGGACCACCTTTGCTGCATCCCAAAGTTTTGAACAGTTGGTTTTCATTTTCATTTGTTTCCATTAATTTTTAAAATTTGTCTTTAATTTACTAGTTGACTCATTCATTCTTTAATAGGATGCTCTTTAACCTCCAAGCATTTGAGTTCCTTCCCAATTTACTTTTGTTATTGAGTTCAAGTTTTAAAACACTGTAGTCTAAAAATATGCAGGTAATGATGTCAATCTTTTGGTACCAGTAGAGACCTGGTTTGTAACCCAGTATGTGATCTATTCTGGAGAATATTCTATGTGCACTCAAGAAGAATGTGTATTCTGTTGCTTTAGGATAGAATGTTCTGAATACATCTGTGGAGTCCATCTGGTTCAGTGTGTCATTCAGTGTGGAGTCCATCTGGTTCAGTGTGTCATTCAAAAGGAACATTCCTTTTTTCCTTGTTCATCTTCTGCATAGATGATCTGTCTATTGCTGTAAGTGGAGTGTCTTTACTAATAAAAGTCTCCGACTATTATTGTATTATTATTACTATGTTTCTTTAATTTTGCTTCTAATTGGTTTATATAATTGGCTGCTCCCAAGTTAGGAATATGAATATTTATAACAGGGATCCCTGGGTGGCGCAGCAGTTTAGCGCCTGCCTTTGGCCCAGGGCATGATCCTGGAGACCCGGGATCGAATCCCACGTCGGGCTCCCGGTACATGGAGCCTGCTTCTCCCTCTGCCTATGTCTCTGCCTCTCTCTCTGTGTGACTATCATAAATAAATAAAAATTTTAAAAATATATATTTATAACAGATATTCTTGTTGGATAGACCCTCTAAGTATGATATAGTGTCCCTTTTATCTCTTGTTAATCTTTGGTTTGAAATCTAATTTGCCTAATATAAGAATTGCTATCTCTGCTTTCTTTTGATGTCCATTAGCATGATAAATTGTTTACCACTTCCTCACTTTCAATCTGGAGGTGTCTTTGGATCTCAAATGAGTCTCTCCTAGATAGCATATGGATGGGTCTTGCTTTTATATCCACTCTGATATCCTGTGTCTTTTGATTGGAACAGTTAGCCCATTTACGTTCACAGTAACTAATGAAAAATATGAATTTAGTGTCATTGTATTACCTTTAAAATCACTGTTTCTGTATATTGTCTTTTTTCCTTTCTAGTTTAAGTAACTTTTGGGCTCTCTTTTTGCTTAAAGAATCCCCTTTAATATTTCTTGTAGGGCTGGTTTAGTGATCACAAATTCTTTTCTGTGTGTCCTGGAACCTCTTTATCTCTCCTACTATTGTGAATGACAGCCTTGCTGGATGAAATATTCTCTATTGCATATTTTCTTCATTTAGCACTTTGAATA
Organism: Canis lupus familiaris; assembly: GCF_011100685.1. Taxonomy (NCBI): domain Eukaryota; kingdom Metazoa; phylum Chordata; class Mammalia; order Carnivora; family Canidae; genus Canis; species Canis lupus. The sequence continues at coordinate 25,612,451 of NC_049240.1, forward strand.
TATCACGCCAGTCCTTTCTTGCCTGCCAACTGTCTGTGGTTAGGTCTGCTGCCAGCCTTTATTTTTCCACCTCTGTGGGTTAAGGACCTTTTGTTCAGAGCTGTTTTCAGGATTTTCTCTTTGTCTCTGAAACTTGCAAGTTTCACTTATATGTTGAGGTGTTCACCAGTTTTTATTGATTTTGAGGAGGGTTCTCTGAGTCTCCTGGACTTGAATGACTATTTCCTTCCTCATATTAGGAAAATTCTCAGCTATAATTTGCTCAGATTTACCTCCTGTCCCTCTCTCTCTTTCTTCTTTTTCTGGAACCCCAGTTATTCTAATATCGTTTAACTCAATGGTATTGCTGATCTCTCAAATCCTCCTCTCATGATCTAGTAGTTGTTAATCTCTCTTTCACTCAGTTTATTTTCCATCATTTCATTTTCTATGTTACAGATTCTCTCTTCTACCTCATTTATCCCAGCAGTTTGAGCCTCCATTTTTTATTGCATCTCAGTAATAATAAAATGTATTTTGATCTAATTAGATTTTAGTTCTTTTATTTCTCCAGAAAAGGATCCTCTCTGTTTTCTATGTTTAATTGAAGCCCATCTAGTAACTTTATAAATGTTATTCTAAATTTTAACTCTGACATTTTACTAATATCCATATTTATTAGGTCTCTGGCAGTTAATACTGCCTTCTTTTTTTAATTTTTTTTTCTGGGGTTTTTCCATCTTATCATTTTGTCCAGGGAAGACTAGAAGAATGAGAAAACAAAATACAAAAAAAAATCAACCACAACCCTAGCAAAATATATTCTAAACAAACCAGAAGAGATCAGAAACCAAAAAAGAAAAAAAGAGAATACAATCAAACAGGTGGATGGAACAGGGGTAATATACCAGGTGTTAGGTGTATTTTGGTCTGTTAGTAGAAACTAGATCTCAAAATGGTAAAGAAATGAAAGCTTATGTATGTATATATATATATATATATATATATATATATATACACACACACACACACACAAATAAAATTAAATACAATGAAAGGAAGACACAATTGGAAAAAAATGTATAATGTAAATGTAAAAATGAAATAAAAAAAAAGACAAAAAGAGAGTTAATAAAATAAGAAAGTAGTTGAAAAAAAAAAAAGAAATCTCAAACTGAAAGACTAAAGAATCATGGAAAAAACCTTGAATTCTATCCACTATTTTCCCCTAGAGCTGGAGCTTTTTGGTTCTGTGTGATCAGTAAACTCAGTAATAGTCGAATGTTCCTGCTGGTTTTCTGGGGTAGGGTCCTATTGCCCTGATTCTCAGGTTTCTTTGCCCTGGTGGAATTGCACTGCCTTTGCCAGGGAGCCAGTTAGTGTAAGTGGCTCCAGATTTCTCTATGTGGCTTTTATTCCTTGAAGGCTTCCTTCGCTGCTTTAGAGGATGAAAATAATAATGGTGGTGCCTGTTTTCCAGCCCTGGAGCTGAAAGATCAGGGCTCCTACTCTTCAGTGAACCCTCAGGGAGAAGTAGTCAATCATTCCTGTCTCCCTGGTTTCTATCTACACTCTGTGTCCACCCTGTCTCCGCGAGCCTTCACCTGACTGTGCCAGTTTCTGTTTATGGAAACATGGAGGTGAAAATTCACTCCTGGGCTCCGTGGTTTCAGCCAGGTTCCCGACTCCGATGCTTGAGAATTCTGCCATAGTGAGGCACCCTTGTTCTTTCTGTGATGCTGGGATCCTAAGACCACACTGTCCCACCTAGGATCCTACCCTGCTTTGCTACCTGAGCGCCTTTCAGGCCTGGACAACCCTCATTGGAGAAGGCTTCTAAAAGTTCTGATTTTGCACGCTGCTGCTATATCACTTTCCAGTAGCTGGCTTATGGAGGCTCCTTCCACCTGTGGTTTATATTCTGATCTATCCCATCTGACTCACTTCTCAGCACCTCTTACCTTGCAAAGTGGTGGCTTTTCTATTTGTAGAGTTGCAGCAATTCTTTTCTTAGGTGTTCAGAATGATTTGATAGCTATCAGCTAGATATTCCAGATGAAACTAGGGTTCCCTACTCTTCTGTCATCTTCCTTCAAGTTCTCAGGCATAGGTTCCTACAACAGACAAATCTGCTTTCTATCACTCTTAAGTGAGAAAGAAAGAAAGGAAGAAAGAAAAAAAGGAAGAAAGAAAGAAAGAAAAAGCAAGCTAGTTATCTGTATACATATAAATCCCATTCTGGAAAGATACTTGCAGGTAAAAGTTGGGGAAATTTTTAAGATAGATACAAATGAATTTCATAACAAACAATAGATTTTTTAATATTTAAAACTGTAAATGTAACACCTGAGGCATAAGTAATACAGATATTTACTAACTGACTGTGGATGATTACATACTGAGAGAGGTGGCAGTCGAAGGAGGAAAAGATCTCCTTGAAGTTTGGGTTTTTATTCAGTGTAAACTGAAGAATTTAAAAAATTCTTGAGTAAAGGAGTGACATACCGTATACTGTTTACATGTTCTTTTTAAATTTTTCATATATTACAATTGTAATTTTTAAGTCAGGTTGTTGTTTCCTTGTTGAGATGTAGGAGTTTTTGATATATTTTGGTATCAATCCTTTATCAGACACATGACTTGCAATATATTTTCCTATTCTATAGGTTGCCATTCACTCTGTTGACAGTGCCCTATGATGCACAAAAGTTTTTAATTTTGATTAAATTCAACTTGTATATCTTTTCCTTTATTGCCTCTGGTTTTGATGCTTCTGACATTATGAGAGTAAGTACTCAAGTCCAACAAAATACAACTAAACCCACGCAAATATTGACAGGATCTCCTAAAAAAATTACTAGATTAAAGATATTTGGGGTATCTGAGGTAGCTTGGGTGGGGGAGCTGTCTGGGGAAAAGCATTAAGGAACTCTATAGAACTGACTCCTTGGATCAGCCCTACTTTGCACATACATGAACCCCCTAGGGGTGCGCTGCAAGGAGAAATCTGTGAAAAGGTGAAGGTGGTGGTCATTTACAAAGTCTTACACTGATTCTCAACTGTAGCTGCACATTAGAGTCTTCTGAAGGATTTAACAAATACCAAAGCCCAGGCCAGATCCCATGACAAATATATCAGAAGCTCTGGGGGTGGAACCCAAGGACAGTCAGCTCCCCACCACCATCTGCTGGAGATGCAGTCCAAGACTCCCAGTGGATTCCTGAAACCACAGAGTGCTGAGCATAATATATACCATCCATTTTCTTATACGTACATATCTATGATAAAGTTTAATTTTGTAGATTCAGCACAGTAAGAGATGAACAATAACATGATGAAATAGAACAATTATGACAATATATAGTAATAAAAGCTATGTGGTATTCTCTGTCTCATGATATCTTACTGTCCTGCACTCACTCTTCTTGTGGTGGTGTGAGATGATTAAACGCCTACATGATGAGATGAAATAGCTGAATGATGTAGGTGTTGCAATGTAATGTTAGGCTACTATTGACCTCTAAAAGCATGTCAGAAAAAGGACCATCTGCTTCCAGACTGTAGTTGACCACAGGTAACTGAAATTGCAGAGTGGAACTGCAGTTGAGGGCTGGGCTACTGTATTAGTATTTTCAAAGGATTCTGAGGTGAGTACAATGTGTAGCCAAGATGGGAAATTTGAAATTCACAATAACAGGTAAAGAAGAGAAAGAGAATAAGAAAAATAACAAGATGTAATTTCCATGCACTGATCAAATCCTGGGGCCTGTACTAAACACATCATATAATAATAGGACATTATTTTATTTAATATTTCTAATGATACTATGGGATCAGTAATAGCAACCTCATTTTAGAGATAATGAAATTGAGGATCCAAGAGATTAAGTAAGTCAGGACCACAACGCACAAGAGGGAGAGTTCAGTAAGCAGCAGCAACAGTAACTATGGATCTCTGATTCCAAAAACAATTTGGACTCCAATCTTCCTTCCTTGATCCTTCTATATTCTCATCAGTCTGTTATTGAAGAATGTCTATAGACTAGGGCTCGTCACAGTGGTAGGAAGCAGACTAATAAAACTATTCAGCTGCAAACAATGTGTGACCATGAAAAAAGGAAGGATGACTTACGAGGCAAAACCAAGAACACAGAGGACAAAACTGAGGACTGTGGAGGATTATTTTGGGCTTGAAATCTAATCAAGGATTTGTAGCAAATAAGGAGGTCACAGGAAATAGCTACCAAAGCTGTGACTCCCTGAGCAGGTGGATAGGCTTCTTTTATTTAAAATGAGGATGAAGGGGATCCCTGGGTGGCTCAGCAGTTTGGCGCCTGACTTTGGCCCAGGGCACAATCCTGGAGTCCCAGGATCGAGTCCCACGTCAGGCTCCCTGCATGGAGCCTGCTTCTCCCTCTGCCTGTGTCGCTGCCTCTGTCTCCTCTCTCTCTCTCTCTCTCTCTCTCTGTCTGTCTATTATGAATAAATAAAAAATTAAAAAATTAAAAAAATAAAATGAGGATGAATATTTAGAAAGGAGAGCCTTGTCATAATGTACAGAGGGGAACATAAGGTGGTATATGTGCCTGAAGGCTTGTGTTTCTCTTTGTGTGGAGATATTGGCATTATAATGAGGTAAAGGTAACTGTCAGTCAACGCATGGGTGACTCCATGGTCCATCTTTGCAGGTGTGAGTCAGGGTTTGAGTCAGACTGGTCGGGGTGGTCTGGGCCACCAGAGATATTCATTTAGGCAGTCCTTGTTGCTTGAGCGGTAGTGTTGTTTCCCATCACAGGGTGCTCTGCCGATTGGGTCTTTTGCCTGATTTATAAGATAAACTGGAAAGAAGAGCTTAAGGAAAAATGTGGAACAAAGTTTTGATGGGTACAAGTAGGTAGGCAGTAAAAGTCAGACCTTGGAGTTTAGCTAATGACATCACCAGGATCCATATTGTTAGGCTCCCTGCATGGAGCCTGCTTCTCCTTCTACCTGTGTCTCTGCCTCTCTCTCTCTGTGTCTCTCATGAATAAATAAATAAAATATTTTATAAAAATAAAAAAATAAAAATAATACTCAACTAAGCAAATTTGAATATCTAATTGGATTTTTAAAGAAATTCATGAATCATGCAGCATCCCATCTAGCAAGAAGAGAGATGTGCTGAAGCATTGCATCAAAAGGAAATTTTTTTTATAGGAAGGTAAGTAGGGCAAGAAGTTATGAGCAAAAGAAAAGAAAAGATGGTTTTACGCCATGATACCTTTTTTTTTGTGGGGAATCTTGCTGAGGGATAGGTTTTTTAATCCTGAAGATGACCTCACAGAGGCCGACAAGGACATTTTAGATGGACTATTAAAATGTCACATTACTGAGATAGGTTAAAACTATAATTTGCTATCCCGGAAGGGGGTGGGATGGGGTGGCAAGTGATGCTGTTTGGGGTTGGTGCTTTTCTTTTTCAATACCAGTCACCACCATGAAGCTGAGATACAGGAAATAACAGAAAACTTGAGGGCTACTCTGAATCTTCAGACAGGATCGAACACTCATGTAGCCTCTGCTCTATTTTGTTCATATCTAACTCTGTTCATGAAAATTTACCAGAGAAAGATCTCTAATATTAAAAGAAAATAGAGAATTTTATTTGCACTCAAATTAGGACAGTGGCCTGGGAAATATGCTTTTCATGAGGAAGGAAATACTCCAGATAATGAACAGTTTCCACAGGGTTACATACTATTTTACATTTTGTAAAAGCTCAAAAGATTATAAATTAGCATATAGGAGGGAATCATGAGTTTTAACATCAAGGAATGCAGGGAGTAGAAACATTGATCAATATCTTAAGGATAAAATGGTTTTCCTTTAGGCTACTCATTCACAAAGCATATGTACAATGAATATTTGGTGGGCTATAAATCAGGCTTTTGGTTTGAACAAAGTTTATGTACAGTCATGCTGACTTAGAAAGAAATCTAAAATGGCTTCCCTTTTATATCAGGCTTTTGGAGTTTTTCTTTCATTAATTCATACTACATCATGCTTACTTAATTATGTGTGAGTCTCCTTAGACTAAGATCTTAGAAAAGCAATTACAATTAATTTCCGACTTTGTATCTTCAGTAGTTAGATGCCTGAGAGGGCCTATATGATTAATTGTTAATGCCTTCATTCATTTCTGGAGGCCTAACAGATGATTCTTAATGACAGCACATAGGATGTGTAATGGCTCTACTCGAAGAGGGTATGGGTTAATTTTCTTCTCAGATGTCAACCAGAAATACTTTAACAAAAAAAAAATAAATAAATAAAAAAAATAAAAAAGAAAGAAAAAAGAGTTCCTTGTAATTCAAATCCCTACTTCAAATATCCCTTATTGATACAGAGACTCAAGAGCCAAGCAGGACATCATAAGACAAAATCAGTACCTTCAAAACTGCAAGCCATCAACAATTTTTGGAGCATGATGAAAGATGCAAGTCTCCATGAGAATCATGGGATGGATAGTTGATTTTCAAATCAAGTCTCTTAGCTTTGCACATGGAATGTTTCAAACATTCCATATGCAAAGACTAGGCCCTTTCTTCAGAGAGCAATAACTGTTCTATTTCATGGATGGTATTTTCTCTGACTGAAATAAGGCAAAACAGAAAGGTGCTCTCAGAGGAGGATCCACAGAACTTTACCAACACCTGACACCAATCAGTTAAAAAGAAAAATTCCAGTCAAGTGCACCATTCTGTGAGGAGAATGCTGATCTCTCTGCAATTGGTAAGCAAACCAAGTCAGCAAGGCTCTGTCTATGCATAGCAATTTGTTAATTCGTTAGTGCACTCAGTCTGCTTGTGGTACTCATAGACATTCTGGCTTCTGGGTTAGACTTGTGGAGGTAGGGATGCCTGGGTGGCTCAGCAGTTGAGAGTCTGCTTTTGGCTCAGGGCGTGATCCTGGGATCTGGGATCTAATCCCACATTGGGATTGGGCTCCCTGCATGGAGCCTGCTTCCCCCTCTGCCTGTGTGTGTCTCTGCTTCTCTCTGTGTGTGTCTCTCATGAATAAATAAATAAAATCTTTAAAAAAAAAGACAAGGAGGTAGTAGAAAACCTCACAGGAGTCTAAGACTTAAAAATATTTAACACAGATTATAAGACTACCAAAAGTCATTTTCCACTGAATTAACCATTTTCTGAATTTTCTTTATTCTTTTTTGCCTCTAGCCTTACTGATACAAAGTTGACTTATTGTGTAAGTTAAGGTACAATATGATGATTTGGTGTATGTATATAAGGCAAAATTATTACCAGAACAAGGTTCATTAACACATCTGTAACCTTACACAATTACATTTTTGTATGTGGTGAGAACATTTAAGATTTACTCTTTGAGCAAGTTTCAAATGTAAAATAAATACTGTTAACTGTAGTTGCCATGCTGAATAATAGATCTCCAGAATTTACCCATAACTGTAAGTTTGTATCCTTTGACCAACATCTCTCCAATTTCTTCACCATTCTCCTTACTCCCATAGCCCCTGGCAACTACTATTCTACCTCTGTTTTTATGAGTTTAATTTTTTTTTTTTAGATTCCGCATATAAGTGATATCATATATTTGTCTTTCTCTTCCTGGCTTATTACTTAACATAATACCCTCAAAGTCCAAACAGATTGTTGCAAATGATAAGATCTCCTTCATTTTTATGGCTAAATAATATTCTGTGTGTGTATACATTTTTCTTTATCTCACATTTTCTTTTTCCAGTCATCTGTCAACAGACACTTAGGTTGTTTCCATGTCATGGATATTGTACCATGAACATCATGGGGATGCAAATAGTTTTTCTAGAGAGAGATTTTATTTCCTTTAGAGGCATACCCCAATGTGGGATTATTGGATCAGATGGTAGCTCTATTTTTAATTTTTGGAGGAATCTTTAGCCTATTTTCTAATAGTGCTGTACTAATAATTTACATTCCCACCAAAAGTACACAATTTCCCATTACTCCACATTCCTGTCAGGATTTGTTATCTCTTTTTAATCAATCAATTAATTAATTAATTAATCAACCAATTAACTTACTTTCTTATTTATTTATTTAATATTTTTAAAGATTTATTTACTCATGAGAGACACACACAGAGAGAGGCAGAGAGATAGGCAGAGGGAGAAGCAGGCTCCCTACAGAGAGCCCAATTCAGGGATTTGATCCCAGATCCCAGGATCACTCCCTGAGCCAAAGGCAGATGCTCAACCACTGAGCCACCCAGGCATCCCTTTATTTTCCTTTTAATAAAATTCTAACAGGTATACCATAATATCTCCTTGTGGCTTTGCTGCTGACTTATGATGTTGAGTGCCTTTACATATGCCTGCTGGCCATTTGTCTATCTTCTTTGAAAAAGTGTTTATTCAGATCTTCTGTCCATTTTAAATTTTTTCCATTGAGTTGTATAAGGTCCTCAGATATTTTGAATATTAATCTTTTATCTGACACATGACTTCCAAATATTTTTTTCCAGTCCAGAGCCCTGTTGCTCTGTTATTCCTTTTCTGTGCATCAAACTTTCAGTTCGATGTAGTCTCACTTGTTTATTCTTGCTTTTGTTGTTTGTGCTTTTGTTCTCTTGTCTAACAACTTGTTGTCAAGACCAATGTGAAGGAGGTTTTTTTTCTCTATATTTTCTTTTAAGAGTTTTACAGTTTCAAGGGGCACCTGAATGGCTCAGTGGTTGAGCATCTGCCTTCAGCTCAAGGTGTGATCTCGGAGTCCCAGGATTGAGTTCCACATCAGACTCCCCATAGGGAGCCTCTTCTCCCTTTGCCTATGTCTCTGCCTCTCTCTGTGTGTCTCTCATGAATAAATAAAATCTTTAAAAAATAGTTTTACAGTTTCAGGTCTACATCTAAGTCTTTGATCCATTTCAAGTAGATTTTTTTGTGAGTGCTATATGATAGGGTCCAAAGCATATATCTAGTTTCCCTAACACCATTTATTGAAAAGACAATGTTTCGCTGTTGAATATTCTCATCTTCTTTGTCAAATATTAGGTGACTGTATATGTAAGGATTTCTTTCTGTGCTCTTTTTTATGTGTCTGTTTTTATGCCAGTATCATATGGTTTTAATTAATATAGCTTTGTAGTATAGTTTAAAATCTGAAAATATGCCTCCAGCTTTGTTCTTCCTTCTCAGGATTTCTTTGGCTGCTGGGATCTTTTGAGGTATCATACAACTTTTAGGATCCCTTTTTTTCTGTTTCTGTGAAAAATGCCATAGGAATTATGATAGGGTTTTTTTTTTTTTTAAAGATTTTATTTATTCATGAGAGACACAGAGAAAAAGATGGAGACATAGGCAGAGGGAGATACAGGCTCCCTTTGGGAGCCTGAAGCAAGACTACATCCTGGAACACAGGCATCATGCCCTGAGGTGAGGGCAGACACTCAACCACTGAGCCACTCAGGCATCCTGATAGGGCTTTTTTTGAACTCGTAGAGTTCTTTGGATAGAATTGGCATTTTAATAATATTAATTCTTTCCATTTATTTATGTCTTCTTAAATTTATTTCATTCTTACAGTTTTCCATGGACCAATCTTTCACCTCCATGGTTAAATTTATTCCTAAATATTTTATTCTTTTTGATGCTCTTGTAAATGGGATTATTTTCCTTATTTCTTTTCCAGATATTTCTGTTAGTGTATAAACACAGAACTAATTTTTGCATCATTGTTTTGTGTCCTGCAACTTTACTGAATTTCTTTATTAGTCCTAACAGTTTTTGGGTGGAGTCTTTAAGGTTTTTAACATACAAGATCATGTTATCTGAAAATAGAGACAATTTTACATCTTCCTTTCCAATTTGATTGTATGTTTTTTCATCCCTAATTGCTCCAGCTAGTCTAGCACAATGTTGAATAGAAGTATTGAGAGTGGGCACTGCTGTCTTATTCTCAATTAGACGGAAAGCGTTCAGTTTTTTACTCCTGGTATATTAGCTGTGGGTTTTTCATTTATGATATTTATTATGTTCTTTCTACACCCAATTTGTTGAGATCTTTTTCATGTAAGCATGTTGAATTTTGTCAAATTGTTTTTATATCTATTAAGAGGATAATATGATTTTTATCTTTCATTCTATTAATGTGATGTATCACATTTACTCATTTGTGTATGTTGAAGCATCCTTGTATCTTAGAGTAATATCACTCCATCATGGTGTTTAATCCTTTTAGTTTGAATTAAATTTTCTAGAATTTTTCAATCTATATTTATCAGGAATATTGCCCTGTAGCTTTCTTTTCTTGTGGTGTCCTTATCTGGTTTTGGTATTAGGGTAATGCTGGCATCATAAAATCAGTTTGAAAGTGCTTTATTTTCAAAGAGTTGAATGGATTTGCATCATTTTTTTTCTTTAAATGTTTGGTAGAAATCACCCTGAGACCCTCTGGTCCTGGAATTTTCTTTGTTAGGAGATTTTATTTTCTGCATTCTTAATGTTTTAGTATCTGGGGCTTCAGTGACTAAAGAGGGACTGTCCCTCTGAGGGCTAGGTAAATTCCTTAAGATGGCAGACGATGTACCCAGGAGCATATCTTTTACATACAGACTAACTAATTCAGAGCCTATAAGCTTCCCACCCTATCTTTTTTACTGGGCTCTCAAATTCCAAGACAATGTTTTCTTTATCTTTCCAAGCTACCTCAACTAGAGTGAGCCTATAAGCCTAAGAGCATGTTGAAATTAGTCAACCTAGACAATCCTAACCCTGTTTAGCTTGCCTGGCCTTTCTTTCCCCCAAGAAAAACCACAATAAAGCATCTTGCTCACATTTCCCTTTCACTACCCTTGACTCCTGACCAACTCTGGTGCTTCTCCATGTAGTCTTGCATGATATAGCATGACCCTGTCTCTTAGATACCATGAGTAGCAAATTATTTTTTCAATTATAGTCATATTTTGATCTTTTAGCTTCATCATACCTAAGTAATAATAAAAACTACCTCTTAAAACATCTTAACACTTCTTTTTATTAGCAGAATTCCTCCTACTATAGAAAGTTATAATGCTATTTATTCTCTTTTTAAGTTTCCTTGTTAGAGGTAGCTATGGGATCCAGTTCTGGTCGATGAGACATTCAAAGAAGTCTTTTACGTCTGGAAATGTTATTCTTATTAAATAAAATTAAAGAAATGCTTGAAAAAAATTATTCTCTGCTCCATTTAGGCTTTAATGTATGAGACTAACACAATTATATTAGGATGTGATGTTTTCATGTAAAGTTGTCATCTTGCAATCAAGGAACAACATATTTCAAAATAAAAACCAACCCATTGAGGCTTATGGCAGAAGCAGGAAAGAAAGTGTGTAGGTTCTAGGAGACAGTATTGAGCCTTTACAATTTTGTACTAGTCCCAAGTATAGCCTAGCTCTAGAAAACTTACTGTGTGAGATAATAAAATCCCTACAATATAAGCCATTTTTTGGTAGCATATTCTGCAACTTCTATCCAATGACATCTGAATGGTACAATCTGATATTTTTTGAAGATTATAGGCTTTACTCCAAGATAGTTAACATGGTAGTTGATTTCTCAATTGGCTCCTGATCTTTGTGTGCTTTTCTGCATGAAAAGAATATCAGAATCTCTAGAAAAACAAAAAAAATCTGTGAAAAAGCTAAACTCCTTTTTTTTTTTTTTAAAGCTAAACTCCTAATGCAATAACAAAACTTCTTGTAAGTTCCTAACTTAGGAAAAATTAGAAATTTATACAGAATGAATAAAGTATGCTTATTATAGATCACTATGAATGAGTTAACTACTATATAAAGTCTCCTATATATCTTGTGTTTAATTAGTATCAGTAAATAAACTTTATAATAAATTTACAAGTTAAAAATGTCTCTAGTAATACTAAACTTAGATGTATAGATTGGAGAGATAGCTATTGTGTTACAACCAGAGTCCCTGGAGGCAGATGATCTCAATTTATAATCCTGGTTTAGTATCTTACTATGTGTAATGTAATGGGGAAAGAACAACTCAAATTGCCTCAGTTTTTTTTTTTAATGGAATGATGGCATAGTTCTCTCTCTCTCTCTCTCTCTATATATATATATATATATATATATATATACACACACACACACACACACATATATATGTACATATGGCTTAGTAAGTGCTGAATATATTAGCTATTATTATCAGATATATTTTCACCTGTAATTCATCTGGTTTTTGCTCTAGTCATCAAATTAAGATAAGATCCTTTAAGAAATGCTGGTAAAATGTACATATTCCAGAAGTATAGTTTTTTTTTTCTATTAGTTTGATCCTTTATTTGGTCCATGCCAACTTGATCTTTTACCTCACAGCTTATTTTTTTTAAAGCAGGAATATTGATATCAGCCCCCAAAGTTCAATAATTTGTATAAATAATGTTTTAACTTGTTGGATTTATTTAAATGTTAAAATATTTTTTGCACTGAATTCCAGCTCAAGGAGAAATAAAAGACTAAAACTTGGTAGTCTAATATGAGTACACCAGAACCAGGCTCCTGGGAATCACTACTCCCCATTTATATCAAATTTCCCTACAATAAAACCAACCTCTAAATCACTATCCTTTTAGCTATTATGTCACCTTAGAGAACCCATGAATATGTGACCATTACTTTTACCAAACACCTCCTATACATCAAATACTATGCAGAGTGTTTGATCTGCCTTAACTGATTCTACAGTAAGCTTATGTGGTGCATGTGGTTCAGGGGAATCCAACCAGTTGTAGCTAGTAAGTGGTAGAGCCAGGATTAGAGCAAAAGTTTGTTGTTTTCCTCCATCTCCCCCCATGTAATCCTACTAACTTCCTTTTTATTATTTTTATTATTTTTTATTTTTAAAAAGATTTTACTTATGTACTCATGAAAGACATAGAGGGAGAGGCAGACACAGGCAGAGGGAGACGCAGGCTCTACACAGGGAGCCTGGTGTGGGACTCAATCCTGGGACCCCAGGATCACTCCCTGAGCCAAAAGCAGACACTTAACCACTAAGCCACCCAAGCTTCCCTCCTACTAACTTCCATAGGATGAAACATTCCTAAGATAATTTTGCCATGATTTTTTTTGTGGTAAACATACAACATAAAATTTACCATTAGTGACATTTAGTACATTTATAATGTTGTGCAGTCATCACTACATTTGGTTGAAGAACATTTCATCACCTCAAAAAGGAAGCCTTCTACTCACTGTCAATCACTCCTCATTCTCCCTCCCCACTATCACTGATAAACACTGATTTTCTTTCCGTTACTAAGAATGTTCCTATTCTGGATATTTCATATAAATTGAATAATACAGTTGCTGAGTGGCCTTTTCAATTAGAATTCATTCGAAATATAGAAAGTCTATAAGACTAAATTATTAAACTTTAGCTTATTATAATAAAGAACTTCTTAGATATCTCAGTAAAATAATTTTGATCTTGAGAATTTCACTTAATTTACATCATGAAAAAGTTGCCAAAAAAGCATGAGATTTGGAACAAAGAGGTTTGAATCTAGGATCTATCTTAATTATTTTCTAGGGAAATAATTCAATATGACATTCTGGGTCTACAGAGCTATCAGTCTATATCATCTTGAGGTCTAATCATAGAATGTTTCTCCCCAGTAGTCTATGTTTTAAAACAAGTCTTAACTCAGGTAGCAGCCTCTGGGTAGCACCAGACCTCTTTGTCTTGAAAAAGAGGACTAATTCTATAAATAATATTAAAAATAAAGAGGTGACTAATTATATAATATACTTTGAGGGTCATCATAAGACCTGTGCCACCTCAAATATATTCACAGTCAGATTGTCCACTGTATCCAAAAATTTGGCTATTAAATTCATCCACTGAATCCATTGTTTTCAGAATGTCACTGCTAAACTGTTCTTGTCTTATCTAATTGCTAATATGCTCTTACACTTTGTGCCTTATGAATAGATCATTTTCAGTAGAATGTTTGTATCACAACACCATATCTACAACCAAGTTATGCCTTTCCCAGGGGAAATAATATGACATTGCTGCCTGACTTCTGACCATTTCTGTCTGAATATCTTAGCTTCTTCAACTTTGGTCTCAACCCTTCTGTTTTTTTTTTCCTTTGTTTACTGTAGTGGGTGCTGAGAGAGTATAGCAAATCCTGTAAGAGCCTAGGATGTGCACCTACAGTGTGTAATCTCTGGCCTTTCACATACAATCTAGATGACTATGGACAAATTACCTTACCTCACCTCTCTAAGACTCTGTTTCTCACTTGAACAGTAGAAAAATAATGAGATTTTGTTCCAGATCATGCCGATCTGGAAATATATGACTCATCTTACTAAGATGTTCATCAAAATGATTAATTTAACAGGGGTTTTGTGTTTAAACTGGCACCCAGGCAAGATTGACTGGGCCTCGAAAGGGCTTGTACATAATAATCTACAAGGAGAGTTTGTAAGCATGAAAAAGGAAAATGACATGAATGCAGTGATAGCTAACATTCACAACACAACAAGAGATAGAAACTATTATCCATATATAATGCTGAGAAAACTAAAGCATAAAGAAGGTGATAGGTCTGAGGTCAACATCTGGTCACTGATAGGACTAGGATTTAACGGATTTAATTCCAGGGCCTGTGCTATCAGACACCTGGCTTTTTTTTCTTGAACAATTCATCTATAAAAGGATTTCAATATGGTTTAAGTTATAGCTGATGGTAAAACTGGGTCTAATGGGAGTCAATAAGGAGGTCAATTTCTCCATGTTCTAAAAATGCTGACAACAAAACTGTGGTACACCACAAGGAAAGAAATTCTGAAGCAATAAAGGTGTTCAAGCAGAGATTAGAACATAATCTTTGGAGATTACAGTAAAAAGTGTTCCTGCACTAAAAATGACGGGTGAGTTTTGATAAATCTTGGGTTTCTTCCAAAGATTCCATGAATGCAGATGTCAGTATTCTGGAAGAGATCTGCCATTTTCTGCTGGATTCCATCTACACAGCTCTCTGCTGAAACACTCATATGCATCAGTTCTAATCTTCAACATAGTTCTGAAAAAGGCTGCCATTATTCCCATTTCACAGAGGGAGACATTGGTCTCAGATATACACACAATTAGTAGTGGTGGATATTATCTCAAGCTTTCTAATTCCAAAGCTCAGGCTCTTTAAAAGTCACTTTTGTGTTATATTGAATTTCTCAATAATAGCCCCAAAGTGAGGCATCTGTGCAGGAAGACTTGCCTGATTCAATCCTTATTGTGTTCTCTTTAATTGTTGTAATATTAATGTAGATGAGGGTGGTGATAGCATTCATAATTATAATTTGAATACCACCCTAATTGGCTTTTATTGCTACTTGGGAATGGGTCAGGGTTGTACATGGAATATTTAAGTTGAAATGTCGTTTCCAATACTTAATAGAATCCAATTAGGATTTTATTGATTAATTAGTGTCTACATGAGGCATTCTATTTTCCAAAGGCCAGTAATGCGCCTGACTGTTCCCTAAATGTTAACATATTCAGATAATTATAACTGCATCATACTTGCTGCTTAGACTGTTTGAGTTATTTGCTTTTATAGAGGTTTCAGATTCAAGTAAAACAATCCTTTAAACTAAAAATGATATTTAAATAACCTGAAGTAATCGTTATGGAAGACCTCTCTTAATGGCTATAAATATGCTAGCACCTTTCTTCACAGAAGCTCATTTGCAAATATTTGAAAGGTAACATAGATGGAATGAGTATAAGGCAAGACTATATAGTCTATGGGGACTCTAAAATGTTGCAGTGTTCTAGGGTCAAATGTATTGTTTAAGGAATTTCAAATTTCAAATGACAGTACAGTGGCATGAATGAGGAACACTGGTTTAAAAATCAGACCTAGTATATCCAACAAATGATGTTCAGTAAAATCATGTCTCATGTCACTTAGGAACTGTTATTACCACCTGTTTCTCTGAAATGACATGAGCTGAGACTGGAAGGTACTCAGACCGTGCCAGAAGAAATTCAGATGAGTAACTGGAAGAGATTAAGAGCAGGCAAAAGTATATGAAACAACTTTGGTTTTTTGGACAAATGCCTATTTGTACTGGGTCAATGCTGGAGTCATGAATGAAAAGACAAGTAAAAAGTATGTAAGTATTGTTATGGGACAAATTAAAAGAATGATGTTACCTAGGACACATATAAGTCTCATACTGTACTCTGAAGGAAATTAAACCACTGATGCTTGGATATATTTTCTAGTTGTATTTAAAATCATATTGAACATTTACTATGGAGAAATACCTTGGTAATTGCATACATATGTGATAAAAATAAATGTTCCTAATATCCATGGACCAGGCACTCTACCGTATGCATTGCAATGCAATGTACTATAACCACGTAAGATAGTATAGTTATCCTTACCTTATGTATAAAGATAACTAACTTAGGCAAGGTTAAGTAACTTGCTTGAGATCATTCAGTTATGTCCAAATTGCAGTATGTCCTTATTAGAACTATCTGGGAATAATAATACTATTAATGCTAAAAATAAATCTGGAAAATTCTGGGGCCATGCCTTTCCAGTAGAAACACAATCTATGGCAGTGAGATAAGACATCCACAGTGTGTTAGAGTTCTCTGGAGAAACAGAACCAACAGGATACATACATATATATATGTATATATCTATATATGTGTGTATATATATGGATATATATACATATATACATATACATATTATATGCATATGCATATATGCATACACACAGATTTATTATCAGGATTTGGCTCATACAACTATAGAGGTTAACAGGACCCCAAGATCTGCAGTCAGCAACCAGAGACCCAGACAGCCTTATTAACCTGAAAGCCAGAAGCCTCAAAGACCCAAGAAGAGCCAACATTAACAATTGTGTCAGAAGGCAGGAAAAGACACTGTCCTGGCTCAGGAGTCAAGCAAAGTTCCCTTTTACTCCTGAGTGGGTCAGCCTTTTTGTTTTATTTAGGTCTTTATCTGATTGGATGAAGGATACTCACATTGGGGAAAATAATTTGCTTTATTCAGTCTACAAATTCACATGTTAATCTCAACCCTCACATAAGTATCCAAAACAGTGTTTTGCCAAGCCATGATCCAGTTGACACACAATTAATCATTCCATGCAGTTTGGGAGATCTTCCTGGTTAATTTACATTCAAAAAGGTCTGAAACCCCTGGAATATATCTACCATCATATTTAGTTAATTCTTAAATTTGATTGTCCATTGAAATCACTTGGGAAGCTTCACTAGTTACTAATGCATTGTTCCCTCTCCTAGAAATTCTGATTTAATTAGTCTGATTCTAATGTGTAGTCAGTCCTGAGACTAAGGCTAGAACCCTTGTTCTGAAATGCAGCTGATGACCCTTTGCTCCCAGCTACCAGGCATTCTTGTCTTTCTGAACCTCTCAGAATGCATATCACTACTCACTGCATCCTGAGAAGTGGCCAGGGTCAAATTATATGCACAACTTTTAGACTTTATTTTTAAAGATTTTATTTACTTATTCATGAGAGACACAGAGAGGGAGGCAGACACATAGGCAGAGGGAGAAGCAGGTTCTCTGTGAGGAGCCTGATATGGGGGGCTTGATCCTAAGACCCCAGGATCATGACCTGAGCCAAAGGCAGATGCTCAATCACTGAGCCACTCAGGTGCCCCACAACTTTTAGACTTATACAAGGATAGTCCTGACATATATTTTGGCTATTTTCAACCTATTTCAGGGGAAAGAGCTTTCCCAGAGGGAATTCAGGTCTCATTCCCTTTTGCCCAGAGAGAAGAAAAGTGTTCATCTTTACCATTCAAGTCAATACTTCATGAGTTGCCAATGACATTGACATATTAGCAAATTGCTGCTCCAAATAAATTCAGGAATGACAGGCATTGTTCCTAAACTGTATTTCATAGGTTTTCCACATCAGCACACTTGCTGAGTGAAGAAATTGCATGCTATGGCCACTGCTTGTACTATTTTTGCAGTGGCTGTGTTGAAAGAGTATGTGTTTGGACATAGGAAGGGAGAGTGGATCAAAGGTGCCTGGATCATACATATTCCACCTTCAGCAAGAAAAGTTATCAGTGATTTGTGCATATCATGTGCTCAACAATTGTGTATTAATACCATCAACTTTTACTTTTGAGCATCTTCTATGTGACAACCTCAGGCCAATGCTGTGAGTAGGCTCTGAGTATGAGATGTGTCTCCACACTCGTAGGAACATACAACATGCAATGCCGCATAGACAAGGTCATGTGAAGCAAATAGAGAAAGGACTGATAGCATGTGTAGCCACAGGGATAGAAAAAACACTGGTGAAAGATGGTTGACAGAATTTAGACCTAGTCCAAGTGCAGACTGAGACATTGTAGGGAGAAATGTTGAAAGAACCTTCTAGGCAGAGCATGACTTGAGCAAAAATCTAAGACTGGGTAATGAAGGCAAGAGATGGACAATGGGGAGACTTGCTTCTGGCAGCGAGTCTGGAGGAGTTGGCTAGACATGGATATATGTATTTCCCAGAAAAAAAAATAGCAGAAACCCATGTTAGTCTGTACCTATCTCTTCCATAGATCAATTAGCCATTCTTGTATTGGTCTGCTTACTTATTTTTTCCACATCTAGAACGCCAGTTTATTTTTAGAAAAGATAGTTTTTAATTACTGAGTATATTCTCACCTCTAGTTTAGTATCAAGCATTGAGTAGATACTCAACAAACAAATGCTAAGTGAATGAATGAGTTAAAGCATGACCTAATAATTGGATACAGGATGCAAGTAATTTGCTTTCCTCTTCATACACATCTTGAGTGAAAACAATGGTTTAGGGAAAAGAAGGTTAGTTTTCATGGCAATACTGTATTTGTTATTGCATGTACCAGTTATAATTTTTAATAGAGATAGTATAGTTGAATACTAGCCACTCACTTTGTTTGTTTAGACAATAAAAATAACACTGGATTTGGGGTTGAACTGCAGACAAAACACTTGCTGGCTTGGAAAAGCTTTTGCCCCAAGAGCAGTGAGGGCAATGAAAAGATGTTTAGGACAAAATTTAGTTTCTGAGGTCTGACTGAATTCTATTTCATCTGCTTTGGTTTATTCTACTCTTCTTACCTCTTCATTATAAACATAAATTTCCCCACTTAAGCATTGGGTAAATAAACAAAGTCAAGTAAGACAAAGGCACCCAGTGGGAATGGGGGCGGGTGTCAGTCAGTGTCGATAAAGAAAACAGTAAGCATATAAAAGATTTAAACATATTTTTGTTTTAATTAAGGTAAATTTACAATGACATGCACAGTCCTTAGGTATACAATTGAACGAGGTTTAGTAATGAGTACATCCATATAGCTACTCAATAATCATGGTATACAATATTTCTATCAACCAAGAAGTGGGTAAGAGGTGGAACCAGATTACATTTTTTATAATGCTACTTTAAATGAAATAATATTTCTTTGAAGTTTCCAATTATTTCCTGCTAATATATAGAAATGCTATATCTTGCGATCTTGAGAAATTTACTTATTAGTTGAGAAATTTGTTTTGTTTTGTTTTTAGGTTCCATAGAATTTTCTACCTATATAATAATCATGCCACCTGTGGATAATGGCAGTTTCACTTCTTTTTCAATATTATTCCTTTTATTATTATTTTTCCTTATTGAAGTTGTTAGGATGTACATTACAATGTTGATTTGAAGGGATAAGAACAGATGACCTTGTCTTACTTCTGCCTTGTTGGGAAAATGTTCAAAATTTCACCATTAAATATAAGATTATCCATAAGGCTTTTGCAGATGTCCTTTATCATATTGAAGAAGTTCCCTTCTATTCTTAGTTTTCTGCTTTTAATCATGGATGGATATTGATTTTTTTTTATCAAACGATTTTTCTACATTTTCCTCCTTTATTCAGTTAATGTTATAAATTGATACATTTTTGAATATAAAATCAACCTGACCATCTAGGATAAACACTGCTTGGTTGTATAATGAGTTATTAGTTTTTTTATACATTGAATTTATTTGCCAATATTTAGTAAATTTTTGTTATTGCTGTGTATATTCAAGGGAGTATTAGTCTGTGATTTTCATTTCTTTATAATGACTTTCTTAGGTTTTGATATCAAAATTATGCTGGCTTTTCAGAAAAAATAATGTCTAGGATTTTTCTTAGGTTTAGTACTATTTTGCTCTTAAACATTTAACATTACCTAATATAAATATTTTTGTGTTTTCTTTGTGGTAAATTTTTATTTATTTAAAATTTTTTTTTCAGAAATATTTTATTTAAATTCAGTTTGCCAACATATGATACCCAGTGCTCTACTAAATATAAGTCTGTTTAGATTTTTTTATTTGTTATGAGTATGTATGGTAATGTGTGTTTCTGATGTAATATGTTCATCATCTGAGTTGTCAATTTTAATTACAAACGGTTGTTCATAATCATTATTTATTTTACCTTTACTGTCTCTAGGATGTATAGAGATAATGTTTATTTTATTCCTGCTTGTGATAATTTTCCTGTCTTTAAAAATATTGATCAGTCTTGCTTGTGAGTTTTCAATTTATTAATGTTTTAAAAGAACAATACACTTAATTATGCTCTTACTTTTATTATTTTCTTTTTTCATCCTTCTTTGAGTTTAACTTCCTAGAGATAACTGATTTTAAAGCATCTTTTTCTTTTCTAAAATAAGTTTTAAAGCTATAAAATTCCCTCAAGTGCTACTATGGCTGCATCTCATAAGTTCCAATATACTGTATTTCCGTTATACATGAGTTAAAGTCAGTTGACAACATTTCCTAATATGTTTTGCAGTTTACTGTTTACACAGTTATTATTTTTAAGTATATTATTTAATTTCTAAATATTTGGGAAATTTTCTAAATGTGTTATTGTAACTAAATTCTAAAGTAATTGTGTTGTGGTTAGAATTTGTATTATGAAATATTCCAATAATTTTATTATTTGCTAAGATTTATTTTCATGTCTCAATATGTAATTTATCTTAGTGAGGATTCCAGATTCAACTGAAAAAATTACATTTGGTAATGTTCTATAGAGTCTAATAATGCCAATTGAATTAATGATATTGTTCAAATGTGTATCCTTATTATTTTCCTATTGTTTTTATTGGTTACTGACAGATTGAAATGACCTAGTGCTTACCTTAGACTAATTAAATCAGAATTACTGGAAATTCACTCCCCAAACCCAAGTAATTATAATGTGCCAGTGGGGTTGAAAATTTTATTTTAGAGAAAAATGAAATTCTTATTGATGCTGTATTTGTTGATGGAAATGACTTCCATAATTATGTTGCTTAAATGTGGGCAAAATAGAGATTTAAACTTTGCTTATAACTTACTTGCCATTCTTATAGAACTGTAGAACCAAAATAAATATAAGAATTTCATAAAAGGCACAAAACCAATATTCAGATTAGCAAAATGAATTTAATGATTTATGGATTATGTTTTGCTAAAACAACATTGTTAGTGTTGGCTTTCATAGTGGAAGGGTATGGCCTCAGATTTTGTTCTATATTTAATCTACTGTTAGAGTTTGAATTCAGTAATACTTATGCAGAGATATTTCCTATAATTGGGTTTTACTAAATTGTATGGATAACAGCATTATTAACTGGTTAAAATTATCATTTTTTGTCCCTTACCAAAATTTTCTCAGCTAGCAATTCTTATAGGTTAATATTAATGAATGCTGAGTCCAAATCTTAATATTTGATTTTTCTATATGAGATATTTTTACTTTTTTCTTATTCATTTGTAGAATACAAAGTGTTCTTAATAGAAGAGCTGTTCCCAATTTGTGGTAGATCCAGCTCCCTGCTACCCATTGTTCTTTTCCTTTGCCATTAAACGCATGATCATGTAAGCCCTGCCTAAAATTTGCAGACTACTGGCCAGAAAAAGAAGTTTTAAAGCTGGTGCTTGGAGATGAGATGACACTCATATCTGAATTCATTGACCCTTGCCACTGCTAAGTGTCATTGTTTGAGTCAAATTTATAGTTTTTAAAAAATTTTTTATTTATTTATGATAGTCACACACACAGAGAGAGAGAGAGAGAGAGAGAGAGAGAGAGAGGCAGAGACACAGGCAGAGGGAGAAGCAGGCTCCATGCACCGGGAGCCCGACGTGAGATTCGATCCTGGGTCTCCAGGATCGCGCCCTGGGCCAAAGGCAGGCGCCAAACTGCTGTGCCACCCAGGGATCCCAAATTTATAGTTTTTTACAGAACTGAGAGTCATCACTCAAAATGATCCTTAGTCACACAACTATTGTTTTGTCAGATGAGAAATAATACCTATGAGCAAGGATGGTGACCTTAATGGACACCAGGCAGTGAAGATATCCAAGCTCACCTGCCAATAGCAAATTCTGGGTTACTGTAATTATGTCAGGATGTGTGCCAAGCATATTGACAGGTCTTGCAGTTACTATATACATCACTTAATAACTCTATTAAGTTGTTTGGTTTAGTGAAAGATAAGGTTAGGATTATAATGTCATTGATATGTTTTTATATATACATATATATATGTATGTACATATACAAATACATATATATATATATATGCCTGGGTCGAAGGCAGGCGCTAAACCATTGAGTCACCCAGGGATCCTCCAAAATATTTTTCAACGCAATTATTTATGAAATAGGAACACATAACTCCTTGCTGCTTAGTTATTTCTGTATGTACTACTAGTTAAACTTTGGTAAGAGTAAAACAGTGATAAAAGCAAAGTAATACATTAACTCTATCTGTTCAACCAGAGAAACAGAAAGACTAGCTTAAACATAAAGGGATTTATTGCAGATGATTAGCTTACATAATTATAATTGGTTGAATCATCTCCAGAAGACTATTGTCTTTGCTTCTGAAACTACAGTTTGAAGTCCACTAGGCAGACATGCAGAAAGGAAAGACAAAAGTTCCCTGGTGGCTTTGTTGGTTAAGTGTCTGGTCCATGGTCAGAGGGGAACCTGCTTCTCCCTCTTCCTCTTTGCCTCCTATCTGCTTGTGTTCTGTTTCTCTTGCTCTGCTTTCTTTGTAAACTTTAAAAAAAAGGAAAGGAAAGACAAATGGGAAATGGGGGAGATTAAGGGTAGATTAGACATATAGTATAAGCTGAAATCCCCAAAGGATGGATTAATATCCTCATCAGTTTTCATTGCCTCCTACTTTGGTGAGATAGGTAATTTTGTTTGTTTGTTTTTTAGAGAGAGAACATGCAAGCTGGGCAGATTGGGGTTGGGGGGGAGAGGGGAGCAGAGGGAGAAAAAGAATGGTAAGCAGGCCCAGCAAGGATCCCCACTTGGGGCTCCATCTCATGGCCCTGAGATCATGACCTGAGCTGAAATCAAGAATTGCAACCCTGAGATCATGCCTGGAGCTGAAATCAAGGCAGATATTACCTGACTGAGCCACCCAGGCATCCCAATGCTGTTGGTATCTTCAGAAGACTAGATCTTTCAGCACAGAGCTAAGGATATGTATGAATCCTAGGAGTTGGGAAGTAAATGTATGATCTTAAAAACTTATGAAAACCAAAAAAAAAAAAAAAAAAAAAAAACTTATGAGAACCTTAGAATCTTGGATCTCAATTGTATCATAAGGTGGTCATAAAATGATCCTTAATATATTATTATTATTTTTATATTACCAATGAAATAAAAACAAAGGAATTTTTAAAAAATATTTTATTTATTCATGAGAGACACACACAGAGAGAAGCAGAGACACAGGCAGAGGGAGAAGCAGGGTCTCTTCAAGGAGCCCTATGTGGGACTTGATCCCAGATCCTGGGATCACACCCTGAGCTGAAGGCAGATGCTCAACCACTGAGCCATCCAGGTATCCCAAAACAAAGGAATTTAAAACTATTATTTCAGTTGAAATTGTCATACCAAGTGTAGACCCCAGTATGATAAGCAATTGCTTCATATTATCAATACTACATTAATCTAGATGATAAATCCAATAAGCAATTTCAGAATTCTAGTCTGTGTTGGGAAAAGTGATAAGATCTGGAGCTGCAGAATTAAATCATAGGTTCTGTTCACAAGGAGCACTCATAATCCAAGATCAATAATCATGTGCTAACAGAAAGTTCTATGGTCAAACAACAACATGGGATCCAGAGTTTTGGAAAAGGTTTATAATTTCTGGGATTTTTCTAAACAAAGTAGAGTGGTCATCCATCTCTCTTTACTCAATTACCACTAGAGCCTGACCAGAGATCTACCTGAATGGATGGCCACTCGCTGTTGTTTGTGTGATGAATATCCACTCTGAGATTCTCCCTCTGTTTCATCAGCTGTTGTTAGGGGCTATTTGTGTACCCTCTTGCTTAAAACTGAAAAATCGGAGCTGGCATTCTAACAGCTTCAGGTAGGTTTTACATAGAGAATAGTTAAATGTAAAATAGTCCCTTTAGGTTTTGTACAGCATGGTTTTGTCTCCATTAAGCATTGATGATATCTGACTCTTGGACTATTTCTCCAGGAGTCATTGAGTTCTAGTGAACTTGCTAAAGTAGACTTTAATGTGGCCAATTGCTTCCACCCTCTTCATTAGAATTTGCCATCTGGTCATATTCATATTCATGTTAGAAGGACTGTTCCCCTCCCCCCTTTTTTTATTTTAATTCTAGTGTAGTTAACATACAGTGTTATATTAGTTTAAGGTGTACAAAGAATGATTCAACAATTTTATATGTCACCCAATGCTCATCACTATAAGTGCACTCTTTAATCCTCATCACCTATTTCACCCACCTGTCCACAAACCTCCCCTCTGGTAAACATCAGTTTGTTCTCTATAGTAAAGAATCTGTTTCTTGGTTTGTCTTTCTCTCTGTCTTTTTTCCTTTGCATGTTTTGTTTTCTAAATTCATTTAAGTGAAATCGTGTGATATTTGTTTTTCTCTGGCTGTCTTATTTTTTTTAAAGGTTTTATTTATTTGTTTGCAAGACAGCACACAAGTAGTAGGAGGAGCAGAGGGAGAGGGAGAGGCAAATTCCATGCTGAGCATGGAGCCCAATGCAGGGCTCCATCCCATGACCCTGAGATCATGACCTTAACCAAAATCAAGAGTTGGACTTAACCAGCTGAGCCACCAAGGTGCCCCTCTGGGTGACTTCTTTTACTTGGCATTATACTTGCTAGCTATATCCATGTCATTACAGATTTAAGGATTCCATTCTTTTTATAATGGAATATAAAAATTATATATATATATATTCATATATATATATATGAATATACCTCTTTTTTTATCTATTCATCTATCCTTGGACACTTGGGCTGCTTCAGTAATTTGGCTATTGTAAAAAATTGAATTGTGTTTTTGTAGCGTTGGTAGATACCCAGTAGCATGATTACTGGGAACTTTTTGAGGAATTTCCATACTATTTTCCACAGTGGCTGTATCATTTGCATTCCCACCAACAGTATAAGAGGATCCTTTTTCCTCCATGTCCTCATCAACACTTGTTTCCTGTGTTTTTTATTTTAGCCATTCTGACAGGTGTAAGGTCATGTTATTGTGGCTTTAATTTGCATTTCCCTGATGATGAGTGATATGGAACATCTTTTCACTTCTTTTCATCTTTTCATTGACTATCTGTATGTCTCATTTGAAGAAATGTCTGTACATGTCTTCTGACCATTTTTAATTGAATTATTTGTTTTTTGGGGGTGTTGAATTTTATCAGTTGTTTGTATATTTTGGATATTAACCTTTACTGGATATGTCATTTGTAAATATCTTCCCCCATTTAGTTGCCTTTTAGTTTTGTTAATTTTGTTTCCTTCGTGATGCAGAAGCTTTTTATTTTGATGTAGTCCAAATACTTTATTTTTGTTTTTATTTTCCTTGCCTCAGGAAACATATCTAGAAAAATGTTGTGATGGCTGATGTCAGAGAAATGACTGTATACACTCCCTTCTAGGATTTAATGGTTTGAGTCTTAAAAGAACATTTAGTTCTTTTATTCATTGTGGGTTTATGCTCATGTATGGTGTAAGAAAGTGGCCCAGTTTCATTCTTTTACATGTAGCTGTCCTTTTTTTTTCTAACACCATTTATTGAAAAGATTATCTTTTTCTTATTGAATATTCTTTCTTGCTTTGTCAAAAATTAATTGATCATATAATTGTGGGTTTATTTCTGGGTTTCCTATTCTGTTCCATTGATCCATGTGTCTATTTTTATGGTAGTACCATACTGTCTTGATTGCTACAGCTTTGTAATATAACTTGAAGTCTGGGATTGTGATACCTCCAGCTTTGCTTTTATCTTTCAAGACTGCTCTGATTACTTGGGTCTTTCTTGGCTCCATATAAATTTTAGGATTGTTTGTTCTAGCTCTGCTAAAAATGTTGTTGGTATTCTGATAGAGATTACATTAAATCTGTAGATAGCTTTGGGTAGTATGGACATTTTAACAATATTTGTTCTTTCAATTCATAAGCATGGAATGTTTTTCCATTTCTTTGTGTCTTCAGTTTTTCTCATTAATGTTTTATAGTTTTCAAAGTACAGGTTGCTCAACTCTTTGCTTAAGTTTGTTCTTAGGTACTTTATCCTTTTTGGTGCAATTGCAAATGGGATTATTTTCTTAATTTCTTTTTCTGCTGCTTCAGCATTAGTATACATAAATGCAACAGATTTCTGTATGTTGATTTTGTATCCTGAGACACTACTGAATTCATTTATCAGTTTTAGTAGTTTTCTGGTGTAGACCTTTGGGTTTTCTATATATAGTATCATGTCATCTGCAAATAGTGAAAACTTCTTCCTTACTGATTTGGATGCCTTTTTTTTCCTTTTTGTTGTCTGATTTCTGCAGCTAGGACTTCCAATACTATATTGAATAAAAGTGGTGAGAGTGGAAACCCTTCTCTTATTTCTGATCTAGGGGAAAAGCTCTGTTTTTCTCCATTGGGCATGATGCTCACAGTGGGTTTTACATATAAGGCCTTTATTATGCTGTAGTATGTTTTCTTTAAACCTACTTTGTTGAGAATTTTTGTCATGAATGGATGTTATATTTTGTCAAATGTATAAAGATAGCTTTTTCTGTTATCTATTTTTTTGTCTGTTATCTATTTTTAAAGAATATTTATTTATTTGAGAGAGAGAGAGCAGGGAGAGGGGGGATTCTCAAGTAGATTCCCTGATGAGTATGGAACCAATGTGAGGCTGAATTTCATGACCCTGAGATCATGACCTAAGCTAAAATCAAGAGTTAGATTCTTAACCCACTGAGCCACCCAGGTGCCCCCTGTCATCTATTGAAATGGTGTTAGGATTCTTATTTTTCTTATTGATGTGATGTATTATATTGGTTTGGGGATGTTGAACCACCCTTGCAACTCAGGAATAAATCCTACTTGATTGTGGTGAATGATTTTTTTTTAAAATGTATTTTTAGTCTTGGTTTGCTAGTGTTTTGTTGAAGGTTTTACATCTATGTTCATCAGAAATACTGGCCTGTAGTTCTCTTTTTTGCTGGTATCTCTATCTGGTTTTGATGTTAGGGTACTGTTGTCCTTAGAGAATGAATCTGGAAGTTTTCTTCTTCCTCCTCCTCCTTCTTCTCCTCCTCCTTCCTCTTTTTGAAAAGTTTGAGAAGAATAGGTATTAACTCTTCTTCAAATATTTGGTATAGAAGGACTGTTTCTTGATGTGTGAGCAACGTTATAGGATAAAGGGCAGGATAGAACAGAATAGATAGGCTTCTCTTTCCTCAAAACACACTTTGTTGAGCTTCTTTACTTCACTCATCAATCTGCAGTATAATTATCTCCAGTACTGAGTGCAGAAACTAACACTTGGGTACTGTTAAAGCAAAAATACTAAACCAAGTCAGAGATACAACAAAGAGCAACAACAAAATATGTAAAGAATAAACAGAGGGACATCAGGGTGGCTCAGCGGTTGGGCATCTGCCTTTGGCTTAGGTGTGATCCTGGTCCTGGGATCCAGTCCTACGATGGTCTCTCTGCATGGAGCCTACTTCTCCCTCTCCCTGTGTCTCTGCCTCTCTCTCTCTGTGTCTCTCATGAATGAATAAATAAAATATTTTAAAAAGAAGAATAAATAGATAACTAGGTACTAGACCATGAAACAAACTGTATTCCAGAATCAGGCAATTAGAGAAAGAGGTTGAGGAAGGGCAAAGTTCATATTTAAGAAAGAGAGATTGAAAACATAGTGATGTTAAGAATGAAATCCACATTGTAGGCTGAGCTTCCATGTCTGAATGTGAAAGGCAATAATATCATTGCAAAGACACTGATGCAGTTCTTTATGGGTCCTGAAGCACTTTAAGGTACTTTATCTGATGTTTATTTCTGTTCTAGTTAGGGTGAATGTAAGTAATTTCTCTTGGTGATAAGGAAACTTAGATTGGCTTGTGTTTGATTATATACCCAGATTACTCACCTCAGAAGTTGAACAACTTGAGATAAAATTCATGTACCTCTCAATTCATCCCTTTTAAAGTATACAATTCTGTGGTTTTTAGTATATTTTCAGGGTTCTGAAGCCATCATCACAATCAATTTTAGGATATTTTTATAACTCTAATATGAAACTCAGTAATCATTAGCATTTACTTCCCAACTACTTCTTCCCCATAGCCCCTGGCAATAACTAGTTTACTTTATGCAAGTCTATAGACTTGCCTGTATTGGATATTTCATATAAATAGAACCATACAGTATATGGTCTTGTTCTGGCATCTTTCGCTTAGCATAATTTCCAGCTTCACTCATAGTGTAGTATGTACAAGTACCTTATTACTTTTTATTGCCAGGTAATGTTCAGTTGAATGGAAACATTTATTTATTATTTATTCAGATGACAGACTTAGGACTTGTATCTATTTTTTTCTATTATGAATAAGGAGGCTATGAACATTTATATACAAGTTTTATCTAGATGTATGTGTTCATTTGT